>NC_071393.1:116611238-117236238 GCF_022682495.2 Desmodus rotundus | reverse complement strand
TCGGTCACGCTGAGGACATGGGCCAGCAGGTAAATCTGGGAACCAGGAAAGGAGAGCAAATAGGCAACAGGGTGCTGAAAAAATTACTGGAGACAAACTTCCTCAACAAGCAGGGCTGAGAAAAGAGCCTGCCACAGGGAGGCAGTGAGAGCAGAGTGACCAGGAGTCACAAAGACCCCACCTGACCTCCAGCTCCACCACTTTCCAGAGGCAATGTAGGGGGCAGCCAGTTCGTACTGGCTTATGAGAGCTAAAGGCGAAATTTTTAGGGCTTTTGCCCACGGGCTGTTAAGCATAAATATTACTGAAGATTAAATGATATATCCTTATAATTAAATAAATTAAATTAAAAATGAAGATAATGTTCAAAATTCACCACTCCCTAAATTTTACTACATTGAACTTTACCTACGCTCTTGGAACTATGTACATCTACTGTAGCAGCAGGTGCAAACACGATACAACGCTAGAGTGCAGCTGCCCATCTCCTCCCAGCCCGCAGTCGGCGACGGCATGTTGGGAGCTTGGAACCAACCATGGGAGGGTATCTGCACCACAGAAACCGGCAAATGCTACCAATGAGGTGGTTAAATACAGCAGTCCCTCCCCCCCACCCCCCCCCGGCACTCCTTATCTGCAGGGGCTACATTCGAGGCCCCCAGCGCACGCCTGAAGCTATGGGCACTAGCAAACCCTACACACACTTTGTTTTCCCTACTCATACATACCTATAAACAAGTGTGATTTATGAACCAGGCACAGTAAGAGATTAACAACTAATAATAAAATAGAACAATTAAAACAATACACTATAATAAAAGCCATGTAAACGTGGTCTCTCTCTGGTAACTGATCTGATAGCAGAGACAGCTGCAAAGTGACTAACGTAGAGTATACGGCATGAATACGCCGGACGAAGGGAGGACTCGAATCTTAGGAAGGACGGGGCGGGAAGAAGCAAGATGTCATCACACTACTCAGAACAGCATGCAATTTAAAAAATGGTTTTTAAAATTATTTTCCAAGATTTTATTTATTTATTTTTAGAGAGAGGGGAAGGGAAGGAAAGAGGGAGGGAAACACCGATGTGCAAAAGAGACATCTCAATGGCTTGCCTCTCGCATGCCCCCAACCAGGGACCTGGCCCTCGACCCAGGCATGTGGCCTGACCAGGAATCGAACCGGAGACCTTTCGGTGAGCAGGCCAGGACTCAATCCACTGTGCCACCCCAGCCAGAGCTAAAGCTTATGAATTTTTTTATTTCTGGAAGTTTCCATCGACTATTTTTGGACTACAGCTGGATGTGGGTAACTGAGACCACAGAAAGCAAAAGCACAGATAAGGGGGACGTCTATATTTACCAGCACATCACTACTCATTAGTCCTGTGCCTTCTGTGAGTCACTTAACTTCCCACGGCTTCAACTGCCTCCTCTGCGATAGGGTGGTAGGTGACCAGCTTCCCTCATGGACAGCGCGGGTCAACTGAAGTATCGCAGGCAACGCCGCGCAGTGCCTGGCTCTCGGGGACACTCAACTGGCAACGATCCACAGCACTTCTTACAGCGCCCCCTTCTTTCTCCAATTGCTTACTCGGCATCCCATAGACAGAACAAAGATTAGCAAAGCACACAGCCAAAAGAGAGGATAGCCAATCCTCGGCCCAGTGAGGCCCATCCCAGCCCTGTCCCCCCCGTGGGTGCGTTTACATCCCAGGAGCTCCTGTGAGCGATTGTCAGGGAAGGGGAATGGAAGGCACGGGTTTGGAAAGACCTTAGCGTTAGTTCTAGTGACTTTGAATTTAAAAAGACAAGTTGATTTTAAGGAACATTATTTAATTTAAAAAATCAGTGCTGGTTAGAATAGTTTTTAAAAATTAGAGAAGCAAAGGAACTAGGTTTAGGGGCCTCTTAAGAAGTCCCACGTGCTGTTCTGAGCCTAAGGAAGGAACATTGTTCTCACTCAGCAAGAGAAAGGAACTGAGACACCAGGGTTCCAATTTATCTGGACTTAAACAATTCTTTCCACTTTCCCTTTCTCTGCATTAAAGCTGTTTAGGCTCAGAATGACCGCTCTTTGCAGAACGGATGAAGAATATGGCGGATGGATTAAGCAAAGAGTGAGAAAGAACCCCAAAGAGTTAGAAAGCCTGGAGACAGAGAAGAATGGGAAGGGGGGGGGAGAGGAGCGGCGGAGCGACAGCCCTCTACAGATAGCATTTTTCTAATTCCACCGACAGTCTAGCATCTCCCATCTCATCCAGCCTCACTGCTTGGCTGTGTTCAGCCACTTTTACCTATTTTCCCTGTTGACATGGATAGAAAATTGAGCAATTACCCTTAAACTCGGAGCTCTCAGATCATCCAGATTGCTACACTTGCAGCATTAAGTCCCCAATTGCCCCTGGCTAGAAGTGGCTCAACCCAGCTTGTCCTTTAGGAATTAAACACTTTTGGGTTGGCCATAAGGGTTTATTATTCCTAGGGTTTGAGATACTCGATTCTGTCAAAACTGGACCTCAGGATACAAAGAGCACAGCCCCCTCCAGTGGGGACAGGCATGTCTGAGAGGCACTGGGAGCTGCCGGGAGGTGGGAGGGGCAGTTCCGCCCACAGTCCGGGCTACACCAGGTACAGTGGCTGTGTGTGCAAGCAAGAGCTAATCCTTTTTTCTCAGCTCCTGCTTACAGAGACGTCCCACTTTCTAAGGCCATATTTTGGGGCTCACAAGTTCTTTCTTAACTTGTATTTAACTCCAAGACAAACTTTGAAAGTTGAGTCCATAATCTAATCATGTTTTCAGAGATTGTCTCAGTTTGAATACTGGGGGTTTTATTTTTTGTTGTTAAATATTATTTTTAGAGAGAAGGGAAGGGAGAAACATCAATGTGTCGTTGCCTCTCATATGTCTCGTGCTGGGGACCTGGCCGGCAACCTAGGCTTGTGCCCTGACTGGGAATTGAACCAGGGACCTTTTGGTTCGCAGGCCAGCACTCAGTCCACTGAGCCACAGCAGCCAGGGCTGAATGCTGCTCTTTTTTAAAAACAAAGAATTGTTCTCCTATTTGTGTGCCTCTCAATGTTCCTTCTTCAAGCTTCACATACTATCCAGAGTTTACATTCTGAGAACTAGATGTTAAGAGCTGGAAGAGACCAAACAGGCCTGGATGCTTCTGGGATTAGAGAGGTGACAGGACTTTGTACCTGCTGTCTTCTCTACCAGGGTCCCCCCACCCAACTTCTAGCCCCCATTGCTGGCAACTCTATCGTCCTTCAAGTTGAAGTTTAAGTCACTTCTTCAGAGCGGCCTTTCCTCATCGCCCAATTCAAATCAGTGGACTCAATCGCAATTTGTCCTTACTTATTTCGTTGTCTGACTACTTCTTTAGTCCCTACTTCCCAGACTAGACTGTAAGCTGTGTGAGGGCAAGGACTAATGGTGTTTTGCTCACCACCATATGCCCAGTGCCCAACCCTATGCATCGTACATAGTAGGTAGTCAACGAAAGGTGGTTAAGTGAACAAATGAATGAACAAATGAATGACCCACCCAAAGTCACTTGCAGAGACTGGGTTGGATTCCTTTTTCAGATCTGATGTTTTTTCTCTGACCCCCTCCCACCCTCCAGGACAGAAGTCTAAAGGCCTTAGGACAAACCTGTAACTCGATTCCAAGAATACTAATGGGTAATCAGGTCTCTAAAGGATGGTCATCTGAACAGTAAAGATCAGGTTTGCCGTCCTCCAGCGTGGAGATCCGGAGGTCATTTGGGCCTTGGGCTGTCGATCATTCTCAGCTGTTCTCCACAATCATGTATCCCAGCTCCCTGAAGCACTGGGCTAGCTCTAGCTGTGAGGGACTCCACCTAGGATCAGCAGTCTCCAGACTTCACTAAAGGCAGTCTCTGTGGGGACACTGAGTATGTGTCTTTGAGAATGGACCACGATCAGGGCTTAACTCTGTGGAAAGCCCCTGTCCTCTAGTGAATTCCCTATTCAGTCTCCATGTGGAGTCTCCACTGTGCCAGGCCACTTGCCTTGGAAGGCCGTTCACTTTCTCCTGAACCTCACCAAGCCCGGTCCATCCTGCAGGACCCCACGCAGGTTCTTCCTCAAGTGCCCTCTGCCCCCTGGGATCACTTCCTCTTCTGGATTCGCAGGCCTCAATACTGTAAACCACCAATCACCACGACCATCAGCTGCCTCTGCCATCCTTCATCCTGTGGGCTTCGCTACCTAGCTCCTGCAGTGCCTTCCGTCTTTCAGGTTCCGTCTCCCAGCAAAATGCAGCGCTCCTTTAGGGCGGAGCCCTGTAAGGTTTTATGAAGGATTTGTAAATCACGTCCCAAAGGCCTGTTCCAAAGGGCAGGTGCGTTTTGTTCTGTTTATGAAGCGATTTTTAAAAATTCTTTGTCACTTTTTGAAATATGAATTTGGAAACGTTCAGACCACGACATCTCCCTCCATCAGCGCCATGCCCTTCAGCTGTTTGCGGACTGCGCTGGGCCTCCGCCTGGCCACACAGGCGCTGGAGCTCCTGGCCTATCCTGGCCTTGCAGACAGTTTCCACGCAGTGGTACACTCTGGCCGACCGGCAGGTCCCCAACTTCCTCTAAATATCACTCACTCTCCGTTTCTCATCCTATAAACACACCTTATCCTGAAAGTCCTTCCTTCTTCCATTTTTCCATTCACTTCCTTCGGAAGCCTGAGGCATCAATGGAGGGAGGGCAAGCAGGGCTTCTCTTCTCCGCCTAGGCCCCTCCCCAGGGAGGAGCACACGTAGCCAGAGTGAAGCCAGGGAGGCTGAGTGCTAAGAAACGGGTTGGATAGACAGACTGGAGAGATGCAGCTCCTGAAAGTCTCCCATCAAAGACGGGGAGGGAAGGGTGTGTGTCTCACCAGAGCAGAGCAGGAGCGGAGGGCTCTCCTTCACCACCTCCGGCATCTGGCACAGCACTGGCCACAGGGGGCGCCGCAGGAAAGCCTGCCGGTGTCCGCCTAGGGCTGATGCTAGAAGGAGACCAGCTGTCTGAGGGGAGCCCTGACCTTGCGATCATCATTTTTGTTCCCCAAGATTCATCTCCTCCTTTGGGAGTGCTTGCCAATCACCCGCCCCCACCAAGTAAGTACAAGGACAATAACAGCCCCTTCTCACTGATAACGTTCCTAGCACTGACAACCTCAAAGACCCTGGATGCGATTTTCGAGGGAACCAGTGAGTTCCCTTACAGGTGCCCAAACATCTGCTTCGTGTCGCTGCCGAATGAGTGTCCAGGGGTGACTCCGGGCACTCGCTCACAGAGTGCCCCCATCCACTGGCTACTCTGAGTTCAAAGGAGCAGTCTTTACTAGTCAACCGAGTAATTCTCTGAGCAAAGATAATTCTAGAAACCAGTTATATGTAATGTATGACTCCTACTGCATAATGGATTCTAAACATTCACATACAGAGAAATGGACTAAGTCAAGTGTGAAGTGTAACGTATGAACTGATTTTCCATCGAAGGACTTGGCATAACCGCATGGACAACAGATTTATGCCTGGAAGAGGCATCCCTCCTAGAAGGTAAACTCAAGAAGAGTTTTATGCTTCAAACCTCCAGAGCCAAAATAAAGGCCAAATCAGAAATCTCACGTTCTAAGTGTCTGACCCGAAAGAAGCACCAGAGGTGCTCTCTGCAAACAGGCATCTTCCCTCCATTCTGAATGACCCTGCACTAAGTGTCCTGTCGGTCATGCTGGGCGCTCCGCAGCACAGCCCTGGGAGCCAGCGCGAGCCCACCTGTGGAAGGAGGCGCCAGCATGGCCGGGCTGGGCCACGCCTAGCCTAGCCATTTGTTACGGTCCAGAGGCTAAGGGCAAGGACTCTGGGTCAAGACCTGTGCTCAAGTCCTGGTCTGCGCTGCGCAGCACCGGAGATACGGTGGTGAGCGCAGCAGCCCACCTCGTCCTGGTGCCGTCGTGTACAGGCTGTGGCCTTGGGCCAGGCCACCTTGTTTTGCTTCAATCTGCTCATCTTTAACAGGAGGGATATAGAATAATCAAAATGTCCTTTAACCGGTGAATACACAACCAAAATGCGATACGCCCATTGATTCATTATTACTGATAAAAACGAACCGGCCAACGATAGAGGTAACAACCTGCCTGAATCTCGTGATCGTCACGATGAGTGAACTAACCTGAGTGCAGCAAAACACATATGTATGATTTAATTTGTGTAAAATTCCAGAAAATGCACACCAATCTTTTCCCGACAAAAAACGGGCCGGCAGTCTGAGGAGGGGCAAAGGAGGGGCTGGGGAGCACGTAAAGCCCTCAGGCAACGGAAGTGCTCCCAGCGCTGAGCCAGGGGGTGGTTCCACGGGACACACGGCAGGTGCCATTCAAACTGTGCCCTTTAGATGAAGGCCCTTTACTGCATGTGAATGAGACCTCCAAAGAGTTGGTTCTAACACACTCGCCCGTAGATTTGTGTTGAGAAGTACATGAGGAAAAAACTGTAAAGCAGGAGGCTTCGAAGCTGGTCCACGGCAAACGTCAGATGGTGAGGGTGACGGCAGTGATGCTGGTGAACGCACGGTGCACGGGG
The DNA here is from genome assembly GCF_022682495.2 of Desmodus rotundus. Classification (NCBI taxonomy): domain Eukaryota; kingdom Metazoa; phylum Chordata; class Mammalia; order Chiroptera; family Phyllostomidae; genus Desmodus; species Desmodus rotundus. The sequence continues at coordinate 117,229,644 of NC_071393.1, read as the reverse complement.
ATCGTTCTCCTGGGAGAACCAGAGTCCCCCGCTGCGCTGATTTGTGTAATAATCTCTAAACCTCAGTCGCTCAGATGTCAAACAACAGGTTTGGACAAAACAGCCTATACAGCTACTTAGCGCGGCAACAGTTTGATTCGAACGTGGTGCTGCCACAGCAGCCGCCGGCACACCCTTCCCATAGCACACACTTCTGACGGGTGGAAACCATGGTATTCAGAAGGCTTTGCTGTAACATTTACCAGGTACTCCTGGAAATGCAGCATTTTTCACACATTGAAAAAAGTGGAGGAATAGAATTTCAGAAGCCCTTTGAAGGGAGTTGGAAAGAGGTCCAAGGAAGAGTGTGGAGAGGGCTGGAGAATACCACTTGGGCAAACCTCCTGTGGACCGTGGATTTAATAAGCATCTCAGAGCTGCCAGCATCGACATTCCCATGCGCACTGCTCCCCAGCCACCTGCCAGCTTTGCGATGTCTGGCAGGGACCCTGCCCTGAGTCCTTTGGCACGTCCTCCAGGATGGTGGCCCTGCCGCCCTGCACAACCAATGGCTGAAGCAACAGACAACTTGTTAGGCCAGGCTGACCGAACATGTGGCCAGCCGCTGCCCAGCACCGAGCCACCGCAGCAGCCAGTTTAACACTGGCAGAGGGCATCCTAGGTACAGGTCTGGAAAAACAGACTTCGGGAACAGAGGTGCAGAACAGGGTCGCTGGGAATTATTAGTGGGCGGAGAAATTTGGCAGCTACGAGTCTAGTGAGTAGAGCTACGGAGGAATTCCTAGCCAAAAGGAATGAGCGTGTAGTAAGAGATCACGGCAAAGCAAAGAAAACGCGCAAGAATGACGAGAGCACGCTTCCCAGCCCTACCAAATCTGAGAGCGCGGACTGAATTCCTGACCTCCCGTGTCGGCCTCAAAACCCCTTCGGAATGAGGCGAGGCAGAACTTTTCAAGCAACGCCCCTCCCCTCCAGTCCTGAGTGTTGGTTTTAGGGGTACTACACCAGGGTCACCAAACTTGTGTGCAAAACAGTCACCCAGGAGCATACTGAAGTTAGTGCACACCCCTTGGCCCCAACTCCAGCTTCCACTTTGTGAGTGGCCTGGGAATCCGCACTTTAACCATTATTCCAGAACATTTCACAAACGTCCTATGTGACCCTCGCCCCAATCCTGTGAGGTGGCTGTAAGGCAGAGGTATCATCCAAGTCTTACTGATTTACTTCCCTCCTCCACTTTGTAGTCACGTGCACAGGTCAGACAGCAGAAGGCTGTGGGCCTCCACTTCTAGCCACAAGAGAGTAACTGGTACCAGACTTGCCTTTCTACCGTCAACAATTAGAAAACTGGAGAAAACGTAAGACACAACTATTTTCAGACAGTGGACAAGGCAGCACAGGACTGGGAGTCCTGGGGGAAGGGAACTACATGAGGGGGCCCTGCAGGCACCCTGGCTTTCTGTCTTGAGGTACCTCCTGGACGCTGGCACGGGGAGGGGGGCCCCGCCTGGAGCACGGAGAGCTTGCAGAGTTGAGGAGACAGAGGTCACAGGTTAGGGGGCTGAGGTAGCTGGAATTTGAGAAGCAGGATGTGGCGGGGGGCGGGGGGGGGGGCTACGTGGGAAGAGCTCCAGAAGTCTGGATGGACCGCACACTGAGCTGTGCGTGTACAGGGGCCAAACTGCACAAGGCTGGGCAACGATCACTACCAGCGAGGTGTGCGCTGAGTGGTCCCCAGAGCTCACGCGGAGCCGGGAGAGGGTCAGCTCCCCCCAAGCCAGTGCGGGGTCCTTGCTGGACGGCCAGGCACGCAGCAGAGACATCTGAGTGTCTTACTGTTGCGGGCTAACTCCAGACTTGCGTTGATGAAGCTTAAAACAATCCTCAAAGTGATCAGGTTGCTCGACAGTACGCTAACCACCTCCCAAAACAAATACATCGGGCTTTAAAGAAAGACAACAGACCCAGACACAGCCCAGGAACACTCGCAACGGCCCACGCCCAGTCAAAAAGCTGCTAATCAAGCCGGTAAGTGTGACTTGTAACCAAAGGAAAAAATGAGCAAACAGAAACAGGTTCAGAAAAGACAGATGATAGAATTAGCAGAAGACGACTTTCAAACAGCTACTAATAAAGGTTACCATTATCAAGGAAAAATAAAAACATGAATAAAATACGGAGAAAAATGGAAGATATGTCTTTCTCTATACAGAAGGGTAAGTGGAGCCTCTAGAGCTGAAAATACAGTGTCTGAAGCAACAAGTTTCCTGGACGGGTTTGACAGCAGTCAGACATTAAGGAGGAAAAAATCAGGTGCACGGTGACGGAAACAACCCAAACCGAAGCAGAGTTTAAAACGGACCAGAACAAAGCAAAGCAAAACAGAGCCTCGACGACCTGTGCGGCAATTTCCACTGACACAACCCACACACCTGTAACTGGGGTCCCAGGAGGATCTGGAGGAGAGAAAAATATACTCAAAGAAATAATGGCTCAAATTCTCTGAATCTGATGAAAACAATACATCAACAGACTCAAGAAGTTCCAGTAGGATAAACACAAAGTAAGCCACACCAAGGCACATTATAACTAAATTGCTGAAAATAAAAGATTAAAGAAAATAAATCTTAAAAGCAGCCAGAGAAGAAAAAGACACTGCATACAGGGGAACAGAGATAAGAATTACCGCTGACTTCTCATCAGAAACAATGCCAGCCAGATGACAAATAACTACTTAAAGCGCTAAAAGGAAAAGAAAAAACTGTCAGCCCAGAATTCTTTATCTGGTGAAAAGTAAAGACATTTTCAGACAAACAAGGCTGAGAGGATTTTGCCAGAGGACCTGCTCTACAAAAAATATTAAATGAAGTTTTCAGGCACAAGGAAAATGATACCAGATGGAAACTGAATTCGACACAAAGGAATAGTGTAGAAATGGTAAATACACAGGTTTTAAAAACAAGGCTTTGATAATTTAGGTCCCAAATATAATCTCTCTAATAGGTTTCTTATAAAAAGTACACACAAACTTTCTATTTTCTCTTGAGTCTGGAACTCGGGCTTTAGCAGCGCCACAGCTACTGGTCTATTTAGTGCTTTTTCCCCTTTGGCGGCAACGCCAGCCATTAACTGACCACTATGTTCCGATGCGAAGACGAATTGGGACCTGGTGTCTGCCACCACGGCGTTAGGGCCTGGTGCCAACAAAGAATTGAAGTGTGACTCACGTAGCTCTGTGACTATGGGCAGCTCATCCCCTCTCTGTACTTTAGTTCCCACAGCTCTAAATCGGGGACAGCAGTAGTAACATCTCACAGGGTGGCTGTGGTGGTAAAATGCCTTAACATCTGTAATCTGGCAGAGCAGCGCCCGATGTGTAATAAACACCTAATAAATATCAGCTATGGTTGCTGCTATTGTTGCAAGGTTGCCCAGGAGGTCACAGGAGCCCAAAGAACATCTGAGTCAGAGAGGGAGTGGGTGGAAAGGGAAGACACTTCAGAGGCAGCAATGCTTCGGCTGAGTTTGGAAGGACAAGGAGGGCTAGTGGCTAAAGAAGGCAGTGAGGGACTCCGGGCAGAGGCAGCGGCACTCATGAGGCATGGAGGAGGCCACCGCACACGTTTTCAGTGAGGCTGCAGCATCACCGCCTTAGCTGTGGCCCAGGAAATGCTAGGGGGCTCGGGGACATCTCTGGAAGCCCTTTGGCCTTCCTCCGAGAACATCTCACCTCCTCCGTCATCTGATCCATCCAGGCTCTTCTGTCTGAGGCGGTGACTGTCCCCGAGAAAAGAAGGAAAGCAGAACATGAGTTTCAAACACAGAAACAACCCACGTTTCTACTGCATCCAGTCTTTCTCCCAGATGAAAATGCCTCTGAACCCACTCTCCCCCATCAACGTGCTCGGCAGACCGGGCTGCCCACCCTGTGGACTGGACCATTCCGCAGGGCGGCATCACGCGGACGGCACTGTGAATGCTGCTCCTGCCTCTGGAGGTGTGAAATTCAACGGCCCCGACTACGCACTCCTTTCTCTCTTTTTCATTTCTAATACACGTCTTAGGAGAAGGCTGGGTTTAGAAAGCTGGCGCTGCTTCTGTCTGTGTATGTGAGTAAAGCGGAAGTCACGGGTCAGCACTCTGACACCCGGACACACAGTTCTGAAAACCACAGGGCGGGAGGCACGCCATGGCTGGCAGGGCCAGCGCCCAGGCCTTCGGCCAAAGCTGCAGCATCAGTCAGGCCCTTGACCCGTTCCGCATGACTATGGCCCCAGACCACAGCCCAACTCCCACTGGCCGTTTTTCGAATGCTGTCGGACAAAGGCTGCACTGTTGACCAATCACAAAGATGCCATAAGAACACTGGAAACATACTCTTCCACTTCTTCAGAAGCCCTCCTTCCTGACCTGCGAAAAGAAAGAGAAGGTTTGTGAGAACCCACCCGTCTCAGGCACTGGCACAGGAGGTTGGAGAACAGGTTTCAAAAGTGGGGGCAGATTAGCCTATGCCAAGTGCTTTATGAGTCTGGTTCCTCTTTACAGACCAAGGCCCATAATCAGCATGAGAGATTACAGACACTGTAATAAGGCCTCCTTACAACCCTATTTCAGCATGACTCCACATTAAATTACTGCGTTTACGTGCAGGTTGAGTGAGCTCAAAAGTCAAATGAATACAGCTGATACAGTGCCCTCCTTTCTCTCAACAATTAGCTGGCCAACGTATAGAGCACTTTCTTAGGGCTGAGGCCTTGGGTTCCAGTTGGAGCTATAGTGTTAGCACGTGCAGCTTCCCACAAGTAAAAAGGGAGGGACTAGCCGCACAGTCCAGGCTGCAGGTTCAGGGCCTGCGTTTCCATATCCTCCCCACGGAGGACCAGAAGCCCCTGTGAGGGATGTGGGCGAGCAGCGCCCTTAAGATACTCCACGGGAACTGGAAGCCTGTTTACACATGGACACCTATCGAAGGCACTGGTTCTTAAACTTGAATGTGTGCAAGAGCCATCTGGGAAGCTTAACAGACATGCAGAGAGCTGGGCCCGGCCACGGAGATGTCTGCATCAGCTCATCTGGGGGACGTGCAGCCCAGAACACACGTCTTAAACTAAATCCCAGTCGCTCTGGTCCAAGCAGAATGCTACTGACACTACGGAACACGGGACTCAGGTCTTCTGAATGGGACCGGGAAACGCAGACGACTGTTAGGGGTGATGGGTATGGGGTGATTACTTTTCTACAGGCCTGCACATTCGCACAGTAACAGAGTTTTATTTTTTACGACTTCTTTTAAGTTAGAAATCGATCGCCATGATGAGCAGGGGCCAGGGGGGTGGGGAGGCGGGATGTGTGAGAAGGCCCCCATCGGTGCTGGCCCACAGAGCCTCCCCGCCAAGAGCTACGCTGGAGCCGAATGGCAAGTCCTGCAAAAGGCAGCTAATCCCCCTCCAAGAGCGTATGCATAAATTAAGCCCAAGTTTAAACAGACTACTTTCTATGAAGTTTAGGCCATCTCAACTGCAATAGGAAGGAAGGAAAGAAGGAAGGAAGGAAGGAAGGAAGGAAGGAAGGAAGGAAGGAAGGAAGGAAGGAAGGAAGGAAGGAAGGGAAGGGAGGGAGGGAGGAAAGAAGGAAGGAAAGAAGGAAGAAAGGAAGGAAGGAAGGAAAGAAGGGAGGGAGGAAGGGAGGAAATGAACTTTGGCTGAAGTAAGAGAGGGAGAGGAGGATGGGTAGGGCAAGGTGGAAGAACAGGGTGGAACAGTTCTGAGCAGATCTCCCAGGCTGCAGTCTGGGACTCTCAAAGGGCCAAGAGACTGAGGAACTAGGGGTCGGAGGACGAGTGGCCCAGGAAGGGCGGTACAGGCCCCAAGGCAAACTGCAAAGGGATGCACAGGGCAGCACCACATGGTGCTGCTGGATGACAGAGGTTTCCAGTGCTGTTCTGAGTCAAAGGACGCCTAACGCAGAGCCCAGGCAGCCGCTGAAGCTGTCTCTGCCTGGGCAGAAGGAGGGAGGACTCTGCTCCCGACTCCCTACCTCTAACTGTGATGCTGAGATTGAACTCTGTAACCCACTGTCCACAGGTCGGTTACCCACAGTAAGTGACAGGTCACCAATGGAAGAAGGGCTTGAATGAAAACCGAGACAAGAGAACAAGGGGATCAAAGAGGCCAGGTAGCCTAGGCCAGCGCCCTTGTTTGTGCATAAGAGATACATCCATCTCCGATTACCCGTAGGAGTTAGGACTGAGCCGATCCTTCCTAAGCAATGTGCTGTGGCAAAAGTAGCGGTGATTTTGTCTGAAGGAGACAATAATGGTAATGCTAACCTTCGGGGGAAGGCTGACTAATTGCCATTTATCCACTCAGCATCCAAAAAGGGGATGAATTTCATACTTGCCTTAATTGCTGCTGAGCCCACATCCTGCTCTCTCTCACTCTAGGGGGAGCCAAGGATCCTCCGGCGTCTCACTTCACCCCACGGGACGGAGCCAGATCCAAACGGGGCCCTCAAGGATGGTCGGCCTGCTGGGTGCCCTCAGGTGGTGTGTTCTCTCTCTCTCTCTCTCTCTCTCTCTCCCTCTCTCTTCCCCCAGCCCCCTCTCCCTCAGCCAGAACTGCTACAGGTGCTCTGTGAGCCTTCTGCCCTGCTGGGGACACAGGAAAATGGCACAGAACGCCCTGCGCTGGATGAAGTTGGCCACTTCCGGGCCTCAGCCAGCTCGCAGATAAGCTTGGTCTGGACCACACTGCTGTTTATTTTGATCTTGTTTTGTTTTAACATGAATTTGTTGTCCAAGTTGGGAGATTTTGTACAAAAATCCAAATTTCTAAATTCTTCCAACACAAAGCCTGGCAGCCCTGGACTTCCATTCCCACGTGGGAAGCTCGGGCAGGCCTGGCTAGGGCTGCCCCCAGAAGAGCCTGAGCTCCCAGCCCTCGCGAACACGGCGCCCAGCACCGGCTCTTCGCCATCCAATCTGCACTGCTGGTTTTCTCCAGTGAAGTGCTCCCTGTAGCTGGGCAGCCGTCAAACACGAGAAAGCAAAAGGAAGACTAGGTGGGAAGCATACTTTAGGAGAATTTGCAGAGCATATTTCTTCACAGAAGCATGATTATGAACATAATTTGTAAATGCATCTCAGGAATAGAATTTAAGTGCTATTCTGAAATAAATCCACACTTCACAGGTTTTCCTTACCTACCTGGTCCCCAGAAGCACCTTAGGTCACACAATGACATGGAGCCCAGGGGCACAATGATTTCGAATTACAGGTCATGGCCCATTAGCGACTCATGAAATCAACTTAGTAAATCACCACCAGCTTTTTTTTTTTTTTTTAAACAGCATAGAGTATAAAAGAAAGTGAAACCATACATAGTAAAGGTAAGTATTACATAAACTTTTTTCAGTTGCATTCACATACACCCCCGTCATGATGTAAAATGCATTTTTAAACGGCTGGTGACAGGTTAAAAAAAGTGAAATCGCAGTTGGTCTACCACAGCCCACCGGGGTTGGTAACCGGCAGATCTGGGGCTGCAGTCCCACCCCCCACAGATGGTGCGGGGTGGCAGCTGCGGGAGAGGATTGTGGGTTCTGTGTCATCTCTTCCTTATAGGCATTCCCCTGAGGAAACTGTGTGACCCGGTCCAGCCCCGTGGCAGGTGACATGCCTCTTTCCCCAGCAGTGGCTATGAGAGGATCCTGGGACATTATAACAACACTGAGACCATCTGACGCAGAGAGAGCACTTTTCACTACTCTTGGAAGACTTCCGAGGCTACGAACACTAGCTCGGTTGAGTGCTGGAGTGAAGCTGGTTTCGGTGGCACCATTACAGACACTGGGCACCGGGCTGTGTGCTTCACCTGAGTCACACAGTTAGTCTGTGACGAGGCTGAGTCAAGAACCCCTACTTCCGACCTCCACCCACGATCTCAAACACACTGCCCCGAGCCTTTTCAAAGGCACACAGAGCTGGTTTTCAGATGCCCCTGGGCACCCAGACATCTGTTTGGGTTTAGCATACAGACATCCGTTCCTGACCTCCCACACTTAGGAAGGCAAGAGAAGGTACAGACAGAGAACTGAAGGCTGGAGGGAACCTTGAACCCAGGAGTTCTTCACCAGCGGTGCGCAGGAGAGTCACACGTGGGAAGCGTGGCTAGTGTCCATGTGTCCGGCCTCACCCCAGGCCCCTGGGGGCATAACTTCCAGAAATGGGACCCAGTCGCGTATATGAGAATCACTGCCCTAACCCTTATTTCAGATGGTAGGCTGAGCTCGCCAGCTGCTAAGCAGCAAAATGGACACCTTCTGCCTTATCCTTCCGAGTTGCCTGCTTTCTTCTAACAAAAGTGTTCATGAACTCTGACTTGACCTCTAGGCTGAGGGGAGCGAGGACGAGGCTTTACCAGCTGAAGGCCCATCCTGAGTGGTCCTGAGTTGGCTCTCCCGAAATTCAGACAAGACTCCACGATGTTCACAAAAGCTAGGCAGGTGCTCCCCACCCTGGCAGGTCCAGAGCAATTCAGATCTGATTGTTCAATATTCAAAATGTAAAACACAGAGGTTGCTGAACCAGCACTTTGAAAAGTTAATTAAATGCCAGGTTTCTTTTTAAGAGCTACTCCATCACTTGCTGATTGCTTTGGCCATTTTGCAGAATGAAGCTTTCACTCCGGACAATGAGTAAATGCTCTCCCTCACCTCCCACCTTGTGGAGACAGGGGGACAAGAGGAAGGGCACTCCGGCCTCCTGCTTTCCAGCAATGATGCACCGGGCCTGGCTGGTGACCAGAGCTGTCTCGATGGCCCTTTTCCAACCACTAGAAACGCTCAGCCTCACAGGCAGCCACAGATTCTCTAAACATTCTTGTGTGTAAGACTTCAAGGTTGAGGGCGTGGTCCCGCCACCTCCACCTTCACCCAGTCCTTCAGTTCAACATGCAACTAACCCCCTTCTGGTTTTTGCCCCACTTCTCTATGACCCACACGAGGTTTCTCCTCCCTGGCTTCACTGGTCACCCTCAACTCTCAGAGGACAGCCCTTCTCCAGGCCCCGGCCCCCACGAGCCTGGCACAGGAAGGCAGATGACTGCTAATAACAGTTAATGTTTATTGAGCTTTTGAGGTGCCAGGCACTGTCCTTGTACTCTCTTATTTATATATTAATATTATGTAACATATGTTATAGATAGTATTGCATATTGTTTAATTATCACACTATCCGATTTAATTTACTCCATTTTACAGACGAGGAGACTGGGGCTCAGACAGGTACAGTCGCTTGTGTGAGGTCACCCAGCTGGAGAGCGGAAGGGCTGGAAGACAAGCTCTGGGCTGTCTGAGACCAAAGCCCAGTTCCTAACCCTACAAGGCAGAGGAACATGCCGGCAGTTCCACACCACGGGAAACACTCACTTTACAGACTCTGCTTCAAATCCAATTGATATTGTCCATGACGGGGATATACTTTCAACTTACAATAGTACCGTAGCTTTGTCAGGCTTGACAACTTGGTAATTAATATTGGTGTAATTGTTCTGTATGATTTATTACGTATGTTTTATTGACAACATGACAGCTTGTTTCGTGGGGAAAAGAAAAGGAGATTCCACGTGGCTAAGTCACGTTTCCCTCCATGTACTGCCCTTTTCTAAGTTCTTCTGTTCAAATGCAATTCCTTTCTTTTGGCATTGAGAAGTCACACGGGCATGACCTGGTCGGCTAAGGGCAAGCTTGACTGCCCTGGCACATCCGGGACTGTGGCCACACAGGGCCGTGGCCAAATCCCGGGCCCTCCGTTTCGTGCTGGGGCTCAGGGATAGAGACGCAAGGCACTGTAAGAAACCCCAGGTGCGGAGGCTACCTGCGCCGTCCTCCTGGCCCTATCGGACCACAGGCCTCAGCGACCGCTTGCACAGGTTACACACTGAAGGGTGAAAGGCAGCCCTAATGTAGACATCATCTCAGTTAAAATGTTTCTCTCGAGTTTAATGGAATACTGCAGAGATCTAAATGGAGATAAAGTACCACGGCTCAGAGAACAGCCAGGATGCTATCTTTATGCAGCATGACAATGTTCAGTGGTTAATTAGACACCGTTAACCTATTTTAGCAGGGGACATAACTGGGATAAATGGGGGGAAGTGTCCTTGAAGTCTCTTAATATCCACATCACATATTGGACCCTGGACTTGCCTCTCTGCTGCAAGACAGAATAGGCGTTAAACAGACCACAGTGCCAGGCACCTGGAGCCCTGACTGTCCCCATGGAGGACCCTCTCCCAGCCCGTCACGCATGGACCTCGACCTCTGACCCAGGAAGGGCTGCAAAGGGTTCAGACCAATGGTTACTAGTACAACTTGTTGCCGTGAGAGAAAATCTACGGCTGCAGTAAGGCGCTCCCAGGGCCCCCAAGACAAAGAGAAGAAACTCTGTAGCCAGAGGCCAAATTCTTGGCAAGGGGACAAACAGCTAAATTGGAGCCAATTCCTTACATTTTAAAAATCATCACTCCTCTAGAACAAAAGGAATCAAAACGCCATTTTCTTGCAAGGTCTTCTAGTCTCATAATCTAAAAATGTCCAATAAAAATCTCACGAGTGCCTCCAAACCTCACAGGGCAGGAGAGAGAAGAGGTATTCTGTCGCAGAGCGTGTAACACGTCACTGGCGGATGCCCACCGAGGCTCCGCTCTGCGGACTGTGCGACCCAGCAAAGGGCCCTCACCGGGCAAGCCTGCGTGTGAGCAGAGGAAAGCCTCGCCACCGTCGTCTTGGCCGTTGTGCCCACTCGGCATCAGGCGGCAGACTCGCTGACTGCGGTCCCTCTGCTCTGAGACGCCCTCGGGTCTGTGACACTGACCGAAAGCCAGGTATCTCTCGCGGACTCAAGTTTCCCTTGGCCAACGGATTTCTCCTGACTGAAATCTCTCCTGAAAGCTGAAGTCCCTTCTCTCTCTCCCCTTGGTTCCTGGTTCTTGCCATTCACATGTTTAGTGTCCAGCCCGTGCTTTACGCATTGTATTTCCTCCCTTCTTTTAAAGACAAGGAACAATTCCCCAGCGCCCAGCTTTCGGCACTCTAGTGTTTTAGGTCACATTTGATCGTATTTGGCTACTGCCAGCAAGGTTTCAATTCAACAAGGTGTTTTGCAGAAAGAGGAAAGCCGATGTCCACATCCAGTCTGCAGACTGCCAGGCCCTATCAAGTTGAAGGTATTGGGAAGTACAAGACAATTCCTGGGTGAAGTGTGCCCCCTGCTGGTCAGATTCAAAATAACATTTCTTCTGAATTGCCCTCTAAAGGAGTATTTAGCAGCAGGCAAAAAAGGTGAAGTATACAGGAACAGTTTTAGTGGCTAAAAAGAGTTATAGGGCCATGAAATGTGTGTGTGTGTGTGTGTGTGTGTGCCTGCTATCAAGAAACTTAAAAAGTGGAAGAGTTTAAAACTCTAGATCTTAAGTATCTCAAATGAACATTATTTTATTCAGAAACCTTATCCGGTAACTATCTATTAGGCACGAACGGGAAGTGTTGGGATTTGGGGATCTCTTGCTCAGAGTTTCACAGCCTTGCTGGGGAAAAGAATGTTATAGAAATAACAGTAATACCTCCAGGAGACTCACACACTGCAGTGACCGATTCACACCACCATCCACCCCGTGCCTGTTCTAGATGAGCAAATGGAGACCAGGAGTTGTTAAAGGAAACTAACTGAAGCCCCCAGGCGAGCTGGACACAGAGCTGGAACCAGAAACCGAGGTCCACGCTTTCTCACCTGCTGCTGGTTCCAGCACGCCCTAAACTTCACAGGACAAGTGAGGCGGATGCAAGCAAAACATCGTGGGAGCACTGAAAAAAAAGGAACTAGGCGTGCCAACTGGGGGGGCCTGGGGTGGGGGGCTTCCCAGAAGACTGCCAAGTGAACGGTGAGTGGGCTTGCCACAGGCAGAAGGGCTGCAGGAAGCTTTTCCAGCGGGAGGAGACAACCTGAGTAACGGCAGGAAGCATGAAAGGGTCAGGTGTGTTCAGGAAGCAGCAGGGGCCCTGGCGGGGCTGAGATACCTGCACAGAGGCGGCTGAATGTGCGAATGGCACCAGAGCTGGCCGGGAGAGCAGCCAGACCTGAACGAGACGTCATTCATGACACGCTGGCATCAACTCTCTAAGTATATACACTGATATTGGTCAGGGATCAGGAGGGATTATGGGGCTAGAAATCAATTTTCACTGGGTTCCCTTTTTTCCTGTCAAGTTACTTAAGTCCGCAATTTAAAGAGAGGCTGCAATGAATAACGTGCAGCTGACGGCACGTCCTGTAGTCGAGAAGCAGCACGAAGAGGCCAAGTGTAAGGAGTCTTTCCGTGGCTCCTGCTGGGGGACGGCTGGGGAGGAAAGCGGCTGGGAAGAAGTGTATAACACAGCTTTCCCCCGACATCTGTCATTTGCACATGCTGCCTTCACTAATTTTGCTGCTGCGGTATACTTTCTGCATCTACTTTATATTTTCTTTGATTCCTTAATTTACTTTAATAAATGTGTTTAAAAGAAAAAATATCCTCAACAGAAAGCTAGTATCACCAGCCGTGCCTTCTGGTAATTGTAAAAAACAAAAAAGCTTTAAAAAAAACACAAAATGAATTTTATTATAGCTAGATATTACTGTTTGCCGAACGTCGGAGCCTGTGGGTGCTATTTTGTTGAAAAGGTAGATCGGCGAGGTTAGGAAGGCACAAAAGAAATCCTAGCTGCAATCGGAGACCTTCCCACTGATGGGACGAGACTGACAGCAAAAAGACAGTAACTTGTGACCCAGTGGCAGTCTCTGGGCAGTACAGGACGAACCGGGAAACAATATCCTTCAGTTCATTTTAAATCGCTGAACAGATTGGGTCCCTTACTGCCCCTGGAGAGGAGTTTCTGCCCTGCCGTGGAGAAACCTGTGAAATTCCCTTCTAGTCACTTACCCATCGTTTTCTCTGCCCTGCCTTTCCATCCCAAAATTATGGGGAAAAATTATGGTGCCCCCAAAAGCCCATGAGTACGCTGAGACTCAACCAAGTGAGGAAGTGCTCAAAGAGGAGGGGGTGCCTCCTGCCGTTAGAGGTGACCCCTTTCCAGCTGCTGGTGTGAGAGGCCATTGGCACCGTGCAGCCGTGTGGCAGCGTCTGGAAGGCTCGGCAGCCACTCCGGCGAATCCTTGGTATAGAAGAACCAAGGACACCCCGGCACTTCAACACATGGCCTTTTGTACCATAACCACTGTGACACCAGGAGAAACTGACTGGCACAGCCACCAGGCAGCCAGGTGTGGTGAGGGCAGCACAGGCCAGAAAGTAACATCACTGCAGACTACCTAGGAGAAAAACCTAGACTGTGCACGGGGGCTCAACTTCATGGGCACGGTTCTGACTGTGTCTGTCCAAGCCGCCGCGCGGTTCTGTGCTGACACTGCTCCGAGGTAGTCCGCAATAAAGGACTGAGAGGAAAAGGGATGGAGGAGGTGTGATGTTCACAGACGCATTTTATTTTTAAGACGCTGAACCCATCAAAGGGAGAACAAGGAGATCATTTCTGTCGGGAGAATTTTAACCAATGGCTGACGCCTCTAGCCACTCCCTGCTGGCTTTCAGCTGCTCGTGCGCAGAGCAGCGAGTCCTCCTCAGCAGAGAGCTGGCTCAGGGGAGGCAACTTCTTTCCTTGAAAGTTTCTTTGTTCCATAAGGTTGCCTCATATGATCAACATCTCATTTCCACGAGGGTCCCAGAGGACAGCGGTAAAGACAATTTTATTCTAACAGACTCCCTGCTGCACAAATTGTAGAGTCCACGGCCCTTTCATGAACTTGAGACAAGTGAGCGCAGCTTTCAAGGTGTGAGGGTGGGCTTGGCTGCATGAGAGGCACATCCTATTACACTAATTAGCTGTCTGACCTTGGGCAGCGGGCAAGGTGACATTTAAGGTTTTTCTAACTCTAAGACTCGGTAACCGAATCCCTTAACCCCCGCCCCACCCCCAGGCCTCATTTTCTCCAGCTCTGAACTAAAGGGTCCACACACCATCCCCTCTCAGGTCCTTCCCCGGCTGTATGTGACATGGACCCTGCCTCTCCAGGTCCTGGTTCCCACCCCCATTTGTTCCTATAAATGCCATTCTCTCTCCTGAACAGTACCCCCGGTCCCCACCTCCGCCAAGCAACCCCTTCTCCACAACCGGTGTATCTAGTCCTAAAACTTCCATCAATACACTGTCAAGTGCTGGCTTGGAGAGCCCCAAGTCAACACGGCGGGGGAAACAATGAGAGAAAGGAAGGGAAGGGGAGGGAAAGGAAGAGACCCTCTTCCCTTCATTCAACCACTTTTAGGGACAACAAAGTTAAAACAAGCTCTCTTCCTACCTAAGAATTTAAGGCATTTTCCTCCTCAGTCCTCCCTTCTTTCTTCCCTGTTGTCAAAACCTGCCACTCCTTTCCCAATTACATAAAGAAACTTTACTTTCCCTCTGCATTCCTCTCCTAAACAGTTAACCCACTCTTAACACTCACACTTGTTTCGGGCCTGCTTACTATGACTCTTCTCCACCTCCTTTTCAAGCGGCTGGAAAGAGGATGTCTGTCTGGATGTGCCGAGCCCTCAAACAGGTACCTCGGAATCAGCCCTGTTCTGCAGGTCCGGGAGGACTCAGAGCCCTGGAACTCAGTCACTCAGGATCCAGCCAGACTAGGTGTGGGTGCTGAGCTCCAGTCTGGGGTCCCTGTTGGAACAATGGCTCTGAAGTCAGAGGTTTCGCATCAGTTTCACTGTTCACCAGCTGTGTGCTCTTGTGAGAGTAACTTAAATTCTGCAAAACTGGTGATAATGCCACACTGCAGTTTATGGGGATGTTGTAAGAATCAAATAATTAATGCAAAGCAATTAGCATAGTACTTGGCACGCAGCAAGTGCTCGGGAGCAGTAGCTTCTGCTTCCATTGCCATTACCATTTTTATTCACTCCAGTCTCCACTGCCTATGTGGCTAATCCTTGCTTGAGATGTTTCTTCTCCCTCTGCCTTGTCACTGAGCCCCGGCCCAGAGATGGGTGCTGGCTGGGTGCACCCAGCTGAGTCACTTCCTACTTTTTGCTTCAAGACCCATCCATCGTCCCCCTGCTTCACCACACTCCTGCTGCCCCTTGCTGAACGTGCCTGGACCCTTAGCTGACACGCCAGGCAGCCCACCCGAACAGGCCTTCGCCACCTGGCCTGCCACCTCCCAACTACACATCGTGTCCACACGGGAAACGTCTGCCCGCTTCGCAAAGCCTCTCCTGCAGCTGGCCACCGCTCTCTACCACACGGCTTCGTCCGCCTCTGGGGCCCACCTCCAGGTTTCCCAGGGAACACCGTCTGGTGGTTTCTGTCTCCGGCTTTACTCTTTCTGTCCCTTGGTTCCCTTCCTCCATTTCAACCACTTCTGCTTGCGCCTGCCTAAAAAGCAACTTTTTCTGGCTTTTGAATCTTTTCTGAAAGATTCTCACTTCTGGGAAGCTTCTGGAATTAGTGAGATTGTTTCTATTCTACTCAGCACTAACTCTCCGCATCCATGACAGTCCTCAGAACAGGACGGGCTCATGCAGTGACTTCTGTGTCTCAGCTTGATGGCATCACACCAGAGAGAGCAGGCAACCTGGCACACCCGAAAATCATCTTCCCTTCGTCTTTACGCAAACCCAACTTTGTGTAGGGTGGCAATGAGCCCAACTAAAAACATTCAACTCCCTGGCCTCTTTCGCACTGAGGGCTGGGCACACCCCACATTTCTGACCAATGAAAAAGATGTGGCAGTCCCTGGAGAGTACATCCCACTCTACCCCCAAAAGACAAATTCTTGCCAAGAAAGAGCCCTTTGCCTTCACCTCCATCTCATTCTCCCCTTTTCCTGTCTGGAAAACAGAGGTGAGGCCTGGAGGTTCAGCAGCCACCATACAACCATGAGGCATGCACACGATACAAAGACCCCATGCTAAGGATGGTGGGCAGCAAGATGGAGGAGTTCCATCCTTCCTGTCCATGGAGCTGTCACACCAGCCCTGGACTTTGGAACCCTGGACCACGGAACCCAGAACCTCTTGTTTTCTGAGACAAGCCTCTTTCTGCTTACGCCTCTGTCGATGGGGTTCTGTTGCTTGCAGATGAATGCAACCTCAACTAATACAGGATATCTTGTGGCAAGTGGGAAATCATTCCAGTGGAGAAGGAACGCATATTCTGTGAAGAAAGCCCATCTCACAGAATCATAATTCGTCCACCTCCATACACGGTCTCATCAGAAAAAGCAATGATCGGAAGTGATACAAGAGGCGTGCACTTCTCAGGGTACAAAGGAGCAACGTCACCAAAATCAGCTGGAGAGAAGGGTCGAACTCAGGAAAAAAGAGGAGCAGCGCTCTCCACAGCCCTGCCGAGTCTAAGGGAGCGCACCGCACTCTGAAGAACGAAGATGAGACAACCCGTAAAAGGAGGGCATCACACTCAGAGAAATGGATGCCTTTTCACATCTGCAAAGACCCCCAGGTCACAATTATGCGGCATTAAAAAGGCATTTAGATGAAATGTGATAATGTGTCCCTGGCACCGTTGGTCATACGCTTGTCAACACTCCAGTGGCTCCCTGTTCCCCAATAATAAAGTACATGCCTAGAGTTCAGGCCGGCGTGTGGGCCTCTCCAGCCTGTCTCCTGCACTTCCCTAGGGAGTGTGGGGCCTCAGGCACCCGCTCTGCCCGTTCCAGACACACCCACGCCTCCCTCCGTGCACTCAGCCCCTGTGCCTGGGGGCCTGTCCTTGGCACAGCGTTTGTCAACTGTTTCGTGGGGATGACTGGCTTGTTTCCATGAGCCATCTACGAAGCACATTTCAGAAGTTCAGACATACTCTCCGGGCTGCAGGGGGCCTTTGAGACCGCTCAGTGTTAGTGCCGAACGGACAGCCTGAGGGTGCAGAGCTGGCAGCACAAGGTCACGCTGGACCACTCCTACTCCTCCTTCCAGCTCGGTGCTCAGTGCAGAGAAATCCTGAATACACCAAGGCCCGTATATTTGGGGCTTTCCTGAATCTTAATGTCCTAGGGCTGAAAAGGGGACTCTGAGATTACCTAGTCCAAACCCCCCAGGGAACCTTAGCCCAAAAAGCCCACAGGACTTGCCCCAAGATCACGTGGCAAGTGAGTGGCAGAAGGGGACTAGGACAGGACACAGGCAGATGTCCCAACTCCTAATACATGCATGGGAAAAGGGTGTCCCCAAGAAAGGCAAGTGACCAGGAACGAGCTCAGGAAATGACCTCCAAGGCAGACGCCTGATTGTGTTTAATGTGCACCTGGAGCACCTCGCTCTGGGCCGAGAGCCTCCTGCATTACTCTGCCCTCAGCCTGGCAAAGGAGACACAGGCCTGGAACCAGAGGCAGGGCTGCCAGGGCCCCCGTCATCAGAACCGGCTCCTAGCTGGCTGCCTGGGAATGGATCCAGTTCTTGGAGGGCACTGCAGGGTTGGAAGGAACAATCATTTCCAATGCCCAATTGAACTTAATGACTAGCCTAATTAGGCCTTTCAATGGTGGGACCGGGATGGCCTTGGCTCAAGCCCCTAAGTACAGGCTGCATCCTTTGCACTCACCTTCCTCTCAGGGGTCAGGCAGCTGGCTGGGGCAAGCTCTGTTTTTGGAAATGCACACAGGTGGGCCAGCAAAGGTTCAGAAGGGTGCAGATCGCCCATTCACTCCCTGTTATTCCCCCCACAGGCCGGACACGCCGAAGCCGTGTCAAGGCAGCCCTCGGGGAACCTGCTAAGGCTCTGCCCAGTGCAGGGGCACTATCGTATCACCAGGGGCCCAGGGCACAGAAACGGAAGGCAGCAAGGCACAGCAGATGAGAGCATGGCCCCACAGTCCGACTCGCCAGGCTCAAATCCTGCTGCCTACTTACTAGCTATGTGACTTTGAGCAAGTTATTTAACTTTTCTGAACTTACACTTTCTCATCTGTGAGTAGGGATAGAAACAGCACCTACACCCCATGGGGTTGCTTGAGAATTAAGACAATTGTGCTTAAGCACAGTGCCCTGCCCAAGAGCTCAATAAATGGGGTGTGTGTGCGTGTGTGAGTGAGTTCCCATCCATACAAGCAGCGGGCGAGGCGAGACACATGGGCTGTCCACATTCAGGTTCTGCAGCACGGCCCCAGAAGGCAGGACGCGGATCAGAGGACAACGCTGCAAATTCCTAAAGGTGAGTTATTTTTAAAGACTGGGGGTGGGGGTGCATAATGGCATAAAATCAGAAATAACCCAAATGCCCACCAACAGGGGAACAGCACACCTGTACCATGCGATTATTAGGCCGCAGTTAGAAAAATAAGGTAATTCTACGTGTGCTAAAGATCTCCAAGATGTACTCTTAAATGACAAATGAAAAAAATGAAGAACACAATCTGATCCTATTTATGTAAAAAAACACATGCATGTGTGTGTGTGTGTGTGTATATATATATATATATATATGTAAATCTACTGTGTAAAAATATATTTATTGTTGGTGGAAGAAACTAACAAACTATTACCAATCATCCCTTCCAAAGAGATGACTACCCCTGGCTGGTGGGGCTCAGTGGCCTGAGTGCTGGCCTGCAAACCAAAGGGTCGCTGGTCTGATTCCCAGTCAGGGCACATGCCTGGTTTGCAGGCCAGGTCCCCAAATGGGGGCGCATGAGAGGCAACCACACATTGATGTCTCTCTCCGCTTTCTCCCCCCCTTCCTCTTTCTCTAAAATAAATAAATAAATAAAATCTTTAAAAAAAAAGAATTATAAAAATAAAATAAAATAAAGAGATGACTCTGCCTTGGCTGGTGTGGCTCAACGGAGTGAGTGCCAGCCTGCAGACCAAAGGGTCACTGGTTCAATTCCCAGTCGGGCACATGCCTGGGTTATGGGGCCAGGTCCCCAGTACAGGGCATGTGAGAGGGAACCCATACACTGATGTTTCTCTCCCTCTCTTTCTCCCTCCCTTCCCCTGTCTCAGAAAAATAAATAAATAAAACCTTAAAAAAAAAAAAAAAAGAAACACCAACATTTAAAAAAAAGAGAGAGATGACTAGGTTTAGAGGAGATGGTAGCTTCAAGCAAATTTAGCTTTGTGTCTTGTTTGAATTTTTATACCATTAAAGTGTTCTTGGTTTGCTTGTACAACTAAAAAAACTTTATTAAAACAAAATGAGCTTCTACTGAGTTCCGCACAACGGAGGGCTCACGCAGACCCAGACCGGAACCTGGCAGGAGACTGGATGAAACTGCCTCTAACCCTCTAGTTGCACTGAGACGACCCACAGTGACGAGGGGTGTTCCACAGGCCGCTGTGCTTTTTGACTGGTGTTACGTACGGAATACTTCTGTGTGCCTGGCATTTCCTTCCTGACCCTCAGAGACCCTCCTGCCCCTGGCTCCAAGAAATGACCAGCTCTAGTCACAGGAGCATCTGCACTTCTGCAAACCCAGAAACTGCGGAGGGCCAAAGTCAAAGCCTTCACAGGACATGTTAAGAGTTCATTCTAGAACTACCGCTGGTTTTCAATTACAAAGATAAAATTCAAAGGTAAGTTAACATGTTAAGAAAGCTGCAGGCCTGAAAGGAAGCTGGGGGCAGGCTCTGAGGGAGGTGGGGACCAGGGCCTGTGCTTTGCCATCTTTGGCAGGCCTACCGCAGGCAAACGCAAAGTAGAACTGCTGCCTTCAGCCCTTAGAAATACAGCCGCTGTATGCAGTGGGGCCTCGGCTGTCCTTTCCCTGGGGTGCGTAAGCGACAAGTTCATCTCAAGGCACCACATGTGCTCCTCCCCGCCTTCCTGGAGGGCAGGCACTCACCTCTGCTCCCTGGAGGGAACTGGACAGAGCCACTTGTCAGGGAGACCGCTCCCCTGTCCAGAATGGAAGGTGAGGTATCCAAATGCTACTACTCCACCCGGGGCTCACGGAACAGACTGCTATCACCTTCAACTGGGAGGCACTTGACAGAATTACAAGATTCCAATTATTTCATATTTAGTCATTTGCATAAGTAAATTGCTTTTGTGACACTAGACAAGCCATCCAGGGCCCTAAACTGCAGTGACTACAACACAGAACATCTCTGCTTGCTCCGAACAGAAAGTCACCATGTCAAACCAAGCAGAAGTGATGAAAATGCTCCCCCAAATTCTCAATGAGGAAAAGGTGGGTGCATGCTTCACACCCGCTCTCTAGCCTATGGGACCTACATGTACCGTATCTAAAGCCTTCCTGACATTTCCCAAAGGGTCATGTTATGGCGATCTCGTGAGCAAACACGGGAAGTCTGCCTTCTCAGCCCGGGCAAATGTCACGACTATGTGTGCGCAGGATCACTTTTATTGGGATAGGGACTTTGGAGTACTATGCAGCCCTTAAAAACGAGGCAGTTATACTCTAGACTGAAATTCAGAAAGATCACCAGCAAACACTATTATATGAGAAAAGAAAAATGCAGAATAGATTACTATTTGTGTGAGGCAACGAAAGAACATAGTACCTCTGTTTTTGGAAATGCACAGGGTACCTCTGGAAGGACACACGGAATCTGGGGGACTCCATCAGGGCAAGTGGGTCCCTGGGGGAGCAGGGAAGGGGGAGAGACTTCCATTTCCTGTCCCACCTTCTTTTATCTTTCGAATTCTACACTATGTATATATCTTATTTTAAAAAGAAGTAAATAATAAAATCAAAGTTCACTACGAGTTATAACATCACGAAAGATGGCGTGAAGTCCTACAGCGACGAGAACATCAGACCTCGCACTGCTGCACCCCCTCCTCCCCTCTCTCACAGTCCTCCTGAGGAAATGACACACCTTTCTCGACTTAGCTACGTTTGCACTTCAAGGTCAAATAGACCCTGCTCCACAAAAAGGCAGAAAACTGTCATTACAAAAAGCGGTCTCCTCTAACAGCTAGCCCTGGAGGCAAGTGCCGGCCCCGGGGCAGGGTCGGGCCATATGGCCATAGTCCACAAATGTGTGTTCCCTTCACCTCTGCCCAGGAAGGGTGACTCCCATCGAGCGCCTCACGGCCGTGCACCTTCAGGGATGAGTAAGAACGGACAGCTCAGCTAAGTCCCTCCATTACCCAGCCCTCCTCTTCATTCCTTCCACCTAACAGCCACCCAAACAACACCGGTGTCTGAGGACAGGAAAGGCGTAAGGACAGAATCCCACGCTTTTCCCTACTTCAGTGAGGATCCTTATCTTTCACCAGTTATTTCAACGTACACAGTCTAGGTGTTCATTCATTTTCAGATTCTACAGAAGGTATATGATTTACAGCAATAATGCAATTAAATTCTAATTTTCTTAAACAACAACAAAAACCACATGAATTCTGTAAGTTCACTGAAATTAAAAACTTCTCTAGATCTCCCTGTACCATCTTTCTGTCCAGCTTCTGAACATAACTTGCAAGCAAAGGCAGAAGTTACCTTTGGGGAGTCCGCACAAAACAACCGTAAGGGGTACATGAACGAGCAGGCTGTTGCTGGGCCCCGAGGCCATCGTTCCTGAACTTCCTGTGTGCCGGAAGCCATGTGGAGCAAAGCACAGACGCAGACAGGAGCACTGACGATAAAGCTGAGGCCAAGGTCCAAGAAGGGGGCTCTTGTGGGCATCTCCAAAAGCCACGGAAACAGGGACATGGCACCTGAGGGCTGGGCAGAGCTACCGGACACGGCACACAATTACCCATCTAAGCCCTGCCCTTCTCCACCGCCCCACGGACAGCCACCTCGTGTGGCTTCACCCCCATCGACGTCATCTCCGGTGCACGAGCAGCCTCACGGAGAGCCGAACAGCTGCTCCCCCACGGTGCCCGCCGGGGCATCCCACACAAATTCTGAGCTCTTCGTGCCCGAGGGAAGCGTGTGGGAAATCCGTGCTCAATACGTCTAAACAGAAGTACGCTTACTGATGAAAATCTGAGGTCAAGGGTTAAGTTCTTTCACTCTAGTGGCACTCAAGGGTAGCTGGTCCCTTTTTCATTATCGAAGCTCCAGAAGAAATGCCCCAGCTCCCTCACTGATGAAATGTGTACTGAGCAACTACGTGCGCTAGGCACTACGGACCCAGAAGCAAACAATATGGACAAAAATCTCTTGCAAAGCAACTAGTCATTAGGTACTAGTAATGCACATGCAAAAGCAGCTGCAGCTTTCAAACAGTTCGGTAAAAAATAAAAAGGAAAAATAGAGAAGGAGAACAGGGCCATATGTGGTAACACACTTACAGTTAGGAGGGTGTTTGTCAGACTATCCTTGCAACTTTCCTATAGGTTTGAAATTTTTCAAAATAAGACTGGAGGAGGGAAAACGCGGGATTACAGGTATAAACTGTATCTCAGGGAACACATCGTTGATGAGAGAAGGTGCTGTATAGAAGAGTGTGTGTTAATTGGTGACAACGAGAAAAACACCCTCTGACGACCCTTCAGTGAAATCCTGGCTCTAAGCAAGTCACTGACGGACCCTGTGACCGCTGGGCGGGGGTGTGGGGGGAACGTAAAAGGAAGGCCACGCTCCAACCCCACTGGCCAGTCACAGCCTCACTCAACACGGAACCCGTTGCCTGGGCCTTCGGACGTGATGCGGCGGGATACACGCAGCACCACCTACAACGCATTCCTGCCCAACAGGGCGCCTGAATCTGGCCTCCAGCTGACCTAGATCTAACTTCCAGTTTCACAAGGAACACGGAGGCCAAAGAACAGGTTAGACATCATGCTAGAATGCAATGGGCCAAATCCAGAATGCGGATGCTCTACGGGACAAGGTTCTCAAAAAAAAAAAAAAAAAAAAAAATCAATGGCATGGGGAAAACAACAGGTGGCAGTGGGGGCGGAGTGTTGCCGAATAAAAGTGACTAAAGACATCTAATGACTAAATGACAATTTAGTCATTTGCCCTTTGAGCAATCCAAATGTAAAGAAACATCTTTGAGACCACAGAAGTACCTAAATATGACCTGGATATCAGATGGCATTAAGGAATCATTATCAGTGTTGACAGGCATGGTGATGGAATGACAGTTAATAAACAAAAACAGTCCTTATCAGTTAACAAAAATTCTCTCTAGCAGGAAGGGGGAGGAGGGATGAGGAATGACATTCTTTTTTTTTTTTAATTTTATTGTTGTTCAAGTACAGTTTTCTGCCTTTTCCCCCAACTCCAGCCCAACCCACTGAATGACACACTTTATATATTGTGAAGCTCCCCTAACTCATCCTTGGCCTCATAAAAGATAACGTGTTTTCACACCCACACACACGCCTTCTTAGGACTAAATAGTTACGTACCCTTTTATATATGTAACTCAGAACTTCCCCATCGTTTTCAAGACTTGAAGGACCTAAAAATAACATCTGAATGGAAAACAGGTGGACAGATAAGACTGCTCATGTTTACAGGTGACCAGCCTGGGGCCTTGGCAGGTGTAGGCACCCAAGGGCAGGCACCCACACCTTGGCACACCTGCGCACACACCTGCATCCACAGTACAGCACACGGACACCAGTGGGGAAGCTCCAGCTAGCTCAACCTCTGTGTAGAGTGAGCTCCAGCCAATTTAACGCCTTTCGGAGAAACTGACTTCTATGGGGACGGACAGGCTGTAACAGAGCTGGGCTAAGAGGACAAGATGTGCATTTGCAACTGTGCTTACAGATCTGGGAGCCCAGCAGCCCTGCGAGTTCTTGCCTTTCACACTTTTGTGGCTTAATAAGAATTAACTACTCATTGCTAACAAGAGGGTAAAGAGAGTCTGGTATGGCAATGACACAGTGGGAGAGGACAGAAGCCCTTTAGTATTCTTGGAACATCAAGGCCATTAAAAAAAAGCAAGAGGGAGAGGAGGAGGAGGGAAGGGGGCAGCGGCGGGACCAGCACACGGCTGTTCTGCCGCCATCTTGATGTCCTTGACGCGTGCAGGTGGCGAGCAAGCAGCGGGCGCCCGGACAGCCCGTGAGAAGCAATGAGCGGCCAATGGAGATTTATGTGAGCAGAGTGAGATGGACAAGGTAAAATTGTCAGGAGGAGTTGTTAGAAAGTAAAATATATTGTGACAATTCCACTCCTGCCGTTCATCAATAAACTGACAGATCATTTAGTGTCAATTAGGAGTGATAGATGGACAAGTCCCCATGATCCCGGGCCAAAATTAATGGCTGGGAGGGAGAGGGTGATTGAAAATGACGGCTGACATTGAGAGCAAAGTCCTGAAAGCCCCTGAGGGACCATTACTTGCCTCATTCCCTTGCAGATCCATGCAGGGACAAACCCAAAAACAGATACTCCGGGACAAAACTTAACCAGACTACCACCTCTCCTTCCTCTCTCTGCCGAGTCTGGCGGCCTTTCTCTTAGCTCCGTTCCCACGGCCACCCCGGCACCCCACTTCAGGCAACTTCAGAGCCAAGGGGAGCCTGGCTCCCAGATGGACTTGTTGGCACAGCAATGACTTCAGTACCAGGAGAAGGGACAGGGAGGGACCCCAGGTCCAACGGAGATGTATGTGAGGAGAGCGAGATGGACGAGGCAGGTCTTGAAGACAGCCCCAGCACCCAACACCTCTAGCCACTGAGGGGGTGACACAGGCCCTGCTCTTGATCCTGGGCAGCATCACGCACATGAAACAAAGGCAGCCCGAAACTCACCCCCGTGGCCGTGAGGGCCTCAGGCAGATCTGCCGACAGCCCTTCTGCTTCCTCCTGCTGGCGGCACACAGCTGCTCTGTCCTCCCACTGCCCTCGTACAAGGACCCCGCCCTCACAGAACGGAGCCCACTCAACAAAGTTTGCGTGATGCACATACAAGGTGCAGCTGTGAACTAAACGTCTGCGCTCCCCCCGACTCCCATGCTCAGGCCCCGATCCCTCATGTGGCAGTGTGTGTGTGTGTGTGTGCACACACCAGAGAAGGTGGTGTGGGGACACAACCAGGGAGGGGCCCGAGTCCGGCCCCTGACCTTGCAGTGCCTCCAGAATGTGAGAGGTGAACGCTGTCTCGCCGCCCAGTCGATGGCACTCTGTGTAGCAGGCAGGCTGACTGGGCCAGCCGCCCCGGCGCAGCGCCGTTACCATCAGCCCACAAGAACAAAAGGTGGGTAGGCTATTTTTCAGCGAGAGTCCTCTGCTCTAACAGGCTGACAATAAGGTTGCCGCTCCCCCAACATCTATGCCTACACCAGTCCTTGGCCAAAATGCTCTCCTCACGACCGTCCTTGGCCATCAGAACTCACCCAGCTTGATCCCCATCATTTCTGCAAGGGACCCCTTGACCACTGCGACTACTCTCCTCTGAGGTCACATTGCCAGGGTTCGCCATTCCGTTGTGCTCCTTCGGCCTTCCTGATTTTTGTGGACGAAAATGCCTGTTCCTGCCGAATGGAATCCAAGCTCTTGCAGGGCAGGAAGCACATTGACTCCCTGGAGTGCCCTGCAAAATAGCAGGAGCTCACGTTTCCCAGCCTTCATGGGGCAGAGCACCAGGGAGCTCAATCGTCGCCTCTCCTACCCTTAGGGGCCCCCTTTCTTCTTTCTGTTTCAAATCTGTTCCACTCGCCTTCAGATGCCAGCTCGCCTTTGCTCCAACAAGCCAACAGTCAACTTGCCTCCCTACTTAGAAAAAGAGAAAATAAGAGGCCAATCCAAAATGAAGATCCTCTGATTCTCTACTCCCCTGATAACTAATCTAGGCTTTCTAGGCTTTCTCCCGTGCTGGAGGAAAAACGTCCCCATGTCCTCCTGCCCAAGGTTAATCCGTCTCTCTTGGAAGGTCCTACCCCTGTCTCTGCTCCAGGATCCTACTCCTTCAAGCCTGCACTATTTCATCTGGACTCACTCTTTCCCAAGGTATTCACAACACATACTTCCCCTTCCAAATACTGTCTCTTTCTTTGCTTCTCAGAGCAGTAGCTTCTGTCACTAACCCCATTTCCTCCCTTCCCACTTCCTCTTCAGCTCACAGTAATCTGGCTTCTGTCCCAATGCAAATCACTGTAACCACTGTCTTAAATGCCCCCAGTCAACTCCAAACAGCCAAGTCCAAGGCTCTGACCTCGTCTTCTGTTTGTGTAGATGATGCAAATTGCACCTCCTTTCTGGCCTCTCTTCTAGATTCCCAAACCGGGGAACCTACCTACTAGACCACCAGCCCCCAAATCAGGTCTCTCCTCCGCATTCCCTATCTGACAGCACCGCTACCTGACCAGCCACCAAAGCGAGGCACCCGGCGCTGACCTTCAACTCCTCGCTCCGTCCTGCATTCAACCAGTGCCACTCCTATTAACTCTACCTCCAAACTTCTCCAAACCCCTTCTCCTGTCCACACTCACACCACTGCCCTAGTGTGGCTTTTGTCATCCTGCATTAAAAATGCACCTTCCTGACAGGCCTGTCAGCCTTCCAGAGCTCTACTCGCTGAAAGCAAAGTGATCAGTCAAAAATACTGATCTGGCCATTCATTTGTCCAACAGTCACAGAGTGCTTATTGCGGACTGGCACTGTTGGAAGTACTTCAAGTGTGGAAATAAGACTGTATCGCCGCTCACGGAGCTTACATTACAGTACAGAGAAAGAGACCATATATGCATGTGTACAGACACACATGTACATATGCACATGTCACATAAATGAATACGTAAAGCAGGAGACGGAGAACACGGAGTGAAGAGGGGTGCTACTTTACAAAACCTGAGGTCAGGTAGAGCCGTGAGGACTCTGGGGTTCAGTTTAACTGGCGGGAAAATGCCAATGGAGGGTTAGGAGCAGACAGGTCAAATGATCTCACCTATGTTTTAAAAAGGTCTCCCTGCTCTGTGGACATAAGGCTGAGGGACGCAAGGGTGAGAGGGTGACAGGAGGTTCTCACTCGAGTCAGTGCTAGAAATGCTGGTAGCTGTAGCTGGGCACTGGCCGTGCAGACAGCAGATGTGTTCCAACCATACACTTAACGTGGTTTGCAGACAGACTAGACAGGAGTGAAGACAAAGAGAGGGTTCCAGGATGACCCCCAGGTTTACGGTCTGAGTAATAGGGCAGATGGGTTGCCATTTAAAGAGCCCCCGGGAAAACTCTGCCTGGCACGGGGTAGGGGATGGAGTAGAAGGGTGGAAATTAAGAGCGCCGATTTGGGCACGTTAGGACTGAGGTGAGTATTCACGTGGAAACGTCACGTGGACAGTTGGATGCTCACGATCAGCACTGGGCTAGAGAGATACACTTTGGAGCCATCAGTGTCTAAGGGATAGTTAAATTCCCAAGGCTGAGTTGAGATCACGCCAAGAATGACTGTTAGCAGAGGAGAGAGGAAGTTCAAGGATGAGCCCTGGGCACGCCCACATTTAGAGGGGTCAGGACTAGGCCACAGACTGAGGAGCCAAGCAAATGAATCCCTTGAAAAATAACACATGAAACGGAAAAGCATCTCTCTCCAAGAGGAAACTGATTTCATCTGGAAAAACCTTTAATATATTCATTGAGGAATAAACACTTGAGATCCTCTTTAGTTCTCTTAAGGAGCAGATACAGGATTTGTCTCATTTTCATATTTCAAAATAAATTTCAGAAATTAAAAGCACTAAAATTCTCTAATAACTTAGACAAATGGAGCTCTTCTTTAAGACTCTCAGTAGTAGTATATGAGACCTACATTTCAAAGTCACCTTCTTCTTTGTTAATACTGAGAAGTAGTGCTATGTTGGCTCACGCCAGGTAGCTCAGCTGATTAGAGTATCATGCTGATACACCAAGGTTGTGGGTTCAATCCCTGGCCAGGGCACAAACAAGAACCAACCAATGAATGCATAAGTAAGTGGAACAATAAATCAATGTCTTGCTCTCTCTCTCTAAAATTAATATATAAAAATAAATACATTTCAAAAGTAGTGTTATGTTGAACGTGGTACCTAATGGCATATGAATGGACAGAAAGATGAACAGAGCAGAGTAACAAATGTGAAGTAGACTTGGGTACATAAACAAATGTAGAACACGGTAAAGCTGGCTTCTAAGTTCACTGGGAAAGATGGATTTTTATAATAGTGTTGGGACAATAGCCACTTAGAAAAAGATAAAACTAGAGCCATCCCTCTTACCACACTCTGAAATTACTTCCACATGGGTCAGAAATCTAAATTTTAAAAGTCAGATTCAGGGAATACTTTTATTCCAATAAAATGATCTAGAAAAACAGGGAGCTGGGCCACAGTTTGCTGAATCTAAATGTATGGAAACAAAGAAGGATACATTTTTAAATTTATATATGCATGCTTATTTTTTATAAAAAGTAGTAGAGAAGGGATAAGCCAGAAATGAACTCATCGGGGATGGATGGGAATGTGTTGGCAGGGGTAAGGATGGGAATAAGATCTCTCTCAGTCTATCTTCCTATCCAGGGCTGTCCAACCTTGTTGCATCTCTGGGCCACACTGGAAGAAGAGTTGTCTTGGGCCACACATTAAATATATTGTGACACGTAATTACACACAAAAAAATCTCATAATGTTTTAAGTAAATGTACGATTTTGTGCTGGGGCCCATCCACAGCCATCCTGAGCCGCATGCAGCCCGCAGGCCTCTGGCTGGACACCCCTGTAACACATTATCATCTGTTCTTGCCAAAAACCATTGACGTGAGTGTAATCATGAGGAATTAACCAGAAAACATGGAGAATGTTAGCTGTTCAACGAGAAAACTGGCCGAGACTCCTTTAAAAGAGCCAGTGTTCTGGGTGGAGGTGGTGGGGGGTGGCAGTTATTTTAGATCAAGAGACTGGGAAGAGACGGATCCACCAAATGCAATGTGTGAACGCCGATTGGGTCCTGCAGCTATTAGAAGACCTTTTGGGGACAACTGGGGAAGTTTAAAGTAGTTCCTAATCATCATGAAGTCTCTGGGATGTGATGATGACACTGATTACTTGGAGGAAGCCCGTCATCTGTACGGGCACGCCAAAGTCTCCAGAGGCAGAGTGTCGTGACTACTGCAACTTGTTTTCAAATGACTGGGGGGGGGGGGGCGGGGCGCGGGGAGAAGTGTGTGTGTGTTTGAGGGGGGGTGCTTTCAGAGGCGGGGAGAGGAAGGCAGGGGGAAGGAGGAAAGAACTGGAAAAAACATTTTTGGTAGTGCTGCTTTGAAGTCAACAACTGCTGAAGGAAATTTCCTGCTAGAGGAAGTTGTGAACAAAAGTCATGTGTATTCCTTGAGAAAAAGAAATTCCCTTCCTGAGTGGATCATAAGCTGTCAAACTGGAGAGCTGGCCAGCCCACTGGTATAGTAAATACTTTTTTGGTTTACTTTTCATCTAAAACTTAGTGCAAGGAATTAAAGACCAAAATGCCTTGTAATCCAGCAGTTACTGACAGGCAATTCCATCCGTTTAGAAAATGACACTAAGAACAACACCATGCTACAATATGGCTGAACTCTGATAACATTATGCCAAGTGAAAGAAGCCAGTCACAGAAAGACCCATCATGCGTGATTCCATTTCCATGACATGTCCGGAATGGGCACGTCACAAAGCCAGAAAGCAGACTGGTGGTTGCCTAGGGCTGGGGAGACTGGGGGGACATGGGAAGTGACTGCTAATGGGTACGGGGTTCCTCTGGGGGTAATAAAAATACGGTGATAACAGCACAACTCTGTACTAGGCTAAGAACGACTGAACTGCACATTTTAAACGGGTGAAGTGTAAGGTATATGAATATATCTCAGTAAAGCTGTTATAAAGAAACAAGAGAACAACACAGGAGCAAGACACCCGAACGCCCCCTCCCCACCCTCCCCTCCCCTGAGCTGCTGGCACTCACTTTGAAGCCTTCATGGAATCATCTGCCCAGCCTCCTTGCCGGCGCGGTGGTTTGGGAGGGGGAGCCTATAAGGAAAAAGAAGCCAAAATAACACAGTCGCTCCACATGTGCACGCAAGCAAGCAGTGGCTGAGGTTAAGGTCACCTACACCAATATTTAACCTATCGAAGCCTTTCAGGTAAAAACGCAGTAACCTTTCCATTCACTATGAAAATCTGGATGCTTTCATACCCTTCGGTGGGTATAAATTGGCAAGATCTGGAGGATAATTTGGCAATGTCTACTGAAAGCCTCAAAAATAAATGCTCGGAGTTTTTGAGCCAGCAATTCTAATCCAAGGAATTTATCGCAAGGAAACAATCAGAGAGAAACATAATGCCAGTTCTGAAACAACAAAGACAGACAGCAATCGGAGTTAAATACATTGCAGAATATACATGTGAAAACACCATGCAATAATGAAACGTTATGTTAAGGAAGAATACTTAATGATATGAAAAGGCTCACTATACGTGAACTTTTAAAAACATGTAAAACTGTAGGTATATGCTACTGACCTTGTGACAAGATTATTAATACCTAATATCTAGTGTTAATAGCTCTAAGTCCACAGGTGAAAGGGCACTCCAATGACAGAATTATGGGAAATTTTTATTTTCCTTCTGTGTACCACCGGGCATTTTCCAAATTTCTAAATAACCAACTTGTACTACTTTTATAAAGTAATAAAATAAAGCTGTAAGAGAGAGGCTTACTTGAAAGACATAAACTAAGCTGGTGGGTTAAAAATCTAGTCAGGTTATCTGGGCAGGAAGCGGTCACCTGCAGTGGACACTTTCAGAAACCCAAGTGCAGGAATTCTCGTCTGGCATGTCTCAAATCCCAAAGGAACATCACGCAACCCACTCAACCACTCAAGTCGGGTAAAACTGCAAAGAGCATTTCCTATTTTGCATTACCAGCGTTTACCTAGATTTTTTTCTAAAATGCCTCCTTCTCTCCCCCAAGAACTTCACATCATCGGGCCTGTTGTTCTCAGCCTCAGGAGACACTTAGGGAAATGGACTAAAATGGGGGTTGGCCAACTTCTTCTATGGAGGGGCCACACAGTTTCTGTTGCAAGTCCTTTACTCTGATACCGCAGGGCACCAAACAGCCACAGATAATAAGTGAGCAAACGGGCACAACTGTGTTCCAATAAAATTTTACAGAAACAAGCAGCTGGCCAAATCTGGCAAGAAGGATGTGGTCACCTGACCCCTGGGCTACACTGTGTCACTGCCACATCCTTTAAATCTGTTGCTTGAGACCTAACATAACTGTTTAAGGAAGCACTCCCTCAACATGCCCAAACATCCTTCTGATATTTCGGCTCTGCACCACCCCTCTAGCAGCACCCCAGCGGCACCCCCACCTGCCCGGGATGCGCTCCATAGATGCTGGTACTTTGTGCAGGGTGAGGCGGAACCTGCTGGAAATGCTGACTGAGAAGCAGCAGGTCCTGGAGTGCCTGCAACCAACTTAGCTCCTGGGAATGTAAGTAGTCCTTTAGAGAAAACAAACTTAACTTTTCTATGCTAGAGGCAGGTAATGGAGCTACCTGGGTGCTCTGTACATCTCAATTAGAAACGACAAAAATATAGAAGTGGAAAAGAAGCTGTTGCTTATCTCTCTCAGGGGAGAAATGAATCTTTGGATGTGCCAAGAGATCCCTACCATTGCTTCCCAGTCCACACGTCCTTTCTGGCATACCTGCCGCACTCCATACTTGCCAACTGTAGGCTGGAAGGGGAAGCCCCTTCTTCCCTAGACACAGCTAACCAAACCAGTGGGGGGCGGGGTGGGGGGGGGGCACCAGCCTAACCCAGTGGGAACCAACTGAATTCTGTGTCCCAGGAACCTGGAATTGAAGCTCAGAGGTTAGGCTGTTCAACCGCACTGAGACTAGAACTACAAGGACCAGGTGGAATCAGAATAACCAAAACTACCACCAGCCGAAGTTGTGCGTAAGCAGAGACCAAGAACCTTGTCTTGTTGAGCCCTTACCGTCGGTAAGGCACTGTGTTAGGGAGACTTAAATTGTTAAGGAGAACCGAACTCGAGGATGTTTTTAAACCAACAGGACCTTAAATCATCCATGTGCTTTTGAAGATAACATCTGTATTTCTTTACCGAACAATAGAGCCGTCTTGTGATCATGTGAATACCTAAATCTAAAGGTCTCAAACTTGTAACCACGTTTTGTTTGGCCACATAGTGGTTTTGTTTGTTTTTATTTTAAAACTTAAGCTACCATTTAAAAGTTGAGGGAGAAAAAGACTCTGTTACACAACAAAGTCTGGCCCCAGGAAGTCATGGCTGTTGGGAGGGTGAGTGAAATCCCTTCCTCCCAGAGGGAGCGCAAAGACACATTCCCTCTCTTATTCTTCCCATTTCGAGATGGTGCCATCTGCTAATTAGGACCACAGCTTCAAAATGCAGATGAAAAGCCCTGACCAGTGTGGCTCAGTCGGTTGGGCATCAGCCTGCAAAGTGAAAGGTCATCGGTTTGACACTCCATCAGGGCACAGGCCTGGGTTGTGGGTTTGGTCCCTGGCTGGGGCACGTGCAAGAGGCAACTGATCGATGTTTCTCTCTCACATCGATGTTTCTTTCCCTTTTTTTCTCCTTCCCTTCCCCTATCTGTAAAAAGAAATAAAACCTTTAAAAATAATGTGGACCAACAGGGGGCACTATAATGAATCTAACAGAAAGTAACCTCGGGTGAACGGATCATAAATTCCCACCTGGGCAGGTCAGGAAATGCCAGAAGTAATCCTCTTTCCCAGACAACGGAAGGCTAACTAACCACCCTCGAGAGCGCGTAATCTTCTTCACTATTTTGTCCCTGGTTCTCCCCCTTCATGTAATCTTCCCTAGTTCCCTCCTTACTTCTAAGTGTATGAAAGAAACTGCAAAGCTGCTCTTCTCTCAACAGCAGATCTTGTCTCCCGGCAATTTTTCATCAGTTAGGCTCCAATAAATTCTTCTAAAAATTCTCTACAGGTTTGGACATTCCTATATTGACAAAAACAAGAAGATCACCACATAAAACTCACTCCTCCAAATCCAACAGAATTGGACGACTAGTTCCAAAAGCAAAGGATTTTATTTTATTCTTTTACAGTAAGAATCGTGACCAAAGAATTCACAATTCGGCCTATGTTGTAAAACTACAGGCTCCTTTCCATTGCGATCACCTGAGAGAGGAGGCGTTACCAAGAAAGTCTCTGCCCACCACGGGGCAGGGTTATCGCTGTCCCTCCGGCTGCCTGGTGGGAGTCTCGGCCGACCTCAGGAGAGAGCACGGAGGCAGGCGGGAGGCGGGAGGGCAGGCAGACCTCCGTGCCAGCAACTTAGGCCTTGTGCAACTAGTGGGCGACGTCTCTTTCCTGACGGGGAATCCTTAAGTTCACGACTGAGTGCTCTGAGTCCAAGGATGGAAATTTCTTTCAGATGAGGCAGACTTAATTCACCACTGTTACCTTGTTATAAAGGCTTTCTCCGAGAGTTCAACTTTTCCGCTTTGTGAGGAGCTGGGCCCGGCCATGCGTGCACCAGGTGCATTAGAAAAAGCGGGGTTCCATCCCTGGCCTCAAATGTTGCTGAAGTTCAACGAGGCTGAGGCGAGGCAGAATTCAGGGTGTGTCTGTTTGTCTGAAACCCGTGCGACTGGACACCAGGCTTAATGTGAAACTTAAGTTCCCGCCGTGGAGGCAGGAGGGAGGTATGAGGGATGGAGGGACTGAGAGCCCTTCCACGGAGAGGCTGCTTTCCGGGTCCAAAGGTGAAACTGAGAACTCCCTCGGCCATGGGGAGGTTCACTGAATTCTGCAGCTTTCTTGTCACCATTGGTGGTTTTTACTGGGCCACTTTCTCCTGTGGCATCACTGAAACAGCGCGCTACGACACCATGAATAAACTTGTAATACACAACTGCAGGCTGAACAGACCTGCCCCAACGCGGGAAGTGCTGAGGACAAGAAAAGGTCAAAGCAGCTGTGGGGAAAGTGGGGCTCGCCCTGGACTGGAGAGATAAGCAGAGAGAAGAAAGCATTCCAGAAGCAACGAGATACACGGTGTAAGACAGCCTATAGCAAATGCAGTTCACTGATCATCACAGTGGACGGGTCCCTGGGAAAACTCTTTGCAGGTACCACAAGCTCCTCAGCATCCATCCTTTACAATGCAGGTCAAAGTGGAAGCTGATGTAACTTGATCATAATGCAGTAGTTTGAAATTAGGTGCAAATGATCTGTTTAAAATGTAAGCGGACTGGCTTTTAGCAATATAATGTAAAAGGCCGGTGGGTTGGCTACTTTCCCTCAGAGCAATGACGGAAATCTACTTCCCTAGTTAGCCGTGTGTCAAAAAGCGCCCCACAGCTCTCTTCCCAGGCTGATGATCTAAGACACAAGCCACACTCCTAGGCCAAGCTGCCCCTTGGGGGGAGGAAGTGCTGTCTGTGCTTCCCCCACCCCAAATGGTAACAGATCAGATGCCAGGGCACTTAGGCAGGGTGGGTGGTGGGGGTGGCCTGGATGCCCTCCCCAGGGCAATGTCACAGCCCCAGTGCCCACATGCAGTGGTGAGAAGCTGTAATTTCCAGATCCTTCCGTCTGGGGCGGGGTTCTCTGTGTTCTGAGTTCTCTACATAACGGCTTGGGGATTTAAAAGAAAGGGAATTTACTCTTGCTCCATCCTTGAAACTAGAAAATCTTTAGGCAGGCGCTTTCCTCATGAAGCACACCAATTTCGGAATCCTCCTTGACTAAGCACTTGGGAAGCCATTACCAGTCTGTCTGAGTTATGACTTTGCTGCCCTGTGTCAGGGAGGAAGAGAGAAGAGAAAACCTGGATGCGAGAGAGCAGAGCTCAGATGATCTTAAAAGCCAGAAAGAGGAGGAGGCCTGCCCCTAGAATTCAACAGTCCTGCTGTGTTCCTTAAATTGCTCTGCTCGTGAAATTCAGAGGCCCCACCCCAAGACATCTGCCGGGAAAACAATTTCCAATTTTGGCAGATTTACGGCCAGGTAACGTTACCCAAACTTGTTTTCAAAAGAGAGAGAGTCTTAAAATGTGTGACACCAGGAGGGACAGAAATAAGCACGGTGATGGCAGCCCTAAGCAGTGCGTCCTGCGTGTTCTCTCTTGAAGGCGGGAGTCACGTCCCTGAGTGTGGGAAATGAGCACAGTCTGCCGGGTCTGCGGCCTGATGGACAGAAGGGGGCAGGACCCCACATAGCTCCTGAAGGGAAGCAAAAATGTGCTCTCTCCAAAAATAAACAGGGGCAGGGATGACTGTGAGTAAAGAGTGCGGAGCACATGACTGGTGGTTGCGGTCCTGAAATACCAGCTCTCTACAGAAAGGACCCTGCGATAGGCAGAGAGCGGGAAATTCAGGAAACAGCCTCTTTATATGGTCTCATCCGAATGGGCCAGGATTCAACTCACTGGAATTACCAAGTCAGAGGGAGCCTTGAGGGCCAGACTTATTTCTGATCTTTATATGGTTCCCCCAGATTCTTAAGATGCCAAAATAGAAAAGATACTGCAGTGCCAAAAAAGGAGCCTTTTGAGTTTGGAAACTGCTCACACACTCTCACAAGTCCTAGAGAGACCCCGCAGTACGAATCAGCCCCAAATCCACACCGCAACCTGTCTGAAAACACTGGCCCAAACACATGTCAATTTCCAGCAGAAAAGACACTTGGTTAAGCAGGATCCACTGCGAACTTCACACCTACTGATCTTCCAGTTCCTAGGAGCAAAACAGCTCCCATGTTTGAGCCTTGATTTCTGGCTAAAAACAAACTTCTCTTCCTTTTCTCCAACAACCTGAAAGAAGATGCAAGAAAGCTGTCCTCATGTGCTCGATGAGAGAGGAGACTCGTACTTAATACGTGCACACGTGTAGGGACGGGCTTTTACTCCTCAAATCTGTCAGCCACGCACAGTTCCATCTCTGCTGATCGCTCCGTCCTGTCTCAGCCCTGGGTCTGACAACTAATTCATTACAGACCTGAGCTTCCCCCCCTCATGGATTTAAGATCATGGGAGGCAATGGACCATCTAAGAACCCCTGTGCATAAGCACAGTTCTTTTAAGCTGCAATGGACATATCAAAATGAAAAGTCTATTTTAAGTATGAGAAAGAAACCTGATCATCAGTAGATGCTAAAGCCATTAGTAAAAGATTGATTGATGGGGAACTGGACATTATCACAGTGCCAAAAAAAAAAAAATCACCCCATACATCACATGCCAGTTGCACAGGAGATACCATTCCTCAACAGAGCTCCCTAGCACCACCCTTGCTCAGTGATGACACCCAGCAGCAGGAACAGTGGGACCCACCCAGGGAACATGCCTGCCACAAACTACAGGAGATCTAATCAAGCCTTCCCCGTTGATGTGATTTCCAGCTGACTGCAAATCAGGTCAATGAGATGAAGAAGAACCCACCAGACAAACCCAGCATGGGGGAAACTGTAGGACAACTGGCCCGAACAGCTTCAAAAAGTCAGTACCATTAAAAAGGTGTGGGGTGGGGTAGGAGACTATTCTAAATTAAAAGAGACAGAGAACTTAATGAAGTAGTTCTTGATTGGATCCTGGTTTTAAAAAAATAGCTATAAAAGCCATTTTGGAAATTGGGGGAAATAAATTACAGATTGGGTAATAGATAATATTAAGGAATCGTTAGTATTATTAGGCGTGGAAAAATAGATTTCTAGGAAAATGTTCCTATTTGTTGGAGATATACAAGTATGCTGAAGCATTTAAGTGACACGTCATAATGTCTGCTTTGAAGTAATTTGGCAAAAAATTATAAATAAAATAGAAATGCTCATTTTTAAGTATTTTATAAAGTATCATTTAAGTAAGTACGGCAAAATGTTGATAACAGTATCTACTGATGATATATTCA
Source organism: Desmodus rotundus (assembly GCF_022682495.2). Lineage (NCBI taxonomy): Eukaryota > Metazoa > Chordata > Mammalia > Chiroptera > Phyllostomidae > Desmodus > Desmodus rotundus. Next base: position 117,192,770 of record NC_071393.1, on the reverse strand, counting down.
GTAAGATAGGAGACCGGAAAGCAGCTTGGTCTATTCCTCATCTCTTTAGTCGGGCAAGCAGAGAGAGGGGTTAAGGGTAAAGTCTGGACCACAAAGTGATGCTCAAAATAAACTAGAAGAGCTTGAGCACCGCGCCAAACTGGCAGGCTGAATTCGGCATATACCTCTGAACCTGCAAAGTAGCTGTGACTTCACTGCATTCCGTAAGCTACTCTCCTGATACCAACAGCACAACAACTTTAAAGAATAAGTGAGCGAACTGGGAAGGGAGAAGTGAGTTTGCCAGAAAGAAGTAAAGGGAGAAAGCAGGTTTTAAAGATGGGGGTGGGGGGTGGGGAAGAGAGGTCAAGGTAGGGGGAAAGGAGGGACAGTCCTGGGTGAGAACTGCCACTTTCCAGGGGTGTAGCCTTGGGTTACTCACGTCTTCACTGTGCCTTCTCTTCCTCCTGTGCACAATGAGAGTGGTCGTGAGTCCCTGACAGATCTACAGAGAACACTGGAGACAACCTCTCGTACAGAGCCAGCATTTAATAAATGATGAAAGTAGTGCTTCTATAGTATGCATCAGAAATAATAACAGTAACCAAATAAAGGCTTTGGAGGAAAAAAGCCTTTAGTGGCTAGGGCTGAGACAATGGGGAGGTTTCGTTAGGAAAACATTACAGGGCCTTTTATTTGCTACTGACCTGCACAAGTTGCATTCCAGGGATCCACCTCTTACCTACTCCAGCTTCCCTGAGGACAAATGCTTTAAAGCGGCCTGAACCAAGGAAAGGAAACCGCAGTTCTGCTACTCACTGGGAAATCAACGTGGTGCTCAAGACAACCAGCGTCCGGCCACTACTCTGGTGATGTCACAATCCCAAATACTCCCACAGACCCTCTAGTAAAAAGACCCATGTCCCATATCTCAATACCCAGTCGTCACACTGCCCACTTCAAATGACACATGGGACAGGCTGCCAGCAGTTTGTTGAAGAGGCTGTTCCAAAGAGAACAGACTTCTGCCCCAAAAATAATTCTTAAAATTCATCCTGGATTTTCCTCCCTTGGATGGTAATCTCTTAATCTTAATTATACCCTATTGGGTCACCTAAATCAGCTCTCCCCTCTTCTTGGGTCTATACTTCCAAGACACTTAAAGAAATGCCCTGTTCCCCCATACATTTTGCAGCGCAGCCAAAAGAAACATTCCTTTCAACTTTCATCATTAATCAAAACCCGTATGTTTTTGTCATTCTCGGAACTCCTTTCAGTTTGTGAAAATGCAGCCGGCACGTGTGCAGCCATGAGTGTGCACAATGCTGAGAGTGTAAATCCCCAGCGCTCCAAGAAGCAAGCCCTCCCGGCACCTGTGAGTTTGTATGAGCACAGTCTAGACTTGCTACCTCAACCACATCCAGACTGGAGGGGCTTGGAGCACGTGGAGAGCAGGGGAGCAAGCTGTCACCTTGATGCTTTAAGAAACCTGATCTCTCACAAGACTCCTTAAGAGTGATGATGGAAAAGAGGTTGCAGGGAGCTGGAGAGCAGTATTAAAGCATGCGCTGGTGGCCCCGACTGATGAGACCTGGAGAGGAAGGCCCGACTCCGTCACCACTCTGCTCACTGCAGTGAGGCCGTCAACGTTATAGCGCTCTCGCGGCAGTCCTGTTTCTCTTATCCTCGCCCGAGGACATGTTTGCTCACTGCTTTTAGGGAGAGGAGGGAGGGAGAGCTAGACGTGAGAGAGAAGCATCAACTGGTTGCCTTCTTGCACACACCTCGACCGGGGATCCAACCCACCACCTTTTGGTGATGAGATGCCACTCCAACCAACTGAGCCGCGCCGGCCAGGGCCGCAGTCCTTCCTAACGCTGCCTCTGTCGTACAAGCAAGAGGAGGAGGCGCTCAGCACAGAGCGGGATCATGGCTGGCAAACTAGCACACACTTCGCTCTACCCCACAGATAATACTTCAAGTGACCCCAGTGAGCCTCAAAATTGTTTTAACTGCTAAAACTGTGTTTCTGCTCTGGCTGGTGTGGCTCAGTGGATTGAGCAGGGCCTGCAAACTAAAAAGTTGCTGGTTTGATTCCTGGCCAGGGCACATGCCTAGGTTGCAGGCCAGGTCCCTTGGGGGCGTGCAAGAGGCAACTAGTGGGTGAATCTCTAGCACATTGCTGTTTCTCTCCCTCTCCTTCGCCCTTCCTTCCCCTGTCTCTAAAAGTAAATAAACATTTTTTTTAAAAAATGACAACAGCCAACACAATAGCTGTCTGATGTGAATTAATCAAAATTATTATTTTTTAAATCCTGTGTTTCCCATATTTCTAGATTTCATGAACTGTATTTTGACAAATTTTGTTTGTGGGGAGTCAGATGTGGTTTGTAGTAAAGTTAACAGTTTTCAATTTTGTTAAGAATGTTTTTTTAAAAACCATCATCTCCTCTCATCATCACTTCATTAAAGAAGGGACTTCTTCACTCTAACCAAATTAGGAAGGACACAAACCAGGACAAAGAATGATCCTTCAGGTAGCGCCGGCCCCTCCCCAGGAGGCTGTTGCAGCTGGCCAGCCCCCGGCTCCACGGTAAGCATGTGTGACCGAAAGGCAGTGACCAAAAATGCCGCCATGTCGGCGGAGAAGCAACGGGACTTGGTGGGCTGTGCTGCTCAGACGCCGGTGACATGCACAGAGAGAAGAGGGACATGGCGGCCCCTATTAGGAAGGGGCTGGCACCGCATGGTGGCAGAAACTTCAGGAGGTACATGACCACGTACCAAACACTTCCTCTACTTCTACCTGCGCCAAGCGGCTGTCCTTCTGTTCAAATCTGGTTAAAAGCATGGACTGTGCCACACACCCCACGACCCACCCAAACGCAAGGGCTGCTGCCTACTTCCCAAATGCCAGAGACTGAGTCTTCAGCCTTGCCTGAAGGAACGCCTTGATCTTGAGCCTTCATTGTGTTGTTTTGTACAGGGCACCCTCTGTACTCATTTGTGGTGGTTACAAAACAATTGGGGAAAAAAGTGTTCTTTTAAATTGAATACATTTAGTTAATGAAAAACTTACTACATTGTTCTTGGCTTTTCATTCGGTAAAAACTTCGTCGTAGACCACTGTTACAACACGCTATGCTCTCCTTTTCAGCTTATGGGTCCAAGTCCAAGGTTGATTTTTCAGACTCTCTCCCTACCCCTTCCCAAACAAGAAAGGCCAAAGGCCACTCTACTGCTCCCGGGTGACAAAGGTCTGACACGAAAGGCATGACGTGGGTATAGCCACCTAATCGGTAAATTCCCTCCTCAGGTGAGGCCCTACAACGAGACTCCCTGCCCCTGCAGAGGACTCTGCCACCTCGCCGACTCTCACAGCCTTTCTAGGTTGTGAGTGCTCAGCAGAGCAAAGCGCTGAACCCTGCTGACGGCACCCCAGGTCTCGGGGCCCCTCACACACCATGCGTCCGAGCATCACCGCCAAGGGCACCGCCTGCGTCAGCACACCTTCTCTCTCTATAGACAGTGTACCTGAAGGCCTCTGTCCGTTATCCCAAGAGAAGATCGACGCGGTCTGTTTCTACAGTGCACTTGGGAAAGAAACCACAGTGTATTCTCAAACGATCCAAAAGCAACGGGCAGGTTCCGGATCCAGCAATGGAGGAGCAGTTTGCATTCAACTAATCTCCACACAAAAAACAATTATAAGCTCTGGACAAAACAGATAAAATAACTACCTGAAGGTACTGCAGGACAAACAAAAGCAGGCAGAAATAGGAAGGAATTTGATCCTTGAATCCCAGTGCAAAAGAATTGCACTGGGTAGAAATCCATGTTTAAATGGATTTTCCTCTTGAGGGCAATCTCCAGGCTAGGCAGCAATCAGCAGCTAGAATTCCAGCAGGAAGCTGCAGTTTTATTGGTTTGAGGACAAATTTGGGAGTTGCCAGAGTCACTAGGAATAGAGAAGGAGCAATCCCAGAAAGGAGGGAGATCCGAATCTGCATATAAACTCCCCCCAAACCCTTTAGTTAACACTTGAACCACACACACATGGAGGAGACTCCAAGAAACCCAGTGAAAAGCAACTACTGAAGAGCAAAATAAGAAAAAACCAATTAACAGAGATGAGATTTCAGCTGCTGCTCACCGCAAGGGAAACAGTGACTAGAGTTTGAGTTTACCAAGTTAGAGGTGCTCGGTACACACTTCAGGTTTTCCACTGACATCCCAGAAAAGCCATACCTCAGGAGTGAAGGCCAAGTTCTGGGACCAAGGGCAGACCAAATTAGGCCTGACCTAACAAAATCCAAACCCAATTGTTCATAAACTCAATGTAATCTATAAATAATTAAACTGCATCCCTCCAAACTTAAAAATGCATCTGCCTTTTGACCCAGCAATCCTACTTCTGGAAATATATGCAAAACAACCCAAAACACTAGTTAGAAACAACATAAGCACCTCTTTGTTCATTGCAGTGTTATTTACAACCACCGAGCTATGGGGCAGCCCAAGTGTCCATCAGTAGATGCACTGATAAAATGACTATGGGACATTTACACAATGGAATTCTCCTCGGCCATAAAAACGAAGAAAATTTTACCCTTTGCAACAGTATGGATGGGCCTGGGGGACATTGTGTTAAGTGAAATAAGCCAGTCAGAGAAAGACACATACCATATGATTCACTCCTATGTGGAATCCAATGAACAAATTGAACTAACAAGCAAAACCAACACAGACTCACAGATGGAGAGCAGATGACAGCTAGTGGGTGGAGGGAGGTGAGGGGGTGGAGGGATTGAGGAAGAAGGACTCCTGGACAACAGTGTGATGATTGCTGAGGGGTAGGGGGGCAGGGTAAAAGGGGACTAAATAGCAATGGAAAAAAATACATTAAAGATTAAATTTCTTTAAAAATCAATACTTTTCAAAGGCAGTAATATAATCCAGACTTTATACAATGTATTATCCACGTCTTCTGTACCAAAAAAAAAATATTACTAGACCTGTGAAGAAACATGAAAATGTGACCCACAGTCAAAAGAAAACAAACAAACAAACAAAAAACTGACCCCCAGATGACCCAGATATTGGAATTAACAGACAAGGATTTTAAGTTACTACTATAAAAATATTCAAGGATTCAAAAGAAAATATGGTCATAATGAATTAAGTGGGGCATCTAACAGAAAAAGAAGGTATGTAAAGGAGAAATAAAATGAGATAAAAGCAAATGGAAATGTAAAATTTTAAATTCAATTTAAAATTAAAAATCTGAAACAAAAAGTTCAGTTTGAAGACACTAGAAGAAATAATCAGCGAACTTAAAGACAGCTCAAAAGAAAGTATCTAACTTGAAGAAGAAAAAGATAGCAGAGAGGAAAAAATTAACAAGGCTTCAGGGACAAAAAACGCAGGACAAGCCAAAGGAACAACGTCAAGCAGTTTCACATATACGCCATTGGAGTCCCATGAACAAGGAGAAAGAAAATTGAGCAGAAACGATATCTGAAGAAATAATGCCTACAATTTCCCCAGTGTGGTGAAAAATACTGAGTTACTAATCTCAGAACTTCAGCAAATCCCAAGCAGAACCAATACAAAGATAATCAGAGGTAGGCACATCATAGTCAAAAACTGTTAAAAACCAAAAAGGTAAAAAGGAAATCTTTAAAGCAGCAAGAGAGAGGAGAAAAGATTTATATACAAGAGAGCAATCGTTAACAACAATAAAGGCCAGAGGACAAAAGAAAGATAATTTTGAAAGTGCTGAAATAGAAACATTCTTAATCCAGAATTCTTTATCAATAGAAAATACCCTTCAAAACAAGGGTGAAAGAAAAAGTTTCAGGCTAAGAAAAAGAGAAGTTGTTCCTGGCAAAACCACACCACGAGGGATGCTGAGAACAGTGACTCAGGCTAAAGAGAAATGACCCCAGATGGGCACCTGGGCCCACAGGGCAGAACAAAGAATAAGAGAAACGGTGGACATGTGAGCGAATATAAGAGATTGTCTCTTTTTTCTCTAAATTTCTCTAAATGACAACTGTTTGAAGTGAAACGACAAGTGGCATCGTGGGGCTTATGGCGCATGCAGTTTTAAAGTAGATGATGTCACTGGCAAAAGGATGGGGGACAAATGGGGCGCACACCGCTGCAAGATCTCCCGCTTCCTGTGAGGTGTTGTGACGTTAACGCGATGTAGCCAGTGGCAGAAATGCATATTCCAGTTCCTACAGTAACCACTGAAAAACAATATCAAAAGCTATAGCAAAAAGCCAATGGAGGAATTAAAATGGAATATAAAAGTGATGGGCTAAACATGATGACATGACTCTCTATTACGCTGGGTAAAGGCATGTGACCAGAAATGTTTCAGTCTATCGCCAATGACACTCAACATTAGTTAGTATTCTTTTCCTGTAAAGTATCATTACTAAAAGAATATTTTACTATCATTCTGCTCCTTCTCAGTAATTACCGACACGCTACATAATGAGAAGAAATCTAGCCTAGCTAATTATTTCAGGGAGGCTTTCTGACCACACTCTTATGGGTCCTAGGCAGATCAGATATTCTCTATCCACAGCACACTCTTTCCATCTCCTTGGCTCTCCAAAGCCTGGCTCTCCCCCACGAACTTCCTTTCTCTTGCAGTTCTCTCAAACAGAGGCTTTGCATTCTTCAAAATCCCACACGCAAACCAGGGTCTCATCATAATGTCCCTACCTCTCCTCTCGAAGTTCCCCCAGACCACTACTCTTCCAAATTATCACAGAGCACTTCCTGCAGAACTCACCACTCAGCTACCTCACGTCTCTCTCCTTCTTCATCCCTGTCACTAACCACTGCCTGAGTCCAGACAGGTCAGAAACTGGGGCCTTCCTGCCCCACAACCGGTCCTGCCGTTCTAAGTCGAAGTTCACATGAACAATTCATCTAATGCTTTGCCTCTGAGTTCCCGGACCCTTTAAACGCCAATGACCTTGCTACTTTGTCAAAGTTGTTACAACCTGGAGCTGCTCTATTCTCTCAAATATTTAGTCCCCTCCTTCCCTCCTTACCCAAGAACTTCCTTCTTGGTTGCACCTCCCTCCCTATCGACCCAGCTCACTTCCAAGGTCCATTACAGCATGCCTCACTTCCTTGTCATTTTACATTTCCCTGAGAAATTTCCAAACTTGGATCAAGCCAACCATACGCCTCCACTGTGTCAATAACCAGCCTCCTGAAGGGCGTTGGAGAAAATGCACAAAAATGCAAGGCTTTAACAAGCTCGTGTTCTGCCTTCTCTCATCTGGGTCCTACCTGACCTCCCTGCTTCCAGTCTCACCTTCCTCCAAACTCTACTCCATAGTGCAGGGTCCTGGGGAGTTCCAGAGTTCTGGATCGGGGGGGATTAGGTCTCAGTCAGGAGGCACTTCTCCGCAAGCATTTCTGGTACAGTGCCTAGCACAACCGCCAAGGAAAGGCACCCGAATATTCAAGGCTCTACTAACTTAGCTGTGGTTTCTTTTCTCATGATAAATAAGTATTTACTTTCATCTCATTGTAAATTCATACATTTGAATTACTTTTCTTGAAGAAGACCTCTAAATTATTTAAGTTTCAGGACTCACAGAACATGGATGCCCCGCTGACCAATCATTGCCAAAGTGCTCTCTCTAAAATGCAAATCTGGAATCTCCTCTCTGCTTAAAACCATCTCACATTTGCACCTGAAGACCATCAAGGGTCTTGCGTGCACCCAAAGGAATCAGTTCTTCATATATGTTCTTAGAGACCCAGAATATACGCTGCTGAGCCCCATATCTGCTATCACTAGTTCCCAACTTTGTCTCTAAGCTCAGCTGTTTACTTGACAGACTTCACTGAAAACGCTAAAGCCAGCTCAATTCAACATGCCCGAAACTGAAAGAATGACCTCTTCTTGCTCCCCACCTCCTGACTCTTCAATCCTCCATCTGAAAATCGTTATCTATTCAGTCTTCTAAGCTACAGGCAAGGTCAGCTCCAGACTCTCTCCCCCTCTCACCTCAATGGCCAATCTATCACCACATGCTACCCATCTCCCTGTAAAATGGCTCTGGGCACTGACCTGTCCTCGCCTCCCTGCCAGCCTTAGTTTATTGTTGCCCAAAGTAAGGTCCATGTGCCACTGGTGCAAGACACGTGCCTGGAGGTGGTACACGGATGTGCCTTTTGAAAAACAGCCATGCGTGTATTTTAGTGTGTGTTAGGAAAAATATTACTATCACAAATTATACTTTCACTGATAAAGTTTCTATTTAAAAATAAGTGTATTTAAATATAAAATGGGAGTTGATTTACATAATAATGTTAATAATAATAATGTGAGTGGCATGTAAATACCCAAAATTGTAAAACCGGTCTGGGAAGGCCTGGAGTTCACGCTGCATCATCTCTTAGGAGTTTGGCTCAAGCCGCCTCCTCCTGGTCTCCCTGACAGTACTCTGGTCCACTCTAGCCCATCCTCCACAAGGCTGCCAGGCTTACCTCCCTAGGCAACCAAGTCAACAATGCAATCCCCTGCTTGACAACCTTTGTGGGCTCTCTACCACATACAAAATAACCCCAGATTCCTCCACCTGGAACACAAGGCCTCTGTTCCCAATACACTAAATGGTTCACCACGCCCTGAAAACGCCAGGCCCCTGTACCGTCAAATGCCTTGGAGCAGGCTTTTCCCACTGACCTTCCCGCTCATTAGCAAACTCCTACTCATTCATTTTAACCCTCCTCAAGGATCCCCTCCTTTGGGAAACTTTCCTTAAGTCCCAGGCAGGGTTAGTTGCTCCTTCTGTGTTTCCACTCTCTGATACTACTTATATAATTTCTTTTGTCTAGAGTTATGTTATTCATTTTTATGTTGGAAAATGTGTACAGTGGGATTCTGTGGCGTGATGGTGGGCTCCGAATCCAGAAAATGTGTATTAAATTTAGGAATAAATGAGAGAGTGAATGAATGAAAATTCTACTTATAAATATGTCAACAAAAATACATGGATGGATGGGCAAAAAGGAGTATGGGAGAGCGAGTGCTCTGTTATCATTGGTGAGGAGTAAAAAACAGGAAGAGACACAGAGAAAAGAGAAAGAGGGAAGCAAAAGGAAGAAACAGCAGAAGGCTCAGTAGCAGAGGAAAGGGGAGAGATATGTGGGAGGCAGAGAGGCCTTTCACACTGGGTGTGGAGTACATGCATGTCATAGTGTGGTCACTGAGTTCCTCCGCGACATTTACTGAGAGCCTGCCCAGTGTGTGGTACTGTGCCAGGCACAGAGACCCCTCTCTGCCCACTGCCCTGAAAGAACAAGGACCCCCAATTGCTAAATCCCACAGACCCTGCTCCAAAGAAGGTGCCTTGCCATCCCAGATGCTCTCAGCAGCATCAAACACTCTTGGCCCCAGAGTCCGTGAAACGCTCTCTCATCTTGGCTCTGGACACCACGGGTGCCTGGTTTTCCCCTCTCCCCGCTGGCCATTCCTTCTCAATCTACGTTGTGAGCTACGTTTTGGCCCTGTATTCCTTAAACACGGGTGTTCCTCACGTTCTGCTAAGGCCTCTTCTCTTCTTACTCTACAAACTCTCAGAGGCCTGGGCTTCTGTTTACCGCCTCAGTACTAATGGCTTCCCGATCTCTAGCTCCAGCTCAGAGGCCAGTCTGGGGAATGAGTCCCCCACGTCAAAGCCTCCTGGACATCTCTAGCTAATGGTCTCACAGGAGCCTCACACTTATCTACTCCTAAATTGAAAACTTTGGCCCCCACACCTGTTCCTCATCCACTGAATGAATACTTAACTGAGGACCCACAAAGTGCCAGGGGAAAGAGCAGGCACTTCTACAGAGATGGACCTAAACAATTACACAAACACAGTTACAATCTCTGGTTGGGGTGACAGAAAGATTAGGAACAAATTAAAAAGCTACAAGAGATGATAATAAAGGGAGCTAATTTTTTTTTTATTCAAAGATTTTATTTATTTATTTTTAGAGAGAGGGGGAGGGAGGGAGAAAGAGAGGGAGAGAAATATCCATGTGTGGTTGCTTCTCACATGCCCGCTACTGGGGACCTGGCCCTCAACCCAGGCATGTGCCCTGACTGGGAATCAAACCAGAGACCCTTTCAGTTTGCAGGATGACACCCAAACCAGTGAGCTGCACCACTGAGGGCAAGGGGAGCTAATTTAAATGAGAACATAATATTCTTGCTGAATAGAGGGAGTGATATTCACACTGAACCCAAAGAAAAAAGCAGGGGTCAGCCCAGCAAAGAGTAGGGTGACCACTGTAGGGAACTATCCTATTCTCTTCTACGGACAGTATTTTAGGGAACTAGAATAAGTACGGAACTGCGCAGCAAACCAGACTCCCTGTGACTGCAAAGGTGGAAGCAGGCGGGAAATGAGGCTGGAGATGTAGCAAGGCCGGGATCGCAGAGGGTCAAAGTGAGTGGGTGCGTGGGTGATTCAGTGGTAGAATTCTCGCCTGCCACATAGGGTCAGAGTGAAAATCTGGGATTTTTTTACCCTAAGGGCCAAGAGCATCCATTAAAGGGTTCCAAGTGTGAAATGAATGATGCACATTTTTACAAGATCTTTCTAGCGCAACCGCAGGAGGGCGGGCATATGAAAGAAGACACCAGTTACAAAGCAACAGTGGCAATCCAGGTGACTGAGTAGTGGCTTAAACTATTTATCTAATTTTCAGTCTTTTTCCTAACAGAATGCTATTTCAGCCATAGATTCTGAGAAGTCTTTGCTCTGGGAACGTTGTCTGAATATGTCAATTACAACAAAAGTATCATTACCATGAAAATGTTCACATACCAAAAAATAAGATTTCTGAACATAAGCCAGTAGTCTACTTACTCCAAGTGGGAGTCAAGCCAAATTCCAATATTACAATGGAATCTGACCCATTCCGTTTGGAATGGGTGGTAGGCAGATAGGACCTGTGGTTGTTAATCATATGTGTGTTCTTTTAATGCAAATTAAAGATGCCTAGAAATCTGACGTGGGGGTTCTCGTGTCTCCTGAGGCAATGCAAGGGTAATGAGTCCAGCACTAACCGCTGGTATCGTTGATTACTTCACACATATTTTTATTAAGCATCTAACATTTACTTGTAATTAGCAGAATCTGGGTGACTTAAGTCTCTTACTTTGAGAAATCAAAAGACATTTTCTAAATCCTATCTCCTAGGGTTTCTATGATTATATGTAAATGAATGAGAGAGAGAGATGACCCCCAAAGGAAGTTAAGACTTTTCAGGACAGAAGCTAAGTATGAACACTGGTCTACTAAGCACCTCCTTACAGAGGATGAGCCAGAAGAACTCCAAGCCTCAGCACTGCACGTGAGCACAGCTCAAGTGCATTCCTGACCAGCACACGCGCGCACACACGCACACACATGTACACACACACAGAAGTGTCACAGGTGCACTGAAGACGCATCAATGAAAAACAAAGCTAGAAAAATGCTGAAGGTCACAGTCTAACCCTCATAATATTACCAATTATTTCAGCGTCCTATAAGAAATGTTGGCCTCATCCAGTTCATATATCAAAAAAGGCCAAGCAGCTGCTTTGTGAACATCTGAAAGCCACCTCACTGCTCGCCGTCACCTGTGCAGTCAGGGCTCCCCTCCAGCTCCTACATGCCATGCTCCCCCTCACTTCCAGAACTTGGTGCATGCTCCTCCCTCTGCTTGCAATATTCTCCCCTCCTCACCCCTTAGCTAATTTCTACTCATCCTTCAAGTCTCAAAGGTGATTTTTTTCCCCAGACGTCCTCAAGAGTAAAGGGGCTCAACAGAGGCAATCCATCCCTTTCTGCATTCACCACCCCCTCCCACCCCCCGCACTTACTTCTCTGCAGACCCCGGATCAAGGTTCTAAGAGGGCAGGGAACATGTCTGGTCTATCACTGTATTGCCAGCTCCAAGCACAATGCCTGGCACACAGAAAGCTATCAATCAAGTTTCATAAGTGAATGAATGAATGAATGAATGAATGTTATCTTCTACTCCAAGGTCACGGAGGTCACCAAGGTCACTCCCATCCTCCTCATTTTCTACCCATGTGCCTGCAGGACAGCAAAATGATGTGAGTCAACAATTAAGGATTATTCTCTGGGAAGACTGCCAACCTCTAAACAGAGGCTTTAAAAATAACATGAAAAGGTACTGGCAAATAACCGGTCCATTGCACAGGCAAAGAGCTGTTAGAGATGACAAATAAATGGGTCTCAAGTAGCACAGAGGGTTCCCACCAAAAAGACTCCACTTCAGATGCAAAGGTTTCTTCGCCCCAGGACCCAGTTAGTTTTGTGAAGTAAGAATGTCTCTGGCCTTGGCCCGGAAGCCAGTTGGCAGGGGCATCGGCCCATACGTGAAGGTTGTGGGTTCCATCCCCAGTCGGGGCACATACAGACTCAACCGATGGATCATAAATAAGTGGAACAACAAATTGATGTTTCTCTGTTTCTCTCTGTAACTCAAATCAATTCTTAAAAAAAATTTTAAGTGTTTTTTAAAAAACGAATATCTCTGTATCTTGAACAGAACCCCATTTGATGATAAATTGATAATACTTTCTAACTCTCATGTGACACCAATAATAACAATAGTTAGCATGTGGCAGGCACTGTCCTAAGAGCTTTACGCATTCTCTTATTTAATGCTCCAACAACCCGCGGAGACAGCTACTACCACCACCTCCAGTCAACGGAAGAGCAAACAGGCTCAGCGTGGCTAAGGAAGTTGCCCAGGGCAAGCACCTAGCAATAGACAGAGCTGGGGTTAAAGACAACATGATCCGCTATTCTACTTCTCAGGGTGTGTTGATAATAACAATAGCGGACTTAATGGTGCACTGCCCTGAACTCACTACATGCATTTCTCATTTAACCCTCCCCACAGGCAAGGGAGAGAGCCTTAAAGCGCTCTTCCAGCACCACAGTTCACCTGGGACTTGGAGGAAGCCAGCCAGAGCGAGTCTCTACCTCACAGACGGTAGAGTGAGGCCTGAGCTGTGGGAAGCAAGCTGTACTGGGACAATGAAAGAGCCGGAGCCAGTGCTGGAGAAGAATCCTGAGATGCTATTTCAGACTGCAGGCTCTACCCTGAGATGACATTCCCTCCCACACAGTGGCGGACCCCGGGGGTGGGTCAGTGATGCACACATGTCCACCCCAAGGGAGAGTTCAAAACCGAAGCATGCAAAGCATGACATAAATATGAAGTGTGGAAAATACATTCCTCATGAACAGTCCATATCGAATTCCCTGCATCCCTCTTCGACAACGTTATCAGAAGCATCATTCAATCCAGCCCATCGGAGAGGACTGCGAAAAAGGCTGAAAAATGTGACCAATCAGGAAAGTTATTTTTGTGAGAAAGAAGAAAAATGTCACCAAAAAGGGTCAGCAGATAACCCTATTGGGCTGAAAATAACTGCCTGGCTGGCAGACCAGTCAAGGAATGGGTGGAGGGCGGGAGACGTAATGCCAGGCTCCAAGGGAGCTCCAGCTGAGCAAAGCCGCTGGGGATGAGGAAACTGGCCTAATTTGGGAACATGAGCCCAGCAGCATTTCTGAGATTCCTTCGAGAGAATCTGGCTAACTTTCAGTTCTGAGCCCTCGGAGGAACACCGAAGGGATGGGGGGAAGAGAAGGGCAACAGCTGCGGCTCAAACACTTCTCTAGACAAGCGGATGAGTAAGGGTGATGGAGGGAGAAATGACTCTCTCTCCAAAAGAGTTCCAAGAGAGAGAATAACCCCAAATCTCTCTACTCTCTCCAAAAGCCTTCTCTCCTGGGAGGTCTGGGCATCATCCTAGCTAGGAGACAGGAGAGGTCAGGTGGTGGTTAAGCACCTGGCCAGCGATGGGAGAAACTAGGGTCGGAAATCAGCTAAGTGACTCTGGACAAGTCACCCAGCATTTTGAAGTCTCAGTGTCTTTAGCTAAGATCAGATGACAACAGTGCCTACCTCGTGAGCTACCATAAAGCTTAAATAGGGTATTGTGGGTAATTAACAGAGAGGCAGCCAGTGTTCCAATGTCAGCTAAAATCATTATTATTATTAAAAGGACAATCTGCAAAATAAAAGTGAAGTCACAAAGAGGTGTAGACCCAAGGGAGAAATGGCTCACCCAGAACAGGCCAGCGTTGGAGAGGATGTGCCCAAGATTCCTTTTCTCCAGCCTCAGTGTATGATGGCGTAACTTTGTGGTAGAAAATGTCGAGTCTTTTCTTGAAGGAGTTGATACGTAAGAGCAGCAGCATGTGAACTGATAGGAGGTGTAAGTTCAAGCACAGAAATCCAGTTCAATTCTCAGGGCTGGTTTCCACAGAGAAAGTTATATGTTATAGACAAGGGACACTCACCACAGAACCATCTTCCAAGAAAACTCTCAATAACTGTAATGCCAACCCAAAATGCTAACTGAAATGCATGCCCAGTGACCCAAGCCTCAGTTGTGACAGGTGGCCAAAAAAAGCCAAATTCAACACTAACAGACACACAAGGACACCCGTAAGTCAATCCTTGGAGTCTGAAACGCCAAGATCACGTGGAAGCCCCACCAGGTGTACTAAAGCCAGCAGTGGCGAACCGGCGCGGGCAGGCCACGCGTCCGCGAGCACTGTCATCAGCCCCAGCCAGCTCCAGCCAACGGCCGCCACGTGGGAGTGCCAGCCCAGCATTCCCAGTGTGCCAAAACTTCTGATCTTAAAGAGAAGCCCCAAATCTGGATTTTCACACGAAGTCTCCTAATTTTTAATGATAGCAATCAAGTAAAAAAATAAACAAACTCCATCCAGATCAAACGAGACAGGACTGCACGCTAAATCCAGCCGGGAGACGGCCAGCTTCCAGCCTTGGCAGAGAGGGTCACGGCAAACTCCAGAGCACCCAAGTTCCAGGGAGACAATGGTTAGCAGTATTCTGCGCAGAATGCGTGTCATCTATTACCTCATCTTTTCTTTCTGGCCACCCTTGGGGAGTATGGAATGTTAACATCCCATTTTACCAATGAGAAAGCTGAGACTTAAAGAGGGTAAGTAACAAGCAAGGTCAGCATCATAGAACTAATGTGTGATTTCGGCCCAGGCTGGTAGGACCCACTGGTGTGACCCCATGACCCCTGCTGCCCACTGCACCCAGAAAGCACAGAAACTGCTTTGGATCCCTAGTGGTCAACCTATGGAGAGAGGAGGAGCAGCCCTGAAGAGCCCTCCAAATCGGCTCCAAAAGAGACCCAAGCTTACATCCTCCTTCTCTGCTGCCCTTTGCTAAAGACAGCAGGGCACTCTGCAAATACTCATTCACCCTGCAGTTGATTGAATGAATGGACGTCCGCGCTGTGCTTTTCGGGTTGCTAACGTGCTTTTAAATGCACATTTCACTTAATCCCCACACAAATGTAATTGTACTGTCACCACCACTTGACAGACAATAAAATGGAGGATTAGGGAGACTAGTGGACCAGTTCAAGATCCAAGCAATTAGTTAACAGAGCCATCACAAGCCCTGGGCTTCTGATGCTAAGTCCTGCGTTCTGTGCGTTCCAGCAGACCACGCCTCTGCTTCCCTCACCAGAGCTTCCAACTCTACCACCTCACTTTAAAATAATTTGCCTGAGCTAATTCTGCCTTAAATCTAAAGTAACTCCATTATGTCTGATGGCCCCTAGGTACCATATTTACGTTTTCATGAATAGCTCCATCCTAGAATGTAGTCAGCAAGAGAACAAAAATAAATATATCAAGTAATACACTCGGAATGTAAATGGGCACACACACAAATCTGGGGATCTAATTTTAGAAAGAAACAGTCAAAATGTCCCACACAGCACAGTGAGCATCTGGCCCCGGGGGAGGCTGCCCACGCTGCTTTAAACCTCAGTTAACCCAGGGAGAGAAGAAACCCTGGAATCCTGACTGGCATTTCACTGTCAGATGTACCAACTGGGTGAAGAAGAGAATGACTTTTCATCATGTTCTCCCAGAAAAATGCTAATGCGCAAAGTGGGGGCGGGGGGTGGGAGGGAAGAAAGATGTCTCTGAGGAAATAAGTAGGTAACCCAGAAAGGATGAAACCCTAAAAAGTCCATCAGTCTGTGGCTTCGGAGCTATCTGCTCCCAGGACTGCCTCCTGCCTGGAAGCCAAGGGAAGGGGTTGGCAGATGCACAGCGCTCACCACCCCAGCCGAGGAGCTGATTTGGTGTGAGGGCCACACAGGGCTCCAAGGCCACCATCAGTCATTCCAGGGCATCCTGGCCCAGCACAGGCTCATTCACCCAACCATACAGGTTACAGCGTCCTCCACAATTAAGCACACTTGTCGTCAGTCTTCCTAACTGCCAACAACAACACGAATGGAAGTTCCATCATGGCAGGGAATCTTGTCTCTTCTGTTCACAGGGATATGCCAACCCCTAAAATGGCTCCTGCACACAGTAAGCTTCAATAAATATTTGTTGAATAAATAAATGATCTGGTATTGGGATGGCTCCTCCTAGAACCACAGTCTAAAGTAGCCAGAGGCCAGGAAGAAATTTCCATTAACCCAGTCATCTCCTTGCCCATTTTCTCCTTAAAGGCATATACTACTGCAGCTCAAGCATCTTGAGACCCAGGGTTGGGGCTGGTACTCTCTCACTGTCTTCCTCCATTACTCCGCCATCCCCCTGAGCTGCGCTTCCAGTGTCACACTGCGGGCCTGCCCTTCGCCCCGTGACAGCACCAGTCAGCTTCGAAGAGCACCCATCACACACTGAGCACTCCACCCCTCACCCTCTGCTGTGCCATGCACGCCTGGTCTGCGCCAGGTGCTGGGATAAACAAAGGTGTACAGTGAATGGTAAGACCCAACCCCTGCCTTCCAGAAGTTCACATCTGATGAGGGAGCCAGACACATAAACTGTTACAATACAACGTAATAAGCCCTCTAATGGAGGTGCTACGGCCGAAGTCACATACTGACAACTCTCAAGCCTAATCTAGGCCATGTATCAATTTAAGTCTTATAACTGCTAACCTCTAAAATGTGTTGCTTTCACATAAAATGTTAAGACTGCCAACATCTCCTGCAGAGTCAGAGGAGCTGGCAATACTGGGCCTGTATTGCCCACAACACCGGTCAGCTCTGGCTATCTGGTGGTTACCCCTTTAGAATGGAGAGGTGGCCTCCAGTTCCCGTAATCCCCCCACTCGCTCTCTCCCTACTGTCAGCAGGCTATGAAACCAAGGGTCCGCTGCCAGCATTTCTGTACTGGCATGGTCGGTATCTTAGACTACAGAAATGTACCCACATTTCTACAATACGTGAGGAAATGAAAATACATTGAAAGGGCCGTGCAGAGCACTTGAAGAAATGAAGAAAAACTTATTTCCTATAAAAGTGAAGACTATTCCTACATATGTGATATGTAAGTCAAGGGTGCCTGTGTCTTGTCCCCTGCATGCTGTGCTCATGCGCCTTCCTGACCCAGGAGGCTCCTCAGTGACGGCCCCTGGACTACTCTAAGCCTTCTATGGGCCCACACGCTAGGCAACTGAGAAGCCACGCCTCCTGCAGTCTGAGAGCTCACTGTCCAGCGGCGGACAGAGAAAGTGAAAATCAGCAGAGGATGGGAGATGTTCTAGAATAGGTACTGTGGGAATTGAGAGGACACAGCCCCACGTCAGCCCGGAGAAGAGCTGACACAGGGGTTAGCCTAAAGCTAACTCTTGAAAGGGCACAGTTTTTCCAAACGGACAGAGGAGGGTGAAAAGGGGCTCTGACTGAATTGCCGAAAATAGTACCCTGGCATTAAAAGTATTGCTCATCGGGATTACCCACCCTCCTCAGAGAGGCTGGATCAATTCCCATCATTCCAGGCCGCTCAGAGGAAAAGCTTCCAGGAAAGTAAGGCCAGTACTGATCCCCTTCCTGCCTGAAAACTGCAGAAGGCGCAGGGAAAGCCAGCGTCCAGTTGTGTAATCTAACTTTCTGTCACCCGCGTGCCTCGCTGGCCTTATGCAGCACAAGTAAAAACTCGGATTTCAACTAGTTTTGAAACTTCCCAGTCCCTTTTTCAGCTAACTTGAGAAAGTTCTTCCCTGAGAGTATAAAGCAATGCACAGAAACTCGTCTGGCATCAAACGCTTCTTTTTCATCTCTAACGGGACAGATGCCAAGGAAGAGAATTCCCAAATCAAGACAGGAGAGCTGACATTCAAGAGAAGAAATACGGAATACCAAGTCTCTGCTCATTAAGGAGTCGCTAACTTTCAGCATGTCTTCAGATTTTTTAACACCCACCTCTCCAGACAGAGTTGAAGAATTCTTGCCACTTAGGCGATTCTCGGCTTGAGCTGACTCCTGTTGAGCTCGGCGACCCATCTTGGGCCCCTAAAAGGAGAAAGGAGGGGCACTGCTGACCCAGACATCTTTGAGCCACTGTGAGGACAAGAATTCTGGGACGGTAGGCAAGAACTGGATTTATGAACACAAGGTGGAGGATGGGATTTGAGTAATTTGAAAATTCTTAGAAAATGCTCCAAAATCTGAAAGCAACTGAGGTCAGTTCTGTTGGGTTGGCCAAAAAGTCTGCTTAGTTTTTTCCATAAAATAAGACACATTTTTCATTTTCACTAATAACTATTGATTTGGATATTTTGAGTATCTCCCGCTTTTGGCTTCTACTGGGTAGAGGCCAGGGGTGCTGCTAAACATCTTCCACTACATAAGACGGCCCCACAGCAAAGAATTATTTGGCCCAAAATGCCAATAGTACCAGGAAACTTCGCAAACCCCCACTTTTGACACGTTTGAGCAGTCATAGCACCTTCTCCATAGACTGCACAAATCTTTTTTATGTTTCAGTTGCATTTTTACCCTTCTTGAAATAATAAAGCATAGTACACTGGAAATGTGGCGTATCTTCTTCCGTCTTCAACATTAAAATGGCTGCACAAAAATTTACCAATTTTTATGTTTTTTCTAATTGCACAATGATGACACCTGTCATGATACAATGTAACAAAATTGTTTCAAATGAAGTTAAAGATAACTAAGCACTACTAGAGCCATCATACAGAAAAAGCTAAACTAACTTTTTGGCTAACACAATATTTGGTAGAAGACTAGGAAATTCGTGGGTTAATGATCATAAGGTTTTTGTTTAACTGCCATAGATCATTTCTACCCAAAGCAATGAAGCTAGAAATTCCTCTAGAATGGGGAGTGACCTCATGCCACACAATTCAGAGAAGAGTGTGGTAAATGCTCCCGCGTTCCTATGCGGGATTTTAGGAAGACCTAATTTCAAAGCTGCAACTTGACATGGAAAGAGTTATCAAAAAGAAGTTTTGGGGGTGCCCTGAATAGTGTGGCTCAGTTGGTTGGACCGTTGTCCTATAAACCAAAAGGTTGCCAGTTCAATTCTCAGTCAAGGCACATACCTAGGTTGTGAGAAGCAACCAATTGATCTCTCTCTCTCTCTCTCTCTCTCTCCCCCCCCCATCTCTTCTCCTCTCTCTAAAGTCAATAAGCATGTCCTCAGATGAGGATAAAAAATAAATAAAAAGGAGTTTTGGAAAGAATTCCTAATGTCCATGGTAACTGCCACCACAGAAATACAGATAGCACTTGCTTTAACATGCACACTATTTGGATTGCCATTTATGACAAGAAAAGAAATCTTTTACAAGAATTTTGAGACATCAGCTTTGGAAACCAGAACACTTCAAATTCTGAGTCATCAAATGAACCATTTGCAGGCTCTATATCTCAAATGCTTCCCAGCACATAAACAAAACTTAGGCAGACCAAGGGGTGTTAAAATACTTTATTCATTTATTAGCTTTAAAAAAGAAACAGTATAGTTTTAGACCTGATTTGATACAGCTTCATTTGATTCTCAGAGTAACAGAGACTAGGACTTCCATTGTACAAGTGGGCAAATTGAGGCCCAGGAAGACCAATTAAGTGGCGGACATAAATCTAAGAGCAAAACCTTCTTGTCTTAAAATCCTGAGTTCTTCCCACTACCCTATGCTGGAATTTCAGTTTTAAGATGGTCAAAGAACTGACTGTACCTATAAATTGAGAGGGGTTACATGGGAGCTGCATAAAAACCCTTACGGACTGTTCACATTTCAAAGTTTAATCAATCACTTAGGTTTCAGGTATGATGGAAACAATCTCTCTGTTATAAGCAGCTCATTTTTAAAGATCTTATTTATTTTAGAAAGGGGAAAGGAGGGAGAAAGAGAGGGAGAGAAACATCAATGTGTGGTTGCCTCTCGTGCATCCCCCACTGGGGACCTGGCCTGCAACCCAGGCATGTGCACTGACTGGGAATCGAACCAGCAACTCTTTGGTTCACAGGCCAGTGACCAATCCACTGAGCCACACCAGCCAGGGCAGAGCTCATTTTTTCCCCAAGGCAGACAATTCCACCCTTTCACTTGTAGTTACCCTTTTCCACTGACCACAGCAGGACGTCTAAAGGTGGCATACCAATGCAGCGGTTGTGCTAAAACAAAAATTCAACGCTCTTGTCTCTAAATGCTGGTTATAGAAGGTTTCTCTAATAATTAGAGTTTTAAACTTTTTGAAGACCCCGTAGAAGGCCAGAGGTATGATGGGTAGAAAAACGACTTCACTATCTGATTTTATATATTTTAAACCTATAGTCTATGTATTGTCCATCTTGCTCCACTGGAACATAAGCCCCATGGGAGTGGGGGGCTTTGTTTTATTCACCGCTATATCGCCAGCATCTAGGATAATGCCTGGTACACAGTAGGGGCTCAATAAATACTTGTTGACAGGATGAATGAAGAACTACATCCATATGCCGAGATACTAAACAAGTTCATGTATCAGAAAGGCCTGGTGACCTAATATTCTCCTTGGTCAGTCAAGCAACCTGCTTCATCCTACAATTTGTTCCTGTCCTTCAGATCTCCCTCAGAGAGGTGCTTTTATCCAGTACCTTGGAGGACATCTTTGCTATGGGGCATTTCAAAAACAAAACAAAACAAAAAGAGATTCCACAGCGTAAACTAAAGATCCGTCCTGTGGCTCAACCTTTGTGTAAATGTGATCTTGGCAATTTTAAACGTAAAAAGCCTTGATGGGGCTGTGATGGAGTCAAAAGAAAACAAAAATCACTGAACTTGAGTCTGGAATCTAGCCTGGTTTACTGCTGACTCTATAACCTTAGGTAAATCACCGCTGCAGAACAGCAGCAGCTAACGTGTTCTAATAACAGCCTACGCCAGGCACTGTGTTAAATGCTTTTCCGTGCGTGACCCATTTCATCTTCACTGTAACTCCTTAAAGTAGGTACCAACAACATCCTGGAAATAAGGAAACCAAGGTTCCGAGAGGTTCATTTTTTAACCCTCGCAACGGCTTTATACTGTATCTGACCTCTACGCCCCAGCACCCGGCCACTCCACGTTATAAACCTGAGTCTTTCTGTTTTGGCTACAAAAATTGAGGCTAAGCCCTCCTCCCCGGGGCGGTTACGGGCACACAGGACTCCCCCCGGCCCCACCCGTCTGCCTGTCTGCCTTCCAATCCTAAAACAGGGCGGTATTTACGTGACCTTGAGGCCTGAAAAGTCAGACGGGAAAGCTCTACAATGGGTGCTGGTGAGACCCTGGCCGGGGCCCCTCAAGTCACTCTCAGAACTGCCCTTTCCAGGAGTTCGCACTTGGGGCCCCAGAAAGCAAAGAAAAGCGGGGAAATTTCCCACTGGTCCCAGAGGCCTGCGGGCGCCGAGGCAGTTTTCCACTTTTCGAGGATTTAAAAGGAAGCATACCCCAGAGGGGAGCCCCAGGATGCCCGGGGGGCGGGGCGAATGAAGCCACCGCCTCCACTCCCACCGCCCTGCAGACGCGGGCCGGCCGCTAGGGACAGCCGCACTGAGGCCTCTCGGGGAAGCCCGGGCCGGTGGAGTCGCTCCTCCCCACCCTCCAAATTCCGGCCCCAACCCGGCCCCGCGTCGGTCCTCACGGAGGTGGCCGACCCACGGCGCCGCTCCTCGCCTAGATCCAGCAAGTCCTCCATCACGGCGGCCGCCTGACGTCACTTCCTGGAAACCTAGCTGCCCCGTGGCGTCCCTGACGATGGCCCCGCCCTTCCGTCCTAGTATTTAAAGGGTCGCGGCACGATTTCTGAATTCTCTGTGCCACCCCCCAAGTTAAACTTGCCTCAGTTGACTTCCGGAAGAAACCTCCAGGCATTACATCTCGCTAAGGCTGCTCCTCTGGGACAGTGACAAAACATTTATCCTTTTTTAAATGCATAAGTTACTAAGTGCAAAGCACCACTACTAATAGTAGTAATTATTCTGATCGCTCCCATTGTATTTGCAATGTGCAGAGGACCTTCAGTATTATTAGCTCATGTGACGGGCATAATAGTCTTGTGTGGAAGCAAGATAAGTTGCATTATCTCCATTGGACAGATGAGAAAACAGGCTACGGGGGATCAGGTGTTAATGGTTTATAACGGTGAAAATACAATGTATATAATCTCTGCCTTCAAAAAATGTACAGAGAGGCTGAAGCAACACATCAAATACCTGAGTAGTAATAACTGTCAAAAGTCAAATAATTCCTCCTATAACCCATAGAGTAAGCAGCAGCAATGTTCAACGAGTCAGCAACTGAGGACACGGGTGTGAAGTGACGGCTTGAGGGAAATCATGAAGCAGCAGAACCAGGTGCCTTTTTGGCACCATATCTTCCTGGAGTATTTTTCTTCAGCACATATTACGGGGTGCCAGCCATTCTCCTAGGCCGGTAGAGGAAGAGATCCCCCAAACACTCAGTGTGGGGGAGAAAGAAGTTTTCCTCTACCATTCTAGGTTCCTTCAGCTGGTCTAATAATCAAATTGACATGAGATGGATTAACAAGAGAAAATAACCAAATTTAATTACATGAGAACCCCACATATATGAGAGAGTCAGAGACCCCATATACATGAGAAGTTCAGAGACAAAAAGGGAAAGTAAGGTACAGGTGACATTCTGACTTAAGGATGAAGTAAGGCACCTTGGGACTTCAGAGGGGACAAACATCATTTGCAGGAATAGAAGGCAGATGTTCAGTAATTAGAGGCTTGCCCTGCCCTATAGGCAGAGATATAGATACAAAAAAAGTATTTCTGGTGATAATTCTTATTACGGGTAAGGCCTCTAACTTAAATTCTTTAAGGGAGAAATAAAAGTTTATCATGAGCCCGGACAGGTGTGGCTCAGTGGATTAAGTGCCAGCCCGCAAACCAAAGGGTCACCGGTTCAATTCCCAGTCAGGGCACATGCCTGGGTTGTGGGCCAGGTCCCCAGATCAGGGTGTGCAAAAGGCAACCACACACCGATGTTTCTCTCCCTCTCTTTCTCCCTCCCATGCCCCCGGCCTCCATTTGTCTTCAGCTCAAAATAATTCACATATCAAAGTGGCACTGGGGAGGCCTGTTCTGAACTCCTTTAAAACCAGCTTAATGGGGCAAGCAACTTGAGTTTCCATTGACTCTCCATATAAGATCCCCAAGTCAACACCACTGGCTCTCTCCCCAGTCCTCTGGGACTCCCAGATGATGTGCTCATGGCCCTCAAAGTCAGCAATGTTTCCAGTATCACCCTTGGGGTAAGACCTAGATGGTCACTGCTTAAAAGCAAGGACTTGAAAGTGTCAATAGCAGCCCTAAAACTAGCTTGCAAGCATCTCTTCAATGCCCACATCATCCACACGTTTACTGGGATGCACTTTGACAGCAACAGCGTTGCCGGGACGCCAGGAATGTTGAGGTCCCATCCTAGCTCTGCCGATAGCCACCTGTGTAGCCAGACAGAGCCTCTCCGGACCTCAGTTTCCTCCCTTGTACTTTTTGAGATTACCCCTAAAATCTTTTACTTACTAACGCTGATTCTCAGTGAGAATACCCTATTAGATTTTTAATCTGAAGAAATATTCATTGCCAAAAACCCAAGATATGAAATACAGGCTCCCATGAATCCCTTGTTCCTTTCTTCCTTGGCCCAAGAAGAGGAAGAAGGAATTAGTCTTTGGAGTTCTTATTCATTTCTTATGGGCTCATAGCCACACCACCACCACCACCTTATAACCAGTTTCCAAACCTTCACTCCCACTTCCCCCGCAACTTCCTGAAAGCAAAGGTGGACTGCAGCTCACTGCAGGCAGACAGAAGCCGCAGCATAGTGGTTTCCAAACCTGCTGGGCACCTGACTCACCTGTGAGGTTTGTTTAGAAAACATACAACAGGACCCCATCCCTAGAGACTGATTTAGTAGAGGTGGGGTCCAGAAGAATATGACTTTAATAATTTTCCTGCCTATTTTGCAAGTGTTTGCTTAAAGGCCTCAGTAAGGCCTTCCTTGATTTAAAATTGCAGCATCTATTTAACATTCCAACATCGCCCCAACCTAGGCACTCCCTATCCTCCTTCCCTGTCTTATTTCCTACCATGGCACTTACCTTTTATCATACTACATAATTTACATATCTATTTCGTTTATTGCCTTCTTTACTATTCCACCTCCAGTTCCAGAATGTAAGCTCCATGAGGGCAAGGGTTTTGTTAGTTTGTTTTTTGTGTCCACTGCTGTATGCACAGAGCCTAGAACAGTGCCCGGTATGTAGTAAACATCAAAAAATATTTTTTCAAAGGCTGGCTGAATTTCAAAGACAGTACAGCATAGCAGTTATAGACTTGGAATAGACTCAGTGCAAATATCAGTGTTGACTCATCCTGGCTAGGGGACCCCAGGCAAGCTATTTCTACACCTAGGTTTCCTCATTGGTTATGCAAATAACAATAATGCCTACCCAAACCAGAAAGCCTGTGCTAAACATCGCTTCTACCCCCCCACCAGCAGTGTGGCCTTTTAAATGGCTCCGTGCCTCAGTTTCCTCAACTGTAAACCGATCCACCATTGTCCCCAGGGTCCAGTGAACATCTCCTTCAATTAGTAGCCTGGGAGCCGGGAACAGAAGCCAGGCCTGTCTGGAAGTGTCCAGGAAGCTGGGGTGAGGCAGGGTGGGGTGGCAGGGAGCAACACTGATTACCGGGAAAGTTCTTCCATGTTACAGAGCCCAGTCCTGTGTGGATTCTCTCCTGGGAAAACACCTAGGAGCTTAGACTGAGAAGGGGAAGGAAAACGGAGAGAAAAACTTCCCCTCACCCATCTGGGAAATGGGCTCCTGCCAGCTGCAGACTTCCCGCTCGCTGGCGCTGTGCCCCGTGGAACCCCCGGCGGGGCGGGAGGCTGCGCACGTCTGGAGGACGTTTCTACGAGAGCGGCTGCAGAGCGGGGCTCGGGGAAGGGAATGGTGCACTTGTTCGCGCGTGGGGCCGAGAGGGAAGGAATTCCTGTGGGGCCTCGGGCTTGTGTTCCTCTGCCCCTCTCGAAGCTCTTTCTCCCCAAGAGCCCAGCCCGGGCCCGCAGCGCTCCCGGCCTTCCCGGCTCTGGCTCGCTGAGCCTCTGTCACTGGCGGTCTCGCCTCGCCAGAGGGCACCCTCGATCTGCTGGAAAACGCCATTTTCAGCGCCCCTGGAGCATCTCCAAGCTTCAGCAAGCTGCCCGACTCCAAGCTTGTCAATGAAGAATCCGGGCCAGGATGGCCGCGGAGCTGGACCCAGCTACTTCGAGCCCGCTCCCACCCCGAGCGCCACCCTCCAGCGAGGGCGGCACGGCCGCCGCTGCCCAGGCCCCGGCCAGGCCCGGGAGGGGGCGGCCCGGGAGGGAGCGCGAGACCGGCCCAGCAGAGGACGGACTGACAGCTGGAGAGGGAGAAGGAGTTGCGGGAGAGGAGGGAGGGGATTCACCGGAGTAACTTTCCAGAAAAACAGTCAACGTGTAGCAGGAGTGACTCCAAGAAGAGAAAAAAAGTTCAGTTACCACGTCGAAAGAGAGGACTCGCAAAGTATTTTTCAAATGGGCTCGGCTTTTCCTGTGCCTGGTTAACACATTAAAACCGTGCAGCAAAAGAGGCTGCGTGCGCTGGTCCCTCCCTCCCCCACCCCGGACCAGAGACGTCATCGGAGGGAGGTATAAAATTTCAGCAGAGAGAAATAGAGAAAGCAGTGTGTGTGCATGTGTGTGTGTGAGAGAGAGGGAGAGGGAGAGAGAGAAGCAGGAGGGAGCGAAAGGGAGGGAAGACGAAAGCCAAGTCCGAGGGAATGAGCAAGGGAGGCGAGAGATAGGGGAAGAAGCATGCGAAAGAAGGAAAAACAGCTTTCCGGAGCAGGCGTGCCGTGAGCTGGCTTCTATTTTATTTTTCTTCTCCTTTTTTATTTTTTAAAAGAGAAGCAGGGAACAGAAGCAATGGCCGAGGGAGAAGACAAGCCGAGGTGCTGGTGACCCTGGGCGTCCAAGTGGATTATTGGGGCTGCTCTCCAGGGGCCTGTCCTCCCCGCCTTCCATTCGCACATAACCCCACACCCCAGCCAAGGAAGACGAGAGGCAGCGTGAACAAAGTCATTCAGAAAGCCCCCGAGGAAGTGCGCACCACAGAGAAAGCATGAGCGGTGTGCCTGAGAGACAAGTGTGTCCTCCGCTGCCCTCGCCTTCAGCTGGGCCGTCAGCGGCCCAGCCCTGCCTCTCCCCCCCTACTCACTGGTGATCTGAAATTTTTTTAAGCATTTTTTTTTCCTTTTCTTTTCCATTCTCTTTTCTTATTCTCCTTCAGGGCGAGGCAAGGATTCTGATTTTGGGACCCAAGCCATGGTCCTTCTGCTCCTTCTTTAAAAAACCCACTTTCTCTCCATCGCCAAGCGGCCTTTGGCAATATCAGATATCCGCTCTATTTATTTTTACCTAAGGAAAAACTCCAGCTCCCTTCTTACTCCCAGCTGCCTTGCCACCCCTCCCAGCCCTCTGCCTGCCCTCCACCTGGCCTGCTGGGAGTCAGAGCCCAGCAGAACCTGTTTAGACACATGGAGAAGAAACCCAGAGCTGCAAGGCACACAGTCGGCTTCTTCGTGCTCAGGGTTGCCAGCGCTTCCTGGAAGTCCTGAAGCTCTCGCAGTGCAGTGAGTTCATGCACCTTCTTGCCAAGCCTCAGTCTTCGGGATCTAGGGAGGCCGCCTGGTTTTCCTCCCTCCTTCTGCACGTCTGCTGGGGTCTCCCCCTCGCCAGGCCTCACAGCCCCCCCGGCCTCTCCCCGGGTGCACACATGAAGATGCACTTGCAAAGGGCTCTGGTGGTCCTGGCCCTGCTGAACTTTGCCACAGTCAGCGTCTCTCTGTCCACTTGCACCACCTTGGACTTCAGCCACATCAAGAAGAAGAGGGTGGAAGCCATTAGGGGACAGATCTTGAGCAAACTCAGGCTCACTAGTCCCCCTGAGCCATCGGTGATGACCCATGTCCCCTACCAGATCCTGGCCCTTTACAACAGCACCCGGGAGCTGCTGGAGGAGAGGGAGGATGGCTGCACTCAGGAAAACACCGAGTGGGAGTACTATGCCAAAGAAATCCATAAATTCGACATGATCCAGGGGCTGGCGGAACACAGTAAGTCCAAACTCTCGCTGGCGTGTCTGCTCTGGAGGGTCTGACCTAGAGTAGGGAGTTCCACCGAGTGGGGGGTGCCTAGCGGTGGCCACACAGCAGGGCGCCCTGGGTTCACCCACACCAAGGCTCAGGAGGTGCACTGGGACTGGGTACGTGGGTGGGGAGGGAGACAGAGCCATTCTGGTCAGACCAGGCCACTCCTGGGAGGCCAGGAGCCCTGGACTGAGCGGCTTGCTCAGCTCGCATCACATCCTTGACCGACTTTAACTCAGAATTGCATGCTGTTGTCCCGTTAACATGCGTGCTCTCGCACATGCGAGCTGATAGGCAACTAGGTGCCATAGGCATATAGGTGCCATAAAGGGGCAGGGCCAGCTGTCTCTCAAGCCCTACAGTGTCACGAATCTAGAGACCTGTGTCTCCTCCCTCCTCTTCACAGCTCACGGAGGCACGTCTCTGGTTTGGTTTTTCCAGTTCTCGGGAAGAAGAGTACCTGCCCCAGATTCATATATGTCAAGCTTTCGAATCCCAGGCAAGAGGCATCTTCTTGCCGTCTGAGTCCTTCATTCTCCGCCACACACGTGACCCACGTGAGCTGTGGACATGGGGGAAGGGCACGCACCTCTCTTCACAAGTACACGTGCGTTAGGGCAGTGTAGTCTGGATTTGTACAGTAGACAGATTCACGTTCTCCAGATGGTGTCTTCCAGGCCTGTGGACACGGGGAAGGCAGGGTCGTGGCTCTCGTCGACGTGTAGTTGTGTGCTGGCGGCCCTTTTGTGTCTGCGTGTCACGGGAAGAGTGGGTGGGAGGTGTGGCTGTGGGTGCAGAGGGGACGTGTGTCTGGGAGTACGTCCTCCCAGGAGGCTCCGTATGTACCGCGGAGCTGGGAGGCTTCTGAGCGAGACGTCTGTGTGTTTGTACACGTGTGGAAGTCATGTGTGTTTACTGAAAAGGGATTTTAAAAACTTCAACATGAGAGAGAGAGATTTGGCAGATGTTGAGAAACTGACAGCCCAGGAAGGAGGAATGTGAGCCAGGGACTCTGGACGCAACTCTGTTTGCTTTTCCTACCAGCAGGTGTCCTCAACACCCCACTCCCTCAGCCCAGGCTCACCTGGGAGGTGGGCAGTTCCCAGACTGGGGGCTGGACAGTGGGATGGAACAGACAGGGAGAGGGTGGTCAGCAGGAGGGAACTGAAGGGGTGGAAAGGAACCTGGCTAGAGAGAAGGAGTGGATGGATGATGGGTGGACCGCTCTGGCCAAAGGTGCGAAAGATCCCAGTGGGGGCTGGCCCATGCCAGGCCCGAGAGCCTGCGATTCCTGGCGAGGGGTTCCCACTCTCGTGTTCTGTGGCTGTTGGGACTGCCCTGCCTTAGGATGTGGCTACTGTGTGGGGTGAGGCTGGAGGACAAGGCAGAACCAGTGGTCCCTGCTCAGGGCCCTCTAGGGTGGACTGACTCAGGGCCTGCCGGGGGTCCACAGTTCCCAGATGCACCAGCAGCCAGATGGCTAAACCTCCAATCCCCTGGGCACCCATGAAGGGAGGAGGTAGAGGCCATAGACTTTGAGGAGAGTGGAAAGCTGAGGCCAGCAGGAGAGGTCTGAGGAGAGCCCAGGGCAAGAGGAAGAACTGGGACCTTAATGATCCAGGTCAGGAGGCGGAGTCCCAGGGAGGAGTGATTGTGAGTCACCAGGGCCCAGCCAGCCTGGAATCCCCAGCTGAGAATGAATGAGCCAGAGGGATGCCAGGGCACGCAGGTGCCAGTGGACCTCCATCTTGTGCAGACTCGGGGCACAAATACTGGACAGCCTTAGCAAAAGCCAGGGTGAGGCTGAGCGGCTCCAGGCTGCAGCACCAGGACCGTGAAACTAGCAGGCGGTGGGTTGTCCCTGGGGCCAGGGACCCATGGTCAGGCAGGGAGCAAACCTGCCACAGTGAGCACGGTACTGTCCTGGGGAGGGGGCAGGGCCCAGTGGGACACGGGCAATGCCAAGGAGGCTCGCAGGTGCAAACAGGAAGCAGGCCCAGACTCTCTGCAGCTGTTGGAGGTGACACAGAGGCTGAGCAGACACGGCCTGGGCCCGCCCTGCAGCTGGTCAGGTGCTGAGCCAGGCCTGCAGAGGCAGCCGCACAAGGCACGCTACTTATAAAGAAGGCAGTGGGCAGATGGAAACGCCCAACAGATGCTGAGCAGGAGCAGAGAGCCCTCATCAGAGGCTTGGGGTGAGGGAAGCCTGTCCTGAACTCGTAAAGGCGGGCAGGGCGCTGGTTCTGGGGTGGGACTCCGACAGGGTCTCAGGGCCAGAGCTTCTGCTGAGAGGGGATGAGATGACATTCTCTCCCATATTTTGTCACTCTCAGCCCCCTCCCATACCCAGGGAACAGGCACTGGGAAGGAAGTGACAGCAGGAGCTGGGGCAGGTGTCAGGAGTGCCTGGAGAGCAGAGGGCAGGAAGGAATCATTCCCAAGGATGCAGCAGAGAGGCACCAAGGTGAGAGTTGAGAGGGCCGGGCAGCCCTCTGGCTCTGCCCTGTCATGCAGGTACCCTGATTTCCCTGTTTAATGGAGGAAGGGACTGAAACGCATCAGTTCAGTGATTTGCCCCGCAAAGAGCAGGGGCTCTAACTTAGTCCTCCTGCCTGCAGCATGCTCACTGATGAGCACCAGTGCAGACGAGCAGAATACACGCCCTGAGCCCTACCGTTAACCGTTAACCGTTATGCTCCAACAGAAGTTAGACCAACGACATGTTGGACCAAGCAGGAGGGGTTAGGAGCTGTTCCCTTAGTAACCCCCTGGGGCGACTGTAGAGTGAGCAATAACTAGGTGCCTTCTTTCCTAGCTCAGCCTATTTTTATGGCCGGAGCTTGACACGGCCACAAAACGTTCTCCCACATTCAGCAAAAGGGTTTGTTTTTTTTTTTTTTTTTTTTTTAATCTAACAAAGAATCTCAAGCAGACTATGCAAGTACACCACACAAAATTGGGCAGGCCATCTCCCTGAGCCTCAGTTTCCTCATCTGTGAAGTCAGAGATCATCTCTAAAGTCCTTTTGAGCTGAAACAATTTTATGGTTACATCTGGGATGATTCAACATAGTCTCTTCGGGGGAGTGAAGGCAAGACTGTAATCCCTTTTATGATTCTCCTGGATTTTGCTATGGGAAGTAGGCTAAGGCTTTCTGCAACCCATGTGGGAGGGAAGACACAGCTTTTTCAGTTCCTCCGTCATCATTATTATCAAGATATCACCAGGGTGGTGTCATTTTATCTTCTGGCTGTAATTACCTGTGTCTGGCAGGAGACTGTTACTTTCATCAGAGGGCGGTGCTAAGACAACTAGCAAACGCAGAGTTCCTGAGAAAACTGGATATTTTAGCCTTTCTTTTCTTTCTGGCTGCTACATTTAGATTTTGTTCATTCTGAAAATTAAAAGACATATGGAGAGAGCTCATTGGTTCTGGAGCCAGTGCCCCACACACAGCCAGTCGGTGTTTGTCCAAGTGTTCTGGAGGCCAAGGAAACGTGGACACTGGGTTGTCAGGTTCCCAGCCTGCCCTTACACACTCAGAATCTCTGGGCATTGAGACCTGGGGAATCTGTCTTTTCAACACGCTCCTTGTTGCTTCTTAAACTCACTGAAGCTAAAGACTCAGTGAGCTAGGGCCAGACCTTTCCTTAGCGGGGCTGCAAATATGAGTGCCTGCAGAGGCCAGGCAGCTATTGAAGAACAGCCGCAAGCGCCTTGGCAAGTTGCTCAGGACACTTGGCTGCAGGTCAGTGGAGAGAGTAGGGAGTGTAGGGAAGGCTGGTGGGGGGACCTGGAGGACACAGGCCCCAGTAAAAAGGGGTACCTGCTCCTGCTGATTTCTGCAGTTAGGACGATGGGTCCAGCTTGACTAGATCACACCATTTCCCGGAACAGCAGACAATCTGGATCTTTCTGTGAACTTTCCCAACTTTTAACACTAGTGTAAAATGTTTATGGTCTTCTAATTCAAAATTTAAAAAAATGATGCCTCGGCCAAACAACATGTCTAATGCATTTAAAGGTTAATCCATTTAAAGGTTAAACCACTAAAGCTGTAGTTTCTCAAACTCCCAGAACATCTGGAAGCCATGGCACCCTTTACTGAGCACTATAAACTGTCGTTCTCAACCTTGGCTGCATATTAGAATCATCTGGAAATCTTAAAAAAAAAGAAAAGAAAAGAAAAAGCGCTCAAGCTCTGGATCCACCCACACGCCAATGCAGGGAGAATCTGCACTGGGGAGCGGGGCCAGGCAGCATCTGTTTGTAAAGCTCTCCAGGTGATTACACGGCACAGGAGGGATGAAGAAGCCCAGCCACACTGGCACATGCAGTCCCGCCACTGGAACCAGCAGGAATTTTCCTAGCAGAAACGATGTGCGCAAGCAAAGACACGTCTATGAGCCCAGGTGTCTGAAAACATTTGAAATGGCATGGTCTAAACATGGTCAGCTGTTTCCAGGTTTTTCCATGAATATTTGACATAAATCGTTTTTGCTTGTTTTTCTCTCCCCATAGCAAAAAAAGAGAAAATGGCAGCCATCAATCTATATATTTTGTGTGTAATGGAAAAAGTTGGTCATAATTTAATTTGTAAAGGTCAACCCTCTAGTCCTGTTCTCAATAATACTAGTGTTCTGCAGAAGCAGGGCTTGGCCATGAACTTGACTGGGAATGGGTGCTTGTCTGAGGCAGAGGTTGGTGTTCGTGGGTCCACTTCATGGAATCCTGCCCCATTTTGTTGGTGAAACCATCCCTCCACTAGATGATCTCTTGGGTCACCTCCAACTTCCAGAGTCTCTGCTTCAATAACGGACCTCAGGAGACCTGGGTTCAAATCCTACATCTGCCAGCTACTAGCTGAGTGACCTTGTGAAAGCCATTTCTTGACACTCACTTTTCTCATTTGTACAATGGTAAATTTTACTCATTCTCATTCTCCTAAAGGATTGCTAGAGGGTCAAGTGAAATGTAAGGGTGTGTCATTAGATTTTAGTTACCTATTTACACTCTGACTTATTCCACAAATCATGGACAACATCATTATTATTCAGTGCATTTAATTGCCAAAACGATGATCACATTCTCTTTTCTCTCCTAGGAAGTTCTTTGTAGATCAGCAGCAACTATGTCTGAACTTTGCCTATTAGGGTCCATTGGTCCATGTGTGGCCCTCGCCAAGACCCCTCAGGACATCAGTTTCTTCATCTGATGGGGGTTGCACTGGACAACCTCTAACATCCCTACTAGCTGTTAGAAATCTGTAGATCCCAGTGATTTTAAAAAAAACCCTTCTCACTTCCTTCTTGAAATCTCCTTGAAATTCCCACTCAGATATCTGTTTCCTTGAAACTCGGGAACAGGTATCTGACTGATGGGCTGAAAGAAACCAAGGAGGGACGGTCACCAGGATGTCTTGAAGACTCTCTTAGCTCGTTGCTCCCCCTGTCTCCTGGCTGCCCATGGCCTTGACTCTCCTCCCTGGCACGTGCCCTTTTCTGTCCCCCTCTGCCTTTCCAGAGCACGTGCACTGACACCGTCCCTCCCTCTTTCAGCAGTTACTGGAGGTGCCGTTATCGCTGCAGCCATGTTGATGACAGCTCCTTCGAGAACCAAGTATGTCAGTGCTTGAGAGGGTTGCCAGTCCGAGTAGCCCCTCCACGTCTGGAGGGTTATAAACCCGCACACTTAAGAACCGAATCGGCATCGCGATTCCCTTTGGGTTCTGTCGGAAATGGTTCAGGGGATAGTTGGCAGTCTCTGTTCTCTCAAAGCCAAGTATTAATCAGGGCTTCATTAGCAGGCATGCCCACATTTGTTTGCCCAACATCTGTCCCATTAATTCTTTAAGAGCCAGTGTCAGGTCCCCAAGATGGCAATTTCCAGAAACGCTCACTCACCCCTTCCTGGAGATCAGTGGTGCATTTGCTTGTCTCCAGGCCTCTGATCCTTCCTGCCTCGCCCCGGACTTCCGAAGCCACCCCTCGGGTGATCGTGAACTCATCCCAGCCCTGGCCATTATGTGTGGAACCTGGGTCTCCGAGCTCGAGTTCCAAGTTCTGTCTGCTGTTACCATTTGTGTAGAAAGTTTTCCTCTGGGTATTCATGCTGCTCAGATCTCGAGGCTGTAAAGCGCACAGGAGAAAAGACAAGATCTTTCCTTCCTCTGGCTCTGGGGTAGGAAAGAACATTTGCTGCCTTCTGTTACATGGACAGGGACGAAGATGCCAGTGGGGTGACAGAGGCTGGCGTAGCACGTGCTGTGGAGGAAAGAAACCCTAAGAGGGAAGGGAGCCATGGTGAGGGGCCAGCTCAGGCTGAAGGGACATCTAAACGTCTGTGGGTCTGCCAGGCTCAAGATACGGGCTCTTTGCCAGTCCAGCGCAGCCTCGTTAGGGCTGTGACATAGTGTGCATCATGTCACTGGACCGCTCTGACCCTTTCCAGGGCTCCCTACTGTCAATGGGATGAAACCCAACCCCTCTGTCTGACATTTCCGCCTCCCCGCACCTGGCCCCCAATCTACTGTCTTGACCTCATCTCATCCATTCCAGCCTGGCCGCTTGGGGCACTCTTACTCACCTTGCATTTCCTCCCCACCCTGCCTTTGTTTCCAGCAGTCCTTCCGTGTGACATTTCTTTCTTCTCCATCTGCAAACCCTTTCCTCCTGCTGGACCCAGCTCAAATACCTCCTCTTCCATGAAGTATTCTCTGCTTTCTTCCGTGTCCGATCTGTTTGCAGCTGCTCCTGGACTTCTTCAAAAGCCCTCAACGCTTTCCTTCTGGTCCCATTATTTGGGCCCATGTATTAATAACCTCCTCTGTATGTTAGCCTCCCTGAAGGCAGGGGCCATGTCTCTTCATTTTGCATTTGGTGTTAGCACTGTCCTTGGCACATGGTATTTGCTCAACAAACATCTGGTATATGAACGACTGCCTGAATGAACAATCACATGAATGAAGGAACCCACTAGCTGTGAGATGATTACACTACCAGGGGAGACGCCTGAGATCTCTGGAGAATCTGTCTTTTCTGAAAGAGTAGGAAAAGCCGGTCTGGAAAGTCTGTCCAGTTGATGAGGAGACAGTGGGAAGATTACAGTTGGTCTCGGTAAACGGATTACAGTTGAAAGGCCAGTCTTTGGCGCCACGTCCTGGGGCTCTGCAGGTCTCTCTGCTCCTCTCTCAGGTCTGCGTGTGATTCCAGGGCCACCAAGGATCTTCTTCCCATCT
Source organism: Desmodus rotundus (assembly GCF_022682495.2). NCBI lineage: Eukaryota > Metazoa > Chordata > Mammalia > Chiroptera > Phyllostomidae > Desmodus > Desmodus rotundus. The sequence continues at coordinate 117,157,943 of NC_071393.1, read as the reverse complement.
CCACTTTTAGGTCTGAGGTATCAAGCCTCTGGAAAGGTCACAGGTGGGACCGTGGCCCCTTGGCAAGTGTCTCTTGGCATCACATTGCTCCCGTGGGTCTCACTCATGCCGTGCCCCCTCCCCACCCCACTGCCTTGTTTTCCTAGACGAGCTAGCCGTCTGCCCCAAAGGAATCACCTCCAAGGTTTTCCGCTTCAACGTGTCCTCCGTGGAGAAAAATGGCACCAACCTATTCCGAGCAGAATTCCGGGTCTTGCGGGTGCCGAACCCCAGCTCCAAGCGCAATGAGCAGAGGATCGAGCTCTTCCAGGTGAACCCCCTCCCTGAACAGAAACCAGCCTGATGGGAAGTCCAGCTCCTTTGCCATATCGTGCCTCTACTCGGCACAGAGTTTGGCAGGCCTTGGTGTGAATTCTGCCTTTTTAGGCTTTGTGTCTGTATGTCATTAAGAGGATCCATAGTTAACTAAGGTGCTCAAAGAAGCATTCAGAAGCTCTTGGTTTCCTCTTGCTCCCCTCACCTGCTCTCTGGCACTGTGACATAGCTTGTGGGTACTTACTCCTTTCTCTGCCCTGTAGATACTCCGGCCAGATGAACACATCGCCAAGCAACGCTATATTGGTGGCAAGAATCTGCCCACACGGGGCACCGCCGAGTGGCTGTCTTTTGATGTCACTGAAACTGTGCGTGAATGGCTCTCGCGAAGAGGTAGGTTGACTCTTAGAATGAGCGCTTTGCATGGAACCTCGGGTCCCTTTGTCCTTCATGAAACAGAGGGAAGAAGACAGAACCAGGGGAGTCACAGATCTGGGGTTAAAGTCTACCTTTGCCACTGACTCTCTGGGTGTCCTTCATTCATTCACTCAACTGTTGTTTATTAAATACTCACTCTGAGCCAGGTCCTGGCTTTAGCAGTGAACAAGAAAGATGAGGTCCCAGATCTTATGGAGCTTTTGTTCTGGTGGCAGAGATACATAATACATAAACATCCTGATGAATAAGAAGTTCAGATAATGATACGTACGAGGAAGAACAGAAAGCAGGCAATGTGGTAATGACATTGGATGCTCAGGGAGGGTCTCTATGAAGAGGGAATTTGTGCGCTGAGACCCGAGCAATGAAAAGGGGCCAGCCCGCTGAAGTCAGGATAAGGGATGCGGTGAGCAAAGGAAACAGCAAGGCCCAGGCCCCAGCTGGGAACCAGCTTGATTTGTTCTGGCGTGGCTGGAGCCCAGGGAGCTGGGGATCAGAGGGTAGTGGGGGCCACATGATTTTGAACCTGTCAGGCCATGATCAGGTTTAAGGACTTATTCCAAGTGTGATGAGATGTTCTAGGAGGGTTATAAGCAGGGCTGGGGATATGGGGTGAGGTGATTTGTTTTATGTCCCCCTCTGGTCACCACGAGGTGAAGGAAAGAAGCAGGAACACCAGGTAGGGCCTTGCAGCAGCCTGGATGAGAGCAGCAGGGGCTTCGGCTTGGGCGGTAGCAGTGGGTATGGAGGTGATATGGATTTCTTCTCTGTTTTGGAGGTAAAGCCAGTAGGACAGGTGCATTGTGTGGGGGGTAGGAGGGCACAAGAGGAGTCTAGCTGGCTCCTAAGGACTGAACACCCAGGTGGTAACACTTACTGACACCGGAAAGACTGGGAGAAGGGCGTGTTCCCGGAAGGTTCTGTTTTGGCTGGTTAAAGCTTGAAAGGCCTCGTAGCCAATCCAAGTAGAGCTGGTCGCTAGACATAGCACACATAACACATCCCAAATACTTCTCCCACTCACGGTTTCCTCCCCTGGGAATTAAGGTGGAGAATGGTTACTTCCCTGCTTTCAGCCTGTTGCACAACAGTAAACTTTTACTGGGTCAGATAAGGAAACTGAGGCCCAGAGAAGTTAAGAGATCTGACCAAGGCCCCGCAGCCTGGACAAGAACTGGAGTCTCCCGACGGGCCTTTGTGGTGCCTGGGACACCGCACCCGCTGTTTCTGCACCTGGCGGTGCAGCCTGGTCCGTGCCCGGTGTGCGGGCGGGCGGGCGGGCGTGTGATGGCCGCAGGTGCTCCCTCCCTCCCTCTGTGAAGGTTTGTGCTGCTGTCAGCTGCCCCGGGGCCACAGTCCATGCACAGACTGAGGGCCGGGGCCCCTGGGCCAGGGGGTCCTTTCTTGTCCTGGGTGTTTAGGAAACTGGGGGTCAGAGATCTAAGGCAGAGATTGCGAATGGCTTGGCCGACATATTGCTCTCAGTGTTTCTAATGAACTGTATTGGGGTAACACTGGTTAATAGGGTCACATAGGTTTCCAGTGCACATTCCATCACACTAGGCCTGTTTGTTGCACGGTGTGCCCGCCACCTCAAGTCAGACTGTCTTCTGTCACCACGCATTAGGCCTCTCCCCTCCCACTTTCAATTTACCCTATTTTTCAGACTATAAGATGCACTTTTCCCCCCCAAATTTGGGAGGAAAATGGGGATGCGTCTTATAATCTAATGTAGCTTACATTTACATTGGTGGAATATTGTTATTTATGTTATTAAATATTTTACCACATTTTTTGCTTCAAAATTTTTTTCCCCTATTTTTCTCCTCTAAAACCTAGGTGCACCTTATGGTCCAAAAATATGGTAACTAGTGGTCAACAGTTTGGGGTTTGTTTTTTTAAAGTCAGAAGATTTCACATAAAACCTAGACTTCTGGCTTTTCTTGAAAAATTGGAAGATTTCCTGGTAACGATCCATTGGAGATAAATAGTTGCCACCTCTTGAGATGGGGCATGCTTTCTTCATGTCACCTAGGCCCCACCGTTCCCCAGGGACCCCCAAGAGTGAGGCTGGCAGTCCCCACTTAGCATGAGATGCTGGCTTGCTTTGCCCACTTACAGAACCTGCTGGGCTCTGGAGGCAGCCGAGTGTGCAAGTGCCCATCTAAGGGACATTACCTAACGGCTGAGCCGGCAGATGGGGGGCTGGAGGGCCTGCCTCAGCTCCCAGGGTACCCGGCGATTCCGTCAGTCTCCCTCACCGAGCACGAAGGCAAAAGCCTAGGAGAGCCCACGTGGATCTGCTGACGGCAGCACTGCTGGGAATTCTGAGTCAGACCGCACTCTGCCTGGAGCCCGACGTGGCTGCGGAGAGGAGAGGCCAGGAGAGGCCGGGAAATTAATCTCTTCACTTCCCTGTCTGATTCTGATCAGCTCCACCTGGATTTCTTCGAGGCCCTGAGCACTTGAAGGAGTTCCTATTTTCACAGCTGCAGAACTCAATGCGCAGTTTGCATTCAGAATGATTTCCATCCTCTTGGAGACATCAAAAAGATAATTTCGTAATAAAACCTATGGGTCCCCCACCCACATGCCCCACTGCTGCCAATTCTGAGGTTTGTTCTCTCTCAGCAGATGCTGCCCGCGCCCTGCGCAGGGCAGTCACACACAGACCTTTACTTATGCAGAACTCATGGGCCTCCCCAGAGTCTGCGGCCCCAAACAAGGCAGCGAATGGACTCCAAGTGGAGTTGGTGGTGTGGACCAAAGAGGAATCTGAGTCACACATCTGGTCTTGCATTCATTCAGCAAACGTCTGCGTGCGAAGCCTACTGCGTGCCGGTTCCCAGACTGCCTTCTGGGGCCCGGAGCTGCCTGCAGCCCTCTCCAGGGCTGGGGTCCAGGGCCCTCGTACCCCTGAGCTATTGCACCACCCCATCTGCGTTTCCTCTGTGTGCAGAGCCAGGCCTCCCCTAGAGGGCAGGGAACACACCCAGCATGCAATCTGGGGGGGCACTGGGAAAACAGAACCGTTTTGCAACTCAGTGAGTGTGTGGGCAGCTTCCTTGCTTCCTTGGTGGTCTCAGTTGGCCTCTCTTTTCTCTCTTTGTCTCTGACAATTAGGAGTGAGGTTCTGGCATCAGGCTGCCTGGGTTTGATTCTTGGCTCTACCAGTTCCTGGTTGAGTACCTTGGAAAAGCCATTTAATTTCCCTAAGCCTCAGTGTCCTCGGATCTGCCTAATGAGGGACCGTAATAGCCCCCACTTTGTAGGGTTATTATAAAGACTGAGTTCATGCAGGGAAGTCTTAGAGTGGTGCTTGACATGTAGTAACGCTCAACGAGCGTCGGCAAATATTGTCATCACTCTCTGAGCTCTTTACCTAGACCGAGCCTGTTGGCCAGGCCAGGCCATCATCTCCCACTTAACACCTGTCCCCTAACCCTAACTCCCCCCTACACATCCGTCTGCACCTTGACGTTCTAACTCACACCACTGCAGGTCTCTCCCGGCCTACCTTCAACCCTTCTGGGTAATGGGAAGTACACTATGTGCTATATAGCCCATTTCAGCAGCTCCAGCTCCTTTTAGCTTCCTTAAATCACGTATGCCTCCCTTTCTATTCCCTTCTTGTTCTCTGGCTGGGGCTCAGGCCCCTTGTTATATGGCCCCTCCCCTTCCCTCCTGAGCTGACTTTCTGGGACAGAAATCTTCAAGCTCAGCTGGTGTCAGCGTATCCCAGAAGCTGTGCTCTGAGTTGATGGAAGGAGAGATTGAACTGGTTTTTACCCAGTAGGACTGGGACCATCCAGGCCTGCCTAACCGTGGCTAGAATCTCTAGGCAGGGGTCATTCCGTCCGTGAGAAGGATGCCAAGCAGGCCTGGACTCTTTTGGGTTTTCCCTGATGATACCAGAGTTCAGTAAGACTCTAGGTTGGGCCCAAGGCTGGAGGCTCACGCAGAATTAGGGTGGCCTCAGAGAACTGGACATCAATCAGCTCTCTGAGACGCTGACCCTGAGCCCAGAGGGGTCCTCCCCCCATGACCTCTCCTGCACCTGACCCCTGCTACTTCCGGGTTGTCTTACGTACCAGAATTGACACGATACCAAGCCCTCTCTGCTTTCTGTGCACAAAACTACTGGTTTCAGCTCAAATTTTTCACTTCGTTTTTTCCCTTTTTTTCTTCCACTTCACTCAACCCCTTTTACTAATTTCCTTGCTTCCCCAGTCTTGGTTACCTCAGTCTTGGTTACCCAAACACCTGGTTCCACAGCTAACAGGAGAAAGGGCCAGAGCTGGCCCTCTCGCCCTGGAACATGAGCCACCAAACCCCGGCACGCACCCGTTCTCTCTGGGCTCCTGTCGTCTGGCCCCTTGGCCACGGCCCTCTGCTGTCTCCTCTGGCCTGACCTCCGGCTTCACAACCATCTTCCCAAGCTGTTTATTTCCCTCAGTGAGCCTTCCACATTTCCGATGTCCCTGTTAAGGTGAACAAGGATTCCCAAAGAAGAAACCTCCAAAGAAGTTTTACCTGCCCATGTCCTTGTTCCTTAAGGAAAATATAGCCAAGTGTAACTGTGATTTTCACCTTATCCCCTTTGGCATCTACCACTCTATGTCTACAACCTCAGTACTGGTTGAAATGCTGGCCTCTTCCACTTCGACTGATTCTGCTGCTTGTTTGCAGCTGACCTTGCTCTGACATTGCTCCTGACTTTTAACCCTACAGCTCAGACTGGGCCACCTACCTCCCATCTTGTGGCCCTTAGAGTTTGGGGCCCTTCGAATCACTGCCCCTCTGCCCCAGAGTTCTTCAGTTTTCCCCTTTCCCGAGTCTCTCCTAGTCCCTCTGCCTCCTCCCCTCCTCCAGGGCTCGAACACCTCCTCCCCCATCAAGCACAGATGGTGTAACTGTTCCTTCCTGCATCCTCATTCTTTTGCTTCCAAGTAGGGCAGGTGACAATTTTTTGCTAATACCGTACTTGAAAATAGTTGAGTATTGAAGTTATCCTTCCTGATCCCCCACCGGTTTACACCTCCAGGAATACATGAAGTGTGCCAACGCGAGCGGGAAGGCATGTGCTTGGCCTCCCTTTCTGTCTGCTGGGGCCCTCGGGACAGGTCCGCTCTGTCTGTGGCTGCAGAGATGCTGGCACTCCCGTGCCGGTGGTGGGTACACGTTTCCGTCTCACAAAGAGCTTTTCTCACCAACTCTGTGTCTTATTTTGCAGAGTCCAACTTAGGTCTGGAAATCAGTATTCATTGTCCCTGTCACACCTTTCAGCCCAATGGAGACATCCTGGAAAACATTCACGAGGTGATGGAAATCAAATTCAAAGGTAACAACGTGGATAGAACAGGGGACTCCTGCCAGGCCCCAGGGAAAGGAACCGAGCTCCCTCACAGGGATGGCCAACTGTGCTGTGCTTGAGTAATTCTGTGTTGCTCCCGAAGCAAGGAGTGTGGCTTCCAGCTTCTGGGCGTGGAGAGCACGTCAGCACCTGGAAGGCAGTGTTAGATTGCTCAGTGCAGTGAGCGGTACCGCCACTCTGCGCTCAAGTCCCTAAAATGGGGGGTGAGAGGACCTCTTTCACAGGGTTGTTATGCAAATTAAATGAGATAACAAACATATCACACAGTGCCAGGAATGTCCCGCAAACACCAGCCGTCTTTCCCTTTCCTAAAAGAAAAGAGCCGTGGCAGACATGAGTGTGAGGGTCCCGACTCCTGGGCCCACCAGCGGTCCCCGAGCCCACCTGCTCCTTGCCCGGGAGGCATCTGGGTTTGAATGACCAACCGCTTCAGGGCTCCAGGTGTTCGTATTGAGATGGGGAAAAGTGGAGTGTCACTTCTGGTTTTCCAATGTGTTTCTAAGACGCTCAACCTAGACAGTCTCTGGGTTCAGGGAGGTTGTCATTTCCTTTCATAGTCCCACTTTGGGTAACGGAGGCACACCTGAGGCCAGGTGGATTGTCAAGGTCACACCAACCAAGTCAAAGGAGCCTGAGGTCAGAGGCTTGTCTGGAACAGGGTGCGGCCCTCTCTTGGCTCCCTGCCCCGGGCAGTCCTTTTACACTTCAGCAGCTGTATTTCAGAGGCTTTATAATTTTTTTTAGTTTATTTTTTATTTTTGTAAAGATTTATTTTTAGAGAGAGGGTAAGGGAGGGAGAAAGAGAGGGAGAGAAACATTGATCGGTTGCCTCTCATGTGTGCCCTGACTGGGGTCCGAACCTGCAACCCAGGCTTGTGCCGTGACCAGGAAGCGAACCCGTGACCTTTGACTTTGCAGGATGATGCCCAGATGATGCCCAACCAAGTGAGCCACAGCGGTCAGGGCCAGAGCCTTTTTTTTTTTTTTAAAGCCAAGCACTGGACATCCTAATTACAGAATCTCAGAGCTCAGAAGATGTTTGGAGTCCTTACCTAGAGGCCAGGTCAGGACAAAATCCTTCCACTTCAGTTTTGCTCGTAAAGATTTTCAGGAAAGGAAATTGGAAACCAGGCCTCCCGTTCATCTCACAGACCAGCGCCCCTAGGTGAGGGCAAGGCCCTTTGCTGACTAGTAAATCAACCCCCCAGGGCCTGGCCTGGGGGAGGAGGATGGACACAGCTGGCAGCTGTCTGTCACAAAATAGGTCTCCCCTTAGTTGAGACCCTTTCTAATTCAGTTTTCGTTCCTTTCCTTTTCAGATGACATAGCAGGTTTTCTTTCCAGAGTTTGTTTGCTAAGCTATTTATCATCATACACTTTGTTAGCTCATCTGAGTTTTTATTTTTTTTATCTGAGTTTTATAGTGAAAACATTTTTGAAACTGTTAAGTCCAATGAGAATGGGAATGATTGATTATTCAGTCTCATTCCTCTGGCTTCCATTGAGGATGTCTTAGATTGTGACACCTTAAGTGACAACCAGGAAGTCCGTGCTGTTTTGGCCAATTCAGATGATAAGAGGAAACTCACACAGCTGAAGATTCCTAAGTTCCAGACTTTAAAACTCACCGGCGAAGGGATGATAGGTAGCCACCCAGTGAGAGAGATGCTTCGTGGGTCCCTGAAGGTCCCAGGAGCCTCGTGGGAAGGGCTCGCCGCCCTTTGGAAGATGAATGCGTGCAAGAGTCACGAGGGACTCAACCAGGGGTGCCCTGTGGGTTCTTTTGGTACAGCCCCCTGCCCCCTAGTCTTTTCCATCCTTGCAGACCACACCGCCGCTCCTCCCGGGCAGTGATGGGGTGCGGTGAGAGAACGGCCTCCACTCTGCCTTCCCTCCTGTAGGTGTGGACAGCGAGGATGACCATGGCCGTGGGGATCTGGGACGCCTCAGGAAGCAGAAGGACCACCACAACCCTCATCTAATCCTCATGATGATCCCCCCACACCGGCTGGACAACGGGGGCCAGGGTGGGCAGAGGAAGAAGCGGGCCCTGGACACCAATTACTGCTTTAGGTGAGCCTGGGCCCACTCAGGATCTCTGAATTCCCAAGACAACCTTGACTGTGTACCTACCGTGGTACCCACGGTACCCACCTTAGCCCCCGGCCTAAGCCACACCCACCCAAGGGGCCCTGTTGCTATTCAGACATCTCCAGGGAAGGAGATTTCAAACCTCTTACAAATCTCTGTTTCTCCGGGAGCCCCACAGTTTCCCGTAGCCCAGCTCTGCGAGGCCCTGGAGGAAGTACATATGCCAGGAGGAGAGAGCTTCTGGGATGGTTTGGATGGCAGGTCTGAGCCGAAGCCTCTGCATGGTCCTCGTGTTTTAAAGTACTCGTGGGGGTGTCTGCTTGGTGGCGAGACGCAGGCAGGAATTTCCAGGAAATAAGTGCTCAGTTCACTATGGAGCATCCCAGGGTACTGCTGGACGAGGGAAAACAGGGCAGCCTCCATTTGTGGGGTGATCTGAGCTAGAGAATTAATGACCAAATTCAGATGTATTTGAGTAGCCACTATGAAGAGATAAAAAAAGAAAAAAGACAGAGTCTCTTTTATTTAGGAGGAGTTTAGCTTCTTGTTTATAATGGAGAGGCTGCTAAAGCACACACAGGGATTCCTAAAAGGTAAAAAAAAAAGACAATCATGAGAAGGTCTGATGGATAAAGTGCTTGAGAGTTGGGAGTTCCTCTGTGGATGCAGGAAAGACTTCAGAAGGTGTGGGGTTTGAGCCCTTGAGGACGACTGGGGTTTAGGTAGGTAGGGGTCTTGGAGGGGGAGTCCCTTCCAGTGAAGGAAGGAGCATGAATTGGTCCATTTGGCTGGATGGAGCTGGGGAGAATGGCTGGGGTAAGTTTTAGCTCTAAAACCATGTCTCATTAGGAACAGCCAAATGAAGGAGAGATGTTGAGCTGGGGGAACAGAGCAGGTAGGAGAGGCATGTAGATTTGTTGTTCTACATGGTGCTTAATCAGTGCTCTTGGCTGCAAGTAACAGTGGCCTGAACCGCATGGGATTTCTTGTTCACAAGAAGCCTGTTGCAGCAGGATTGGGGTTGGTCTGGCTACTTAATTATGCCACGGGGGACACGGGTGGTCTCTTTCTCTCTGGTCATGCTTAACATGTTGGCTTGCTTTTCCTTCTCTTGGTTATGGTCACAGTGACGGCAGAGCCCCAGCGGTCTTGTCCGTGCTCAAGATGAGAAAGGGGGAGAGGCAGAGCCAGCAGAGCTCCTCTCTGTCTGTGACTTTATACAGAACAAAATATTTCTTGCTGGATTATGCCTGCATTCCCTCCACAATTCTCCTTATGTCTGGTCATTGCTATTGTGTGACCACCCCCACCTGCAGGGAAGCCAGGAAAACAAGGATCTGGTGGCCTAGACTCTATAACGGGACACAGCAAGGGAGAAGGGGGTCAGGAATGGCTATTGAACAGATAACAAAGAATGTCTGCCATGGGTCACCCGCGGAGCTCACAAGAAGCCAGCTTTTGGCCAACAGCTGCCTTGGAAGTGGCAAGTTCTAGGTCTCAGCAGGTCCTGAAGTGCAGACCAGCTGCCCACTTGAGAAGGAGTATTGCCAAATGGATTTCTGCAGGCAACAGAATGGAAGTGGCCTGATAATCGCATTTGGGGTGGTCTAGGAATCATGAGTCTAATAGTAGAAGGATAGGCCTCATTTTGATTTGATGGCCTCAAGATTTAGTCCAAACGGTCATGTCCTATAGGACATAAGCTGCATGAGTGTAGAGTTCATTTCTGGTTGGATGCACAGTAGGAAGGTTCATAGAATCAACCTCAACTAAGCTGCTGAGTTTCATGTGAAGCAATTTACGTGTCTGCTTGGATTCATAATGTAAAAGGGAACAGCCCCCTTTGCCTTTTTTCTCTTCCCCATCATCTGTATCTGCCTGTTAAGTCCCTGGGATCATGGTCTTCAACACAGACAATGCTTTTATAGCCTATACAGCTCAATGCATTTGAACCTGGGATCCCATTGATTAGACCACCTCTGACGATGACCAGGGAGGACCCCACGTGCAAACACGAGGGCCATTTGTGAAGTCGTTTACAGTGGCGGTTTGCTTTTGGGTTGGTTTTCTGTAGGTGTGTTTTATGTTGCAGCAATGTGGAAGAGAACTGCTGTGTGCGCCCTCTCTACATCGACTTCCGCCAGGATCTGGGCTGGAAATGGGTCCACGAACCTAAGGGCTACTACGCCAACTTCTGCTCAGGCCCCTGCCCATACCTCCGCAGTGCAGACACAACCCACAGCAAGGTATGGTGGGACTCCTGCTGCAGGGAGCATGGACGGGGCGGAGTCGGCCAGGCCACTTGTTTACAACGGTGCCTGAAGGACTGAATGTTGAATGAGTGAACAATGAGCTGGAGTAAAATGCTTCTGGTGGAGGCTCTGATCTCGGCACCCTGGCCCAGCTCTACTTGGGCACATTCTGCCCTTTATAATTTCTTACATACTTTCAACCAGACTTTCTTTCATTATTTTTTTTTTTTGAGAGAGAGAGAAAAGGGGTGGGGGTGGCAAACAGAGAGAGAGAAACATTTATTTGTTGTTCCACTTGTTTATGCATTCATTGGTTGATTCTTGTACGTGCCCTGAGGGGGGACTGAACCCACAACCTTGGCGCGTGGGGATGATGCTCTAACCAACTGAGCTACCCGGCCAGACGTTTTATTTGCTGTCTAAAGCCTTTGTACCATTTTGAAAATTAGCTATCCCTCGCCATGCCTTATGTCAGAAATGCGTGCACACAGCTGGCAAGGAATGTCGGGGCAGAATGGCTTCTGCCATCAGTTAAAGAACTGTGGCCATTCCAACCTCCTGAGTGTAGAGAAGTTACTTTGAAAGAAAATGTGTAGCACGCAGAAGCTAAATGGAACAATTGGAAGAAAAGCGGGGAGAGAGGGAAGTCCATGACTCTGAAACCAGCTTGTCTTTCCCTTGAGGGGAATCAAAACCAGGGCAGTCATTCACGAAGCAGCACGGTTCCCTGGAGTTCACGGTCACTGCATCTTGCCTGGGGCCCCGCACTCTGGCAGTTACCACATGGCAATGTTTTGTGAGAACACTTGTCACCAAAGTGACCAGTTAGAGCCAGAAAGACCAATAGAGCAGTGTTTACTTAACACAGAGAGAACTCCGTTACCAATTTAAAGCCCCCCATTATCTGTTAACATGCTGAAGCCATTAAACAAGTGTAGATGCCCCTGCGTCCTCCTCTGGGGAACGTCTGCCACGTGCTCCGTCTCGGAGCAGCAGCCCCTGGAGCTTGTGGAGGGTGCCAGGCCGGTGGGGGGCTTTTTGACCTCTAACGCTGCATCCTCCCCAGGTGCTGGGCCTGTATAACACTTTGAACCCTGAAGCGTCTGCCTCTCCGTGCTGCGTGCCCCAGGACTTGGAGCCCTTGACCATCCTGTACTACGTTGGGAGGACCCCCAAGGTGGAACATCTCTCTAACATGGTGGTGAAGTCCTGTAAGTGTAGCTGAGACCCCCCCTGCGACAGAGAGAGAGGAGCGAGAACTGCCGCTGCCTGGCTGCCTGCCCCTCGGGAGAACATGGAAGCAACAGACCTCACCTAGAGGCCTGGCGCCCGCAACCCGCAGCTTCAGGCAAAAGGCTAGGATGGAGGTTCCCTTCTGGAACATTCTTTCTTGCTGGCTCTGAGAATCACTGTGGTAACGAAAGTGTGGATTTCGTGAGAGGAAGGCCGGACTCTTCAGAACACACAGATTTTTCTGAGGTGGACAGAGGTGGTGGGGACAGAGGAAGAGGTATGGCAAGTTGACAAGTCGTGTGGCAGTGGGACTGGGGACACCTGGGGAGGAGGAAGGGCAGAGGATGGCCGGGAGAGGGCCAGACTGGAGAACGCCTCTGATCTGAGGTCGGATCTGCTCACCGCGGCCCCACATCTGCCCTAGGGAATCGATCACACTACGCATGGCAGGCGTTTCTCTTCAGATAGGGTCCCGGGACATGGCCCCAGTGTCGTATCTCACACTGCCTGGGATGAAGGACAAACTGTTGTTTTCGCAAACTGCCCCCTTGACATCAATCAGCATCAAGGGTCGTTACAGGGAAAAGTCCAGGTAATGTAGTTCCAGGGCCCTCGGCTATACTGGGCCCTATGGATTTGTTGAACTCAGAAGCAGAAGGTGAGAATTAACCTGTTCCTGTCTGCCCTCTGGGTGCCTCCTCTCGCCTTCCTCAATCGTAAATATTTCCCCGTGGACACTTGGCTAGACACCTTCCAGGTCAGGGTACGCATATCTGAATTTGGGGTCTGTGCAGCCTTTGGGGCATTAGGGGCTCCCCCCGCCCCCAAGGCCCTGCGTCCACCTGGTGTTCCTGGAAGCAGGTGCGGCGTGTGGGCATGCGGGGAAGCTGCACGTGTGTGCCACGTGACGACTTGGCCCCAGGCGCGTAGACTGAGGTATAAAGACAAATACAAATATTACTCTCAAAATCTTTGTATAAATAAATATTTTTGGGGAATCTTGGGTCGTTTCATCTTTTGGAAAATTGTTTCTAGTAAGAACCTTATTCTAAGGTGGAAGTCTGACTTGATAAACATCCTCAGTTACCACTTTTTCGTGTCCATACCTGCTCATCAGAGGTCACTGGAACCTAGGGCAGAGAACCGCAAAGGTAAATACACCACCCCGGCCCACTGCGCTGCCGCCCGCCGTTGGAGAAGATGGCACTGTTGCTCGCGTTCCCTGCTTTCTTCAGGGTGTATTATTCTCAGATACGCAGAGGAAGTGGCTCGTATGTGCAGAGAGTACAATATATGAATTTGACCTCCATTTAACTGTGGGCAAAACCGCCAGGTGTGAACTCTCGTGTGTGGAAACGTGTTGGTTTGCACATTCACTGTAAACGACCAACATCGTCATTCTGACGATCTCGTCTCACCCTCCAAGTCGGCTGAGAATTAGGGAGGCTGTCTGTGGGCAGACGGCCGATTCTGCTGTCAGGTTCAGCCTGGAAACAGCTCACAAGCAACCCCGTTCAGACAATGGGCCTCTTGCCGGGCATGTGGGAATGGGAGGGGGCAGGGAGAGCAGGATCCCAGAGCAATGCAGAATTCTATCCCAGTGTCAGTCCCCCTAAAGCAGCCGTCTGCAACGAGTGAGGGGCCACCCAGCAGCTCCTGAAAAGCATGTTCCTCTACGGAAGTCACTGTGCTACTGGTATAAAAAAAAAAAGTCTTATTTGGAGCTAAAATTTGCAGGTTGAAGGATGGAACTCCTTGCTTCACCTGGAGTTCTCCCGCGTTGTGCCCCTGAGTTCGGTCACCAGGACGTTCTTCTTGCTCTGTCCACGCCCCGCCCATTCCGAGGGCACCTCTCTAAGCCCTCACTCCACGGAGCATGCGTGTACGCCCGCTGTACTTGAGACACCTGCCCCTGCCCTCCAGCCACGGCAGGGGGCGTTGTGTCCCATCTTGCCCAAGGGCTGGTGGGCCTGGAGAGGGGATGCAGCATGCCCAGCCCGCTGGCCCCAGGCCACTGCTGTCCCAGCCTTCAGAGTCTAGTTCACTGGGCTGTCATTCTCAAACTGCGATGGCGTGATGATCACCCAAGTGTTTATTAAAGATGCACAATTTCAGGCTGCAACTCTAGAGATGTCTTAGGCCTGCGGCAGGGTCCCAGTTGCCTGGAAACTACATTTTGAGAAGCAGCAGGGCATCGGACCTGACGCTGTGGGTCCTTACTGGAGGCTTAAATACGAGGGAAATCACCTCTGTGGTCCTACAGTAAACTCTCGTTACCCAACCTCAGAGGACACTACGAAAACACTGCGTGCTTCGTCCTCATGAACTGAGGCAACGAGAAGGGTTCCAGCACTATGCCAAAGAAAACAGAACACACTGTGACTCCCAATGTTATGTCAGAGCCCGTATCTCAACCCGCGGCACAAACACGGGCGGGGGCCTGGCGCCCAGCGTCCCGTGCCACACCACTACAGGCACTGCAGAAACTCGGACACCTGTCTGTCCCTCTGCAGAAACACTCGCTTGCTTTGGGGGAGGGTGAGGAGGGACAATGACGGCACCGCCATTGGAGGGGGGGATCACATGACCTGCCTGGTGTATTACCAGAAGTCTTCACCCAGTAACAGTGACTCGAAAGTGTTTGGCTAAGTGGAGGGAGGGGTGTGGAGTCTCCTCTCATGCCTCACCAACACCTGGTGAAAGCAGGGAGCCCCGTCTGAGGACTCGATTCTGATAAGGTACCTACGACAATTCCAAGCACTCTAGTTGTCCTAAGTTTTTACTGGCTCACACCCTCTTATCCTTTCTCCCAAGGTCTGTACCAGGAGGCTCCCCAAACACCTGATTTCCCCATTCTAAACAGCAGCAGGGGACTATGGAGGAATTCTCAGTTGTGTCCTAACCAATTCACACCCAAGACAGCAAACAGTGAAGATGGCCCTCAAACTACCAACCAGAAGTCCCAGGCTCCCTTCACTACAAAGGCAACAGAGTTCCTTTGCTCTCTGCTTCTTTGGGCGTCATTTTTGTTTTGGGGTTTCAATGCTGAGTCTCTAGCACATTGCTGGTGATACCTTAGACTGGATTCTCACCCAATGCTCCCCTAGGGCAGCTAAGTCAATCCTTTGGTGGACTCTGCTGCCCACCTTCAACCTTTTCTCCAGGGGAAGCTGGGGAGGCGGCCTGGGAGAGGGGAGGAAGCACGGGAGCAGAGGACAGGTGGCAGGACGCAGTTGGCCACGGACTGTGTAGGTAAACAGTGTGCACGTGGACACAGGCTCACGTGCCACGGGAGGGCCGCAGGCTGCGGTCTGAGAATGGGGACGTCTGCACAGACCAGCCTCGCAGGTGCAGGAGCCGCCCTTGGGGAAGAGCCCGACCCGCCACCTGCTGAAACAAGGTCCAGGAATAAAACGCCTCTGTACAGCTCACACTTCTAAAATGAAGCCGAAAAAATTCCCCAGCAATGAAATAAAATGAGAAGTTGGTCCCATTTTACTTTCTTTGGTGAATACTGATTGGTGGGAAATCAGTAAATGGAAAAAAAGAAAATAAAAATAGAATTACTTTATTAATTTTAGAAATCAGTAATTCCAAAGGGTGCCTTTACCGTAGCTCACGTGGTCAGCAACACACTGACGTTTCTCCATTCTCGGGGAAACTTGTGATGGGAGCTTCCCTCTTCTCCCCAAACCCTCGGGGAAGGGAAGAACAACTTTGGTCGATAATGCTGTTGGGATTTTAGGCTTGTAGGAAGTAAAGCGTAATACTGCAACCTGGAAAAGAAGAGGAAGCAAAATGCAAATAGCCAAAGAGCCTCTTTTATATCATCTCTGTGTGGTAGCAGGAGAGGGGCTGAGAAGACCTAAGCAGGCTGGGGAGGGGGAGGAGTAAAAGATACATCTGTGCTCTGCGGGGTAGGTAATGCGTCTGCAGAACGTCCCCGCTGCCAAGTTCCATCAGGATCCAGCTGATGTGTTTTCCTGTCCTCTCAGTGAAAGTCTGGATTGGCTCATTGGCAACAGCCTACTGCCACTTCTACTCCAAGGCTCGGGACTGAGGCAGCAAAAAAATACCAAGGGCCACTGGCGGCGCTGGTGGATGCTTCGCCCTCCGCTGCACGCTCCAGGGTGGAGGATTAGTGGATGGGTCTTCCTCCGCGTGCTGTGGTTCATCTTTTAGCCGGAGCAGGATCTAAGGAGAGAAAACCAACCACTGAGGGACTGCAATGAGAGAGATGTCTGTTAACATCACCGAAGAATAAAGACGTTGTGGCCCAAACAAATGGAGTTCACCTTGAAGTAGAAAACTTTCCATCTTAAGTTTGATTGGAAACCTTTCTAAGGTACTCCTGTTCTGCTGCTGCCTTTTTGTGTACTTCCTTTAGTTTCCTCCTTTTCTATTTGTTCTGGATTTTATCCCTTTTGCTTCTTAAATAGAAGATGCTAAATATGTTACGTTAACCTTTTCTAGAAACTCAGGGTTAGCATCACTAGCATTCAATAACGAGGCGCAAGGAAAAACAGCTTCGAGTTCGTCTGAATCTTCCCTCAATGTCCTGGGGTAACACTCTCCCCTGTAAGCCCCGCCCTATGCCCTCCCCCCATCCCCCCCCACCGCACCACACAGATAGAAAAGAAACACCATTACCCAGTATCCCTTGTGAGACTCCCAATTCCTTCCCTTCCTACTCTCCTGAATTTTGCGTTTTTCGTTCCGTTTGCTTTTTAAAAAACAGGTAATATTCATAGTAAAATACTTACAGTAAATTTCTATTGCTTTGTTTTATGTGGTTTTGAATTTCATATCGCTGCCGTGGCTCTTCTTACCTGTGACCTCAGCACACAACTGGGAGAATTTAGGTGGGTATTGGGTTGGCCAAAAAGTTTGTTTAGTTGTTTCAGTAGAATAAAAGATGTATTTTTCATTTTTACCAATAGCTTTACTGATTTGGATATTTTGAGTATCTCGGCTACCTCCCACATGGTTTACTGTTGATTGTTTTCAATTGATGTCTCGATTGATCGCTATCAACTTCAGCTGGTGTATCCGACCTAGGAGCATCGTCCAGCGAGAAGTCTCCAGCACGACCACTTTTGACACGTTCCATCAGTCACAGCACCTTCTCCACACACTCACTGCACAACTCCTTTTGCACTTCAGTTGCATTTTTAACTTTCTTGAAATAATAAAAGCATATGATGAAAATGTTGCTTATTTTCTTCCGCCTTCAATATTAAAATGGCTATACAAGAATTCGCCCATTTTGTTAAGTTTTTTTTAAATGCACACTGATCTGACAGCTGTCACAATACAGTCTGACAAAACCGCGTCTGGCTTCTTTCACTCACCGTGACGTTCTTCCCGGCCACCCACGTTGCAGCGTGCACCGGCCCTCCGTTCTTTTCACGGCTGCAGAGGACGGCGCTTCGTGTGTAAACTACCTTCCGTTCACTCACCCATCAGCTGATGGGCATTTGGGTTGCTTCCACCTCTTGGCTGTTATTAATAATGCTGCTATAAACATTCATGCGCAAGGTTTTGTTCAGACACGTTTTCATTTTTGTTGGGTACAGACAGAAGAGTGGAACCGCTGGGTCATATGGTAACTGTGTGTTTAACGGCTTGAGAGGCCGCCGAACTGTCTTCCAAAGCCGCTGCGCCATTTTACAGCCCCACCAGCCATGTGTGGGAGTCCCCATTGCTCCACACCCTCGCCAGCACTTGTCAGAGTCTTCCTGCCACAGCCATGCTGGTGCGTGTGCAGTGGTACTCGCTGTGGCTTTGACTTGCATTTCCCCAGCGACTAATGACGTCGAGAATCTTTTCCTGGGCTTTGTATATCTTTGTGCTTTTCCTGGGCACTGTATCTCCTCTTTGCAGAAATGTCTGCTCAGATCCTTTGCCCATTTAAAAAACTGAATTGTCTTTTTTTATTGAGTTGTAAGACTTCCCTATATACTCTCCATACAAGTCCTTTACCATATACATCAGGGGTGTCAAACTCACTTTCACCGGGGGCCACACCAGCCTCGCGGTTGCCTTCAAAGGGCCGAATGTAATTTCAACTCCTTAACAGTTAAGGAGTAGTTACATGTATACAGCCCTAAAATTATTTTGGCCCTTTAAAGGCAACCGTGAGGCTGATGTTACTTACCCCCAGTGGAAATGAGTTTGACACCCCTGATATACATGACTTCCAAATATTTTTTCCCATTCTGTGCGTATTTTACTTTCTTGACAGTGTCCTTTGAAGCACAAAATTTAAAAATTTTGATGGTGTCCACTTTGTCTACTTTTTTCCTTTTGTTGCTTGTCCTTTCAATGTCATATGTGAGAAACTGCTTATTGATTTTTAAAGGTCTTTGCCTAATACATCTTAGATACAGCTTCTTGGTTCTATGTGTTACAAACACCTTCACCTAATTTGTGACGTCTTTCTACTCTATGTCTTTTTTTAAAAGGCTGCTTCACGATTTGTTCATTTAAAAGTCCTACTCAGAGATAAAAATTAGATTGCATTTACATACACACTTAACAAGTGACCTTTTCGAAGATGGTTTTTAAAAAAGTGTTAAGACTTCCAGAAAATCCAGGACAGTCACCATAGAAATGGGTGGTTTCTTAAAAAACAAATGAAAAACCCCACCTTTTTCAAATAAAAATTTTCAAACATACACAAAACGCAGAAGAGGATGAGACTCCCCCCCCCCCCACCCCCGGTTCCCATCTTCTACCTCGTTTCCTCTCTCTCACCAGGCTTCCTCCTGGAGCACTTCAAAGCACACGCAAGGTAACACATTGTTTCACCCGTAATGCTCCAGAATGCACCTCTCTCTAATGGATAAGGACTTAAGGAAAAAAAGGAAAACAAAAGACAAAACCCCACATCTTTACTGCATCTCAGAACTAGTCTAAGTGTTTCATTTGAACAAAGTCGAGTCTATCGATTTTCATCTTTACAAGCCTGTGCTGTGGGGGCCTAACGTAAGAAATCTCCACTTACATCACGCTCACAGCAGCACTGCCCTACAGTGTCTTAGAAAAGGTGGGTGCTTTTGCCTTTCCCACTTAAGCCTTCAATCCAACCTAAGCTGGTGTACAATGTGAAGCCAACCCTTATACCATTAACTGGGAGGCTTCCAAAGCATTCCCTGTAAGATGAGGAGCAAGACAAGGGGGACCATCGCTTCTATCGCGTGCTGGACTAGAAGTGACATCAGTGAAGCAAACAAGGAAATGACAGGAATCAGCAAGGAAGAAGCCAGCCTGTCATTACTCTCAGGTAATCTATTGTATCTGTCTGATCGGAAACCCAAAAAGAATGTTCAAATAACTTATAAGCTTCAAAGAGAGTTTCCAAAATCAATTACATTACTATACTGTAAGTATAAATTTCCCTTTAATATTGCTTTAGCTATATTCCTCAGGTTTTTGATAAATAGTATTTTCTAATTATATTATGATTTTTAAAAAAGATTTTACGTACTTACTTTTAGAGAGGGGAAAGAAGGGAGAAAGAAAGGGAGAGAAACATCACTGTGTGGTTGCCTCTCACATGCCCCCTACTGGGGACCTGGCTTGCAACCCAGGCACATTCCCTGACTGGGAATTGAACCAGCGACCGGTTGGTTCACAGGCCGGTGCTCAATCCACTGAGTCACACCAGCCAGGGCTATATTATGATTTTCTTGATGACTTAACTCTTCAATTTTTAATCACATGAGGATTTTCCAGTTCTCTTTTTGTTATTGCATGGTGATCTGGGAATACAGTTTTTGCAGCATAGTTTAAGTTCTAGCATTATTTATTGAAAAGTCCACCTTTTCTCCTCTGACCGCAATGCCTTTCTGTCGTACACTGTTTCCACACAGGAGACCAGTCTTAGGGCTCTCTGTGCCAGCGCCACGCTCTCTTAACTGCATTTGCTGACTGAGTCCCGCAGTGTTAACTCACAGAATACATCGGTATCGAGGCAGGTTTCTCCCAGAGATTCAAGGACTGCTTAATATTTAAAAATTGACTGCAAATAGTTTATAGTTTACTGCAAATACTCCATGGACGTTCGCAAAGAATATCCACTGCGCATTTATTTAGTGTGATGTTCTACACACATCTATGAGATCTGTTAACTGTATGATTCAAGTTTCCTAGAACATAACCGATTTCAGATTGCTCGATCCACCAATTACTGAGTTACAGTAAAACATTCCAGTATGAAGGTGAATTTGTCTATTTCTCTTTCTGGTTGTTAATTTTTTGCATAGTTTTCATAAATATGCATTTCACTTAGTTTTTAAAATCAGCAGATATACTAGTTAAAGTAAGTCAACAAGAAAAAGTCATCTCCTTCCCTGGTGAATCTTCGGAACTTTCGGTCGTGACATAGTGACCCTCTGTATTTCTTTACCCTCAAATCTACTTTGTCTGATGAATACAGCTGCATCTCCCAGTCTCCCTCCCACGTCTTTCCCAACCTTTTTCTTTCATCGCTTTTATACCCTTATGTCTTAGTCATCTCTTTTAAATGGCCTAAAATGGATTTTTAAAAATCTTGGTTGACAATATAGCATCTCTTAGACCATCTCCCACTACCTCCACTGCCCCTACCTGGCCCCGCCTGACGGAGCAGCCGCAGAGACCCCATTAAATCCAAAATCAGTCCGTGCACACCCACGCTCAGAGCCACGGAGGGCTCCCACCGCACACGGAGGAGAAGTGCAAGTGCTGCCCCTGGTCCCCTGGGTGTTTCATGATCCGGCCCCTCACCACCTCTGTTCTCATCTACTCCCCGCTCCGCCTTCTCCCTGCACCACAGCCCCACTGGCCTGTGTGCGTTTCCCAAACACAGCAGCCCTGGTCCCCCTTCAAGGCATGTGCTCGTCGCATACTGTTCCCTCTGCCCAGAATTCCCTTCCCTAGACCTCCGCTGGCTTACTCCCTCACCTCGGGTATGTCTTTGCTGAAACACCACTCTTCTCAACTACTCCTGTTTACAGTGGTGACGCTCCCCGCTCCCAGTCTTTTTTCCTGGCTTTAGTCTTTCTTCCCTGGAACGCTTACTTCTATCTAATGAACTGTCTGTTACTTACTTGGTTTGTTGCCTGTTTCTCCTGTTAGGGACTTTGGGCTATTTGTTCACTGACTAGTACCTAGAGTAGTGTCTAGCACATAGTAGATGCTCAGTAAATATTTGCTGAATGATTCAGTCTTTGACTTCACTTGAAACATTTAGTCCACTCACATTTTTGTAATTACTAATATATTTTTTTTATTTCTACTGTTTTAAGTTGTGCTATTCCACCTTTTCTCTTTTCCTCTTTATGGATTTTTTTCCCTCATTCTCTTTCTCTCTACTACTTTGGAAGTTTAATATTTCTATTTAGTAGTTAATCTATTCATTTTCACACTTGTATAGAATAACTACATAAAGCTGAAATTAATGTCTTTGACCTCCTCACTGTATAAAATCAAGTTAGACTGTTTTAATTCCAATTGTACCCTCCCCCTTGAGTTACAAGATATTGGTATTGAATACTTGTTTTCCCTCCCTCACCCCCTTTTTTAACCTCCTAAAAACCTTATCACCACTTAATTGGTTATTGTTACATTTGCCCATATTTTTACACATTCTTTGCTCATAATTCCTCCTTGCATCTCAGACCTTTTCCTGGTATCACCTTCCTCTGTTGGAAATACATTCCTTAGAACCTTTCCTGTTGTGAAGGTTTACTAGTGACCAATTATTTGGGGGTCTTATGTCTTGGAAAATGTCTTTATTTCATCCTCATCCTTGAAAGATATTTTTGCTTAAAATATATTTCCAGCTTGGTAGTTATTTTCTTTCACCGAGGCAACATCGCGCTGTATTTTGCTCTCCCCTGCTGCTGTCGGGAAGGGAAGCGTGCTGGCGCACCAACGGCGTCCCTTCGCGAGCCTCCAGTGAGTCTGGCCGTTGCCCCCGCCCCCTGTTGTGAGTTTTGGTGTGGTGTGTCTGGGGGGTTTCTTGTGATTCACTGCAACTTATGTATATTTCCTTAGTTTTGAAAATGTTTTTTAGCCATTATCTCTCGATTATTGTCCTTGTCCTGTTTATTTTATTATTTTTTAATTTCCAGAACTCCAGGTGTCTAGTAGGCCTTCTCACTTGTGTCTTTTCCATCGCTTTTCCTTCTGTGCTACATTCCACATGCACTCTTTATGTCTTTGAGCTCATTAAATCTCTCTCCAGCTGGGTCTAGTCTACAGTTAAGCTCACCCACCAATTCTTAAACTTTAATCACTATCATTTTTTTCCATTCTAAAAATGCTATTTGGTTCTTTTTCAGATCTGCTTGGTCATAATTTGAATCTCTTGGCTTTACTCATACTTTTCCTCCCTCCTTTAATTTCTCTACGTAAGAACACTTGTTTTTTACTGTATATCTGCTAATTTCAATATCGTAGTTTTTGCAGGTCTGACACTGTTCTCTGCTGTTTTCCTGGCTCTTGTTTATGGTGCCATGCTTCCTTACTGTTCTGGATTGTAAACTGTGACCTCACAGTTCTCAGAACTGTACCTGTGGGGATTATCAGAGACCTGAGTGGAAGGGGGATTCCTCCAGGAAAAACTAAGCCTTTGGTTCTAGGAGGTGCCTGGAGCCACTGCTAGTTGGGGGCCGCCTTACACTAAATTCTGAACCTGAAGCTTTTCAGAGCACCCAGGGAATGTGACTTCATGCCCAAGCTGCCATGGGGGCTGCTCGCAGTCACGAGTGGCCAGGACAGGGTCCCCAACACCACCTCGCTCAGCACCGAGGTTCAAGACAGGCCCTTTCGCTCGGGGCCTGAGGCGGCAGTGGTGTGGCAGGAGGGGAGGGGTCATTTCTGGCTGACGTTCCCATGGAGAATGCAGCCCACTTATACACGCAGGGTCTCCCGCTACCTGTTGCCCCTTACATGCTGCCTAACTCTGGCCCGGAGCGGCTTCAGTCCCACCCCGGCCTGATGCCCCCTGCTGGGGCCATGAGGGCCAGAAACACACACAGGACAGTGCCCCCCACCCCCACCGCTTCTGTGGCCAGAATGGCAGCCTGGCCTTTGTCTGTCTGTCTGTTTGTTTGTAGGACTTTGGAAAAACCAGTCATCAAACTTAACCCACCGTCTTCTTTTTTGCTTTGATGCCCTGGCCTGGGGATTTTTTCTTTTTGCTTGATCACATGTCTATGGATCGTACTCTCTGTTTATACACTGCTTGGTGTTTATCAAACAAATGAACTACATTATATGAGATTAGTTCTAAAGTCACTGAGCAACACAAAGTATCAAGAGAATTACTCTGAAGCTCCTGTGAAATACATTATACTAGTTTGGCAACTATCAGAGGGTCCAACACACCCAGTTTTTCCTCCAGCCTGCTGTTCTTCCATTAGCACCAGGTTAAAGTAACTGGCTTGTGTTACTTTAACACAGCGAATAAAAACATTTTTAAACACCGTGTTTGACATTCGCCAAGGTGAAGTACAGTGCAAGAGGCACCTAGGAGTGGAGAATGGAGGGGCCAGCAGGCCCCCATTCCAGGCTCACTCTGAGGCTTCAGACCCCTGAGGGGACTGGCGGACAGACTTCCCTACACTATCCGACACTCACCATTTCTTTCACTGTTGGGGGCGGGATGGGGATGTTCTGTCTTCCGAGAATCTCTCATTTCCCCTGGTACACTCTTTTAAGTGCAGAGACCACATCTTACAAATCTTCACATGACTAGAGCTCCCAGCATTTTGCCAGGTAAATATTTACACGGGAGCTGCTGGGTAAACATTTGATCGACTGATGTGGAAAATGATCATTAGCAGGTTTCCCTATGGAAGCAAAGACTTCCAGCTGACATACAATCCACGCATCTGCAGACAGCGAGAGGCCTGCTGTGACAAGTGGCAATCCGCACTGCGGACCAGGGCTCCCGAAGGAAACGTACGCAGAATTTCAATGATGTCATCTGAGTTGTGGCTTTTCCAGTTGAGAAAAGACAGAATTCATCATGACTTCCAGGCCAGTAAAGGAGGCCCAGACCTCAAACAATATGTACTTATAAATGGAGTGGTTTTTTTCTCCCTCCAAGGTCTAAGGTGAATAAGAGAAATAAAATAAAAAACTTAATTTAAACAATTGCCTAAGTGCAAAGACCTTGTAAATTGTCCCTGAGGTCTTTCTGGCTGATCAGTGGCCCTGGTAGTGCCTTCTGGCAGCATCCTGGTTTGGTAAAGAGACTGAATGAATTTATTTATATCCTGAGTGACATAAGGAGCAGGGGACAGCTGGGGAGTGAGGGCCAACCTGTGGGCCCTCACCTTCCCGGGCACAGCTCCAGGAGGGAGGAATGCACAGCACAGGCACAAGAGCATCAGATCCATTTCGTGAAACCCTGCCCGGTGACAAAGGCGCCGGCACAGCTGCAAGGGGCGTGCCCAGGGCCCAGGCAGCGCCGGCCTGCCTGGTGGCTCTGAAGCGCTGCTGCAGGGAAGGGAGCCGGCTGACCACAGCTGCGCGGGGAGCTCCCGGCGCCTCCCAGAAACCCTGCCTCCTCCTTTCTAACACACATCAGAGGCCTCTGGCTCCCCCTCACACGCAAAAACCAGCACGGGCTCAAGTGTCCATCTATGGGGAGATTTACTTTTTACTTGCAAAAATGAGTGTTGAATAGTTCCAATAACACACTATTTTAAGGAATTCTACCGTAAAGAACTAAAATCTTACATACAATAAGCCTAATTCTTCTAAGAAAAATGTATACAACTCACTTCTGAAAGTATTTTTAACTCTTATAAGCCTGTAAAAACCATTTCCCCTTACTCCGGTTCTTCTTCTTATTGCAACAACCCAGTAAGATGGGCTGATCAAATTCCCTCATGGAACAGAAAGATACAACTCTATTTGAAGGACTTTCAAGTGTCGCTCAGTTAAAAGTGTTTCTTTTTGTAACTACGTTTATACAGTTAGTACCCCAAGGGCAGACCCTTGGGATAGGGTTTTGTTTTTTTTTTCCATAAGGATACCTAATAACTTCCCTTTTATGAAAATTTAAAAATTGCAAGGTTGATCTAAATCAAAGTTCTTGATCTAAGATCAAGTCCATCATAGCTAGTTCTAGGATCTAGCTATGTTTATCTAGAAGCACAATCCGCTTACGCACACATATTTATACATCTTTATATATAAAATGTTTATATATAACATGTATTGTGGAAAATACGGATTTATAAATTACTAAATCATTAAAAAGATTATTTATTTTTTAAAAGCTTCTTTGCCTCTTGCAGGGGATTTAATTTCTTTACGGAGAGTTCCAGTAAGGAAGAGCGGCAGAAAAGCCCAAGGCTGTGGGCTTCGACCCTGTCTCTGCTCTTCCTGGGTCTCCTGAGCTTGGGGGTGTAACGATGGCGACTGTCTTCCGACTGTAGGGCAAATACATACTCACTGCAGGAAAATCTTCTACTCTTGATAAAAATCAAGAATAGATTTTTATTTAGCTTTGAGTTTAAAAGAACTGATATACAAAGATTTTGTCTGTTCTAGAAAAATAATTTCCAACCTAGTAAAAATTTAGACCCATTCCTCCTAGAACAGATGCAAGAGTGATTCAAAAGGGTGCTGGAGAGCAACACTCTTTGCCGACAGATCAGGAGAACAGTAGAATTCCAATGACTTGAAGAAAGCAAATGAAGGCTAGACCATTATTTAAAAAAATTTTTTTTTACTGCAAAATATAGTAAAAAAAAATACATCATCTATGAACACACACACACAAATATCTTTATGACTTAAAGTCTCATCAAAATTCTGACTTTTACTAAAGATGGACCCTAGTGCTAGTAAACATGTGACCACTGGTCCTCCGGGGTAAGACAAACACGAGCCCTGACTCTGTTGTTGGCTGATTTCCACCACAGCCAAGTTCATATAACCAGCGTGAAGTTAGTGAGGTCAGGCAGAGTTGGCAAGAAACGCGCACCACCGGCCCTCAGGGGCCTGGTTGTGACCCACTAACTGAGTTGATGGCCCAATGTTAGGTCACGACTCCCAGTTTAAAAACCACGGCTGTGGGGTCTACACAACCAGCTCCTTAGCAGTCCACGGGAAGGGAGCGTGGCCAGGAGCTGCCGGTCCCAGGAGGCACTGAGTGAGGGCTCATGTGCCAGGGGTGCCAAGGGCTGCTGGGCTCCAGGGCGTGGCACTTCACACTGACTCGAACGTGGGCACAGTCCCTGAACTGCCACTCCGCCTCAGCTTCCCCCCAAACAGATCATCTTGGGAAAGTGAGAGGTACCCAGCAGTAACCTCAGGAAAATCACAACCTCTGTGAGCTCTGGCTTCCTTCCCGTAACATGGGAATAACAATGGGCGTACTTCCCTGGGTCGCTGGAAGAGCCAACTCGATGATCCGTACGAAGGCATTCTGAAAATTACAATGGACTCTGCAGTACTAATTCATATGACAATGATTCAATTCAACACAACCATACTTGCAGGCAACTAAAAAAATACCCTTTGTCTTAGCATCTGCATTCATCTGTCATCCTTGCCCTTTTGATCCTTCCTCTGCAGGTCTCAGATTCTGGGATGTCCAGGTGCCTCCCTGGCCTGCTCCACTGGCTCCCTTCTCAGCTTTGCGTCTTGCTGCTCTTTCTTACATTCTCTCCCTCAGAGATTTTACCCACTCACAGCTTCAGCAGGGAGCTCTGTAAGAACGGCTGCTGAACTCTGCAGCTGGCTCTAACTCCTCCCCGGCTTTGGAGAAGACTTTTCTGAGTTTAATGCCCAGCCATCATGTCAACTTTGACCTCTAAAATACTAACAGTAGCATCTGTCCCACGCAACCCCGATGCTGGCTGCTCTCATTCTGTCAATGGCACTTGTATTAGCTCAGTCCTCAAGGGTTTATCTAAAAGACTTACAACCACCTCACACATTAGGATGGCTACTGTCAAAAAATTTAAAGAAAAGAGAAGAAAAGAACAAGTATTGGCGAGGATGGAGAACTGGAATCTTCTGCCTTGTTGGGAAGCATGGAAAGCGGTACAGCCACATGGAGACAGGATGGCGGTTCTTCGAAAGGTTAAACCCACAGTTACTGCACAGCTCAGCAATTCCACTTCCTGGCATACACCTGAAGGAACCGAAGGCAGGCCTACACAGACATCTGCACACCCGTGTTCACGGCGGCATGCGTCCCAGCAGTCAAAGGGTGGAAGCAACTCAAGCGCCCACCGACAGGGACTGAAAAAGCAAACGCGGGTGGTCTGCAGGCACAGTGGGCACCACTCTGCCGACGGAAAGGACGTTCTGACTTGTGGGCGAGCCCTGAGGACTCCAGGCGACATAAGCCAGCCACCAACAGACAAACACCGTGTGACTGCCCCCGTCTGCAGCCCCGAGAGCAGTCAGCTTCACAGAGACACAAAGGGACATGGTGGCTGCCAGGACGCGGAGGAGCGAGAACGGAGAGTCAGTGTTCAATGGGTATCAGGTCCCATATTTGCAGGACTAAAAAAAGTTCTAGAGTTGGATGGTGGCAATGGCTGCAAAATAATGTGAATGTCCTTAATCCACCGACCTGTACACTTAAAAATGGTTGAAATGGTAAATGTGTTATGTGTATTTTGCCACACTTCAAAAAAGATACTCAATAGTAGTAGATCCTGCTCTACCATTACTCCGCTCCAGGCACTCTGTGAGGTGTTTGCGTTATCTTATTTAACCCTGCATTTGCACAGAGGCTAAGAAGCTAAGGGTGGGAAGGAGGGGAGGTCCAGTGTGTTTGCCTGCCTAAGCATCCCTTCCCACCTGTTTGTGCTTTTGGCTCCTTTTACTTCCTCTGGGAGACTGCTCCCCACCTGCTTTATTCCAACCTGGCGATTATGGCCAGACTACAAACGTGAGTCCCGTCCTCCCTGATCACAAAAGTCAGCAGGTGATCCAGGCTCCAGTCCCCATCCCCTCGGCCATAGCAACTGCCTTAAAGGTGGTCATGCCACCCAAGCCAAGCCAATCGCAGCCCTTCCCTGGGATCTATACGGACTAATGTAGGAGGGGGGATGCGCCCCTTGCTCTGTGGTCGTCAAATGGGGAAGAATAAGGCTCTATCTGACCGAACTATCAGGAAGGAAGAGGGAGGTTGAGGAAGCTGTGAAGAGAAATGAACAGAAAGCTGGAGACAAAGAACATGCAGCAGGGAGGCTGGAGGGAAAGAAAGATCTGACCAGACTTCGTTCTTCTCCTTCCCATTCTCTCTTGTCCTGTGAGTCAACACATGCACCTTTTTTCTTAGATGCCTGAGTTGGGATTTTTACTAAAACTAAATGGACTCTGGATGCCACCAACAGGCCCTGAGATGTCAATTGTTAGAATGAAGGTGACAGCTGAAGTTCTGAAAATGAATAAAATAATAAGGCCACAGAAAGAAAACAGAGGAGAGGAACCCAAGGGCAGAACCGACCCACTGCACCCCGGTCTTTGCTGAAGTTCAGTGCTAGTCAGGCATGCCTTAGGCAATCAACCTCGGAACTTTGTCCTCCGTTCTCTAAAAAGCACCAGGGGAAGGAATATACAAGTCTCAGCTAAGAGGTGAGGCAGTAAGAAGCATCCCTCATGTGACTGTTATGACGCGTAAGTGAAAAAAAGTCCAGCTGGGACACCGCAGGTGTTCGACGGAGAGCTGCTATTGCCGGCAGGGCTTTCAAACTGCGAGGACGAAAGGAAGAGAGGCGGGAAACTCAAGTCCCACGTGGGACAAGAGGGCCTGAGTCTAAAGGCTTCATGTAGTAACTTCACACATAATTTCTTCAAGTCTTTTTCTTTAAAAACTGTTTCTATTTCTATTTTTAAAAAGCGATACACACACCAATTAAAAAACAGTCAAAAAATACCAAAGGGTGTGGAGTCAAAAGCGTGTTTTCTCTCCCAGACTCACGACTGCACTGTGTGTGTGTGTCCTTCTCAGGAGAGTCTCTGCACCGACAAACATGTTCCTTCTCCCGTTTTTGTACAAATGGGAGGAGCTACCATGGGATTTTTTAAAGGGGGGTATCTTTCATTTAACAATATATCTCAGAAATTGCTCAGAAATATCACACATCAGACTCTTTAGGTAATCCATAGACATTTTTTTTTTTAAACAGAGAATGAGAGGGGAAGGGAGGAAGAAAGAGAGGGAGAAAGACATCGATGTGAGAGAGAAACATGGATTAGTTGCTTCTCATATGCGCCTACCTGGGGACCAAACCCGCAATCCAGGCCTGTGCCCTGACTGGGAACCGAACCGGCCACCTTTTGCTTTGCAGGATGACGCCCAACCAACTGAGCCACACCGGTCACGGTCCACGACACCTTTTTGGTGCGGGTCATCTTGTGAGATTCTCCCACTATCTCACTCTCTAGTTCCACAGATTTCTGTAAGGAAAACTGAAACGGACCCCAGAATCCGTCTGTCATCTTGTTATCGGGCAACCAGGGGATAACAGGAAACAGCTTCTTCCTCTCTTACAACAAAGGGGCACCCAACGGGGAGTTCCGATGAAGCAGGAGCCAAATTACTAGAGTACAGTATTTGGAGATATTATTGCAAGTGACAGCTCTTCGAGTGCTGTGGCAGGTCGAGGAAGACTTCCATTTCCCCTCGGCGCCGTTTAACAGGCCAGAAAGAAGGCTGTTGGTAAAAAGAAGCTGGGCCTTGGTTAGGAACACTGACAGCTTTGCCACAGGGACTCTGAAGGTTAGACACGAGACAATCAAGTTGACAATGTTACTAATTTTAGAGGCGAAAGCTATTGGAGACTCAGTGTACTTACTGAGGAATCAGATGTCAGCTTGCTATCATCACAAAGCAGATGTCCTTGGGATCCTTTGAACTAGAGTTTGGGTTCAACCATGGCCCACCCTTCCCTTGTAGAGCTCTTCCTATTAGTTCTCAAAGGCTCCGACTATGTCTGTTCCTTTCAACTTGTCTCCCAAACTGCCCCGCGTAGCCCACTGATAGTTTCTGTTACCCTTCACTGCGTTTTCTGAAACGCACCGTGCCTCTGGGCGCTGTGGCCCACGGCAGGCCCGTCTCAAAGCTGTTGCCCCGTGTCCCTCTTTCCGTCTACTCACAGTAAAGACCGACTGGAGCAGTTTCTCCACCTCGTATGGCCTATGCTCCATCAGCTTTTACCTGCCATAGTTTATTCCTATGAAAGCTGAGAGTTTCGTCTCGCTTTCCATACATAAATTTACCTCACAGTTTCACTATGCTTTTTTCTTCCTTTTTTTACTCCCCTCCTCTTTGTCACCCCTCCCCTCGTAGTGCGCGCGCCCGGTGGAGAATCACTGTGGTAGGCATGGATGGCCAGGAGTCATTGTGCTGTATCTCTAGTCCATAAAACGCTCTTTTCCGCGCCCAGAAAACCTTGTCCTAAATGGCAAAATTTTCTGTCTTCCGGATCATAATGATCTCGGCTTCACAGAATGGTACTAAGGGTATCAGTCAGAGTGCCTGTGCATTTGATGAGGTTGAATCCACTTTACTAAGCCCAAACCGCCAATGTGTGCATCACTTAACCTTTTATTTTTATTTTATTAAAAACAAAACTAAACTAGTGCAGAAGGCAGCCTTTAAGACGGCCTTTGGTGATTCCTGCCTCCTGTTATCCATGCCCTTATGTAATTTCCTCCTGTCGTGTATGGACTGGACTTACTGACTCACTTTTAATGAAGAGAATGCAGCGAAACTTATGGGATGTCACTTTCAAGATGAAGTTATAAAAAGACTGCGGCCCCTGCCTCAGTGTTCTCTCACTCTGCCCCGCACCGCTGGCCCGGGGGGCAGCTGCCCGGCTGGGAGGCAGCCGCAGCAGTGTGCCAGGGCTGTCATAACGAAGTACCTTGGGCTGGGCGGCTTAAAGTGGGAACGTATTTTCTCACGGTTCCAGAGACTAGATGTGCCAGATGAAGGGGCCAGCAGGTTTGGCTCCTTTGGCGGTCTCTCTCCTTGGCTTGCAACGGCCACCTCCTCCGTGTGCCCTCACAGCGACTTTCCTCTGTGTAAGGCGTCGCTGGTGTCACCCTGCATGCCCAGGTTGCCTCTTCTCACGAGAACACCAGCCATATTCAATGAGGGCCCACCCCAACAGCTTCCTTTTGACTAAATCCCTTCTTTAAAGGCCCTGTCTCCAAATACAGCCATATTCTGAGGTTAAGACTTCAACAAATAAACGGGGAGGCAGGCACAGTTTGGTCCCTACGGCAGCCCTTTGGAGGGGCCCGAATGGAACAAGGCTTGTCAGCATCATGTGAGCGAGCCTGGAGGCAGATCCTCCGGTTGTGCCTCCA
Source organism: Desmodus rotundus (assembly GCF_022682495.2). Taxonomy (NCBI): domain Eukaryota; kingdom Metazoa; phylum Chordata; class Mammalia; order Chiroptera; family Phyllostomidae; genus Desmodus; species Desmodus rotundus. The sequence continues at coordinate 117,126,896 of NC_071393.1, read as the reverse complement.
CTTGAGGTCACGCTCTCAGCGGACAGCTTGTCTACAACCTCCCGAGAGGCCCGGAGCCAGCGGAGCGCGAACGCCTCCCCCACAGAGGCTGTGATAACAAATGTTTGCTGTTTTCAGGCATTGTGGCTATCTGAGCTTTGTTAATTGGGGTTAAGGTCAAATTTTTCTTTGTTCCAAACCTTACTGCAAGTGAATCAGTGTACTTTTCTGCCAGAAAAGAAAAAAAGAAGAAGTCTTTGATGACTGATGATTATGTGGGTTCAGGGAGTCACCTGATGATAAAACACCATCAACAACATTTTCAGTTGCCACATCTCGACTGGATTTCACAGCGACCCCAGGAAGAAGACACAGCAGCTCTTCTGATTCAGTTGCCAAGCAAAGCGCCCGACACAGAGCAGGTGTTCAAAAAATATTTCTAAATGAATGTATTTCCATTTTATAGATGACAAAACTGAGCCTAGAGAAGCTAAGAAACTTGTTCAAGATCACAGAGGTACCAAGTGGCAGGTATGACACAGAGAATCCAATTCCAGGATTTTTTCCTACTGTACTATGTTATCTTATATATTCGCTATTTGCATTTTCTTCCTTAAAGTTATGAGTAATAATATGTTTAAAAAATAATGAGATTTTCAGTTAACTGACACTTTATTTTACTTTTTCCCCCTATGGGGGCTGTGTTGGGATGAATGGAAAATAGAGATAAGCAAACGACCACATTCTGAAAACAGTCAATAAAGTAGGAGCACATACACCCTAGTTTGCTATGGAGTCAGTTTTATATAGGAGATTGGCACTTAAATCTTACCTTCCTAACAGTCAGTGAGCAGTGGGTTTAACACCTTTAGCTTATTAAAGATGTGCACTCTATGGCCTGCTTGGCCCCCCGCCCCCATGTAGGCTTCTGGGTGAATGAAGACACACAGCCCCTGAACACTAGGAAAAGGTGCCTGCAAAAATGGCCTGGCGCTTCTGTGTGCCCTGGACGTCTAAGGCACAGAAAGTACAGAAACAGTTACGAAAATACCCACAATTTACAGGACAGGAACACTGCATAGCTGATTCTAGCACTATCTAGAGACTTCCTTGGTTTATGTCAAATCTTATAAAAGCAGCAATATGTATTCATCTTTTACCTCACATTCACCTGCTGAGTGCCCACTCTGTGCCCAGCACTACGAAAAGCATTGGCGACACAGAGGCGAGTGACATAATTCCTAATCCCTCTGGGAGTTCATAATCTACAAACCAACAAGTAAAATAAAATAATATATTTTAGCAAATAGTATGTTTAGCAAATTTTAGCCAAATAATAATATTTAGCAAATAGGAAGGCAAAGGGGGCCACAGAAGTTGATGGTAAGAGATGGAAGTGGAAGAGATGACAAGACCCAGGGTGGGAGAAGCATGGGCAGGAGTTAGCCAAGGTGAGATGGGATTCCTAGGAAGAGGAAACAGCCCGTGCGACAGCACAGAAATTTAATGTAGTGTGGCATGCGGTTCAGAATGGCTGGAATTTAAAGGGATGTGTTGGGGGAGTGGTGGAAAATATGGGGAGAGAAGAGAGCAGACCATGAAGGGCTTTGGTTACCCAGTTTAGGAGTCTGCACCTTTAAAGGGAGCTTTTGACAACTTTCTATTGGGGAAGCATCGTAATTATTTTTGTTTTTCAAAGATCACTTTACAATCAGCATGGAGGAAAAAAGCTGTTGAAACTGGGGGCAAAGAGATTATATGGAAGACACTATAATATTTCAAACAAAAAGCAATATGTATCTGAATTAAGGCACTGAAAATAAACGAGATTGACATGAGATCTGAGAGGTATTTAGAGGGAAAAACCAATTGGAAATGTGGGGTGAGGGGACCAGCTAGAATGATTCTTAGGTTTCTGGCTTCACCTTGGACAGAGGTGAATAGGGACGGGCCCCACGAAGAGTGTGTCCGAGAGGATGAGCCAAGTGCTGGGCATGCTGGGTTTGAGAGGGCTGTGGGACGTTCAGGAGAGGTCTAGGGGTGGCTGGGATACACAGCCCCAGAGAAGTCTGGCCTGCAGAAGGGCCGCCATGTGCACGTGTCACCTAGCATGTGGCAGCCCCAGGATCAAACTGCCCACGACTGACTGACCGATCTGTGGAGCCGTCTGCAACAGCCCCGACTGCAGCCACAGGTCTGGGACTGTCCAAGGTGGAGGGCAGCCAGGGAAGGTGGCCAAAGATCAGATTCTACAGAATGAAGATTCACAAGTCCGCGGAGGAAAACTGGGAAGGAGCCACCAGAGAGGGGAGAAGGGGAAAGCCAACACTGCCCCAAATACTAAAGACCGAAACTTTAAGTGGATGACATTTCTCTAAACTGAGTGATTAAGTAAACCAGCCTTATTTATTCCTTACAAGATTGATTATGAGCCAGAGTTTTAAAGATGTTAGGATTGTCTGGCCAAGGTTATCTAAGAATTTAATTTTATCCTCAGTACTTATGCCAGGGGAATCGCTACTTTCTCCAGTACCGAAAGTGCCACCTTTGCCTGATCCTATTTTCATATTTTTGCCTCGCACACCTCCTCTTTGACCCCGACCCAGTTCTATGTTTTATTCGCAGCACTGCCTTGCAGTCCGTGGTCTCTGCATCTTCTCAGGAGATGAGTAATGAGTGGTACACACGAACGTTTCTCAAAGTATGAATTTGTAATCATTCTTTTCCTCACTGTAAAATCTGAACGTTTTCCTTGGATATATGTTTATTCTCTGAATGAAGGTTAGGGATCTTGGGATTTACTTGGTTCATTCCTTGCGTGCACCTAACGGTGTGCTGAGCCTCGTGATGTCTTCACAGAAGATGCCACCAAGTGCATGAGGCCCCGTGAGCACACTGACCATCTGCAAGGAGGAAGCAGAAAACAGAAGTTCCAGCACATTTTTTCAAAACTATCGTTACAAGCCTGTGTTGGTCTGAATGATTACTCCGGCTCTTACGTTTAGTTTTTAAAACGAGATGTCACCTTGCCACATATAAAGTTCTTTCTTTTTGCCCATGAACGTGGTGCTGTAAATTGAGGTTGGTGAAAACGGCATGAGACAGGACACAGGTTTGTGGCTTTGGGGAGCTGAGCTTCATGACTCACAGTGTAAAGGCGTTAATCAGCATTGCCGGGAACAGTTCCCGGTCAGATAAATCCGAGACACGCTGGGTCAGAGCAAGTTCCTCTGCCGAAAGACCCCTCAGAGCCTTTGCTATGCTATACGCGACTCTTCAGGAAGTATCACAGAGTAAATGACATCTCCCAAACTCACTTGACTGCGAAGACTTGTATCTTACAGAACACACTGTGGGAACATCACCCCAATGTACAGATGGGCCCCTGAGCCCACAGAGGTTCGGTGAATCCCCCAGGGCGCACAGGTATTAGCGAAGCCAAGATGCGGGCCAGTCCCTGCAACCTTTAAACTGGGCCCTTTTCATCACGCCGCTCTGCTGGTGCGCTAGACTGTTCCTCCAAGCCTTTCCAGAAGGGCAGAGCACAAACGCGACACCGCCGACCCAGAGGTCCTGACTTCCAAGACTCAGAGATTCTCTTCTTCTGTAGCAATGACAAGATGATCTTTCTGGGAGCCTGTCAGCTGCTCAGCAGCCATGAAATCTGTGGTGGGGATGAGGAGGGGGCCCTGAAGGAGGAGCTCCCTGGGATGCTTTAGGATGCTTGAAAGAAAAATGGATTTATGCCGAGGATCACTCCTGGAACAAATGTGAAACCGAATACTCCGTATCACAATCCTGCCCCCACCCTTTCTGAAAGGGAAATGAAACAGCAGGATTAACCTGCTCTTCGTCAGGTCAGGCTTTGTTTCTTTCCAAAATCCCATGACGGGGCAGACTCCATTTCCTGCTACTCCCCTTCCTGCGGCCAGGAGGGGACAGCCCCAGAGGGGTGAAGAGGCTTTCCTTAGGCTCTGCAAGCGTGGGAGCCAGGAGTGTGGGTGAGGGGCCTGCAGGACAGTAAGGCCCCTTAAGGCCTAACCTGTGCTTTTACCTCCCAATTCCCAGCAGGATGTCTCCCTCCACAAGCCATTAGGAAGTTCTTTTGAAAATGTAATGAACATCGTAGGACACTGACAAACTCACCCATCTGGGGAGAGGGAGAAATTAGACTTAGTTTAATTCTAGGCTCTCTGAAAAGAGTACTTAAAGACTTCGAAGTGTCTCACTTTTTTGGGGGGGGTGGGCATAAAATCCTGGATTTGTGAAAGAGATGGATGAATGTTTAAATAAACTGTAGCATCTTGACCAGGTAATGACAGAGCAAAGCAGAAACAGTGTATAACATATATAATCATCCCAAAGCCAGCTGTTCCATGCCTTAAAGGGATTTAATAACTCAAGTGTCCACGCATGAACTCTTTCATGAGAGCCAAAAAGGACTAGAGGTTTCTCACTGTGCACACTTAGCAATGAAATACCGCTCTCCTTTAGGACCTGGGCAGCTCAACAGGGTGGGGGGAGTTGGGAGCGGGGGAGAGTCAGCAGCAGTTACAGCACCTTCTTTTAAGGCCAGGCTCCATGGGAAAGTGTAATTATCCAAGAGCAGATCTCTGATGCTCCTGGTAATGAACAAGAGCATCCTGGCAAGCCAGGGACAGGGTCACTTGAGGTGTCTCTAAGAGTCACCTTTCAAAGTCCAAACCACTTGTTCAATCGTATCACAAGTGGGCAGCAGGACAGTGCAAAGGGAGGGGTGCCTGCGGAGGCAGAACGACAGGGATTAACAATGGGAGAGGAGCAATTGGTGGCGCAGCCAGCCCCACTCGCAGCTGCTCTGTCTTGGATTTGGAGCACGAGGTGAAGCTTAAGGCTCTGAAACTATAGTCAGGGTCCTCCTTGCTCTGTGCTGACTGAAGCAACTGAAATACTCTGGAGCCCGACACCTTTCCAGACGGGGAGAAAAGCAAGCGAGGGCCAGGCCCCAGGACAGCTGCTTCCCCTAGGCACCCCACCTTACTTGGAAATGTAAAAACTAGAGGCAAAGTTGGGGCCCTGAGTTTCTCCGCCTAGGCCCTTACAGCCTACCTAGCACAAAGGAGGCACTCAGATACTGGCTGAATTAATGTACAGGAGGCACTAAATTAGTATTTATTAAAGAATTTGCCTTTCCAAGAAGTAAATATAATTCGACTGCACACTGAGGCTTTTTGTTTTATTTTTTACTTTTTTAAGATACCAACTAACGACTTCTCTGAGGTTTGAGACATACATATCACATACTAATATAGTTCACCTATGTTAAGTGTACAGCTCAGTGGTGTGTTCAGATTTGTGTTACCACCCCCAAAATCTAGTTCCGGAACATTTTCATTACCATCCCCCCAAAAAAAGAACCCCTGTGCCTGTTAGCAGTCACTCCCCGTTACCCCTTCTCCTGTGCTGGCGCCAGCCAGGACTGATCTGCTTTTTGTGCCCATGGATTTGCCCATTCTAGACATTCACATAAGTAGAGCCATATAGTATGTGGTCTTCTGTGACTGGCTTTAGCCAGCATTACATTTTCAAGCTTCATCCATACTGTAGCACGCATCAATACCTCATCATTTTTTATGGCTGAATAATACTCCCTTGTATGGGTACGTCGTATTTTGTTTATGTATTCATTATATATGATAGATATTTAGGTTATTTTCAGTTTGGCTATTGAGTAATGCTGCTATAAACATTCAGGTACGGCCTTTACATAGACATGTTCTGATTTTTCCTGAATGTGTATTTAGGAGTACAATTGCCGGGTCACGTGGTAACTCCACGTTGAACTGTTTAAAAACTGCCGAATCTTTTCCCAAATCGCTCGCACCATTTACAGTCCCACCAGCCACGCGCTGCAGATCCCACTTCTCCGCATCCTCGCCGACACTTGCTAGTGTGCGTCCTTGGATTACAGCTACTCAGCGGGTGTTACGTGGCATCTCACTGTTTTGTTTTGGTTTTGGTTTTTGGGTTTTTGCATTCCTCTGATGCCTAACGATACATTTTTCAGGCGCTCATTGGCCATTTGTATATCTTCTTTGGAGAAATAAGTATTCAAACTCTTTGCTCATTTGAAAATTGAAGTTTCTGTCTTTTTATTTTATTTTTCTTTTCAATAGGATTTTCTTTTTACTGTCGAGCTGTAAGAGATCTGTGTAAGTTCTGGGTATACGTGCCTTGCCAGGTATTTTTATGTTTTATAGATGTTTTCTTCCATTCCATGGACTGCCTTTTCACTTTCTTGATGGGCCCTTTGGAGCACATAATTCTTAAATTCTAATGAAGTCCACCCTATTTAATTTCTGTTGTTGCGTGTGCATTTTGGTGTCATATCTAACACACAAAGATTCACTCCTATGTTTTGCTTTAGGAATTTTATAGTTTAGGCCCTATGTTTAGAGATTTTATCAAGTTTGGGTTCATTTTTGTGTACAGCGTGAGGCAGGGGCGTCCAACTTCATTCTTCTGCGTGTGGACAACCAACTGTTCCAGCACAGCCGGTCTCGTCAACCACAAGTTGAAAAGACTATTCTTTCCTCCTGAGCAGTCTTGGCACCTCTGCTGAAAAGCAATTGGCCATACATGTATGGATTCATTTCTGGACTCTCAATTCGATTCACTGTTAGTTTTCAATGCTGTTTAAAATTCTCGGACTCACTACTACCAGGCTCCAGTTTTATTCTTTTTGGAGAATCTCAGCAAAGACCTGAGTACAAGGGAGCTTTTCTTTAAATGAAACAGGGGTTACTAATAGCCTCTCTCATTTTTAAAGCAGCTGTACCGTGAGCAAAATCTTAGGAAGACAATAGACGTGGACAGAATTGGTATTGTAATGAAATTAAACTTACAACGAAGTGCATCTGGATAATTTGAGCATACATAATCATACTGCTATAGGATAATGAAGAACAAACAGTAGTAACTCATTTAAATGAATGTGGTATAGCCTACATTAATATTATACTTAGAGCAAATTTACCATTTTAACTAATAAACACATTTAGAGGGTTCTTTTTTTCTCTGTGGCTCACTTTTTCTATCTTCCTCACCGGTAAGGACCTTTCTTCCTGGAAAATGGGGACTGCCATGTTTCTGAAACCTCCATCCAACAGGTCACCCACCCCCACATGGTAAGTGCCAGGTCTGGCAAACGAGGGGCGAGGAACGGCATTTCTATTGGCAGCAGTCAAGAAGCCAGTGGAGAGGGGCTGCAGCAAGGGGATGGACCCCATCCAATAGCGGGGAGAATTTGGAAAGAAAACGTGTTGTAACAGAAACTGATAGATGCTTCCCAATGTTATGTCCCCCTTCTTCCTTGAGGTGCGTGGAGAGGCATTGTGCCCAGCCAATGGACCGCCTTTCCAGACTTGTTTGTTGCTAGGGAGAAGTGGGCGTGGGATCCAGGGCAGGTCAATAATGAATTAGTTGGAACTGCCAGGCTTCCAAAAAAGCTTTTTTCAGACGTGGACAGATTTAGCAGGCATCTGTCTCTGCCCTTCCTCCCCAACCTCCTTCTTGACTGGAACAAGGACACAATGGCAGTAGGAGCTGGAGCCACCTTATGACCAAGAAGTTGAAAGCCAATGCTTTAGGGTCAGTAGAGCAGAAGAGAGGAGCCTGGCTCCTGTTCCTGAAGAGCTGCACCAGCCCGGGACTTCCTGCCTCCAAACTTCCAGATGTGTAAGAAAAATAAATCCTTTACTCATGTAAGCCACTGATTTTCTGAGTTTCTCTTACCTGCAGAGAATGTTCTCCTAGCCAACCCAGGCGCGATTCCCAAGCCCTCCTACCTCCCACCTTCAGCTCCCCCCTCCGAGGCAGAGGGCTTCGCCCCCACCTGAATCCCCACCTAAGTTCCCAGTGCATTTCCGAGGTGTGGGGAAGATGACCACTGCCCACCCCCATCCTCTCCCCAGGGGAACCAAGGCAAAAGGCCAACCTTGATCACCGTCCTCCCCGTTGTCAGGCCTAACTGCATCCCAAAGAGGGCAAGTTAAATGGCTGGATTAAAGGCAAGCCAGCCCCCCCTGCACATGCCCCCACAGCTTCAAGAAACCCCCGCAGCAGAGTGATCAGAGAAAACCACCAGACACTTCTGGGTATGAGAGGTAGGGGGGAGTCCGGGCAGGTGAGCCTGGTCACCAGCCACTCGGCTCCATTAAGGAAGCAGGGAAACACAGTCACCTTGAGGGGACAGGGGTTTTGGTATGAGGACACAGGCTAGCAGGTTCTGGAATGAAGCCACCTGGACTTGAATTTCAGCTCCACTACTGCTGTGTGGCTTGGATGAGTTACTTAACTTCTCTCAGCCTTAGTTGCCTCACATGCAAAACAGACAACAGAGCTGCTTGCTTTTGCAGGGTTAAAGAAGATAAAATGTGACAAAAAGACAATGCTTACTTAGCACAATGCTCTGTATGTAACAAGTGCTTGATAAAATGACTATTGTTGTTATTCTACAGTGGTTCAAGAGCAATGGTTTTGAAGTCAAATCTGGGTTCGAACCTGGCTTCACCACCCATTAGTTATGTGAACTTAGGCTGCTTCCTCGACTCTGCACCTTCATTTCTCTTCCCTAAGTGAGGGTGATAACTCACTCAATCACAAATTCCCATGGCAGGCCTGTTTTACACCAGGTTGCACGCTCACCCCTGGACATATGAAGGTGAATAACAGACACAGTCTCTGTCCTCCTGTAACTTCGGAGTCTTGTGAGGGAGACAGGCACTAATGGAAAATCACAGGCAACTGTAACAACTGCTACAAAGGAGAGGTGTACAGGTGTCAGCGAAAGGTGAACAAACCCTAATCGGAGAGGCCAGAGAAAGGAAAGGCACTGCAGGGCAGGGGAAGAGCATTCCAGAGGGAACAGCATCTGCAAAGGCTCTGGGAATGGATGCACCATGGGGAGTTCAGAGAAGGCCAGGCTGGTTAGTGTGGAGAGTGCATGGGGCGAAGGTGGTGGGAGGGTAAGAATGTAGTATAAGCAGGTGATATGACCTGTTGTCTAGTTTCACCTTCGTCTTAAGAACAATGGTAAGCTTTTGTGAAGGGCTTCAAGTGCTATGTGTATGTACATGTCAAATACAGTCAGTGTGCATTTTGAAAAGCTCACTCCACAATGATATAGAGAACAGAAAGAAGAAAGACCAGAGGTGGTAAGGGCTGATGCATTAAGAAGCTAGCATATGCCTGGCTGGCGTGGCTCAGTGATTGAGTGCCAGCCTGTGAACCAAAGGGTTACTGGTTCCATTCACAGTCAGGGCACATGCCTGGGTTGCGAGCCAGGTCCCCAGTAGGTGGCGCGTGAAAGGCAACCACACACTGATGTTTCTCTCCCTCTCTGTCTCCCTCCGTTCCCCTCTCTCTAAAAATAAATAAATAGAATGAGGGGAGGATGGCGACGACATAGGTGGGAGCGGAGTCCTCTTCCCCCTGCACACTGCTGAAACACCTAGCTGATCTACTGAGGAACAAAGCAGACAGCCAACAGTACCCCAGCATCTATGAAGATAGGTGACTACAAAGTATAGAGGACACTGAAAAAACAGATGGTAAGGGGATTGCTTCAGGACAAAAAGGTCCCTGGGACTAGCGTGGGGACCAGGGCGCCTGCCGGGCCTGCCGCAGGACTCCTGGGAGAGAGCCAGTTAATGGCTCCCTCCCCTGCCAAACAAGGTTTGAGCAGCACCAAGAGAGACCTGGTTGCTTGAAGTTGCAGGGAGTGGAATAAGGACGAAGTGGTAAGCCCACAGAGACCGTGGGCACCAGCTAGAGAGAGTTGAGAGTTGGGCCGTGTAGGGCCCTGACCCGGACAGTTCCCGGTCTAGCTGGAGAGGTGGGCTGAGTGAGAGGACAGACCCTTCCTTGTATGGAGTGGCAGGATTGAGTAGGAAGATTTTCTCAAAAAGAAAAAGTGAAAGAAAAAAAAAGAGATACTTGGAGGCAATTTTGGGAATTATCCTGCAGCAGCAGCTCCAGCCTCCTCTCCACCAGGCTGCGTGGTACTCCTGTGGGGATGTGGGGGGCATCCAGCCCAAATCCAAGGCACCGGGGAGAGTGCGCCCCTTGGAGGGACCTGAGACCACATCCAAGGTACTAGGGAGAGTACGCACCATGGAAGACCCCACATGCGCAACCATCACCAGGAGGAGGGCGCGTGCCCAATCCTGTGGGTCCGGGGGCTGCTGAAGAGCTGGGCTGGAGGCCGCCCAAGTGCTGGTGGGAATGGAGAAGAGCTAAACTAAGCCCCCTGAGTCTGCTGCAGCCAAAAAGACCAGCAAAACTGGCTTGGTCAGTTTGAAGCCAGCAGGAGGGTTTTTTTTTTAAGTAATTCTTTATTATTATTATTATTTTTTTTTTTCTTTTAACACCTTCTTCCTTTCTTGTTTTCTTTCTTTCTTGTTTTATTCCTTCTTTCTTTCCCTTTATATCTCTTCTTCCTTCCTTCTTCTTTTTTTTTAAAAATTCCCACAAGTGAGACAATAAATCCTGGAACTATGAAAAGACCAGAGTTGGACCCAAAGAGGGGGCATCCCAACGGCTGAGACAGTGAAACAAATTTCACTTTCCTACTCCAGAGAACTTGCAAGTTATTATATATTTGTATTATTGTTTTTTTCATTATTCTTACATCACTCATTTTATTAGTATTTTTGTATCTCTTCTTTCTGTTTAGTCTTCTTGGCTTGACTGGTCAATTTGCATTGTTTGACTGGTTTCCCCTTCTTCTCTCTTTCACAGTGTATTGTTAATTAACTGTCTTTCACTTCCCTTGTGTTCCATTAGCACACTACTCTAGGACCTATACCCCATTCTAGTTATCCAGATCACATAGTTGCTGTCATATGATTGTTGCTCCATCACTATTGTAAATAGTAGCTGTTCCATACATTTGTAAATACTACACAGAACCCCTCCCAGATCTCAGCCCACTTCACTGTGTCCTGAACTGTATTACTGGTGTGGTTAACTCTATTCTCTCACACATTACACCTACTTTCTACCCTTTACTCTCACTTTACCTCATAATCTGACCTCCCACAAGCTTACAGGTTTCTAGATCCAACTCACAATCCTTCCCCCACTCCCCACAATAAGAGTCTTATCTTCTTTCCACCCATTCTAAAAAGTGGCCAGTGGGTGAATTATCACAGTTAACACTATACATATCCAAAGGACCTCCTATCTCTTCTCTAAGGGCTGATACTTTAAATATCATAGAATACACTCCTGCTCTCTTAAACCATTTCATGTTCCCCCTCCAACCTATCACAAAAAAGAGCAGGTAGAAGCTGTGAACACCAGGACGAGGAAACCCACCAACAAAGGAACCACCAACAGATAAGAACAGAAGAAGGTGAAGGAGGGAGTGGAAGTCACACTAACTCAACCCAGGACCTATCTGGAAATACAACTAAATAGTGGAGAAATTACTTAGAACAAACAACTGAACAAGAGCAAGAGAAAAGCCTCAAAACCTTGTACACACAGAAGAACCAGCTCCAACACAACCTGCCCACACCTGCACAACAGAAGACAAGAGGTGGTGGACAGACTGACCCTCAGATAACCAGCTGGAGGGAAGGACCCACCAAAGAAAGACCCAACAACAACCAAAACCCAAAGACATACACAGAGCCAACATAAACCACAGCCCAAGATCAGTAAGATCGGGAGATCAAAGAGAATGTACCACTGAATCTCACGTATTCTACCACAGAAGTTTACACCATAAACCCAGGGGGTCAGAACAGAGCAACTTAAGAAGCAGAGGCTAACAGGAAGAGTCCCACAAACAATGGGAATAGAAAGAAACAATCCCCAAATTAAAGGAAAGGAGGAAGTCTCAGAATCAATGCTAAACGAAAAAGAGGCAAGTCAACTATCAGATATTGAGTTCAAAGCAATGGTTATCAGGAAGCTCAATGAGCTCACACAGAATTACCAAAACCTACAGGGAAACTACAATGAACTCACTGCAAACTGTATCAACATGAAAAAGGATATAGAAACTATCAACAAGGGCCAAGAGGAAATGAAGAATACAATTTCTGAACTGAAGAACACAGTAGAAGGAATCAAAAGCAGGCTTTATGAAGCCGAGGGTCGGATCAGTGAACCAGAGGACAAGGTAGAAAAAAACACCCAGAATGAGCAAGAAAAGGAAAAGAGGTTCAGAAAGAATGAAGAGGGGTAAAGGGAAATGCAGGACAACATGAAATGTAATAATGTCTGTGTAATAGGGATACCAGAAGGAGAAGAAGAAAAAGGGATAGAAAAACTATTTCAAAAAGTAATGATGGAAAATTTCCCTAATTTGATGAGAGAAAAAGCCACACAAATCCAGGAAACACAAAGAGTCCCAAACAAGAGGAACCCAAAGAGGCCCACTCCAAGACACATCATAATTAAAATGGCAAAATTCCAAGACAAAGAGAGAATCTTGAAGGCGGCAAGGGAGAAACAGGAAGTAACATACAAGGGAGCCCCGATAAGGTTAGCAACTGACTTCTCAATGGAAACACTCCAAGCCAGAAGAGAATGGCAAAAAAATATTCCAAGTAATGAGAACCAGAGGCTTGCAACCAAGACTACTTTACCCAGCAAGGCTCTCAATCAAGATAGAAGGCCAAATAAGGAGCTTCCCAGACAAAAGAAGTCTAAAAGAATACACCTCCAGCAAATCAGCTCTGCAAGAGATGCTAAATGGACTGCTTTAAGGAAAGGAAGGAAGAGAGAGAGAGAGAGAGAACAACACAGGTACGAAAAAATGGCAATGAATAAGTACCTATCAATAATAACCTTAAATGTAAATGGATTAAATGCTCCAATCAAAAGATATAGAATAGCTGAATGGATAAGAAAGCATGACCCACACATATGCTGCCTACAAGAGACCCATCTCAGGACAAAAGACCTACACAGACTGAAAGTGAAGGGCTGGAAACAAATTTTCCAAGCAAACGGACAGGAAAAAAACCAGGGGTAACAATACTCATATCAGACAAAATAGACTTCAAAAGAAGGGCCATAAAGAGAGACCCAGAAGGTCACTTCATAATACTCAAAGGAAGAATCCACCAAGAAGACATAAAAATTGTAAATCTATATGCACCCAACATAGGAGCGCCCAAATAGATAAAGAAAATCTTGGAGGACTTCAAGAAAGATATTGACAACAACACAATTATAGTAGGGGATTTTAACACCCCACTGTCAAAAAAGGACAGATCTTCCAAACAAAATATCAACAAAGATATTGTGGCATCGAACAATGCCCTAGATGAAATGGACTTAACTGATATATACAGAGCCTTTCATCCCAAAGAAGCAAAATACACATGCTTTTCAAATGCACATGGAACATTTTCAAAGACAAACCACATGATAGGACACAAAACAAGCCTCAACAAGTTCAAGAAAACTGGAATCATATCAAACATTTTCTCTGACCACAAGGGACTGAAACTAGAAACAAACCTCAAGGAAAAAACCCCAAAACACTAAAAAATATGGAGATTGAATAGCATGCTATTAAACAATGAATGGGTCAAGAATGAGATTAGGGAAGAAATCAAAAAGTTTCTGGAAACAAATGAAAATGAACTCATAACAATCCCAAACCTATGGGACACAGCAAAGGCAGTCCTGAGAGGGAAGTTCATAGCGATACAGGCCTACCTAAAAAGAATAGAAACATTTCAAACAAACAACCTAACCCTACACCTACAAGAACTTGAGGAACAACAACAAAGATAACCCAGAGCAAGTACAAGGAAAGAAATAACCAAGATCAGAGCAGAATTAAATGACAGAGACTAAAACCCCCCTTAACTTGCAGGAGACAAAACTTAGATAATAGGAAGGATTTGCTTATGTGGATAGGTGTTGGCAAGAGAATATAATTTACCATTCATCGTTCCATCAGAATTTCTCAAGTCCCTACTATGCTGGACACTGTGCTGGGCGCAGGGGTTTCAGAGGCACTTCAGTCTTCAGGGAACTACAGCCTAGTGAGGGCACAGCCAACTACTCTCTGAAGCAGGGGTGTCAAACTCATTTTCACTGGGGGCCTCGCAGTTGCCTTCAAAGGGCCAAATGTAATTTTAGGACTGTATACATGTAACTACTCCTTAACTAGGGGAAAGGAGCTCGGTGCTGCCGCCAGGTAGAAAGGTGCCAGGCTGGATAAAACAAGGTGGAGGGCGGGATTCAGCCTGCAGGCCTTGTGTTTGCCACCTGTGCTATAAAGACACTACAGTGTCGTAAACGCCAGAATAGATAAGTCAATCACAGTTCCACTGGAGCACAGTCAAAACATCTAAATTAGCTTGGGGGTAGGAATGGGGCGAGGAAAGAGAGGAGAAAAGGAGGACAAATGGCATTCGCCATATCGGGAAGGAAGGGAGCAAGAGGAGGCAGATGGTGCCCAGGCAGAGAAAATTACATGTACGTAAAGGAACAGAGAAGAAACGTGCCATCTGACAGGCTGGGAGTAGGGCTTGGCTTCCAGTTTTCACAAGAAATTACCTCTGCCGCCTGCTTTCCAAAGCATATAGATGCACCTTCAACCAGTAACATAAAAGACAAGGCATCTGGGTCCTCACCTAGGAGCACAACTAGCTCTGGTCAAGCAGTCAACTGGCAGAAGTTATACTTAGGATTGTCTAAGACGCATACAATTCACCCACTGCTCTATCAGGGGTGTCCAACTTGTGGCCCGCAGGCCGCATGCGGCCCAGGATGGCTATGAGTGTGGCCCAACACAAAATTGTAACTTTACTTAAAACCTTTTTTTTTGCTCATCAGTTCTTGTTAGTGTTTGTGTATGTAATGTGTGGCCCAAGACAGCTCTTCTTCCAGTGTGGCCCAGAGACGCCGAAAGGTCGGACACCCCCGTGGTCGTATGTTGCCCTCAGATTGCGTAGGCCCCCAGGACTCAGCCCCCATCAGTTCTGTCCCTCACAAAACCGTCTTCCCTGACTTGCGCTGTAACGATGTTTTGCCATTGCGCAAGTCATGCCGAGAAGTGGCCCTGTGAAACCCACCACTGCGTTAGCTCGTGGGCACTGATACTTCGTTCAGTGTCCTCCATATAAAGCACGTAAAATGCTTCTTATAAAGGAAGAGCTAGGACAAAACTTGTCTTCCAGATTATTTCTTTTTTGAAAATAAGAACTATATACTCTGATTTATCATGCTTTCTTTTTGTCCTGCCTATTAGGAGACTTACAACCAAATTTAAACTCAATTATAGTAATTTTATTTGGCCTTCTACTTCAAAAATTTGAAATATTTTAGTTTTGGCCCTGATTTTCTCTCTATATTTTATTATTTTATTGCACATGGCTCTATGTTTTAAGATTTTTGCGAGCTACAATCCCACCTGAAGAAAACCGCCAGAAATGCAGAAGCTGGCAGTCTAGAAACACGATCACGCCACACTGGTAGCAGGTTGGCATGTCCAGAAGAAAGGAGCCTCCCTTTAGCTTTGCACACCAGGGGCACTTCGTTAGATGGATGATTGCAAAGTATTCTGTCTTTTCAAAGCTGAATGCAAAAGAAGTGGAGACAGAAACAGTCACACAGAGAGAGGTCGAGTTATGAGTACGCAGAGCTGTTAACCCAGAGAACAACGGAAGCCGGCTGCTCAGGAGACCGCGCATAGCCTGGCCACAGGCAGGGAATAACAGACCTGCTGTTGGCCCCTGGAGCTGCCAATTATCCCAAGCAAGGCGGCAGGTTTTCCTGAGGTCTGGTTCTTGAGACTGGCCTTCCCTGTGTTTATGTGCGATGACTTTGTGAGCCGAGCTAACCTGAGGGCGTCCCTCTTGGTAACAAAGGCTATTTTGGGCAACTCAAATTCTCTGCATAAAAAGAGGAGGGTAAGTATATGTAACACATGCATAATGGTGATTTGTATTTGGGAATAGTAGGAAAGATGAATAAACATAAAACAGAAGGCCCGAGAGGAGTCATATTTCTAAAATAGAGTTGCGGTTTAAAAAATGTCATGTTCCCATATCTGATTAAAAACTATGAACAATTCATTACCTAATAAATTTTATAGCTCAGCCATAAGAAGGTAAAAAAACCTTTTGTTGAATTCCAAAATATCTTCATTTGGGCTTGTCACATGTCTTAATTTCTGTAGGGAGCACATTAGAAGTGAATGGAAGGGGGGAAAACCCCTCAAAGTCACCTTTCTGTCCAACAGGAATAAAAGCGAGTGCTTCCTCTACTAACAACAGACAAACAAATATCACCAGCATAGCAACTGCTAACCAGCTCTTCTTCACCTCATCATCCGACAACCAGGTCGGCTTTCCAGATCCTATCTCCGTTTTATACTGGGGATACCTGCTATGTGTTATTGATGGAGCCAAAGGGGCACCCCACATATCCAAGCTGTTCCTCTCTGTATCACATAGCTAGTTAACCTGGATTTAGGTTTCAAGAGAAGAGGGCTCCCTGATGCCTAGGGCAGCCTGAATGGAAATGCGTGCATGTCTGAAAAATGAGGACGAAGAAGTGTGACAGGCCGCTGTTTTACACCGACCAGTGATGCTCTTCGCTCTGGGAGCTTACGAGAACCTGAGCCTTTTTCTGTGTGATCATAATTAGAAAGAATGAAGGGCGAATATCAAAGCCAATCATGTCAACAGGGCAACGCACGTTAGGTCGCCTCTCTCCATGCCCTGCAGTTCCACACCCACGCTCTCTGGGTCCCAGCTCAAATTCCACAGATCAGGCAAGTGGAGTTGTAAGTATTTCCATGTGCAACACTTGCTTTTTCCAAAAGCAGGCATGGCTTAGCATGTCGCTTTCTTTCTTCAGAACTTTCAGGAGCAATTATGGCCTGAGGATGGAAGGACGGCAAAGTGAAGTTTGTGCCTGTAACAACTATCTCACTGAAATGTTAGCAGCACCTTGGGATGCAGAGCCACAGAGGACAGTGGGAACTTGTAGTGATGAGACTCACGGAGTAAGACAAGGCTATGCTGGTCGCTTGCCCAGTTCAGGACTACGAGAAAAAACAGGACCTTTCCCACCCAAAGCAAATGGAAATGACACAGGACAGGACACATCTGATACAAGCAGCAGTGGTAGGTACAACTCTAACAAGCTAGGCTGCCAGGAATCTTTTCCAGGAGGTGTGTGTGCTTCTGTAATAGAAAGGTAATTTGAGACAGGGGCATGGCACTTCCCTCGTCTCTGTAACAAAGCCGTAATTGTTAACAATTGAAGAATCATCACTCCTCTCTTGGGACTTTGCCAGCTCAGCAAGAGACAACCTCAATTTTCAGATGTTATCTTTCTCAGTAGTCCATTTCAGAAATAAAGTTCCCTGGTTTTCTTTAAGGCAAATGAACCCCCTTTGGGTGGGTTCTTAGAAGTACCCCCCTAAACCCCCCTTAACTGAAAGCCAGTAGTTTCCTCTCACACCCTCAACCAGGTTGTTCAGCTATGCTAGTGTTGTTTCTGAAGGCAGAAATAGTTACTAAATGAAGGAGCCCTCAGGACAGGAAAGCATGAAATTTCAATGGCTGGCAGCCAGGCGACTCTGCCATATAGAGGGATCCACAACCTTCTTGTGTGGCTGCAGCCAGGCTGAGGCTGGCAACACACACACTGGTAAAACATCACTGGTGTGACACAGCCTATAATGGAGGAAGCACTACGACCGGTTGTGTAGAACTGGGTGATACAGGCCTAACTGACTCCGATTTTTCCCTGCTTCCTTAGACTGCAAGTTAAAGCCATTCTTCCTATGGGTGTCTGTTCTGAGAGCTTACATGGTGGGTGCAGTATGGTGAAGTCGGTGTGGCCACAGGAGAGGAGAACGGGACTTGGCGGAGAGAATGATTTCCAGTGTGGTCAGGAGACAGAAGGCAGGGGACGGGGGAAGTCTAGGCCAGAGCCTTATTTGGGGTTTCCTTGGGAAAAGCGAGGCAGGATAGGGTAAACAGCCCAGGACTGGCTGGTTTGATTAACTCTGGAGGGCTCTGGGCTATAGGCCTCTGGGTCCTGGCCCTGGAGGGATTTAGGGCCAGGGAAATTTTGGCTTGCCTTGTGAGAGTTCTTAAGGAGGTGTTTGGGGATAGAAAGTTGTGAATTGGGTGGCTTGCTATGAAAGGCATGCTCCTGGGCAAGCTGTTATTGTCTTTAGAAATTGGCTAGCTAGCCCTGGGTGGGGCAGGCTCCCTGGGCCTGTAAGCCCCCCACTCCCACACGTGCCAAAGCATCAAAAATATAGACAGTGTAACTGGCTCTGTGATGCACAGATGCCAAACAGACAACACAGAATCTAAGGAGAACAAGAAGAATGTATGTATTGAAACGCGACACTGGCCGGGGGCAGATCATTAGGGGTCTTAGATAGGCTGTAGTCCCAGCGTCCTTCAGCGCAGCTCCCTTAGTTCTTAGATAGGGACACCTGATGCGTCCTCAGCCTTATGGAACGAGCTGTGAACACACTTGGAATCCTCTACTCTAACGGGACTGCCTCCCTAAACCCACATATAAAGACGTTTAAGACTTGGTACAGCTGCTCATTTCTAACTGTGGCGGAAGGGACCTCTGCAGTGGTCCCTGCTACAATGTGGTTCTGCCTACAGTGCACTCACATGCACTCAGGGGATGGGCTGTGGACTCTGGGGTTCCGCCTCCTCACTCTGTAAACCACCTCATTCCCCTGCTCAAGGACAGGCAGTGCACTGCCACTGCCATCTGCCAGGCTGGTGGGTCTGCCACTGGCGCCTCTCAGCAGCTGTGCCAGGCCATGGGAGGCTGGACTTTTGATGCCCTTGGGTCCAAGCTATCCTTTCAGTCCATACACACCTGGCATGTGGGCTCACCCCTTCGGCTAATTACAAAGTCCAGCACTACCCATCCCCAGCTTACATACACAGCTCAGGCTCAGTGGGGCTGTGCTTGCAACAGAGATTTAAGTGTTGAAGGGTAGGCTCTTTCCCCAGGCTTCTTTGCAGATGATCTGTTTGGCCGCGTAATGTTCTGAGCGGACTGTAAGGGATACTAATAAAACAGGTTCAAGGAAAGTGATATCACAGCTCTGGCAGGTCCAGGGCTCACAGTCCTGGAAATGGATGGACATTAGTTCTTCTTGGCAGGCCGCTGGTTTGGTTTGGAGCTTGATGTCACATTCATTCTTCTGGCTGCCAGTCTCCTGAAGGAAATACGGACCTTCTCACTTCAGCTTTTCTGTATTTTATTAATTTTATCATTACTGCATAGGCTGCTTACAATCAGAATTAAAGTACCATTAGCGAAGTATTACCAATAGAATTCTGGGTGTTTTCAGTTCCTCTGGTACATTTTGGTAAATGATCAAGTCATGGATTTGGGGATCCTTCCCTTCTTTCCTCTCATTCCTTCTGGGAAAGAGTTTTGATGGGCCGGGGAAAGATATTTGAAGCTTTCTGATCCAATGTAAATGAATCCTGTGGTGGGTAAATAATTTTCCTCCCTCTTTTGCTCTCTGGGGGTATTTTGATGAATAATACTTCTCAAATAAGTTTATGAATATTCCCCTAGAGGTAAGAAGAGTATTAAGCTCATAGCAGGTGTGCCACTAATGCTTTAGACTGTCGGGTAGAGCAAAGACGAAAGGAATCATCAAAACTTTGCGGTGTCACAGAATTTTCTGGAACACTTTGAAGGCCACAGCTGGGAACAGAATACTGAGGGCAGCGCTGGCGAAGCATGGCTACAGCCTTACAAGATCAAGTTAGGCCAACCCTTCGTGTAGAAGCTCTTTTCTGGATGGGCGGTAGAGTGGGGTTGAGAGTTTGTTTTGTTGCCAATTATGGCATATGTTTATCTGAAATAACTTAGAAAAAAAGCATAATTTATTGAGCTCATGAAAAGTTAAAAACTTAATTGTTAAAAAAAGTTGTTCCTTTTTGTCTCCCATTATCTGAAAGTCCAACTCACAACTACCCAACTCCAGTTTAAAAGCTTTCACTAATAAATAATCATGGGACTGAAATTTGACCTTCAAATATTACGCTTTTCAGTTTCTTCTGTAACATTTTCCCTGTAAGTCAGTTATGGCTTTAGTGTCTTTCTTGGATTGGCGCTGATGTCCCCATATTTTTAAACAAAAGCCTCAGTAACAGCAAGGAACTTTATTACTGCCACAGCGCCACCTACTGGCACGCCATTACAGAAGCAGGACAGTTAGAGCTTAACTTTGACCCACAGTTTTGGAGAGTCCTTCTGAGCTTGGTTTTTATAGAATCCCAATGTCCTTGTCATTTTGAGAAACTATCACTTCTCTTGAGAGCTACTGAGTCTCTTGCTGTAGCATGAAGTCAGCAAGTTAGAATAAAAAATATGCTCTTATTGTTACCTTAAAGTGGCCCTGACTTCACCGACTTTGATTTTCTCTGTCCTATAACTGTAGCAAGGGCTCCAGATTGTGTGGGCAAGGGTTTGGATCTGGCGAAAACAACTTGGGGAGCTTCCAAAGATCCTGAAAAATGTAAAAAACACCCCTACTTAACACTCTACTTGATCTTGGCTAAAAGGACTAGAGGTCAAAATTAAAGCTAGGTTTTAGGGTGTCATCGTTCTCCCAGAAGCTGCCACCTCACTTCCTACCAAACACAGAATCCGTGCTCTCTCTTTTGCTTCCCGACAGCGTAAGAGTGGGTAACCAACCCAAGTTCCTACCCCTCGAGCTCTGGGAAGAGAAGAACTTTTGGGGAGCGATAAAGGTTACTAGACACCAGGGAGAGCATCTCAAGGGCTTTCTTTATTTTCATTTTTAATCTACCCCAGAGACCCACTCGGGATCTCCAACAGCTATAGGATGCACGGTGAAAACAGCTCGTTCCACTGACAGCTGCCGGGCAAATACTTCCACTTGAAAAT
The DNA here is from genome assembly GCF_022682495.2 of Desmodus rotundus. Classification (NCBI taxonomy): domain Eukaryota; kingdom Metazoa; phylum Chordata; class Mammalia; order Chiroptera; family Phyllostomidae; genus Desmodus; species Desmodus rotundus. The sequence continues at coordinate 117,105,983 of NC_071393.1, read as the reverse complement.
TAAAGTGATTTCTGGATCCTTAGGGTTTAAGCTCCACTGGGTTTACTTATACTAAAACCAGTTCCTTTCTCTTGCTGTGTCACCGAGCGACAATGAAGTGGGCAGGCAGAGTCACACGGATGTGCTGGGAGCGCAAAGCTACAGAGCCTTTTACCAGGGCCAGAAATCATACATTTAACAGGGACGCTTGGCTTCTCCCTTCTTGTAAATGGAATCCATTATGGGTTTTCAAAAAATAGTAAGGTTTCTTCCACCAACCATAGACCCTAAGAGCTTAAAACAAAAAGAAAGGGGGGTGGGAGGCTAGAGGTGGACGCCAGGACAGGAGAGGCTTAGACTGAAACCAAGGACAGCGATGTGGCAGCTGGTGCGGCTTCAGACCCCGACAATAATGGGAGTTGACACTATCGAATCAGCATGAGAGAAATGCCAGTCACCTAATCTCTCTCTCTGCTATTTTAGTTCACCATCACCACTTCAGAACTCAAGAAGCGCACCATGGTTATAAAGGAGGAAGGCCGATGGCTTTGGCTTTGAGCCAAAGGCTTTCACTACAGATTCCTTCTCAAATTTCCAAATTTGCTAACTCTATACCTTCCCTTCCATAGCCTGAATATGTAGAATTTACAGCGTGAGGTAAGGAAGTCAAGGAAAAAGTCCATTCATGGAGCATTCCAGGCACTCTGCTAGGAGCTTCCCCATTCACTACCACATTCAATGTTCATCATAAAAATGTCACTGCGCCACCACCAGTGCAAAAAGACAGATTTTTCCAGCAGTGCACGGAGATGAGCTACTTACTGTGTCACTCAGGCTGCCTGAGGACAAAGCCACTCAGCTTTATGGCCCAGTTGGCCAGACATGGGAAAGGGTCAAGGGACCAGGAAACAGACTTTTGCTATATATTCATGGGCTCATTAATAACCATGTTTAACCACTGAGTTAGGTAGACCAGACAGGGGATAAATACCTATCAAAGTCAGTTTAGAGATTCCTGTATAGGCACTGACTTCCCAGCTCTGAGAGAGATGTATAAACTTTTTGACTTATTATGGAGTTGTTCCCCCTTCTTGTAAGTTTTTAAAAAATGTTTCTAGAAACAACCTAATCTTTTTATAGGACACCCTTCTGAACCCCTTTTAAGTCTATGCATGATATAGAAAAACACGATTTCTTGTTGAAACAATGAAGTGCCAAGTAGTTATTTACTAGCTGTATAAATAAGTCCAACAGGGTTAGTTACCATTATTACACTGCCGAGGTAAAATGTTTATTGAGAAGTATGGAAGATGCCTGAGCCTACTATATCACAGATGCATCAGTGTTTAAGGATCAGGAACATCACAAAAGTCATAGACTAGAAACCCCTAAAATTCAAGGGACTATAGAGGCCAAGACCCATAAATAGAGGCTACCTAAACAAGGTGAGAAGAATAAAGTACTTATCCGAAGTAGAAGAGGGGGAAAAGATAAATATTAGAATCCAGGAAAAGAAAGGACTTCTGGTCAAGATGGTGGCATGGTCAGACACAGCTCACCTCCTCACAAAACCACATCAAAATTGCAACTAAATTACAGACCAACCATCACTCAGGACCAGTAGAAATCCAGTTGAATGGAAGTCTGATAACTAGAGAACTAAAGAAACCATATCCATCCAGACTGGTAGGAGGGACAGAGATGCGGAATGGGCTGGTCACACATTCATGTGTGGTGGATAAAAATGTGGGAGGGATATCTCAGGAGCAAGGCATCCCAGCCCTACACCAGGCCCCTCAGCCCCGGGTTCCAGTGCCAGGAAGATAAGTCCCCACAACTTCTGGCCGCAAACCCCAGCAGGGATTGAGTCAGTGGAAGAAACTTCTACAGTCCCACACAGTTCCTCTTAAAGAACCCACACATGAACTTACTCAGACGCATACCCTTTGAGTTCCAGCACCGTGGTAGCAGCTTGCAAGGCACCAGTGGCATTCGGGGAGGAGCCGAAGTGTCTGGCACCCGGGCGAGAGCTGGGGAACAGCTTTCTCCCGGTCAGAAGGGCAGGCAGAGCCCCAGAGCCAGCACATGGGTGCCATATCTGAAACTCCCTAAACCCGGCTAACACTGTCTGTCCCTCCCTGGAGAATCCGAGGCTCATTCTGCCCAACTTACAGCTGTTAACAGTAGCTTTTCCATATGAATGGCTGGTCTTGGCTCATGCTTCAGAACTTCTTAAATCCTTTCAAACAAGTAACAGCTGGCCTCAGTGAGCCCCAGGCACCGCACTAGCAGCAGCCAGCCTAGATTCACAGCTTGGCTTTGCCTGGGAATCTCCAAGCCCAGCACTAGTAGTAGCCATCTCAGACTGCTTATCATCTCAGGCAGGGTGACCCTGGGAAACACACAGGACGGGGCTGACCCTGGTCTGCACCACTAACCCCCTGCCCCTGCACAGCTGATCCTCCACAGAGGGCAGAGGTTGGTGGTAAGTGGTCACAGCCAATCTTTACAATTGAGTGGCTTGGGTAAATCCCTTCCATTGACCTGCCAACAGCAACCAAGGCTCAACTACAAGAGGGTGTATGCAGCATACTTGAAAGACACACCTTCAGTACCTAGCTTAGGTGATAGGGGAGGCTGTGCCTCTGGACCCTACAGAACACCTACTACATTAGGTCATGATACCAAGACAGGGAGTCACAGCAGCTCTATCCAAAATCATTGAAACAAACACAAGGAGGTTGCCAAAATAAGGAGACAAAGAAACATGGCACAAATGAAAGAACAGATAAAAACTCTAGAAAAAACTAAACAAAATGGAGACAAGCAATCTATCGGATGCAGAGTTCAAAACACTGGTTATAAGGATGCTCAAGGAACTCAGTGAGGACCTCAACAGCATAAAAAAGATCCAGTCAGAATCGAAGGATACACTAATTAAAGAACTATTCACAGGGAAACAACAGTAAAATGGATGAAGCCAATAATCAAATCAATGATTGGGAACATAAGGAAGCAAAAAACAACCAATCAGAACAAGAAGAAGAAAAAAGAATCCAAAAAAACAAGGATAGTACAAGCAGCCTCTGGGACAACTTCAAGAGGTCCAACATTCACATCATAGGGGTGCCAGAAGAGAAAGAGCAAGAAATGTGAAACTTATTTGAAAAAAACAATGAAAGAAAACTTCCCTAATTTGGTGAAGGAAATAGACATGGAAGTCCAGGAAGCACAGAGAGTCTCAAACCAGATGGATGCAAAGAGGCCCACTCCAAGACATATCATCATTAAAACACCAAAGGTTAAAGATAAAGAGAGAATCTTAAAAGCAGCAAGAGAAAAGCAGTTAGTCACCTACAGGGGGGGTTCCCATAAGACTGTCAGCTGATTTCTCTAAAGAAACTTTGCAGGCTAGGAGGGACTGGTAAGAAATATTCAGAGTCATGAAAACAGAGAGTCAAGACTGCTCTACCCAGCAAAGCTATCATTTAGAATCAAAGGGCAGATAAAGAGCTTCCCAGACAAGAAAAAACTAAAAGAGTGCATCATCACCAAACCATTATTATGTAAAATGTTAAAGGGACTTATTAAGAAAAAGAAGATCAAAACTATGAACAATAAAATGGCAATAAATACGTTATCTCTCAACAACTGAATCTAAAAAACAAACTAAGCAAACAAGAAAAGAGACAGAATCATGGATATGGAGAGGGTTTGATAGTTGCCAGTGGGAGAAGGGTGTAGGGGAATGGGTGATGAGGTGAGGGGATTAAGAAGTACAAATAGGTAGTTACAGAATAGCTGTGGGGATGTAAAGTACAGAATAGGAAATGAAGAAGCCAAAGAATTTATATGCTCACGACCCGTGGACATGAACAACAGTGCGGGGATTGCCTGAGGGAATGGGAGAGGGGGACAAAGGGGGAAAAATTGGGATAAATGTAATAGTATAATCAATAAAATATAGCCCTGGCTGGTGTAGCTCAGTGGATTGAGCGCAGGCCTGCAAACCAAAGGGTAGCCGGTTCTATTCCCAGGGCATGTGCCTGGGTTGTGGGCCAGGTTCCCAGTAGGAGGCACACGAGAGGCAACCACACATTGATGTTTTTCTCCCTCTCTTTCTCCTTCCCTTCCCCTCTCTCTAAAAATAAATAAATAAAATCTTAAAAAATAATAATAAAATATAATAAAAAATAAAATGTAAAAAAATCCTATTACAAATTTAAAAAAAAAAAGAACCCAGGGAGAAGTGTAACTTCTCTTTGCTCTGTGGTTTTTATGCTAGTACCAAATTCAGTATGAACACTACAAAAGCTTCTAAGTAACTTCAACAGTCAGTAAATATCAATTCATGATCAAGATGCTGAAAGTCTGACCCACCTGGCCCCTCAAGTTTCTAATTTCCTCAGCCAGAGTGCATGCAAAGAGTTCAGTCCAGTGTTTATCCCTTAGACATGCAAATGAAGGAGGCCAGGTTCCTGGGCCTCCTACTGCCAGAGGGCCTCATGTGGCCCAGGACAGCTGTGAATGCCGCCCAACACAAAACCATAAATTTACTTAAAACATTATGACGTTGTTTTGTGATTTTGTGTCCCAGTGTATTTAATGTGTGGCCCAAGACAACTCTTCTTCTTCCAGGGTAGCCCAGAGATGCCAAAAGGTGGACACCCCTGTCTAGGCTGTAAACCTTGTCCACTTCAGCAAATTCGACGTGCTGAAGGGGCTCCAACCATACTGAATGGATGTCCTCCCAACTAGGTCATAATTCTCTTATCCACCCACTTCTCAGTCCCTAACAGTTCCAGGTAGAAATGTTATTTCTTTGAAAATAATTATCATGTTCCGGTAATTCTTTTTTTTTGTTTGAGGCGTGGGGGGTGGGAGGACAAGTTGATACCCATCAAGTATTTCTTGAATTCAGGTTCTAAGATTTTAAGTGCAGAATAAAATCTTTATAGCTTTATATTACCACCTTACCCGGGTGTAGTTATAGAACCTGTCTCTATATACTGCTTCATTTAATCCTCATAGTAAGCCTATGAGATATAAGTAATTATCCCCATGATAGAGTCAAAGAAACCAGGCTTCTTGGAGGTCTTATAATCATTTTAAGGTGTATTCAGTCAACCCACCAACCTGCCTCCCCTGCACACATTCCTCGATGGCTCCCTACTGCTCTCAGAACCAAGCTCCTCACACAGCTCATAAACTGGCCCTGCTACCTGCCTTTTCTCTTGCCCTTCCCCGCTCATGCCCTCGTCCCCTGCCACACTGACACACGAGGGCTTCCAGAACACAGCCTTTGCACATGTCATTTCCCCTTCCTAGACCTCCTTCCACTCCATACTACCCCTCCTTCCTGGCTGACTTGTTCATATTCAGACCTCAGCTTTAGATGTTTCTTCCTCTAACAAGCCCTCCAAATCCCTACAGAGCCTGGACCAGGCTGTTTGGGTTCAAATACAGCCCCACCACTTACTAGCTGTGAAATTTTAGACACGTTTCATAATCTGTGCCTTTATTTCTTCTGCTGTAAAATGCGGAACACGGTTCCTGTATTATATGCCTGCCTTGTGAACAACTGAGTTTTTACATACAAGGCAATCACAACTGTGCCTGACACATAGCAAGCGCTCAGCCAGCATGGCCTGCCATGGTTCCGCTCGTCCCCAGCGCCTGCTGCTCCCCGCTGACTTTTCCCTCGCCCCGAGTCTGGAAGTTCCCCGGCAGCAGGGACTGTCTCGTTCACCAGGTATGCATCTCCGTGCCAGAATGTTACTTTTTCCATAGTAGGTGATCAATAATAAATATCTGAATTGAATTCAAGTGATTTTCTTTCAATTTTCTGGTTACTGATTAGTGTAGTTTGAAGAATTACTGCTATCTGTGGACCAGTGCTGCCTAACTTTATGTAGGTGCCACATGGAGAGGCTCTGGGCCCTCAGTGCCTCCCTGGTGAGAGACCGTGATGTTAGCGCCACGGGGCTGAGATCAGAGGACAGAGCTCTAGCTCTGCATCTGTGTCTGATCTCCTCCAGGCCCCTCACCTGTCTAAGCCCCAGTTTCTTCATCTGGGGTGGGGGGAAAGAGATCCAACCTACAGGGCTGTTGTGAAGACTAGAGAGAGATCTACAGGTGGAAATGCTATACAAACAGCGCACTACCAGTCCAGTGCAGGCATTTTTGCACTAAATGTTGCCAATCTGATAGGACCCTACCAGACTGGGAAATCTCTTCTACCCCAAATTATCCAGAAAGCCATTCAATCCTAAATTGTCCATAGCATCTTAAAGACGAATATAACAAAAATGCCCATTTGCCAATGCAGCAAAAGCCTAGAAGCCAGGAGGCTTCGTGGTTTGAACTGGAGCTCTCTTTGGAAACAGAAGAGAGAACGTGCCAAGCACAGCCCCTCCCTCGAAGGCAGGAAGGCTGCTGTGCCCACTCACCTGGGGAGCTGGCGATGGGTACAAATGCTGCAGAGTTAAGGATGCTCTGGAGTCCGTTCGGCTGCCCTTCCGTGGCTGACCCTCTGAAACACAAGCAGCTTGGTTAGACATGGAGATGGAAAGGTAAGGTCAAGTATAGGCCCTCCAATGGCTTTGCTTCTTGCTCTTGGTGTTTGTTCCCTCTCATGTGGCTCATTCTCTTGCTTCTTTCAAGACTTTGTTGAAATGTCATCTTATCAGAGAGGCCCTTCTATGACCGACCTATCTCTTTCCTCTAAAATAATGCAGTTTAAAGTGTATTGTCCATCTCGCCCCACTTGAATGCAACTTTAAGAAAGCACAGTCTCTGATCGCTGCTATGTCTCCAGTACCTAGAACAGTGTCTGGCACCTAATAAGCATGCAATAAACACTTGTTTGTTGAATGGATAAATAAAGTTACCAGTATTGACTTGGATAAATCTTAAGTAAGCAAAGACATTTAATAAAAGCCAAATTGCATGTAGAGCTGTGGTTCTCAAGGAGAAGCGAGGAAGGACAGACTTTGCTGCCTCATCGCACCCCTACACAAGGGACTTTAGGCAACACTGAAACATCTGCGGCTGTCACAAGTGTGGGGTCTTCTGGCACCTAATGTGGAGAGGCCAGGAATGGTACCAAACATCTCCAGAGCACTGGAAAGTGCCCTCAAACAAGGAATTATCTAGCCCAGAGGTCAACGGTGCCGAGGCTCAGAAACCATCATATAGCGGCACCTTCCCTCACGCCAACTTTGACAAGAGACAGGAGAGAGCGTGTTGGATACCCCAGCCATGTCTGAGAAATTCTGTGACTAGCTCCATGCCCTACGGATCATTTCAGGTCTCCCTGTAATTCTTTCATTGCATTACCAAAATTATAATTGTGAAACTGTGTAACTGGTTGCATTACATCTGCTACCCTTGCTAGAATGTAAGTTCCATAAAAACAGAGATGGTATCAGTCTTACACACAGTTGTAGCCAGATTACCTTTTGCACACATTTGGTATTGAATAATTATTTTTTGAAGTAATCTGGCCCAATTTCCCCCAAGTCATCATAAATAAGATGACTTGTTGGGATCATCTACCTTGATTTTAACGGATGTGTAAAAAGTTTACATGGGAGAGTATAAAGTTTTTATATGCTTAGTTCTTTACTTGTTCAGCAGCATCCAAACCAATCCTTAGTACCCCTCTTCCAGCACTACTTTTCCATTTATTCACTCATACATGAGATACAAACTGCGTGATAAATGTTAAGGAAACGAAGTACAAGGAACTATGAGAATGAAACGGGTGGGGGCAGATTTAGATGGTGAGGACAGTGGTCAAGGATGATCTTTCCGAGGACGCCCTATTTCAGCGGTCATGGAGTTGTGAGAGGTAGGCATTAGCCAAGAGTAGAGCTTTTCACAGAGAGGTCTCGTAGATGATGATCCCGAGGCAGAAAGGGGCTCAGAGTGTGCCAGGACCTTTAGAGACCAGTGAGATAAAGGCGTAGGTAGACGAGCAGTGTTTGACAAACTTGTTCATCGTGCAGCTTCCAGGCCCTTAGGTCAGAGCTTCTGATCAGCGAGTCTGGGATAGGGCCTGCGAACTTGAGCTTTTTATAGCCCCCAGAGGAGTCAGAAAAACACTGGCTGGTGGGCAAAGAGGAAGGTGGCATGCATGAGTGTCACTTGGAGAGTCCGGCAGAGGCTCAGGTGCCCAGGTGGTCCCTCCCTTGCTGAGGGAGACATGCGCCTTGAGAACAGACCCCAGCAGTGAGGCAGGGATCGCGTGCCTTACACTCCACCCCCACCCGGCCCCACACCACCAAGCTGCGGTTTGGTCCTTATCATCTCCTTTCCACTTTCATTTTGAGGACACCCCAGAGGCAAAGAAGAGAGAAAGGAGCATAGGGCTTCTCCCTTTTCCCACAAGCTTCACCCTTGGTTACCTATATCTGGAATGCTTATGCATTTTATTTTAGCTCCTTATGGACTGCCCCCACCCCAAAGAAATGCCCAGGGCATCCATAGGGTGATGTTTGTTCTTCCAGGTCCAGGTAAAAACGGAAGAGTTCTGGAGGGCCTAGGATCTTTCTTTTATAGAAGTTAAAGGCCTTGGGTCTATTCGCCTGTGTTAGGAGAAGCTGGGTGGAAAAAAAAAAAAAAAAAAAAGCCGCAGGGGTGGGAGTGGGGGATGGGGTCAGTCTCAGCTTCACAGGGAAACCCTGACTGTCAGCAGTAAAATGGGAAGCAGGAGGCGAAATTCTGGGGTCAGGAGAAGAAACGAAGGCCACACCCCAGAAGATCCAGAGGAGGTTAGACCTAGTGAGTTCTGGGTGCCCGAACTCTCTGGTCTTCTCCCTCCCCTCTCTGGAACTGCCTCCCTACACTCACCCTCATTTTTCCTGCTTTCTCAGGTGAAACCTCCTGGCCCTCTGTCCCCTGTGCCCAGTTCCACTCATTCCTCCATCAGCTCTCATCACAGGCGTTGGGAGCCACCCCTGATTCATCTGAACAACATTTCTAACGACTCCCCTGTTCTAGCATAGGGTCCACTTTCCAGAGCCTTCCAAGAGGAAACTCTGAGTGAACTTTTCCGTGACAACACTGGTGCACAAAACGGTGTGGGTCTGTGTATTACTGTCCCAGGCGCATTATGGGCAAATATGCTTTTGTTGTGATAACATTGTTTCCTCAGGAAAATGCTTTCCAGCTTCTGCAACGAGAACCTTTGCAATCCAGCTGCCCAGAGCCTGTGTGTTGACTTGCGCTCGTTGATCTGCTCCTGCGACGGTCCTTTGCTGCCCTCCTGGGAAGACCTGCACTATAGGAAGGCATGCATGTGTTTCCTGGGTTGTCTCTAAGTCAGCTACTATGTCTTAACGTCAGGATAAAAGGACCTAACTCAGGGCTGTCCAGGATTAAATGAGATGGTGGATGAAAAGCACATCTTAGCACAGTGTCTGATATTACATTAAGGACTGAATAAACAATTATTAGTATCATTATCTTTACTTAGGGATACTGACCACCTCTGCATTCACCATAAGTTTACCACACACAGAAATACTAAATTGGATGACTCCTGGACTCTCTAACTCAGTTTGGACCCTTAGTGCCAAACTGTAGAAAAATGAGCACAAGACATTCAGAACCTGAATGTTAACAGCAATTTGCTATTAAGGTCGAAAGGTAATTAATTGGCAATCTATGAGACAGAAATCTCAGAGTCAAAATCATTCTTAAAATTCCCTAGGAAGAAAGGTCTCATTTGAGATTGACAAACAATCTCTTAATAAATTCAACACACACATTTTTTTCCTGCCGGCATCGGAATGAATCTCTGTTGCTTCGATTGTACACCGATGAGGTAGCTGGCTTGTAGCGAGAGGCCATGCTGTGAAAATGCATCTCCGAGCAGGAGAATAACTCGGAGCACAGTGGGCTGCCCTTCCTCTGAGACAGGCGCGCGGGAAACGAGACTGACTAGAGGAACCACACATCTCCCATCTTATCCTGAGCGCAGTATCAAATGGAATCGGCCACTTTGTTGAAGTTGTACTTTCTCTTTTTCTCTGAAGAGCTGAGTGTGCAAACTTGAATGTGTGTCTGATGCAGTTCCATGACCGGCTGTTTTCTGATCATAGTACATGTGGAATATGAAGAGGTGGCTAGCAATGAACTCAGAAAAACTGCAGGTATGAAAATATCGGAGTTTTACAGTGAGAAATACTGAAAAGATGGGACAAGAAAGGTGCCATTGCCCAGGACGGGGAGCTGAGTTAGAGCATCATCCCGATCAGTGTGTATACAAGAATCAATCAATGATTTCCGGCCAGGATGCAGGAGTAGGTGGGTAGATAACGCTTTGCTTCCTCGCACAACCGAAAGAAGGACAACAACAAATTTAAAAACAAAAAACAACCAGAACTGACAGAAAACTGAACTGTATGGAAGTCCAACAACCAAGGAGTTAAAGAGGAAACATTCATCCAGACCAGCAGGAGGGGTGGAGACAGGCAGCTGGGGCTGAGAGGACGCAAGCAGCAAGGTGGCAGACTGAGTGGGCAAGGTGGTGGCTGGCGGACCAGGCAGTCCCACATTTGTGTGCAGATAAACCAGGAAGAACAACTGGGGAGCGAAGTGAGACAGGCTGCGCAACCCAGGGTTCCAGCGCAGGAAACTAAAGCCTTAAAACCTCTGGCTATAAAAATCCGTAGGGGTTGTGGCAGTGGGAGAAACTCCCAGCCTCACGAGAGAGTCCACTGGAGAGACCCACAAGGTCCTAGAATGTACACAAAACCACCCACCTGGGAATCAGCACCAGAAGGGCCCAATTTGCTTGTGGGTAGCAGAGAAAGTGGCTGAAAGCCAGCAGAGAGCCGAGCAAGCTGCACAGTTCCCTCTTGGACCCCTCCCCCACTTACCAAGGAACAACGCAGTGTCCTGAATTGCCCTGCCCTCGTGAATACCTAAGGCTCCACCACTTACTATGTAACAGGTGTGCCAAGCAAAGAAATATGGCCCAAATTAAAGAACAGGTCAAAACTACAGAAAAAGAACTAAGTGACAAGGAGATAGCCAACCTATCAGATGCACAGTTCAAAACACTGGTAGTTGAGTAGAAGTAGTTGAGTATGGTCGAAAAATGGAGGAAAACGTGAAGGCTATGCAAAGTGAAATAAAGAAAAATGTACAGGGAACTAACAGTGAAGGGAAGGAAACTGGGACTCACATCAACGATTTGGACAGAAGGAAGAAATAAACATTCAACTGGAACAGAATGGTGAAACAAGAATTCAAAAAAAATGAGGAGAGGCTTAGCCTCTGGGACAACTTTAAATGTTCCGACATCTGAATCATAGGGGTGCCAGAAAGAGAAGAGGAAGAGCAATAAACTGCAAACTTATTTGAAAAAATAATGAAGGAAAACATCCCCGACCTGGCGAAGGAAATAGACTTCCAGGAAGTCCAGGAAGCTCAGAGAGTCCCAAAGAAGTTGGACCCAAGGAAGCACACACCAAGGCACATCATAATTAAGTTACCCAAGATTAAAGATAAGGAGAGAATCTTAAAAGCACCAAGAGAAAAAGAGACAGTTACTTACAAACGAGCTCCCATAAGACTGTCAGCTGATTTCTCAAAAGAAACCTTACAGGCAAGAAGGGGCTGGAAAGAAGTATTGGAAGTCATGAAAGGCAAGGACCTACATCCAAGATTACTCTATCCAGCAAAGCTATCATTTAGAATGGAAGGGAAGATAAAGTGCTTTCCAGATAAGATAAAGTTAAAGGAGTTCATTGTCACCAAACCATTATAATATGAAATATTAAAGGGACTTATCTAAGAAAAGAAGATCAAAACTATGAACAGTAAAATGACAACAAACTCAGAACTATCAACAACTGAACCTAAAAACAAAAACAAACTAAGCAAACAACTAGAACAGGAACAGAATCACAGAAATGGAGATGACATGGAGGGTTATCAGTGGGGAGGGGGCATAATGGGGGAAAAGGTACAGGGGATAAGAAGCATAAATGGTGGGTACAAAATAGGCAGGGGGAGGTTAAGAATAGTATAAGAAATGGAGAAGCCAGAAAACTTATATGTATGACCCATGGACATGAACTCAGGAGGGGAATGCCGGGGGGGGGGGGGGGGGGCGGCATTCAGGGTAGTGTGGGGATAAAGGGGAAGAAGAAATTGGGACAACTGTGATAGCATACATAATCAATAAAATATACTTAAAAAAGAATCAATCAATGATTCTTTGAGTGGAACAACAGACTGATGTTTCTCTCTCTAAAATCGATAAATTTAAAAGAAAGAAAGAAAAGTGCCATTAACTTTATACCATATGAATCCTATCTGTGAGCACAAGATGTGACTATCTGGTCCTATAAGTGGTCCTTAATTGCTCTTTATGGAAATGGTACACGTCCTAGGAAGTGGAAAAGTATTACATGTAGCCAAAGGTTGAGAGTTAGAGGCTCCGTACAATCTCAACTGTGGAAATGGGCTTAGTTCACCTACAGAGACTGAATTTCTGTCTACAATTGTCAAAAGCTGCTGAAGGGTAGGCTTCCTCATTAACAGAGCCACTTAAAAACTGAGATAAGAAATGTGGCCATGCATAGTGGCAACAAAGAATTAGAATTCCAGTAACAGTGGCATGCTCTTTTCAACTAGGCAGTCTCTTTCTCTCGGGGTATGTTCATAGCTAGTACCTGAAGACTTTCCTTAAATATTAAATGTATACATCCTAGCCCAGTATTCAATTCACTTGCTCCATTCCTGTCTACTTCTCTTGCCCTCCAATTTTTCTGAACTCCAAGAAAGAGCCAGACATGGGCACTATTCCTACTCTGAGTGAGGGGCAATAGCTCTTCCAGGCCTTTCAAAGAAACTGTTCAAAAATGTATTACAAACAAATAATCTCTATAAGCTGAAATGTTGCCTGCATTTATCATTTTGAAAGGTTTCTTTTAGGGCAAGTCTCAAAATAGGGAACACAAGCCGATTCAATGGCTGGCTGGGAATGCCACTGGCACCGGACAAGACCGCACCACACAGCCAGCCTACACAACACGGCGTCCGTGCCTGTCCAGGAGGGTTCGAAAGAGCAAGGTCCCCATTATCCATTTTGCTGGTAACCCTTCTTTCTGACATGCTTCTTTGGTGAGCCTTTAGTTTATTTGTGGTTTCCCCTGTTCTCCCCCACCCCCCAACTATTTTGATCAGTGGAAACTTCTCTGAAAGTGATATCCTTTCTTTAAGATCTGTTTTGTTCATTACTTCACAAGGTTGACTGTGGTTTGGTGCTATATTGTTTCTCTTCAGGTTCTTTTCAAGGCTTCCCACATCTCTAACACGGAGGTACTAGTTTTCTATTTCAATGGTTTAGTGAAAGTTGATCTTGGATTCATGCCACCACATCAGAGATGACCTTTCTGTAGGAGTAAGGACCCACAAAAGGAAAATACTCGAGGTTTTACAGGGAGAGTGGGCCTGGAAATGCTGGCCAGGGCTGTGGCAGAGGCACGGTGGCATCTGTGAAGGTCCTGAAAAGAATCACCCCCAAACTACGTCATTTTTATAAAATACCAGTGACAACCAACCTCCTTCAATTTCCAAAGGAGAGAAGAAATCCCAAGACACAAGTTAGGTTAACGAATTGAATTCCAAGAAGAGAACATGGACTTTTCCTGGTAAACATTCGCTCACAGATTAAGGATCTTACACATTTCCTTACAACCCACCTACAGGCACACAGGTGTAGGAGTGTGTGCGTCCCCTCCCTTATCTGTAAGTCCAGGGATTGTATACACATTCCAGCAACAGAACCTAACATGCCAATCCTCAGCAAACAACAATGAGAACATTATTAATTTGGGTCTGCTTCCAAACTCAATTCCAGAAACATTTAGTGAAGCCAACGTTTGTGGAGTAGCGGTACGTAGGGTTCCATCCTATAAACGCACTACACGTCATCTAGACCACTATGTCTGTCATTGTATTCCTTTTTATTCCTCAAGTTATTTATGTGGGTCTTGTCTCCTTTTCATCCCAGTTTCCGGAGGTGGTCCTCTCTACTGTGACGTCAGCTGCAGTCACTCCTTCGCCAGCACTTGGTGAGCACCGCGTGCCACACGCCTCACGCCGTATGAGGCGCGGCTCTCTCGTGTTCTCCCATGTGCTGGTCTGCGCTTTTATTTTACTTCGATTGATGTATTGTTGTTCCTTTTACTTAGCTTTTCAAATTAAATGATTCACTCACTTATTTTCAATCCTTCTTGTCTGTTCAATAAACGCACTGAAGGTTGCCTTTGCGTGCGCTTTCGCAGCCACGCGGTTCTCAGTGTTTTATTATGGTTGCCTCTTTCACACAGGAGAGTATGTTCTCTATTTTTCAAATTTCCAAACAGCCTTTAAAAAACGCCTTTGTGTTATTTCCAATGTCAGTGTATTTATTGTAGTTGAAAAGTGTGAACTATTTGATACTGGTTTTTTGAAGTGTGTGGAACCTTCATATGTGACATACACTGTGTGCTGAATTTTTGTACATGTTCCACATACACTTGAAAAGGATGTATATTCTCCCTTTTGGATGCAGGGGTCTGTGCATAGCTATTAATGTTTTTCAGGCTGTGAACTGTGACTCGTAAGGGCATTGTAAAATTCAGGGGACAATCGGCATTTTACAAGCAACATGGGATAGTATTTTGCAAACCTTCTGTTTCATATACATATAGATATTCAATGGGTTGCATACAAGATGTATTTTTAAAATTATAAGTGGTGGTCAAATAAGACTAAAAGTCACTGATTAAAGGAAATTGTTAATTCTGCATTTCAAATATTCAAAATCCTCAGAAATTTTTGACTTACACTGATAGGAGTATATTTAAATAAATTATACACTATAATGATAATTTGCCAATTTATTCTTATAATTTTTTGAAAAGTCATCTTTTGACTTATACATTTTAAGCTTCTAATAAGTGCATTCTAGTGATTTTATTTATTTCTACTAATGGTTTTTGCTTAATTCTATTCCATCTATTGCTCTACTAATTTTCCTTCTAATTAGTATTGCATGGTTTGTCTTTTCCCAATTCTTTGTCATTCTGAGATTCTACTTCAGATGTCCCTTTACAGCAGCCTGTAACTGAACATTTAAACAAATGCAATTTGATAATTTTTTAATAGAAGAGTATAACCTGTTAAACCTTATCATGCTTACTCATATAGTTGGAATTATTTTTATTATCTTAGGTTTTTTTCCCCCATTTACCATCCTTTTCCTTTGCTGACCCCCACCCCGGACTTTCCTGCCTTCCACTGGATTCATCAAGTTTCCGCATTCCCTTCTCTCCCCCTCCTTTGGTTTGACAGCTGCAGACTGTATATCAATCATTTAGCTCCTGTTTTCCTAAGAAAGGTGAAGCCATTCATATTTCTGTCTTGCCCTTAAACTTGACAGACACCTGTAATACCTTCACTATCCACTGAGTATTCTTGTCCCTGAACTTTGGTGTTGTCTGAAACGTGTTTTATCTTTTTAAAGCAGACCAATAATTTTCTTTTAGTCACTAACACGCATCGACATTTTATAAAACTTCTGTACTTCATTGCTGCACGACATCCGAGACTTCTGTGTTCACTTTCATCCTACACTAGTTCTTTGCTAGTTCTTTCACCGAAGGTCATGCGTTGGGTACTCTTAGACTTGAAATATTTCAAATTACTTTTATTTTGCCTTCTCTCCTGAGTGGCAGTTTAGCTATGTATAAAATTCTAGACTGAAAGTTACCTTACTTAACACTTTGAAGCTATCGCCCTTGTCTTCTGCCCCCATCGCTGCAGGGGAGAATGCTGGGACCCTGTGCCCCTGAGTAGTTTCAGTGACCTTTCTCTCAGGCGTCTGCGAGGCTTCCCTTTATGCTTACTGTTCTGCAGTCTCACTGTGATGTGTCTAGAAGTGCATTTACTTTGGTACCTGGAATGAAGTTTTTAGCTGAAGACTCATGGTTTTGATTCTAGAAAATTCTCAGTTAATAGTTTTTGAAGCATGGCTTCTTCCCTCATGTCTCTCCCCTGATCTTCCTTTCAGTCGCATGTCACGTCCCACAAGACACGCCTATCTGACACAGAATCCAACACGTCTGACCACTTAGAAACATGAACTTCGTCTGTAAGGAATTCATGCTCTAGTTCTTGATTTTGTTGGCAACCTTTTTTAGTATGACATTTAGTCCGGGGTTTGGGGATTTTGGTTTGCAGGCTCATTTTGAATAGGAAGCATTTCCTCCTCGTCTCCCTACTTGCTCACTCCTCCCTAACTGAAGATTTTGTAGTTGCCACCACCCAGGCCCTTGAACCCCAGTCCAGACCAGACTATACAGAGGTTATTTTGGTGGCCTTGCCTCAGTGGTATGTGGAAATCCAGATGAGTTCTGAGACAGGACTCAGCTGCACAGGTGTGGGATTGCTACCTGGCTCTGCAGGCGCACAGTCTCCCGCGAAGAGGTCCACGCCAGTTTTACCAGCCTCCCAATAGCAGGGCCCACTGCATTCTTTTTAGCTCAGGGTTTTTTTTGTCTTTGGCACTGTTGACATTTTATACTGGATAATTCTTTGTTCAGGGGACCTGTCCTGTGCTTTGCAGGTTGTTTAGCATTATCTCTAGAATCTACTCATTAGAAGCCAATAGCAACCCCCGACCCTCAGCTGCCCTGTTATGAAAACCAAAAATGACTCTGGACATTGCCAACATCATCCCGTTGAAAATCACTTTTTAATTTTCAATTAAGGAGCCTGGTTTTAGTCTCTCCTTTAGGGTGGGGCACTCTCAGGTCCCAGCATGCCACTGGGGCTGCTGCTGCCTGCTTCCAAAGCAGGGTTCAGAAAGCTCACCCTCCAGCCTCCTTCGCTGCAGCCTTTTTCACTGATTCTCATTTATTTCTGTACATTTTGAGGCCAAAGGGGATGTTCTCTTGTTTTGAAGCTCAGCTATGCCCTTTCGGTTTTCTTCTTTAAGCTTTTTATCTCTCACTGCTACGTGTTTAAAGCCGAGGGAGAATATTAAGTGTGAACTTATGGAGCCAACTTGACTGGAAGTCAGTAGGTCCAAATCTAATCTTTTGTTTTATTTGAAACTAAGCCGTTGCCTTCAATAGTCATTAGCGTTATTAGTGTTCAGGAAATCAGAATGTGTTTGAATTTCCATAGCCTCGCTAGCTAGAGCCAAGTCACACTCCTGAATATCATCTTACTAACAACAAAAACGTGATTTCTTTTCACAGGAAACAACAGCAGCAGCAGAAATCACAAAGGCACCAACCAGCGTGCATGGGCACTTAATGTATGTCAGGGAAATACACGATCTCATTTAATCCTGAGAACCACCCCAAGGTGTAGAGCAATCTTTTATAGATAATGAAACAGAAGCTTAGAGATACCCCTAAATGACAGTCCATTAAGTGAAGGAACCAGGATTCAAATCTAATGGGAAATCTTGGGCTGTTAGCAATTGTTTCTACTGCCTCTCACAACACTCTACATAGGAGAAATGATCAATGGTAATTGTTATTTAGTGATCCTGGATGCAAAAAACTATGTCACTCCCATCAGCACCATTGCCTGAGAACCCCTCATGAACATAAGCTATATCAAGAGCAGGGGCCTGAACTCATCTCCTTTCTCAAAACCAAACTCCGTAAAAGCAGGGCTCATGTCTGTCTTGTCCACTGGTGTCATCACCAACATCCAGCGCAATGCTTAGCACAGTGGGCATTTTATATGCAATAAAATGGTGAAGACAAGGCATATGCCCCTGAGAAATTTCTGGGAAGCAGAACACATATAAAGAAAAAAGGAGACAAGGAGGTAGATGGTAGAGTCAGCTGAAAAACTAAGGATGGGGCAGTTAAAGCTCCATCAAGGTGATAAATTAAAACCTGATCTTGAACAAAGGGCAGGACTTAGATGCAAGAGGCTACAAGCATTCCGTACAGAGGGGATGGCGTAAGCGTGCGGGAACAACGGTGGGGGAGACTCTGCAAGGGGGTAGTCTAGCACAGGGAAGGCTGGAGACAGGAATAGAGGACAGACTGCAGAAGGCTTTCATGTCCGGGTATGGACTCAGCTTGAACTTGGAGGCACTAGAAAGTCTCCACAGATTTCAGAAGAAAGGTTCAAAAAACTATTTGGGATGATATTTTAAAATTGCTTCCTAGGTTGCCCATGTACTTGATTTTTTGAGAACCATCTGGATAGTTTAAAATTTTTTGCCTTGTTCTACTTGGTTTACTTGTTATTCAAGAACCAATTTTGATAGTTTTTCCCCCCAAATTCAGTAGCATACAATTGTGCAAAATATTCTCATAATTTTTCAATCTCTTCTACATCTACTTTTAAAACCTTTCTCTTATATTTTAATTCCCTTATTTTTTCTGGCAGAGTTACATTTATTTTCTTCATCCCGGGCCCGACACTAACTCGTGCCTTGAACTTAACTAATTTTACTGCTCGCTTTTCACTTTCTATTACTTTTCTCCTTGATTTCATTAGATGTTTTTCTTAGCTTTTTAAATTGACCCTTTTTTAACTTCAAGAGATGAAAGCTTAGTTCAGGTATGACAAATAGATCACGTACATATTCACCAGTTCCAGCATCTTCCCTGTCTGTGGTGGACACTACTAATCCATCCAAGCACTCTTTACTGCGGAGCTCAGAAAAGTCCTCATAATTCTTTTCAACATGATGCTCTGGGAAATCAGCAGAAGTCATATGTCAGTTGAAGCCAACCTGCCATTTGTATCTTGGTTAATTTCTTTTCAGTATTTCTATATCATGAGTTGTCCTTTTAGTACATCTTGAACTACATTTCAAATAAAAGTTCTGATGTGTACAATTCTTTTTTTCATTTTAAGAAATATTTCAGCTTTACTGGGGTAAAACTGATGAGTGAAATTGTAAGATATTTAAAGTGTGTGTCACGGTGACTTGATAAACACACGCATCGTGAAGGGATTCCTCTATCTAGTTATTTAACACACCCATCACCTCACAGGTTTATTTATCTTAATGAGAACAGTCACATTCTACTCTCCGCATATTTCTATAATGCGAAACATATTTTACTTTAGATCCTCAGACCTTACTCCTCTTATCGCTGAAAGTTTGTGCCCTTGCAGCAACCTCTCCCTATTTTCCCCACCTCCCTGCCCCTGGCAACCACTTTTTTACTGAGTTTGACTTTTTTTTTTCAATTCCACATACAAGTGAGATCATGCAGTATTTGTCTTTCTCTGCCTGGCTTATTTTACTCAATGCCCTCAAGGCCCATCCATGTTGTTGCAAATGGCAGGATTTCCTTCTTTCTCATGGTTTAATAATATTCTTGTGTGTGTGTGTGTGTGTGTGTCACATCACCTGTATCCACTCATCCATTGATGGACACGTAAGTTTTTCCCCTATCTTGGCTATTGTGAGTAATGCTGTCATGAACACGGGAGTGCAGATATCTCTTCAATTTCCTGTTTTCATTTCCTTTGGATATATATACCCAGAAGTGAAACTGCTGGATCATATCTAATTTCCTGAGGAACCTCCATACTATTTTCCATAGTAGCTGTACCAATTTTGTACCTATCAACATCGCAAGTGTTCCCTATCTCCACATCCCTGCCAACACTTCCCTTTCTTTTATTTCTATTTTTTCTTTTCATTTTTTTAAATCTCTCTTTTAAAACAGACATTCTAACAGGTGACACCACATCATGGTTTTGATTGGTCCTTCCACAACAATTAGTGGTATTAATTACCATGCTATGCATCTGTTGGTCATTTTTATGTCTTCTCTGCAAAAACGTCTGTTTAGTTCTTTTGCCCATTTTAAAACAGATTGTTATTGTTATTTTTTGCTACTGAGTTGTATGAGTTCTTTATAGATTTTGGATATTAAACCCCTTACAAGATAAATGACTTGCAAATATTTTCTCCCATTCAGTAGGCTGCCTTTTCATCGTGTTGATGGTTTCTTTCCTATGAAGAAACTTTTAAGTTTGATGTGGTCCCACTTATTTAATTTTGCTTTTTGCTGCCTCTTTGCTTTTGGTGTCAAATCACAAAAAATCATTGCTAAGACCAATGTCAAGGAGCTTATCCCCTATGTTTTCTTCCCTGAGTTTTACGGTAACAGGTTGTATGTTCAAGTCTTCAATTAATTTTGAGTTGATTTTTCTGTATGGTATAAGATAGTAATTTCCCCAACACCATTTATTGAAAAGATTGTTCTTTCCCCAAGACTGTAGTCTTGGCTTCTTTGTCATAAATTGACCGTATATGTGTGGGTATATTTCAGGGCTCTCTGTTCTGTTCCTTAGATCTATTTGTCTGTTTTTATGTCAATACCATACTCTTTTGATTACTATAGCTTTATAATATAGTTTGAAATCAGGAAGTGTGATGCCTCCAGCTTTATAATTCTTTCTCAAGATTGCTTTGGCTATTTGATGTCTTTTGTGCTTCCATACAAATTTTACCTTTAAAAAAATTTATGTGAAAAATGCCAGCAGAATTTTCAGAGGGATTGCTTCAAATCCGTAGATTGCTTTGGATGGTATAGACATTTTAACAATGTTAATTCTTACAATTCATAAGCATGGAGTATCTTTCCATTTACTTGTGTCTTCTTCAATTTCTTTCATCAATGTCTTATAGTTTTCAGATCCTAGGAGGATCTTTCACCTCCTAGGTTAACTTCATTCCAAGGTATTTTATTCTTTCTGATGCAATTATTTATGGATTGTTTTCTTAATTTATCTTTCTGATAGTTCGTTGTTAGTGTATAGAAATGTAGCTGATTCTTTGTATACTGGGTTTGTATCATGAAACTTTACTAAATTTGTTTATTAGTTCTAACAGTTTTTTGTTTTATTGGAGTCTTTAGGTTTTTCTATGTATAACATCATGTCATCTGTAAATAGAGACAGTTTTACTACTTCCTTTCTAATTTGTGTGTCTTGTATTTCTTTTCCTTGCCTAACTGCTCTGGCTAGGACTTTTTTGTTCAACTTTTTATGTTGAACAAAAAAGTGGCGAGAATAGGCATCCTTGTCTTGTTTTTGTATGTACAATTCTTATCTTTTATATAGCATGTAATATAATTTTGATCCAAGTTACTTTTTTTATTGTAAATCAGAGAATGAGGACTGTATAATTTCTACTTTTTGAGTACTTAATTGAAATGTTCTAGCTTTGAAAAATATTCCATGGGAGCTCTGCAGGGTACAAAGTTGTATATCTATTAATTTAATCCCATTAATTATACTGTTCAAAACCCATTACGTCCTTATGTTTTGGCCTATTTTGCCAATAATAATGGCTATTGTATTCTCTTTTTGGAATTCATTATTTTAAGTTGACTCTATCTTTTCTCTCATTATTTTTGTCTTTGTATAATTTTCCCTCAAAATTTTGGCAGAATTTTTAACATTTGTCATCTATTTCACTAATTTAATGTTCCACAGTGCCCAATCTCTGTTCACTGGGTTCAACCCAATTGTTCACTCAGGTATTTCTAATTTCTGTGCAATCCTCCCTCACCTCAAACTGCTCTCTCTCTATGACAGCTTTTTCCAGCTCTGCATACTGATGCACTCACTCTTAAATTTTAAGTACATTAGTAATTTTTTTAGAGCTCTCACATTTATTTTTTTATTATTTATCCTATTACAGTAGTCCCAGTTTTCCCTTTGCCCTCCTCTGCTCAGCCCACCCCCACCCTGTTCCCACAGTCAATTCCCACACCGTGCTCCATGTCCATGGGTCATTCATACACGTTCTTTGACTAATCCCTTCCCCGTCTTTCCACCACTACCTCCCTCCACCCTCCCCTCTGGCAGCTGTCTGTCTGTTCCATGTTTTCATGTCTCTGGTTCTATTTTGCTCATTAGTTTATTTTATTCATTCGATTCTTTGTATAAGTAAGATCATATAGTGTTTGTCTTTCACTCACTGGCTTGTTTCACTTAGCATAATAGTCTCCAGTTCCAACCTCACTGTTGCAAAAGGTAGGGATTCCTTTTTTCTTTCTGCTGTGCAGTATTTCATTTTGGAAACGTACCACAGCTTTTTGATCCACTCATTTACTGATGGGCACTTAGGCTGTTTCTAGCACTTGGCTTTTAAGTAGCGCTGCTATGAACACAGGGGTGCATAAGTCCTTTTGAATTGGTGTTTTGGGATTCTTAGGTGTTTTGATAGTTGGATCAAAAGGCAGTTCCATGTTTAGTTTTTTGAGGAAATTCCATACTATTTTTCCACTGTGGCCACACCAGTTTGCATTCCCACCAACAGTGCACTAGGGCTCCCTTTTCTCCACAACCCCATCATTACTTGTTTGTTGATTTATTAATGATGGCCATTCTGACAGGTGTGGGGTGATATCTCATTGTGGTTTTAATGTGCATCTCTCTGATGGCTAGCAATGTTGAGCATTTTTTCATATATCTATGGTCCATCTGTATGTCCTCCTTGGTGAAGTGTCTATTCAGGTCCTTTGCCCATTTTATAATTGGACTGTTTGTCTTACTGTTATTGAGTCATATGAGTTCTTTATATATTTTGGAGATTAAACCTTTGTCTGATGTATCATTGGCAAATATGTTCCCCATACAGTTGGTTCCCCTTTTCATTTTGATGATGGTTTCTTTAGTCATGTGGAAGCTTTTTAATTTGATGTAATCCCATTTGTTTTTTCCTTTATTTCCCTTGGGTGTATCAGCAAAAATATTGCTACATAGGATATCCGAAATTTTACTGCCTGTTTTCTGCTCAGATTTTTATGGTATCATGATTTATATTTAAGTCTTTTATCCATTTTGAGTTTATTTTTATGTATGGTGAAAGTTGGTAGTCTAGTTTCATTTTTTTGCATGTACCAGTCCAGTTTTCCCAAAGCCATTTATTGAAGAGGCTGTTTTTACCTCATTGTATGCTTGTGCCCCCTTTGTCAAGTAAACCCATAGAGACATGAGTTTATTTCTAGGCTCATTATTCTCTTTATTTGATCTATGCGTCTGTTCTTATGTAGTACCAGACTGTTTTGATATAGTGGCCTTGTAGTATAGTTTTATATCATATATTGTGATCCCTCCAACTTTGTTCTTCTTTCTCAAGATTGCTGAGGCTATTCAGGGCCTTTTTTGGTTCCATATAAAGTTCTGAAATATTTGTTCTAGATCTGTGAAATATGCCATTGGTATGTTAATAGGAAATGAATCTATAGATGGCTTTGGGAAGTATGGACATTTTAATGATGTTAATTCTTCCAATCCATGAACATGGTATATGCTTCCACTTATTTGTGTCTTCCTCAATTTCTTTCTTCAGTGTTCTGTAGTTTTCCAAGTACAGGTCTTTAACCTCCTTGGTTAAATTTATTCCTTTTATTTTTCTTGTTGCTATAGTAAATGGGATTTTTTTCTTAGTTTCTCTTTCTGATAGGTCATTGTTGATGTACGAAAATGTCATGGATTTCTGAATACTGACTTTGTAGCCTGCTATTTTGCCAAACTCGCTTATTACGTTGAGTAGTTTTTTGGTGGAAACTACAGGGTTTCCTATGCCACAGTGATTAGACAAGAAAAAGAAATAAAAGGTATCCAAATTGGAAAGGAGGAAGTAAAACTGTCATTATGTCCAGATGACATGATAGGGTACATGAGTAATTTCTAAAAGAAAAAATTTTTTCTTTTTTGTTTAAACTTATTTCAGAGGTTGGCAGCTCCTCTGAATCTTCTCCATAGGGCTTTCCTTTAAACTATACCATCTATTCCAAGGACCCAAGATTTTAAAATATTTGCTCACTTTCAGAAAGGAAAGTCTAAATTTGCCATTAAGGGTTTATGATCGTGGAGGAACTGATATAGATTCTGTCAAAGATTAGTATAGGTTTCTGTCTCTTTTAAAAAGGGATTTTCACAATCAGATAAGAAAGAAGGGATATGACAGACAGGAAATACCTGGCAGTTACATTTCCATGTTAACAACTGTTTAAACATATGGTGGGCAGAAGTGAAAAGTAGGATTTTAATTTAAATTACACATATAAGAACCACCAAAGGCCCTTTTAATTCTTTGACTCTCATGTACTTCTTTCTCCCCACTGCACCATACACACCCCAGTGGCACTTTTGATCGAGTGTGGTTATAGTACCCAGTTTTATGAATGATGTCATTGTCCATGACCCAAAAAAGCCTTAGGACCTCTAATGCATCCACTGGCTGAGGCCCAAACGCAGATGGTTGGTAGAGGAAAGAACCTGAGTGGCAGACTCCTTGCCTGGCCCTCACCTCTTGCTACCTCCAGACCCCATCCTTCAGAGTGAGAGCGTGTCATCTGGTGTATTCCAGGTCCCCCACTGATTTCCTAGACTGCAATCTCATAGGAAGGCAGTATATAAGCCCTCAACGTTGTTCTTCAATCCAAACCTTCTGCATCTGACAGATAAATTTCCCCAACAGCTCAGCATAACAGTGACACTAATTCTTTCTACTGTTGAGTATTTTATTGGCCACTTAAGTGGGAAAACTGGTGTGGAAGGGGAGCATGTCGGTTCCTAACTGCTTACATTGCACTTTCTCAAAGGCAGTATTTTATATTTTAATACTAAATAATAGTTTTTACACTTTAATTTGCTTCAATTTCATTTTATATGATGTTGATTACACTTAATATTTTTCCTCAAATATTCAATGAACTTTTTTTTCTTTTTCCCTCTGTCCCTTCCTCCCTCTTTTTAAAATTTATTATTTAAAAAATTTTTTATTGTATTGAAGAAAATTTTACCCTTTGAGACAGCATGGATGGACCTGGAGAACATTACGCTAACTGAAATAAGCAAGTCAGAGAAAGACAAATACCATATGATTTCACTCATATGTGGAATCTAATAAACAAACTGAACTAATAAGCAAAACAGAGACAGATTCATAGATAGAGAGCAGGATGACAGCTAAGGAGGGAGGAGGTGAGGGGGTGGAGGGATTGAGCAAAAAAGGGATTGCAGAGGGGAGGTGGGTATAAGAGGACTAAATGGCAATGGAAAGGCAGTATTTTAGGATGACTTGCTGACACTGCTGTATAGAATGACTTTGAATAGATTGGTGGGGCCTTTGAAATCAGTGGTCTGCTGGAAAGAGTCCTCGGTTAACGCAGTAGGTGATGTGGATTCCAGTTCTAGTTCTGCCACAGACCACCTGTGCACCTTGCTACACTCACAGCCCCACACTATGCCTCTATTCTTTTAGATTCCAGCACTAAAAGTCTATCATTATTGTGATAGTGTGGTTTATAATAAGAAGAAATGCACCTTTGGTCTTCCTCCTGTTTCTGGCTCATAGCTCCCCAAACCCTTGGAAGTTCCTAAGTGTTGAGAGTGATAGAGGTGTCTTGCCATGTTAATGAGGTGGCTTTTAGAAACACCTAAAAATGGGGGCTGGTTGCCAAGAGAACCATGTGATTAGAGGGTTGGAACTTTCAGGTGAATCAATCACCAACCAGCCAATGATTGATCAATCATGCTTATGGAATTAAAGCCTCCATAAAGACCCAAGAGGAGGAGGCTCTGGGCGCTTTGGGTTGGTGAGCAAGTTACGGTGCAGGGAAACTGGTGCAGCACGGCGGCGCCGCACCCCTTGTCCTGTGCGTCTCTTCCATCTGGCTATTTCTGAGTTACAACCTTTTATAATAAACTAGTCACCTAGTAAGTAACAGGTTTCTCTGAGTTCTGTGAGCTATTCTAGCAAATTAACTGAACCCAAGGAGTGGGTTTGGGGAACCTTTGGTATGCAGCCAGGAGGTCAGAATTACAGGTAACAACCTGGCCTTGCACGGGCATTCTGAGTTGGAGGGGTCATTGGAACCTCCAACCCACAGCTCCTAATCTGTAGCCAGCTGGTCAGAAGCACAGTTTAGAAGTCTGGGTTTGTGGCTGGCATCTGCGCGTGTGTGTGAGTGTGTGCATGCGTGCAGGCGGCCACATGTGCACACACACGCAAAGTTTAACAGGACTGACTTTAACCTGTGGAATCCAATGTTATCTCTATGTAGACAGAGTTAACATTTAGTTGTATTTTTGGGCCCCCTGCTGGTATCTGAGAACTGCTTCTTGATGTGAAGGGAAACCCTCCCCCTTCCTCTGCTCACATTGGAATTGGGTCTAGGAACCCTTAAAATTATATTTTTCGGAAATGCATAATTTAGGGAATCCTGCATTTAAGGATGGCAAGGCCCTAGATTTGACCATATTTCTTGAAACTACAAATAATAAGGGGCTGAAAGGCTGACAGAAGGTGGCTAACCTACAATATGATATCTTCCATGCCCACATCCAGAACCTATGCTGGGCAACTGTAACGCCTGATCAGTGTACCCCATTTTAACGAAGCATACGTTAAAAAGGTATTGCTTTGCTTTCTTTTTTTCTTACCTGGTCCTTATTTTTATATTTTTCTGACATTCGTTTCTGAGCATCTTCCATCATATTTCTGACATCGCCAAACGTTCGGGTCAGATTAATTGGTATTTGGTTTTACCATGCTGCTGAGCTCCCAATGGCTTTCCTCCCACCTAATCCCTAGCAGCTTCCAACAAACACCACTGTCCTGGGTGCTGACACAGAACAGCAGTCATCTTCGACTTCCACTAAGGCCACCCTGAGGGAGAAGGTCCTAAAACCTGGGTGAGGGAAGGTAATCCCAGTTGTCTAAAGAAAAGCACTTTTGGTGAGTCTGGTGTTCCTTACACAGCTTTCTTTCTTCAGAGGGGCCCCAAGGTGCAACAGTTCTGACCCTGCCCTTCCAAACTCTCCTCTAGTCTATGAGTTTTGATCAGGTCCTTGGCAAACGTGAACCTCCTCAGGTTTCTTTCGCCCTGTTTCCTGGAGAGTGTAACTCTGGCTCTGAAAAGAAGGTCATTTGCAAGGAAGAGACAGTTCATGTGCGTGCAGTAGCCGCTCACAGGCTGTCACAGCTCTCAGTTCAGCTGACTGCCTGGAAGAAATACCACAAATAGTTCGGAAAGGAGGGTCTGAAGTGGGCACTGAATTATGAAGTGTGGTGAACATTAGAGAGGAAAATCAAGAAGGGCTGCTGGCACTACAGAAAAGGCTAAAAAAATCGCAATCATTCCCTTACAGAATTGACAAATGAGATTTAGCTAAAGGAACTGCAAGTAAGGGATTTGAGAACTCGAACAAAGAACCGTTGGGCCAAAAAGGGATGATGAAAATGGCTGTAAAGCATCAGGATTAAAAAACAAATGTGCTCATTAAAAAAAAAAAGCTTTCGACGGAACAGACAGAAAACAAGCTATTTGGGGGGATTATTCAGTGGGGACAGTGGTTTGGTTTTACAGACGGGAAACTGAAACCTTTAGGGGGAAAGTGACCTGAACATTATCATAAAGAAACAGGACTCCACTGTTGTGATTCTCAACTCCCTTCGCACCAAAATCCAAACGGCATTCCATCTTTTATGTTCTATTGTTCTCTAAAGTCAGCCCTCTAGGATGTGGAAACTTTGATGCTCTTGGAAATTGCTTCTATATTTGTCTAATGCCAACTTCTGTGCTAGGAGAATTTTGAAGTTCAACCCCAAAACACAGGGCTTGGCATGGTCAGAAGCTCATTACAACTTCTCATTAGTTGTGTCTCTTGGGGCCACTATGGCATTCCTGAGTGTGACTCAGTATCACCAGTCACAACTGAGGGTTCCTGATTAATCTCAACTGAGCCAGAGTAAAGGCTGCAATCAGTCCCAGCAAATGAAGTAACACAGCCTGTATGAAGAATGTAGAAAAATTATATGAAATTGCCTGAAATGCCACCTTAGTATTAACCATCTACCTAGTACTTATTTTATCTGTATTATGTACCAGGCACTGTATTTGTGCTTGGAATTCATTAATTTACTTACGTCTCCCAATAACCCTGTGAGGCAGGTACTATTATTATCCCTATCTTAAAATAGGAAACTGAGTCACATAGATGTTAAATAACTTGCTACGCTGGCCAGAAACATGATTCACTTTAGAATAACAAGAATATATCAACTGATACTGAGGATCTGGACTGCAGAACCCTTGAAAGGGTTCTCTAGATTAAAAATAACTTCATCAATCCAAATCAGGTACAGAGTGCCGTCCGCAGCAATGACACCCCAGTGACGGTTTCTAGTGTGGTACATTCTCCAGTGTCACCACGGCAACATCAGGTGTTAATGACGGCGGACCCTGGGTGTACTGTCTGTACAACTTTTCTGTACATCTAAACTCATTCTAAAATGAAAGTTTATTTAAAAAAATGTATGTGGATACTTCACAGAGAGAACTTTCCATAGACTCAGGACAGAGAAAAACAATGCTTTTCTGTTTCCTGAAAGCTGGAAGAACACGGAAGGCAGCGGGGCCCTCACGACACCGCACGTTTCACGTGGTGGAGGGGACGCTAAGGTCTCCATTAGTGCTAACTGATTTAGCTTCAGAGACTTGTGCTCAAGTTTTAAAGGCAAATTGGAAACTATTTCCTGGAACAACGCCTCACAGCATGCCTTTTGATTCTTGGATTATATTTCTTAAATTCTGAAGCAATCTGCTTTTTTCCCCCCTTCTGTGCATTTTTGGTGCTGAGCTGTTTCCGGTTTTCCCACACTCCTGCCTGTCAGAGGGAAGAAACCACAAAAATGCAGCAAAGCAAAGCTTGTCCACAGCGCCGCAGTTCCACCTCAGCAGGCTGAAGCGCCCTCCTGCCAGCAGGGAGCTCAGGACAGTGAGCGGCATCTTCAATGTGCAGCCCAGCTGCCTGCTGACCCAGCCTGCCTCTCCCCCAGCGGACCTGCCAGCCACACAGGCCATCACGGGCCACCTCAGGATACGGGTCACAATCAGAGAGTCCACACGCAGGAAGCACACCGACAACCTCAGCACTCGAAGCCGACTCCCTGATTTTCCTACCTACCTGTGGGCTTCTCCCACCTGTGAAGCAGAGTGTTTCAGAATGCTTGTGCTAGCTCTCGTCTCATTACTTCACACCTGCTCACTTGGCTACTATTTGCCAACTGTCCTGGGAAGGTGATATTCTTTTTATCCCCACTTCACACACGAAAAAACTGAGGCCCAGAGATTAAGTGACTTGTAACTTGCAGAAGGTCTCAAGTCAGTCAAGGGTGGCGTGGGGATGTGAGTACAGGCAGGCCAGCTCCAGAGGCTGCACCCTGAAGCACTGGACCCCGCTCCCTCTAAGGTAAGGGGCCATACAGCTCCCTTCCTGTTGTGCTGGTGGCTTTCAACCACACACTGCAGCCCTCCTGCTGCCCTCCCCTACCGCCCCAGAGCTCCCTAAAGTCATCACAATGCCAATTATTCCAGGAACAGTGCTCGGCACTTAGTAGGCACTGAATAAATATTTGTTGGATAAAAGAAAAATGGTAACGACATAATTAAAACAGCCACAGGGGATTGCTTTCAATTGAAATTCAAAATTTGATTCACTGTGCGAGGAGGGAAAAACACTCACTGTTTTTACAATGTCCTAGGATCCCTTTTTACAACTGCATTTGGTTGTGTAAAGGACAAATGAATGAGGAGCTGTAAGGAGAACAAGAGAAATACACAAGTCTCCTCTGGGTGTCTGTACACCAGGAAACGCCCGCCTCCTCCAGGCATCTTCATTTTAAATGGAGAAGGGCCAGTAGGTCCAACGCCCTCTACCGGTCCTTTCCTGGTTCACTAGCTAAAAAATGGCAGGAGGTAGAGGGAAGAAAATGACCTACAAAAATTTGATTCAGGAGCGGAAACGTGTTTGTTGTTTGTGTTTAGTTTTTGAGGTAAAACTACAAAGTCATTGAAGGGAACCAACATGAAGCTGGGTTTTTGGGTTACTGATGTTAAGCTGTTAATTAAGAAACAAGACTCGAAGGAAGCCTTTGACCCCCTCCCCTCTTCCTGTCGGAGATTCAGACAAAAAAACCTGCTTTGGGAAGGGAGCCTTGGCTTAATCACCTTAAGAATCTTTACCTTAGCAGGAAAGACTCTAAGCCTGTTAGGAGATAACCCCCTCCCCCCATGACCTACTGTTTCTGAGGTGCCTGGCAGGAATTTTCCTGCCATGTATGTTCTTCTTTTCCTCAACTATCTGTAAATCACCTATTCTCACTTCTGAAATTGAAGCCACCCCCCGCTTTGTTCGTTGCCGTCTTTGGAATTCTCCGTGTGTGCACTAAAACTTCAATTTTCTCCTGTTAATCTGTCTCCGTTAACTTGATTAGCCCAGCCAGAAGAACTGAAAGTAGGGCAAAAGTACCACTATTTAAGACCCCACAGTATCAGAAACGTTGTCACACAGTCTGCTTACTAATGCCAATGAAGTTAATCTTCCCACTGACATCCCACATCTGCGTCATCCTACTCAAGTGCCTAAAAGTGAACACAGGAAGGGAGCAGGGCACTGAATTGTATATGAAATTCTGCAGATCTGACTCTGTAGAGTGACGAAGAGAATACCTCCAGGAGGAATTTTTCATTCCCTTTCTCCAAGCCCACAGGTCAGCATTGTTACCTGGTGCACTGTCGGACTGTAGCTCTTGCCAGAGGCTGGAAGAGTTGGTGAGCAATGACCCTGAACTCCACGTGTGGTGGCAGCTCTCATCACAATCCCTGGGAACCTTTAAGAGCAGTGCCTGCCCCTCCCACAGGGTAAGCAAGAGCCCAGGCGATTCTAACTTGCAGCCAGAGCTGAGAACCAGTTAGCCTTTATTACCCATCAGGTGCTCTAGTTTTCAACAATTCAGTACCAAGTGTCTGGAAAATTCCATAAGTAAAGAGCTCTATTAGCACAGAACTGATATAACTCAGGAGATTATTGAAAACTTACTTGGAAGCCCTCTGGGATGTTGCCTTTCTGAGAACTTGTTTGTGATTGGATGGGGGTTTGGGGACCAGGGAGGAGGAAGAACTTGGAGGTGGCACCACTTTTTGTAGCAGAGTGGTTGGCTTCTGGCCACTAACTGTGGCACTTGAAATTCTGCAGGCTGCACCATTACTCATTGTCCATAAATTGGAGTTAGGTAGCGTTTGGCTGCCAAAGATCGCCTTTAAGAAAAAGAAAAGAGAAAAGATCAGTGTTGACGGCCTGGACAATCCATTTGCCGTACTTGAGCGAGTGGTTTGTAGTTCTTTAGTGGGACAAAAGGAAAAGGAAAACTGTTACAGTCATCTTTAAGGAAAAAACCAAACACCTTTGTAATTATGCCAGTGCAGGTCTAGACCCAGAGAAGGGAAATCTCTTGAAACACAGCTGGGATGGCCTTGTCGAAGGTACTCTTGGCAAGGCATCAGGGCATCTGGGTACTGCACATTGGTCCGTTAAGTGTGAATTAGAAAAGCACGTAGTTTCTCCGGCTTACTCTCCCTTTCATGGTTAAATTCAACAAATATTTAACAAATGCCTCCCACTGGGTGTCAGGTGTTACAAGTACAGCACAGAACAAGGGTGACTTGAAGCTTGTCGCCATCTGAGCCCACTGACAGAACTCTGCTCCTCCAGGGGGTCTGCGTTCTGAGGACAGCGAAGAAGTCAGTCTGGCTGAGGCATTGACACAGAGAGTGGAGAGAGGAGGCGGGAACAGAAGCCAAGAGCCAGGCCTTGCATGCATGGCCTTGAGGGTTATTTGTAGAATTCTGGCCCAGTAGCACCTTGTTGACCTAAAGATGATCACAAGATGGACCTTTGAAAACACTTCCAAAGGAAAATCGCTACATGGATACAAGGTCAACACAAGGGTCTTTTTAGCTCAGATGGTGAGCCTACAAATAAATAGAAACCTAAAAATCACTGTCTAAACACCACAAACAGTAACATATACCTGCAGTTAGAACGTAAATACTTCCTCCAGTACATCTTTTAAAAATTCTTAAAACTTATTTACCTCTTAGAAATAGGTTTCTTTGTTTTGGGTTTGGTTGTTTTTTTTTTTTTTTTTTTTGTATCACAAATTTTGCTACTGGTACTTCAATACTACTAACACCGCTTTCTTTTATTTAAAATATATTGATCATGCTACTATAGTTGTCCCAATTTTTCCCTTTGCCCTCATCCACCGGGTACTCCCCACTCCCTCTGGCAATCCCCCACCTTAGTTCATGTCCATGGGTGATGCACAGAAGTTCTTTGGCTACTCCATTTCCTACACTGTTCTGAACATCCCCGTCTATTCTGATCCTACCAATTTGTACTTCTTAATCCCTGCACATTTACCCTCCTTCTCCCCATTCCCCCTACAGATAACCCTCCAAATGATCTCCATATCTATGATTCTGTTTCTGTTCTAGTTGTTTGCTTAGTTTGTTTTTTAGATTCAATGGTTGGTTGTTGTGAATTTATTGCCATTTTAATGTTCATTGCTTTGATTTTCTTCTTTTTCTTAAATAAGTCCTTTTAAACATTTCAAATAATAATGGTTTGGTGATGATGAACTCCTTTAGCTTTATCTTATCTGGGAAGTTCTTTATCTGCCCTTCCATTCTGAATGATAGCTTTGCTGGGTAGCGCAATCTTGGCTGTAGGTCCCTGCTTTTCATGACTTTGAATATTCCTTGCCAATCCCTTCTAGCCTACAAAGTTTCTTTTGAGAAATCGGCTGGTAGTCTTATGGGGACTCCCTGCAGGTAACTCTCTTCTTTTCTTTTGCTGCTTTTAAAATTCTCTCTTTATCTTTAACCTTTGACATTTAAAAAAATATTGTATTCACTTATTTTTAGAGAGAGGGGAACGGAGAAAGGAGAGAAACATCAATGTGTGGTTGCCTCTCATGTGCTCCCCACCCCACTGGGGACCTGGCCCATAACCCAGGCATTTGTCCTGACTGGAAGTTGAACCAGTGACCCCTTGGTTCACAGGCCAGAACTCAATCCACTGAGCCACACCAGCCAGGGCAACCTTTGGCATTTTAATTATGATGTGTCTTGGTGTGGTCCTCTCTGGGTCCATCTTGTTTGGGACTCTGTGCTTCCTGGACTTGTATGTTTATTTCCTTCACCAAATTGGTAAGTTTTCTTTCATTATTTTTTCAATTAAGTTTTCAATTTCTTGCTCTTCCTCTTCTACTTTCGGCAGCCCTATGACTCAAATGTTGGTATGTTTGAAGTTGTCCCATCCCAGAGGCTCCTTAGCCTATCCTTGTTTTTTTGAACTATTTTTCTTCTTAATGTTCTGATTGCACTATTTTTTTCTTCCTTATGTTCCAAATCATTGATTTGAGTGGAGCTTTATCCACTCCACTGTTGATTCCCTATAAATTTTTCTTCATTTCACCTAGCGTAACCTTCATTTCTGCATGGGCCTCTTTTATGCAGTTGAAATACTCAGTGAGTTCCTTGAGCATCCTAATAACCTGTGTTTTGAATTCTGCATCTGATAGATTGATTATCTCCATTTTCTTTAGTTCTTTTTCTGGAGTTTTGTTATATTCTTTCAATTGGTCCATATTTCTTTGTTTCTTCATTTTGGCAGCCTCCATGTATTAAGTAGAGCTGCTTTGACTCCATCTTAATAGTGTGACCTATTGTAGAAAAGCGCATCCGTAAGTTGGATGGGACAGAGCCTTAGGCAACCGCCAGGGCAGGGCAACCTGTGAGAACCAGGTTGATGGAGTCTCCGATATGGTGTTGCTGCTCTGTGGCTTTGTGTGGGGGACAGTGCCGGAAACACATTTACACCATGAAAGGGACAATGCTGCTGCCTGCCATCCCCCTCCACTTGCCCCGATGCCAGACACTTCAATTTCTGCCCATATGCTACTGGTCCCCTTCCAGCTGCTGCTCTGTTGATGAAGCCCAGAGGGAGTCTGCATTAAGTCCTAAGTCTATTGCAGACCCTTTAAGAGGAGACTCCTGAGAATCCCACAGTTTCTTCCGCTGCTCCAACCCCTGCTGGTTTTTACAGCCAGAAATTATGGGGACTTATCTTCCTGACACTGGAACCCTGAGCCAAGTAGTCTGTTGTCAGGTGGAGATCCCTTGCTCCCAAGGTATCCCTCCCAATTCTTATCTACCACACATGGGTGTGTAACCACCCTTTCCATGTCTCCACGCCTCTGCACCTCTCTGCATCTCCGCCCCTCCTACCATCTGGATGAATGTGACTTCTTTACTTCCTTGGTTGTTCCATACAGCTCAATTTTCTGATGACTCTGGGTGATATTTGTTTTTTAATCCAGTCGTATTTTTGCTGTGGTTGTGCGAGGAGATGAGCCATGTTTTTATATACATCTCCATCTTGACTGGAAGTCTTAACACTGCTTTCAATATGCATGCATTATAAAAGCTTTAAATGTGAAATAATACTGAGAAAAATAATATAATGGACAAAATACATGGGACTTTTTATTAAACGATTTCTGGCAACTGATTCCATCTGCGGACATTACGTATACAGAGACATAAGAAAAATGTCATTTTCTGCCCTGACTAGTATGTCTCAGTGGATTGAGTGCCAGCCTGCGAACCAAAGGGTCACAGGTTCGATTCTTGGTCAGGGCTCATGCCTGGGTTGCGGGCCATGTCCCTGGTGGGGAGCGTACAAGAGGCAACCACTCACTGATGTTTCTCTCCCTCTCTTCCTCCCTCCCTCCCCCTTTGTCTAAAAATAAATAAATTAAAAATCTTTAAAAAAAAGTTAAAAAAAAAACAGAAAAATGTCATTTTCTCATGTCAAGGCCAAAAGGAATAAGATGTTCTTAGGAATCATTCGCCTTCTAGATAGTCTTCACTAGTATTACTTTTGTCCTGTATGAAGTTTACTTTTTAAGATAAAAAAGATGAACTGAGTAGCTTTAGTAAAATGTTAAGCAACTCTTCTATACTCATGCCTGGGAATGTCCTTTATCCCAAGGTCCTGGGCAGGTACAAAGGGGATAACGGCATCTTGCATGGCGTAAATGTATTTCAGAGGCCTGACAAAGGACAAAAGGATTTCAGAGGTAGAAGGCTGCAGCATTTTCGAAAGAACCAATCTGAGATGTTGCATTGTCTCTGTGAACCACCCAAGGGGAAACTGAGGCGCTACTCACTCACCTACACCTCTGACCCAAAGAAGGGAAACCTCCAGCAAGCCTCCCGTGGACAAGTGACCAGAGGGTACAACAACAGACCAGATGTGTGGCGCTGGCCCTAAAGCAAACCCATTCCCCTCAACTACTGTTTCCATGTCTGAGGGCCTAAAAATCGGAGGGAGAGGCTCAATTGAAAGGGAGGAAGGAGGCAGGCATGGGCCACCCTAGGCTTCTGTTTTCACCACGACACCCCAATAATGGAGCTCAGATGTGAAGAGTGCTTGAGAGATGCTTCCTTTGGGATGGGCAAGAGACCAGAAATCAGGATGAGGCCGGAAGAGTTCTACTTTGGCCATTCATAAACAACGTCACTGGGTGAGCAGCAGAGGAAGAAAAACCATTGTTAGTAAAGAGCTCCTGGAAATAAAAATATTCTTTTTTGAGTTAGATTTCTCAGGTTGTGAGGGAAATGTCATTAGTGATAACATCTACTAAATATGCGTTGTTGTAGCGACAACCATATTTTCAAATTCACTGAGTTTATCTTTTTTTCAAAGCCTTGCTGGGACATCTAAACACAAGGACTAAACGACAAGAACAGGATGAGAACAATGAGTGTAGTAAACGTCTTTGTGTGAAAAGAGGAATAAACACAAGTGTACGTATGTAACACCATGCATGCAAACACACAATGTTAATGTCTGCACAGAACAATTCTGAAAGATACAAAAACCTGGTAACTTGCATGGAGAAGAATTGGTTAGCTAGCGGTCAGTGTGAGAGGAAAACTGATTTTTTACTATATATCATTTATACCTTTTAGAATTTTGTACCATCTATATGTAGTTTAAAAAAACAAACTATAAAAGAGTCAAGAGTAAGTCAAGTTTTAATAATATTTAAGCAGGTAACAAATGAACTCTGAGCACAAGTCAAAGCATCCAAATAAAGCCCCAAGTTTCAGCCAGCTGGGGAGAGGACTGGCCATTACAGAGGGCTGAAGAAAGAATTGGCTGCTCAGCATCTATGGCTACTAGACCAGATTGGGTCATCTGAGAAAGGCAGAGCGTCTGGTGAGGGGAGGGGAGCACGGCTTTGCAGGCAGACGCTGCCTCGGCTCAAATGGAGGCTCTGTCCCTTATAAATGGGGTGACCTTTTCAAGTTCCTTAACCTCCTCTCCAAGCTTTACCTTCCTCATAAGCAATTATAATCACTTTGCTGGACTGTTGGGGATTAAATAAAGATCACATAAGCAAAATCTAGTGCAGGCATTCAATAGATTTCTTGAAATGAAGTACCAGGTACAGACAGCAGACACTCAACAAAAGTTCTGTTCCTTCTCAAACCTTCGCCTCAGTTTACTGAGGAACCGGAGGACAGGACGACACGCGAGTCTGCCTCTGTCTGTAATGATTTGTGAATGGTAGTTGGTTATGTCTTTTTCAGCATATTTGTCTAGTCTTATGATGATGCTCATTAGCTGTGAATGCAAACTCTGAAAATGAAAACATATGTCTAGGTTCCTGAGATCATATTTGCTCAATTCTCTCTCGCATAAATAATTTTTTCCTCTCCTGAATGCTTAGAAAAATTTATTGGTATGTGTCTTACCACATTTAGCACACTCTATCTTGTATTACAGCCACTTTTGTATGTATTTTTTTCTCCATCTGGACAATACACATGGGAAAAGGCTGGATTTATATCTGGTTATTTTTTGTTTCATCCACAGTGCCTAGAATGACTGGTGCATAGAAGGTGCTTAAGAAACATTTACTCCATAAATTAAAAAAAACACTCACATTATAATAACTATTCATTTTTTCTCACAACAACAAATTACTCTGCAAGAGGACAGGCAAGTTTGCGTGTACATAGAAATGTAATCTTGTAACAGGGCCATTCTCTGGACTTCGAGTAGCGCCGAGTGTGTTATTTGCATTCCAGGTGCACTCAGCCACAAAACGTAAGCAAGCCCTCCTGTAGATCCCAAACAAAAATAAATTCACCTTTCTAGATGCAAACTGTGGCAGGACCTTAGACACTGATGTCCTAGAGCACAGGTGGCAAACACAAGGCCTGCGGGCCGAATCCAGCCCTCCACCTTGTTTCTACCCGGCGGCAGCACCGAGCTCCTTGCCCTACTTAAGGAGTAGTTACATTTACACAGTCCTAAAATTACATTCGGCTCCTTGAAGGCAACCGCGAGGCTGACGTGGCCGCCAGTGAAAATGAGTTTGACACCCCTGTCCTACAGTAATACGATCAGTCTTTACCTCAAACAACGACATACAATAACTTAGGCGAACTTACTGCTTAGGAGACTGCTTCTCGCCTGGGTATCACTTCCCTCTTTCTTTTTAATGATACTACCCTGATTTTGTCTGGGTAACGTGCGTCCAGCTACAAAATTCTATTTCCCTGGGAATAACAGTTCTGAAGTATAAACAGTTTCCAGGCGCAGTTTTGGGGAAAGCTCTTCAAGGCGGGTAGACTGGGTCGGTACACAAATTTTGCCCTTTACTACTGTTCTTCTTCTTACCCAGAATATGACATCCAGCCAGAGGTGTACAGGCGTCAGGGGAAGTTACTTGCTAAGGACGGCAGAGGATAAAGACAGAAGGAACATGCATTTCTAATAGCACCATGTGGTTTGGGCAAGCCTATCTCTACATTTATGATTATATGGGAAAAATATACATCTCTAACTTGTTTAAACTAGTGGGGGAGGTTGGGGGAGAGAATTGTTACATTGCAGCCGAATGGAATCCTAAGGAGCTGAGAAATAATTCTCAGTCTGCTAGAGAGTCAAGCTTACTTAATTAAGCCGCAATACAGCATAAATGTACTGTACCTCGAATAAGCAGACACTCTTTCTAAATAAAAAGCTTCTAGGTTCTGACTTATTTGGTGAGCATACTTTAATATGCTGAATGAATTAAATGACTACAACTCTATACTATACCAAATTCCAAAAAGTCAGTAATGTAGACAAGCCCCCAGGTGTTTTACCAAAGCCAAGGCTAAGTGGGATGAGATGAAATCAATCAAATCTGATAAGAAACCCAGAAAAATATTCAGGCAACCATTAAAAGCAAACATATAGCCCCGGCTGGTGTGGCTCAGTGGACTGAGTGCCGGCCTGGGAACCAAAGGGTCACTGGTGCGATTCCCAGTCAGGGCACATGCCTGGGTTGTGGGCCAGGTCCCCAGTTGGGGGCATCCAAGAGGCAACTACCCATTAATGTTTCTATCCCTCTCTTTCTCCTTCCCTTCCCCTCTCTCTGAAAATTAAAAAAAAAAAAGGAATGTAATTAATTTTTAAAAAAGCAAACATATAAATGGATGTACTTAGACTGGTGGCAGAAATCAGAACCCCAGACGCCACAGCCTGTATTAGCCCCAATCCTAAAACTGTACCAGCAAGATAGAACATGTGAACTGTTTTGCCCTGCTAGTCATTCATAAATGGACAGAAAAATTACAGGAAGTTCTCTCTGTATAATCTCTAAGAGATGTGAGGTTTGGATACACAATATTAGCACTCTGTGCTTGTGGCTTCACAAGCCAGGGATGGGGGCTGCACTGCCACCAATGTCCTGGGAATGTGAGAGCTGTGTGAGCCCTGGCCTCAACTCAAGACCTGGACAACATACACTAGACTTGTGCTTCTCTATTGGGTATGGGAAATGGCCATGCTGCAGCAAGGAGACTCAGAGAAAACCACAGTTTGAGGGCTGGCTTGGTCCCAGGCAAAAGACTGGAAAGGCCCTCCTTGTCCCACAACAGAAGGGTACTCGTGGGTGGGAAGGAGGAACTTCTGATAGACAGAACACAGACTGCGACTTGGAAGGCTATGGGGCAGCAAGATCTGGGCTCTCCTACTCGAAAGATAATACCGTTGAGAGATTAAATTCTGGGAGGTTTGTTTTTTTTTTTTCTTTTTCTTTTTTTTTAAATTCCTTCCAGAAAAACACTCCTTTTAGTCTTTACTTAGGCTTCTTGGTGATGGAACAGAGCTGGGTGATTCTTTATAGTAAAACAGCTCTCTAAATTCACTTTTTGAAAACTAAGGGGGATAAGGTAGGCAAATGTTGATTTCTATTTGAATGGGTTAATTTCTCTGTGCCCCTTTTACTCTGGTTTCAGAAGAGCAAACATTTCTAGGCATTATTCTCCCCACTTGGGACTTTATTGGACTTGGATAAAGTTCCCATTACACAGAACACAACAGAGCCACTTCTAGCATGTTTCTCTCTGGCAGCTCAAGCCCTGCGACAGTATACCTTCCTGAGCGTGTAAGACACTAATCACTCACCTTACTAAAACCAGGCCCAGAGCTGTTCCAAGAACACAGTAAGCCTTTCGTGCAACCATATGCTGTTAAAGGCTCAGGGTCGAGGTGAGGGTGAGGGTAGCTGTTTCTATTTTGGCAAAAGCAAGCTTCCAAAAGGCCTTTCTCTCACATTGTGTGGAGTTCTCGGCCGTCTTCCATCCACAATGTTTACCCGCCGGGACAAGCCTGGGGGCCAAGCGAGAGAAACACAGAACAACTTCCGGTACTGCTACAAGGCACTGCGCTGTGCTGCAGCCCTGATAGGGATGGGGCAGGACTCTGAAAACGCTACTGTTCCTACAGCGAAAGAACAATGACACGAATACCGGAGACAGGACTTTGAGTTGCCAAAGACATTGGAAGTCCTCTGGAATATCATTGCATTTTTTAAATCAATAAGGAAACTCTTCCTCTTTTAGCAACTAGGAAACAAGGCTCTATATTAGTTCAAATGATCTACTCTACAGGATGTGAAATAGGTACTCACCTGGACAGAACAATTTAGGAGAAACTATAAATGACCAGTAGAAGAAACTGCTGTGCTTCAGACCGTCCCTCAATCAACTGTAATTGCTAATATTTGAGCAGCAATGTAGATAATTAAAAACAGATATTCAAATATACTCATGGACTTTCGGTCACGATGGCAGTGTAGGCAGACACCACTCACCTCATCACACAACCACATCAAAATCACAACTACAATATAGAACAACATTGCTCAGAACCAGCAGAAATGGAGTTGAATGGAAATCTTACAACTACAGAATTAAAGAAACCGCACCCATCCAGACTGATAGGAGGGGTGCATATGTGGAATGGAATGGTCCCTCACCCACCTGTGGTGGATAAAAATTTGGGAGGGATATCTTGGGAGTGAGGAGTCCCAGCCCCACACCAGGCCCCCTAGCCCAGGGTTCCAGTGCCAGGAACATAAATCCCCAAAAGTTCTGGCTGCAAAAACCAGCAGGGATTGAGTAAGTGGAAGAAACTGCTACAGCCCCAAGCAGTTCCTCTTAAAGAACCCACACAGGAACTTAGATGCACACCCTTTGAGCTCCAGC
Source organism: Desmodus rotundus (assembly GCF_022682495.2). NCBI lineage: Eukaryota > Metazoa > Chordata > Mammalia > Chiroptera > Phyllostomidae > Desmodus > Desmodus rotundus. Next base: position 117,065,523 of record NC_071393.1, on the reverse strand, counting down.
ACCAGACCCAGCAGCTTAAAGGCAGTGGCAGAAAGGGAGAAACCAAAGTGTCTGGCATCAAGGCTAACAGAGGCCGGTGACCCTCTTCCAAACCCTCCATCCACAGAGCCATCAAGTTGGTGCCATATCTGAGACTCCATCAACCTGGCTAACACTGTTTGACCTGCCTTGGCGACCTGCAGAGACTCTGCCCCACCGAATTCATAAGCCCACCCAAGCTGCTATTCCATATGAATGGCTGATCTTGGCTCAAGCTCCACTACTTCCTAAATCCTCTCAAACAAGCAAAACTGGCCTCAGTGTGCCCCATGACTGGCACTAGCAGCAGCCAGCCCAGATTCACAGCTCGGCTTCACCTGGATATCCCCAAGCCTGGCATGAATAGCAGCCTTCTCAAATTGCTTTATAGCTCAGGCAGGGTGGCCCCAGGCAAAACACAGGTGGGGGCTGAGCTTGGCCTGCACCACCTGGGAAACCCCAGGGCCAGCGCACCCAGTGGACAGCTACAGACCACATCGGAGCACCAGAACCCTGCCCCTGCACATGGAGGGCAGAGGTTGGTGGTAAGTGGTCACAGCCAATCCTTGCAGCTGACTGGCCTGGGTAAATCCCTCCCATTGACCTGCCAACAGCAGCCAAGAGGGTATATACTCAGTCCACACAAAGGACGTACCTCGAGGACCCCGCTTGGGTGATGGGGAGGGGGCTGTGCCACTGGACCCTACAGGACACCTACTACATTATGCTACAAGACACACAGTCAAAGCAGCTCTACCTAATGCACAGAAACAAACATAGGGAGGCTGCCAAAGAACGGAGACAAAGAAACATGGCCCAAATGAAAGAAAAGATCAAAGCTCCAGAAAAAAAAACCTAAATAAAATGGAAATAAGCAATCTATCAGATGAAGAGTTCAAAACACTGGTTATAAGGATGCTCAAGGAACTTAGTGAGGACCTCAGTAGCATAAAAAAGATCCAGTAATAATCAAAGGATATACTAATTAAAGAACAATTTGTAGGAAACAACAGTAGAGTGGATGAAGCCAAGAATCAAACCAATGATTTGGAACATAAGGAAGCAAAACCAACCAATCAGAACAAGAAGAAAAAAGAATACCCCCAAAAAACAATGATAGTATACGCAGCCTCTGGGACAACTTCAAGAGGTCCAACACTCGCATCATAGGGGTGCAAGAAGGAGAAGAGAAAGAGCAAGAAATTGGTACTCTATTTGAAAAAAATAATGAAAGAAAACTTCCCTAATTTGGTGAAGGAAATAGACATACAAGTCCCAGGAAGCACAGAGAGTCCCAAACAAGATGGACCCAAAGAGGACCACTTCAAGATACATTATAATTAAAATGCCAAAGGTTAAAGATAAAGAGAAAATCTTAAAAGCAGAAAGAGAAAATTAATTCATTACCTACAGGGAGTCCCCATAAGACTATCAGCTGATTTCTCAAAAGAAACTTTGTAGGCTAGAAGGGATTGGCAAGAAATATTCAAAGTCATGAAAAGCAGGGACCTACAGCCACGACTGCTCTACTCACCAAAGCTGTCATTTAGAGCGGAAGGGCAGGTAAACAGCTTCCCAGTCAAGAAAAAAAGTAAAGGAGTTCATCATCACGGAAGCATTATTGAAATGTTAAAGGGACTTAACAAAAAGGAGATCAAAACTATGAACAATAAAATAGCAAAAAATACAAATCTATCAACAACTGAATCTGAAGAATGAACTAAGCAAACAAAAAGAACAGAGACAGAATCATGGATATGGAGAGTGTTTTGATGGGTGCCAGATGGGAAGGGTGTTTGGAGGAATGGGTGAGGGGATTAAGAAGTACAAATAGGTAGTTACAGAATAGCCATGGGGATGTAAAGTACAGTAGAGGAAATGGAGTAGCCAAAGAACTTATACGCATGACCCATGGACATGAACAATGGTGTGGGGATTGCATGAGGTTGTGGAGGGGTGCTTGGTGGAGGGGGGCAAAGGGGAAAAATCAGGACAACTGTAATAGCATAATCAATAAAATATAATACTAGAGCAGTGATTTTCAACTGGCGTGCAGTGGCAGGCACACTGACGTGCTGCAAGAATTTTTTTTCATCCTCACTCAAGGACATGCTTATGGATTTTAGAGAGAGGGGAAAGGAAGGGGAGCGGGAGGACAGAAACATCGATGTGAGAGAGAAATATTGACCAGCCACCTCTCGTACACGTCCTGACTAGGGACCACACCAAAACCCAGGCATTTACCCACGACCTTCCTGTTTACTGGACGATGCTCCAACCAACTGAGCCACACTGACCAGGGATACGAGAATTTTTAAAACAGGCAGTAGCTGACGATTAAGTCAGGGGCACTGACCTCTTTTCCCTTAGACTGTCAAATAAGAAAATGACAACAGCCAACACAACAACAGCTGTCCAGTGTGAATGAGTCAAAATTATACCTATTTTTTTTGTCAGATCGGCAAAAAGATAAAAGTAATATATTCTTTGGTGTGCCGCAGAACTGTATTAACTAGTTTACGTGTGCCATGAGATGAAAAGGGTTGAAAATCACGGGGCTAGAGAAGTGCTGTGAAGGCAAACACAGCTGGAAAAGGGACAGGGGCGCTGGAGGGTGGGACAGGTGGCGTTTTCAACAGTATCATTGGGGAAGGGCCCCCATGAGCCCTGCTGTTTTGTCACTTTGGAACAGTGTTGCGATAAAAATCACGTATCCAGATCTTTTCACACGTGCTGGATCATTTCCTTAAGTAGTTTCCTTGAAGTAGAATAGCCAGATCAGAAGGCAGAGGCTGCTTCGGCTTTAAATCCTTTTTTATATCTATTCTCAAACTGCTATCGGTCTGTTTGAGAGGATAAGTTCCTTATCTTTCCTTGGTTACTGTGAGGAAATAACATGTGTCCCATGAAAAGGAGGCTCATACTTTGATGCTGATGCTATTTTTTAAAATGTTTTTAAGACATATATGCCTTTGGATAAACATGCTAACAATCAACATAGATATTATTTTAATCATTTTATCATACTGTTTATTCTTTCTACTCACATCTCTCTCTAGAAATGGTGAACAAATTAAATTGCACATATTTTTTGATTGTCTAAATAAGTAAATAGTAGTAAAGAGGTAGCTAATACTTTAAGAGCCTTTAACTTCTCATAAATCACCTTCTTTAATATCACTTTAACTAATTTTTGCTTCTCGCACAGGGCAGTGGTTAATTAAAACTCCCAAGTTAAATTAGAATGTCATGTATATTTAAATTATAATACATAATAGAAGAGAGATTTGCACACATGTTTACTGAAGCTTTATTCACAATAGCTAAGATGCAGAAGCAATCTAAATGCCCACTGACAGATGAATGGATAAAGAAAATAGATGTACCTACAATAATAGACTATTATTCGGCCTTAAAAAAATACCGTCATATACAACAAAACAGATAAACTTCAGGACATTGTGCTAAATAAAATAAGCCAATCATAAAAACACAAATATTGCATGATTCCACTTATATGGGGGGGCCCCAAAAAACCCCCAGAGTTTATTTATAAAAAACTGGGTATTTATTCTGACATGTGTAAACTCCAGTCACCGCCAAAGCGCTCTCCGTTCGCTGCAATGCACCTACCGAGACATCCTCTCCATCGCTCAAACAGTTTTTGAACTTGCCAATTTGGATGCCTTCTGGTGCTTCTGCTGTGTTTTGTTTCACCTCTTTCACATCGGCAAACATTTCCTTTTGAGGACTTTTGTTTTTCAATTGGGGAAACAAAAAAAAGTCACTAGCTGTGAGACTGGGTGAATAGGGAGGATGGGGCATGGGGGTCGTGATGTTTTTGGTCAAAATAGTCAAAAACTGCTGAACACTTGGCACGGTGTGGGCAGGTGCACTTGTAAATTGCCCATCACGAAACGGGCAAATGTGTTGAAAGGATCTTCAAAAAAGTTCACCAAAGCCCAACACAGCCTCTCACAACAACACCAGCTGGTACACTGATACAGATGGGTTCCTAGAACACTCACCTAATGGGGAAAGCCTATAATTACAAGGGGCCCGCCCTCCAGAAGGTAATTTCATTTTTGCTTCTGTTTTTGGTCCTGCCTCGTACGAAGCATCTAAAGTAGTCAAACTCATGGCAACACAGAGTGGAACGGTGGTTGTCAGAGGCTGAGGGGAGGGGCCATGGGAAGCTGTTCAATGGGTAAAGTTTCGGTCGTGCAAGATGAGTAAGCTACACTGACCTGGTGTACAATAATGTGCATGGAGTCAACAGCACTGTAGATACACTTAAAAATTAAGAGGACTTATGCTATGTGTTTTTATCATAATGAAGCAAAAAGTAATACATAACAGTAAGACCAATGAACTTTCATTGAGTCTGTGCCGTAGCAACCTGGGATCCACACCCATGGAGGAGTCTGACTTCAGAAACCCGCTGCGCTACCCTGCCCTCCTTATTCGTGCCATGCTGACTCCCTCTTACAGCAAATCCGTTGAAATAAAGTCTCCCTTCCAAAGCAGATCTCCAGCAGACCTAGCACTAGGTCCAGTTTGCGTCAGATGCATTTGGAAGACAGAGATGTCACTTCCTTTACTCCAGGAAGGAAAGGCTGACAAAGTTGTAAGCAAATCATTATCACTTATTTTAAAGGTTAAAGTAAGTATGTATGTATGTATTATGTATATAAAAGTAACCTCAAAGATCAGCAATGACCCCAGGTTGAGAGTTCAATTAGTAAAAAAAAAGGATAATTCATAGCCTCATTTTCAGTTTTCTGTTTAGGTAAACCCTTTATCTAACAGTAGTTTTAGGGAGTTATTTATATGTCAGGGCCCTTGTTCCCCTAAAACACGTCTGTGTCTGACATCTCCTGACCAGTAAAATGGAATAGACAAGGCAGTCCCTAAGTCCCCTTACGACTTTAAATTCAGAGTTCATACATATTTAACTCGTCTCTGTCTTCAAATGCATACTTTGGGTGTTTTGCCCTAGAGTCTCTCGTAGTCGACCTACGGTGCATCTTGCACAGACCTTGCTGTCATATGCTCATTCCGCGTTTTCTTGTGGCTGCGCCTGTCTCGGATGGGCTTCTCCACGTTTAAAGATGACGTCTTTCCTCCTCTCACAAAGCTACTGCTGTTGAGTCCCTCATATGCCCCCAGACAAACAGAAAGCAACCTCAGGTCCCAGTGTGAGAGAGGAAACAAAACTTGTCATCAGGCAGCTATAGCAAAACCACATTTTAAGAATATCCAACCAACAAACAAGATTGATCCCAAGTAGACGATAGGTAAACAGCTGCCTTTTAATATACCCACAACCGTAAGAGTTCTGAATTTTGACTCACTATGCCGAGCCTTTCTTTTGTATTTGTGTATAGAGTGTATAGCAGCGGCAGCAGCAAAAGCAGCAATAAAATTGGAATGCCTTGTGTGCTGTATGATAAATGCGTAAAAACACAAGAAGCAAATGAAGAGCCACTTCTACCAGGGGGAGGGTGGCAGGGTGAAAAGGGACTTTGGAAGCCCTCTGACCTGGTTTGAATATCATCTCTGTAATTAGCTAGCTCTGCGACTTTGCATAGGTTACTTCCACTCTGTGAGCATCCATTTCCTCATCACTGGAATGAAGATAACACTACAGTTAGCACTCAGGAGTCACTCCCTATACACCCATTTCCCTGCCCTCACCTTCCTCCCTCTCAGATTCCAGAGGGACACTACTCCGGCAGCAGCTCAGAAAACAACCTGGTAGAAACCAGAGGACTTCTATTACTATTAGTAATGAATCAGCATAATAAACTGATGTCTGTGTTGTAATAACGCATTAAGAATTAGATTTATAAGGTACCAAAAAAGCAAGCATAATATTAATCACGCAAAGGTGTCATCTGTGGTATTCACATTCGTAGACACCTGCCATAATTCCTGGTAGTCTTCTCAAAAACACCTGTCATAGAAATGAAATTGAACTAGTGGGAACAGTGAAAATAACAGGGTTGAAAGGCCAAACAATGCAATATACAGATGATGTATTATAGATTGTACACTCGAAACCTCTATAAATTTACTCAGCAATGTCTCCCCAATAAATTTATAAAATTAATAAAATATTAAAAAAGGCCAAAGTGATCATTGAAGATATAATTCCTGTTATTAATAACAACCCACATAAGTGCTCTGAATGTCCAAACTTCTGGAATGTACGTCCAGGATATTACTGAGTAATACTAGCACAAGGGAGGGTAAAGTATGGACATTCTAAGAGTTGTAAGCCCAGAACACCTTCTGAAGACATTTCTTTAAGAGTCCATGGTAACTGGGATAATGTCTAGGCCTGAGTTTACAGATATTTAAGTAAATTTCTTCTTTTGTGACAGAATATATATATAGTAGGAGACTAGCTAAGGTATGTGAGAATAACTTTTCAAACACAGTTTCATAGGTGTCAGTAGGTACTTGTTGAATGTACTTATTACCTGATAATACATATGGCTATTTATCGAATGCTTTAATATACTATCAGGGAGGTAGCACATAGCATACAGCCACCAGCTTGGATGGTAGGCTGACACGCCTGGGTTCAAATCCCATCTCTTCCAGTTACTGCTTCTGTGACCCTGATGCAGTTACATAAATGACGCTCTGTTTTTTCATCTATAAAACGGGGCTAATGAGAGAGCAGTTGTGAGGATTCAATGTGATGATACAAATAAAACTCTGGTTCAGCGCTTTGCACATAGGAACGTCCTGAGGATTGTAAACCTCACGATAACCCACGGGTATATATCATCATCTTCATGTCACAGAGAAGCAAACTGACGTTCCAAGAAGTTTGAAAAGCCTGCCCCAGGTCACGGAATGGCCAAGGCTAAGGTTCAAAGGAAGGGCTGCCTGCCTCCAAAGCTTGCCCAGCACGCCTGTTTCGAACAACTGAATGAACAATAGTTTCACATGTATTACTTCACATATTTTCCATGTGTTTGGAGGAGGTAAGAAAAAAACGTTTGATTTGGCAAAACCTACTAAATCGAATGGTTCTAGGAAAATTAATCATCGTCATCATCATCACCATCATCATCATCTAACGGAGTGTTATACGAGTTCCAGATAAAGGTCAGAAGGAAAAACAAAATAGAGCAAGAACCCAAACCAAACCAAAAAAACAAAGCAGCAGTAGGTGTGACGCTCAGGTCAACCTGCTCCAGGACTTGAGGCGCACAGGCCCACGCGCTTTCCCTTGCGCGCCCCGGTCCAGCCTTCCCCTCAAGTACTCTGTCAGAAAAACGCAGAAGGCTCCCCCCGCACAGCGAGTCTGTCTGCCTGCTCTCTTTGCCATGCCGAGGAGCCGGCGTGTTATTGCTGGCTGCCTGGAAAAGCCGGGGTGCCTGCTGAATTTCTCTTTCTTCCCCCTCCCCCACAACGCAAACACACAGTGGCTGAAGGCTTAGAGAAACAGTATTCATTCCACCAGGGGGGCAGAATTTTTCTAGACACATGCAATGAACTTTTAGGAGCAGAATAACAAGACTTGGCTGGGCTTATATGGGAATCCTTCCCACACCTGTGAGGTTGCGCATGTGCGTGTATATATAGACCGTTAGCCAAAGCTCATTACATGGGGCACTCAAGATGTTACTAGCACAATGAAAGACCCCTTCATGTGAACCTGGAGTTGCCGGCACCCTGCTCCCCTGCTTGTTAGAGGAACATTAGTCTCTGCTGGCCCTTAGTGAGTCTAGGTTAGTCTGGTAAAATTGGGCATGGTGTGAAGTGGGAAGGTAAAGAACAGATGGACTGGAAGGACGAGAAGAATTGAGGATGTACATTTTTCTCCTGCCTTGTTACCTTACTAAGTTGAAGGTAACTCTACTAAAAATTGAAGGGCTTTGGGAACCACTGAAAAATTAAAATCCCCCTTTCCACCTTGCTTGTTAAATTTCAGCAGTTCTGCCTTGGCCCTCAAAATGTCCTTAATTTTTCTGCTTTTTCTGCTTTTTTTTTTTTTTTTCAGTCTGGATGAGGCAGCAAAGAGAGTGGGAGGGAAGGAGCGGGGGTTGGGAGCAGAGGTTTAACAAAGGATCACTTTAACAGAAACTCCTGAGTAATCGCTCTGTCCTGGGCCAAGAATAACATCAGCTCAATGTCGGCAATTAGAATCAGGTCAGGGGGACCCCAGAGCCAGTGAAGCCCCCTCACAGACCCCAGCGTGGAGGGCCACTCATGCTGCTGTCACCAGCAGTCACTGGTGCCCAAGAGAGGCCCGAGACTCAGCTCAAAGAGAACTTTCTAACCTTCTCCTTCAGGAGCAGGAAGCCGGCATGAGAAGGAAGTGGGAAGCAATGAGGGAAACTAGGCAGGAGACACACAGAGGGACATATCAACCATCCCTAGCCTAGCAAGGCTCTGCAATTTCCCCAACCATCCCAAAACTCATTTTAAAGGAATTCATATACGTAAAGCACCTGGAAGAGTGCTTGGACCACAGTAAGTGCTTATTAAGTGTTGGCTATTAGTATTGAAACAAAGAGGGAGGAATCTGTCCTATGACTTATCTCTTGTCCACTATGAAAATGAACCCTGGGAGCAGTGATTGCTGAGCACAATGTACCCTGATAAAAAGAGTGAGCAAGGAGATTTTCAAGTTTGGAAAACTTATTTATAAGGGACTGTAATAGATGGAGTGAGAAAGATAGAAAGAAAGTTCCTATAAAAAATGATGGCCAAAATTTTATAAGGGCAGCATTAAGTTTTACCATATCCAGTCTTCCTTCCAAAGGACAGAAAACAAATAACAAAGGAGACATTTCTCATCTTTTTCCTCTAGCTCAATGGTTGTCAAAGTGTGAGACCCAGAGGAGCAGCCTTAATATCACCCACAAACTTAGAAACTGAAATAAGTGAGCCCCATCCCAAATACTGAATCACAAATGGGGTCAAGGAAGCAACTGGTGTCTTAATAGGCCCTCCTCGGGGGTCTGTTGCTCAGAACCAGGGGTCTACGAATTAGGGCTTGAAGGCCAATGCAGCCTCCTGACGGTTTTTGTAAAGAAAGTTTTATTGGAACACAGCCACACTCATTTACTCACACATTTCCTATGGCTGCTTCACCCTCCCATGGCAGAGGCCACAGAGACCGTGTCTATGGCTGCAGAGTCCACAATGTGTCCTACATGGCCATTTACAGAGTTAGGTGTGCCCGCCTCTGCTCTGGCTTAGAACAATGTCTTTTTTTGTAAAATAGAATCTTTATTATATATATTTTCCCATTACCATTTAGTCCTCTTATACGCTCCTCTCCACGGCAGTCACCACACTGTTGTCCATGTCCATGAGTCCTTTTTCCTTTTTGCTCAATCCCTCCATCTCCTACCCTACCTGTCCCCACTAGCTGTCATCTATTCTCCATCTATGAGTCTGTCTCTGTTTTGCATGTTAGTTCAATTTAGAACAATGTTAAAAAAAAAAAAAAAACTGCTAGTTTGACCCATCAGTGTGTAAGAGCTCATAGTTTCAATTTTGTCTTTTGTTTATCAGGCTCTCTATCAGATGGACTGGATCACACCTATTCCTTTGCACCTCTGTCCCTGGAAAACTTTGCCAGTGGCTCTGGGTGACCTCTCTCTCATGCCCATGTTAAAGGACCAGCTTTCAGTAGGGGTTGGTTCAGTGCATGACAATTTTCTAGATTTATGAGTGAAAGGCCAGACTGAGATGAAGAGCAAAGCTTACTCCTCATGAATGGTTAGAGATGCCCATTTCCACACTCATGCCCTGAATCAGAGTGTGCCTCCTTGAAATGAACACCTTCAAAAAGCCGGCTAGCTATGTGCAAAAAGGAAGGAGACCCTCTGCAGGTACACAAGAAAGGCTGCAGGACAGGTCCCAAAACATTTTTAGGAGATCACTATGAAAAGCGCCATCCACGTACATAATTAATATGCAGTAATTATAATATAATTAATATGCTATAATACAACATAATAAATATAAAGTCCTCTTTAATGTCCCACTCCATAAACAGGTCTTTCTTGTAGAAGAATGCTCGATAAGTCAGACTTCAACTCTACCCACTGCTCTTAAACAAGCAACCAACCAAATTGTTAGCTGTATCGATGGCTACCTACATTTAAGTCAAGTGAATCCAAAGCATAAGAAGTTCATCAGAAAAACAACCTCTTCTAAAAGTTAACCCAAGAACAGAAGTACAGGACATACTGAGAATGCAAACCACATTTCAATCAACAACGCAGTTGTAATTATAGCATTCAGGTCTCGCACAGTCATAAGGTAAGTTAAAACAGAGGCTTAAAACTCAGTGGGGCTTTGTTCCTTTTGTGAAGTGATTCTTGTCCCCTGAAAGAAAGTGCCCTAAGTTACTAAATATTCCTAATGTTAGAACACTTAATATCAATTAGACTTCAGTCTATATGGAGGTGTAAGTAGACACACTTTGCCTCCTCGCACAACCAAAAGGGCAACAACAAATTTAAAAACGAAAAATAACCAGACCTACCAGAATATCAAACTGTATGGAGGTCCAACAACCAAGGAGTTAAAGAAGAAACATTCAACCAGACCGGTAGGAGGGGCGGAGAGGGGCAACTGGGGCAGAGAGGATATGTGGCAAGGTGGCAGCTGTCAGACTGAGCAGTCCCACGTTTGTGTATGGGCAAACCAGGAGGAACAACTGGGGATCGAGACAGGCTGCACAACCCAGGGTCCCAGCGCCGGGAAACAAAGCCTCAAAACCTCTGACTGAAAACACCTGTGGGGGCTGAGGCGGCAGCGAGAGAAACTCCCAGCCTCACAGGAGAGTTCATCAGAGACACTCAGGGGGTCCTAGGATGTACACAAGCCCACCCACCCAGGAATGAGCACCAGAAGGACCCAGTTTGGTAGCGGGGGGAGTGACTGAAAGCCTGCAAGAGCTGAGCAAGTAGCACTGTTTCCTCTCTAACCCCACCCCTCACCCCACAGACAGTGGAAAAGCGCAGTGTCAGGAGTTGTCCCGCCCTGGCGAATACCTAAGGCTCCGCCCCTTACAACACAGCTGTGTGGAGACAAAGAAATAGGGCCCAAATGAAAGAACAGATCAAAGATTCAAAAACAGAACTAAGTGATGCAGGGATAGCCAACCTATCAGATGCAGAGTTCAAAACACTGGTAATCAGGATGCTCGCAAAAATGGTTGAGTATGGTGGCAAAATAGAGGAAAATGTGAAGGCTGTGCAAAGTGAAATAAAGAAAAATATTACAGGAACCAACAGTGAAGGGAAGGAAATGAGGACTCAAATCAATGATTTGGACTAGAAGGAAGAAATAAACATTCAACCAGAACAGAATGAAGAAACATGAATTCAAAGAAACAAGGAGAGGTTTAGGAACCTCCAGGACAACTTTAAACATTCCAACATCCGAATCATAGGGGTGCCAGAAGGAGAAGAGGAAGACCAAGAAATTGAAAAACTTATTTGAAAAAACAATGGAGAACTTCCCCAATCTGGCAAAGGAAATAGACTTACAGGAAGTCCAAGAAGCTCAGAGAGTCCCAAAGAAGTTGGACCCAAGGAAGCACACACCAAGGCACATCATAATTACATACCCAAGATTAAAGATAAGGTGCGAATCTTAAAAGCAGCAAGAGGAAAAACATACAGTTACCTACAAAGGAGTTCCCATAAGACTATCAGCTGATTTCTCAAAAGAAACCCTGCAGGCAAGAAGAAAGGGCTGGAAAGAAGTATTCAAAGTCATGAAAGGCAAGGACCTACATCCAAGATTACTCTACCCAGCAAAGCTATCATTTAGAATGGAAGGGCAGATAAAGTGCTTCCCAGATAAGGTCAAGTTAAAGGAGTTCATCATCACCAAGCCCTTCTTATATGAAATGTTAAAGGGACTTATCTAAGAAAAGGAAAATGATCAAAAATATGAACAGCAGGGGGAGGGTGGAAGCAAGGGAGGGAGGTGGGTTTGGCTGGGATGGGGAGAAAATGCACACAACTGTAATTGAACAACAATAAAGTAATTTTAAAAAACAGATGAGAATCTAAAGTCATCTTATAAAAAAATATGAATAGCAAAATGACAACAAACTCAGAACTGAACCCAAAAACAAAAACAAAAACAAATTAAGCAAACAGCTAGAACAGGAACAGAATCACAGAAATGGAGATCACATGGAGGGTTATCAGTGGGGAAGGGGAGGGGAGAGAATGGTGGAAAAGGTACAGGGAATAAGAAGTATAACTGGTAGTACAAAATAGACAGGGGGAGGGTAAGAATAGTACAGGAAATGGAGAAGCCAAAGAACTTACATGTACGACCCATGGACATGAACTAAGTGGGGGGAATGCTGGTGGGAGGGGGGTGCAGGGCTGAGGGGAATAAAGAGGAGAAATAAATGGGACAACTGTAACAGCATAATCAATAAAATATATTAAAAATAAATAAAGATAAAACAACAACAAAAAAGAACACTTAATATCGTTATTCTTTTTTTCTTTTTCATTGAATTTGTTGGGGTGACATTGGTTAATAAAATTATATAGGTTTGGGGTGTACAATTCTATAATTACACCATGTGTATATTGTATTCTGTGTTCCCCACCCGAAGTCAAGTCTCCCTCCATCGCCACTTACCCCCCCAAATCCTGTACTATCTCCTCCCACCCCCTTCCCCCTGGTAATCACCATACTGCTGTCTGTGTCTAGGTTTCTTTCCTTAATCCCTTCACCTTTTTCACACAAGAACACTTAATATCTTATTTTCTATTTTATTAGTTACAAACTCTTCAAGCTAACAGAATTTAGTTTCTTTAGCTCTCTCCCACAGTTCCAGAACTTCACCCTTCCTCATTTTATCTAAATAAAACTGTGGATTAGAAGAACCGGGGGAAGAAATAAAATAATGTATAAACATATATAAAATTGTGATGAATGATTTTCTGTTCCCTCTCCAGGAGTCAAGAGACAACTCCCTTCTTGGGAGTTCTGACTCCTCCCTAAGACAGATATTCTGACAGATTCTGAAAAACATATTTTCCATATACTTCATAGTTCAGTGAAGCTAAACTGGTATAATCCTCAGTGGAAAAAAAATCCACACAAGAATAGTAGTCCTCTGAATTTTCAAAGGAATGTGAGTTGCTGAAAGCTAATCAAAAGGCTGAGGAGGACTTAAAAATAAGCAGTTTCTAAAAGTGAAATGAACAGCAGCAAAACTGTGTTTCCTTCTTCAAAACTTCAATACCCTACCAGCACCTCCTTTAAAAAAAAAATCACCTACCATTCTCAAGGTGTGGAAGCATTAAAAATGATAAAGAACCAACTGTCTAGATATACTAGGCCACAGATTATACTCACATATTAGAAATAAGGCTACATATGATAGCTCCACTATCTAGCATCTGATTTAGTTGGCATTCTCAAGTATTCTGAATGATGTCGGAGTTTAGAAATTTAAAGAGTTTTTAAAAATTTGCACAGATTAAAAAAACTATCGAAGATGCACAATTATATCTACAATTGTAAAAATGTAAACCGGCTTAAATGCCTCTACTACCCATCAGGCTTTCGAAAGAGGAACATTTCCACCTGACAGAAGGCAGAGTGGCAATCAAAATGAGATGCTACGTTCCGTATTTTCCAGATGAGAAGTCTGGATCCTTCTCCAGTAAAAATGACCTAACAAACTACTTCACAAATGCCTGCACTTAGAACTTCTCAATTATAAGCAATTAATATAATATATAGTGTACTCTATCACAGATAAAGATGACCAAGTGCTGAGTCCTATTGAAATAACAAATATGTCTGAACCTGGACAGTAGTTGAAAAGATAAGTAGGGAGCATAATAATAATTATTTTATTTAGAAGAAAAACCTTTGGTAAATGCTGCCTTAGCCCTAGAGTGAGTATTAATTTTGCACAAACTAATGCACACTACATTTTTATAAGAAAAGAGCAATGTCAGGAGATTAAGCTGATAGAAGACATTTCTTCACATAACCAAAAGTCAGGGAAGCTCACAGAATCAATACTGATTCAGCCCAACAGAACATGCAGAAGAGGGTAAGTGATTCTAATGACACTACTGACTCATAAAAAAAATATTAACTCTTTATGGCCTGCCTTTTTTGTGAAGCCATCCTTTCTCTGTAACTGGGGCCACACTGATACCCAAGTGCAATATACTGAGAGAGATCCCTCACACATACTCAAAAGAGTTCCTATCATTTCATAGACCGCGAGTAGAGAATCAACACTGCGCCAGAGCATACGCTCCGTGATCGCAAGCGTTTTGAGTACATTGTTATATTTTGGTATGCATTGTTCGGAGTACAAACTATCCAACCATAAGACCAACAACTTCACTTATGACCATTTCCTATAAGAACCTGAACGTGATTTATTCCTTGAAAATCTTGGTAGATCATGTGCTTATGAAAACCAAGTCGATGAAGGCAAGGGAAATACATTTAGAAAAAAATTTCTTCAAATGCTAGCTTTTAGGTATCTGAGAATTAGACCCTCTGGGAAGTTACTGACCTAAGATCATACAATAGAAAGGGTAAACACTACAATAGAGACTTTTGTGGAGAAACTCTCACACGGAAAATGGCAGAACTGGTTCAGCACCACTTTACAGCAAAGCCAATGTCGTGGCTTCAGAACATTTCTGCCCCGAGAGTAGATTCCCCAAGAACCATCCGAGCCATGGTGGTGTTGGCAAACTTTGGTAAATTGTATTCCTACTATTTCTTGTTGACTTTACTACTATTATTATTACCAAGAGGAGGAAGATGCCAGTATTTGGGAAAGTCTTATCTTGAATTACCTGGTGCCGGGCTCGACTCTGGTCCAGAAGTTGCCGGGACTGAAGTTTTTGTTGTTCGAGTTGCTGCAGAGCGAAATGGAGTTGGTAGCTGCCTGCTGTGGGGTGGTACTTGTGCTGGGGGGCCACGCCTGTGGCCCTGCTGTACGCGTTGTTCTCTACCTCTCCCTCCCAGGCAAAGCCCCCTATTTGGAGGCTCCTAGAGGGAAAAGAAAGCAGA
This sequence comes from Desmodus rotundus, assembly GCF_022682495.2. Taxonomy (NCBI): domain Eukaryota; kingdom Metazoa; phylum Chordata; class Mammalia; order Chiroptera; family Phyllostomidae; genus Desmodus; species Desmodus rotundus. The sequence continues at coordinate 117,050,439 of NC_071393.1, read as the reverse complement.
TTTCTTAGAGTGGTTGTGTGAACAAATTAAAAACGAGAAGTATCTCAGGTATTCTTCCTTTACAGAACTAAACACAGTTTGAATTACAAATCTGTTTGTGTGCTAAATTATCTGACTCGCCCACTAAGCTGTGAGCTTACAAAGACAGGGTCTGCTCTGCTCTCCACTCCGTTTGTAGCTCTCGTAGGCCTGGCACAGAGCCAGGGCTCAATAAATGTCTGCTGAATGTTAAATAGTTAAAATAGCAATTTCACTTTCCTCACCAAAATATTAACAAACCTGATTCAACAAAACCTTAAAAAGATAAGACACCATAATCAAGTGGAATTTATTCCAGGGATGCAAGGTTGGCACAATATCTGCCAATCAATAAACATGATACACCACACAAAGTCAAGAATAAAAACCATATGAGCATATCAATGGATGCAGAAAAAGCATTAGATAAAATCCACAACTCATTTATGATTAAAAAAAAACCTCTCAGTAAAGCGGGAATAGAGATAGCACACCTCAATGTAATAAAGGCCATATATGGCAAATCCACAGCCAACATCATACCCAATGGGCAAAAACTGCAAGCGTTTCCCTCAAGACTGGGAACAAGACAAGGATGTCTGCTTTCACCACTCTTATTCAACGTAGTACTGGATGTCCTAGCCACCGCTATCAGACAAGAAAAAGAAATAAAAGGCATCCAAATTGGAAAGGAAAAAGTAAAACTGTCATTATTTGCAGATGACATGATACTGTATTATAAAGAACTCTAAAGATTCCACCAAAAAACTACTGGAACTGATAAATAGAGTAACAGGATGCAAAATGAATATCCAGAAATCAGTTGCATTATTTACACCAATAATGAACTATCAGAAAGGGAAACTAAGAAAACAATCCCATTTACAGTTGCATCAAAAATAAATAAATTTAACCAAGGGTGTAAAAGACCTGTACTCAGAAAATTGTAAGACACTGAAGAAAGAAACTGAAGAAGGTACAAATAAGTGGAAATATATATGGTGTTCATGGATAGGAAAATGACCATGTTAAAATGTCCTCACTACCCAAAGCAATCTATAGATTCATCACAATTCCTACCGAGATGCCAATGGTGTATTTCACAGAACTAGAATATTCCAAAAATTTATATGGAACCACAAAATACCCTGAATAGGAATCATGCTACCTGATATCAAAATATACAACAAGGCCATAATAATCAAAACAGCATGGTACTGGGATAAAAACAGACACAGATCAATGGAACAGAATAGAGAGCCCAGAAACAAGCCCACACTTTTATGGTCAGTTAAATATTTGACAAGGGGGGGTAAGACTATACAATGGGACAAAGACAATCTATTCAATAAATGGTGGTGGGAAAGCTGGACAGACTTGCAAAAATATGAAACTAGACCTCCTCCTTACACTATACCCAAGGATGAACTCAAAGTGGATTAAAGACTGAAATGTTAGACTCAAACCGTGAAAATCCTAGATGAAAACACAGGCAGCAAAATCTTGGACATTGCTCATAGCAATGTTTTTCTTTCTGAGGGATTGCCGTGGACAAGGAAACAAAATAGAAAACAAACAAATGGGTCTACATCCAACTAAAAAGTGTGTGCACAGCAAAGGAGACCATCAACCCACTGAATGGGGGAACATGTCACCAATGATACATCTGGTAAGCATATCTGGATATTGAAGTTAATATCCAAAATTTATAAAGATCTTACAAAACTCAACACCAAAAAATCCCCCAACGAATCCAATTAAAAAACGGGCAAATGACCTGGATAGATGCTTCTCAAAAGGGACATACAGCTGGCCAACAGACATATGAAAAAATGCTCAATGTCATTAAATATCACAGAAATGCAAATTAAAACAACAATGAGATATCACCTTACATCTGTCAGAATGGCTATCATCAATAAATCAACAAATAAATGTTGGTTAGAATATGAAATGTTGGTGGGAATGCAGATTGGTGCAGCTATGCTGGAAAGCTGTATGGGGTTACCTCAAAAAATTAAAAATGGAACTGGTCTTAGACCCCAGTGATTCCACTTCTGGGAACATATCCGGAAAAAACCCGAAACACTAGTTCACAAGAATATATGCATTCCTACGCCCACTGCAGCATTATCTACAACAGCCAAGAGGTGGAAGCATTCTAAGTGCCCATCAGTGGTGAGTGGATAAGAAAACTGTGGAACATTTACACAGTGGAAAACTACTCATCTGTAAAAAAAGAAAGAAATTTTACCCTTTGTGACAGCATGGATCTGGAGAATATTATGTTAAGTGAAAGAAGCCAGTCAGAGAAAGACAAATACCATATGATTTGACTTATATGTGGAATCTAATAAACAAAATAGAAACGGACTCATAGATACAGAGAACAGACAGACTGACAGCTGTCAGAGAGGAAGGAGATGGAGGGCTGGGTGAAAAAGGTGAAGAGGTTAACCAAGGAAATAAAATAACACAGACACCAGTATGGTGATTACCAGAGGGAAAGGGGGTGGGGGAGTTGAAGCTCTTAGCGAAGAGGGTGAACAGGGATAAACGGTGATGGAAAGAGACTTGACTGGGGTGGTGAACACACAGTACCATATGCAGATGATGTAATATAGAATGTACACCTGAAACCTGTATAATTTTATTAACCAATGTCACCCCAATAAATTCAATAAAAATTTTTTAAAAGAATGGTAAATTTTATGTTACGTCTATTTTACCACAAAAATTTTAAAAAGGTCCCCATATATTTTAGAACAGTCTCATTTGACAGTTCTTCCATTTCCTTTACACTTTTATTCTCTGGACCTTCTTTAGCTTTCCCGTATGTTTTTTTCCTTTTCAAGGTACAGTTACCAGAAAATTGCTCACAGAAGAAATATTAAAATCTCACAGCGGACAACCGTACCCCAAACCCTGGCTAATGGAGCTTACAAAAATGAAAACGGCACCCAATGTAACAGATGAATAGTGATTCAAGTCCCTGCTCTTCTTTCCTGGGCAAACACCCTTTGGTAGTAGTGTTGTTTCAATGGCAGAGATACGGCCACGCAGGGTGAGGTTGTGCAGACTCTCCGCTCACTTAGAGCCCGGGTCCCAGTGGCCCCGACAGAGATGGGTGGGGAGGCGCACCGAGGAACGTCTGCCGCGTCCAGAGGCCCAGGCTCCTTTCCTGACCTCCCGCACACCTTGCTCAGTTCAGGTCTCTGCTTCGGTCTCCCTGCCTCACCAAGAGACTTCCAAATACCTAGTTAAGAGAGTCTGTGACTCACACAATCCCACTGCTTATGGGTCACCCCCCTCGGTCATCTCCTCCCGCAGTGTGGCTCCCACAGGTCAGTCGCACGGTTACACTCTTGCAGCTAATCTTGGAGGACGGTACCAAAAATCTCAGAGCTTACTGAAAAACTTTCTCGAGTATTGCATCTGATCTTCAGTGATTCCTCTTGAAATGCTTTAATGTGCAAACTGTTACACGGTTAAAAAAAAAAAAAAACATGATCTTTCCCAAGGTGCTTCTGGAGGTATGAAGACACGTGGCCACCAATGACTGGGTACAAGTATGTTCTTAAATCCATGAATAAAATGCTAACCTTATTCGCAAAGCGAAGTGCTCAGTGAGAGTCAAACCGGAGTTACAGGGTTAGAAAGAGGGGCCGGAGAAGCCTGTTAACTCTTTCCTCAGTGAGGGAAGAGGTGAGCTTACTGAAGGGTAAGTCACAAGAAATGCCTGAATGGAGATTCCGGGGAAAAGAAGGGGTGAAGGAGAAAGGAATCAGGTACAAATGAAGGGAAGGTCCAAGGCAGAGTGGGCTGACCAGAGGAACAAATGAACACGAGGAAGGAGCACATTGAAACCACAGGAACTGCCTGCCTAAATAACCTTGAGATTGACTTACCGACTAGGGCAGGAATTTGAATCTAGAGTAAAACTGTTATTTATGGTAACTGCACCAAAGGGCAGAAAAAAATCCCTCGACTGTCCCTCTGCTTCCACTCCTGGCTTGTGAGTTTCTGGCCATGGGCGCCATCTCGACTCAGGGATTAGATATTAAAGGGTTTATGTAACCATGTAGCTTATATCAGAATTCATCTCACTGGCTAGCTAGATTGGCTCTATTTCCACAAACTGCTTTAATAACAAATAACCTCAAGACACATTTACTTTAATGTCTTCTCACCATATATCAGACACTAGAGTCTGTAACTAGGCCTCCTTATTTGGAGACGAACAGGGACAAATTCTCAGGTGCGTGTATGCAAAGCAGACGCCCCTGGAAGCAAGGGATAGGACAGCCAGCAAGAGAAGATCAAATAAGGGACTTTGGATACGAGGTTTATTCACCCAACTGTACACATATCAAACAGACTGCAACATCATAAACTTTTATAGTGAAAGCTGTTTTTAATCTCATCAGTAACATAAACCCAGTCTCCAAATCACAAAAGGAAGTTTCTCAAGCGAGTTGAAGCTCTTAGCGAAGAGGCAGGAATTTTTATAGCGCAACCCTGGGTGGGGGCCGGACCGCTCTGCTGTGTCAGGCAACGTGGTAAGTGCCACGAGGAACTTGCTCGCTCTTAATTGCAGTGGGCGTCACCTGACCACGGGATCTCACAGCTAAAGCGCCAGCCTTCAGGGGGTGCAGTGTGCAAGTGTGCGAGTGACTGACACGGCGGGGCCGGCACACTCTCACTGGGGCTTGGCCTGAGGTTATATATCTACACATCCCTCTCTCGAGCATCTAACAGGGTCCTTTGCCACCCAAAAGTCCATCCTGCTTTCTGGAAACTCAATCCCAAAACTCCATCCCACTCTCTTCAGCCTTAATTTACTCATCCGTTTTCTACCCCCACTGAAATGTTGAGATTCATTCAGTTCTTTTAAAATTGCGGTTGTATTCTATTATCCTCTTGGCATTTACTCTTTCCACAATACTTAAATATAATGTATATATTCCCTGTATATAACTTCTAATAGTTTTATATCACTTCTAGAATGCAGTACGTAGGGTCAAGTAAGTTAGCTACGGGAGTGTTTAACATTCGATTCAAATTCAGAGATTCAAAGTGAACTAGGCTGTATTTCGCCTTTACCACACATGTAGCCAACAGGCAACACTATGGTGAGTGTTTCTGACTACCACGTTCTCATTAGCATACTCATCCAGAACTTCCTCTTACTTTCTATGTTACACTATTTCTCGCCATTACTGCCTTTCTGGAGGACAACCCCAGGCTCTGGCCAATGCACACTACAGGGCTACGCTTCTCCCTTTGCTTTAACACCCTGCCCGGCCCATGGACATTGGTTCTAAGGAACTTGGAGGCGATATGTGAAACGCACTGGTCTTTAGCAAAGCCAATTTGCTCAGCAGGCTGTTGCACTCAACGTAAAGAAATGCTTTCAGGGTCAAGATTTCCCAGGGATGATGTGATGTTACAAGAATGCACGGTAAGGATAAGGCAGAGGAATGCGACAGAGGAATTGTACAGAGTATGACTCTGCAGCCCAGCCTCCTCCACCCAGTCCCAGCAAAACCGGAGCTACCATGTGCAGGGACCCCCCCCCCACCCTTCTTCAGGGTGTTGGGGAGTGCGTGGGTGTGCTTTCAATTGTCTTACTAATGGCTTTGGGGGGGATTACTGACATTTGATAGGCGGAGGTCAAGGGTGCTACATGTCTAGAAATGCAAGGAAGATCCCCATACTAGGAAAACTATGTGCTGCTCAAAATGCCAATGATGATAGCCCTGGCTGGCTAGCCCAGTTAGAGTGGTTGTATTGGTGTCCCAATACACAAAGGTTGCAGGTTCGAACCTCGGTCAGGGCACATACAAGAATCAACCAATGAATACATAAATAAGTAGAACAACAAAGTGATGTTTCTCTCTCTTCATAAAATCAATCAATTTTTTTTTTAAAGTGTCTTGGCTGTTGTGGCTCAGTGGATTGAACACTAGCCTGAAAACCAAGGGGTTGCTGGTTCAATTCCCAGTCAGGCAGGACACATGCCTGCACTGCGGGCCAGGTCTCCAGCTGGGGGTGTACGAGAGGCAACCAATGGATGTTTCTCTCCCTCTCTTTCTCCCTGCCTTCCCCTCTCTCCAAAAATAAATAAATAAATCTTTTAAAAAAATGCCAATGGTACTTCTAATGAAAAACACCGCAAGGCCATGAAGGAAGTGCCTTCTGAAGAGAACTTACCATTTCTTCACAAGAAAGAACAGACACCCCTTTCCAAGGCACGTTATAGACTGTGCAGCTGTTTAAGGAAGCAGAGGCTACATTTCATTGGTCTGTATTCTCAATCTTAAAGAAAGCAGCCACAGCACACAGCGCGCGCTGCAGAGGTGCCACGCCTGCTGAGAGTCCTAGATGACGGAGGGTCCCCACGAGCAGTACAGGGCAGTGCTGGCCGGAATAAGAAAGCTGCATGATCAGAGAGCCATTGCACAATGCGCTGGGGACCTCCCTTGGCTTTGGGGCTATTTCCCTGGTTTGGGGGATATTAATAGATAATACTGAAACCGACTACTAGCAAGTCTTAAGACTTGCTGTTGGTAACTGGTGACTGGGAACAGGGGTAGCTAGCCAAATAAAACCTGCACCCGAAATGATTTCAATGGAATAAGTTACATGGACCTGCCAAGAGATTTTAGGCTCAGGGTGACAGATACCTTGATTCCTGTGAGAATTTTAGTGCTGGGATGAGATTTTAAAATGACCTCTGAAAATGCTGGCGCCCAGGACTAAAATTTATTTTTTACCTTACCTCAACTGGCTGATTAAGATTATATACTTCTACCTTTTCTGTTTTGAAGCTATGGAGTTATGTTGAGATGGTTCTTTTGCAGGAAGAGCTGAAGTACAATAGCGGCGCTGTTAAAGATACAGAAAAGCTCAGAAATTATCTGGAAAAACTATGTGAACGTTTGACGACCTATGCGCTAAGTCAAAAACAGAACTATATGAAATTATAAATTGAAGCTAATCTTTTACTTGTGAACAGGGCAAAAGGGCTTAAAAACCTTTAAAATTATTGTTTATTTGAGAGGATGAAAGGCTGTTGGGAAAGGATGAAAGAAATAATCCAGGAGAGAAGGCAAAAAGAAAGAAAAGGTTTTGGATGTTGGAGAGAAACCAAAACCAATGTAGAAGCTGGGTTAGTGACAGAATTCTGGAAGAAGAGCAGAGGCCTGTGCCCCTGGGTCTGGACCACAGGTTCTGAACTGATGACCCTCAGAGCAAGAAGCAGCTCAACTTAGTGACCAGGAGCTGGGCTCTAGAACAAGACTGCTAGGTTCAAACCCTGGCTCTGAAACTTAGGGCAGCATGACCTCTCTGTGCCTTGGTTTCCTCAGCTGTGAAATGGGAATAAAAAAATCAATCCCACCTCTCACAGGGCAGGTCCAAGAATTAAATGTGATGATCCATGTAAGGTAACTGGCATAATGTCTGACACACATAATAAATGCTCAATAAATGTGAGCTGCTATTAAAATTCTTCCAATGGAAAGTGAATCCAAACCTTTGGGAAAATGAACAATAAGGACACTAAGGCATAGGGGTGAGCAAATCTATTATTACTCAAGCTAGAGAATGCCCTAACCATAGGCAGGGAGCTGGCCCCAGGGGGTGGGGGGTGAGGATTTCCTAATAATGCTAATTACCAGGGAGGCTCAGGCAGAGGATGTGAGCTGAGCACTGATGAATGAAGGAGAGTAATCACACTCCTCCTCATTCCAATTCTGTTATCAGTAGTGGCTTACATCCCCTTTCACCTTTTCAAAATGACACAAAACATAAGTAATTTTTTTTAAGAAGCAAAAACAATATGTCCTCAATACCATAATCTGAGAAACACAAAATGATAGAAAGGCAAAAACCAAAAGTCACCTCTCTGTCATCCAACAACCAAAGCCAGCTCTATAAACACTTTGTCGACATTCCGATGTACGCACTTCCTCTGTGTGTGTTTGCTTCACACAGAGTGATGCGGCACTATCTCCTTTATAGTCTACTGTTTCTCATCTAACACGTCATGAAAAACTTCCCACAAGCTAGTATTGGTTCTTGGTAGTCCTGCCTCTGCTGTTACCTTCTCTTACACATAAAGCTGACCTAAAATAAACCCTTAAGCCTTCACACTTGACTTTTGGAAACCATGTGAACAGCTTTATGTTTTCCTTACTAAATTCCATGAATTAGACTGTGTAACTCATTATGAATCCTGATTGATTTCCAAGGTATTCAGTGTTCCACCCTGCTCCACGTCACCTGAAAATAGGGTTAGTATGTCTTCCAGAGATATAAGTGCCTAGACTATAGTAGGCACTTAGAGAAGTATGAATGGATAAATGAATTTTACTGATAAAAATGGTGAACTAATGAGCCCATGACAGAGTCCCGGAGATTTAATTCTCAAACTTACACTGATTCGTCATTTGGGTGTAGTTGCCTATTCACTCACCAAATATTTCTAATGATAGTATTATCTTCCTTTTTAGTCCCCTGATCTTCTTTCACTGAAGTAACCCTGATACAAACAGCAGGATGGTGTTACTGGAGGGAAAGGGAGGTGGAGGGGGTGGAAGAGGGTATGGGGGGATATATAGTGATGGAAGGAGACTTGACTTGGGATGGTGAACACAATACAATATACAGATGATGTATTATAAAGCTATACACCTGAAATCTATATAATTTTATTAACCAATGTCACCCCAATAAATTCAGTAAAAACTTCTTATAAAATAGGCTAGAATAAAATGAGTGCTCAATAAAAAAAATAAATAAAGTAATTGTACCATGAAGGGAAACGAGGATTGGTCTAGCGTGACTTATTTTTTTCATGAATCAATGCTAGGCTTATGTGATTCCTCTTTCCTTCTCTATGAGCTGCCAAATCATCGCTTTGCTAATCTGTTAGATTTTGGCCTGAAACTGACACCTCAATTACCAGTTTATATATTTAGCCTCTAATTTATTTCTATCTCTTCCCTTCCTCTCCCACTGTAAGAGCATCCTCATTGCACATTAAATCATACACTGAATCACAATCATGAAGACTAGAACCATAAATCACAAATTAGTAATCATAAGAACTGCTCCTCTTTGGATAAAGTAATTCAATTATTAAGTAGAGAAAATAAGATTGATTCAATAGCTTGACTCTTGCGAGTTTCATTTTCCTTGAGGAATAAAGGGTTTAGACAGGACAAAGATGTGCCCTAAACTAAGAACCTAAATAAGGATGAGACTGTTTCTCAACTGGCACCTGAAAAGTACACCTGTCACCGACTGTTTATACACGTCTTTACAGAAAAGCAGAAAGTGGAAGCAGGACAACAAATTAAAATTGACAAGCAGCCCCCACCACCAAAAAAAGATGCAAGAATCAAGAGATTAAGAACATGAGTAGAATCCAAATAAGATATGTAATTTGAAATACATAATTACAAGCAATGGAGAGGGGAGCTTTCTGATTATTCAGTTAGTAAGTGGAGATACAGGAAGGAAAAGAAGCAGTAGTGATCACTGGAAAAAGTCTATGGGGAATATTTTGGCTAACTACTTTGATTTTATCCAATATTGTATGACAATAACATAAATTTGGGAAGAACACCCTGAGCGATGAGGTCAAAAAGCTAAGATCTGATACATTTGTCCTTTAAAAGCACAGTGAGATCCCAGTCAGCTGGATGTGACAATGGACACAGAATGTGAACCATACTTCTGTTGCCTCCAAACCTGTACCACTCCATGACTCATGGAATGATCCCCAGGAGGAGAAAATAAAGATAAAGCTGATTTCTCAGTACATCTGGCAAAAACTCCAGGGGCAAGCTTTATGGAACACAAAGCTAGACATAAAACCAACCTTTCCAAAGGTGAAGTTCAGAGCACTGTTCTAGAAGGCACCTTAGGATTTTGGGAGCCAGCCAATTACGTAGACGGAGACTCCTTGGTCCTTCACCTACTAGCAATCTGAGTCTGAAAAGACAGAGTGCTCCTTAGCCTATTAACAAAAAATGTCTTTGATCTAGCTCTTTACTTTGGCATAACCCGCATACCACATGAAGCCTCAAAATGAACTAAAAAAGGAATGAGCAAAGAGTGACCTTTAAGAAAGCCAAGAGAGAACTCCCTGACACCAGTTCATTCAACAGTGAAGACTGAGTCCAGCTCGGCAGGATTTTTATCGAAGGCAATAACGCAGGGACGCACGAGCACAGCTGGCCCTTGTAAAACCGGCCCCCTTCACCTGGCTCTCTCACCCTGCAGAGACAAGCTAGGAAAACTTTGAAAGTGAAAGTTAATGTGCAGATTGTTTAGGGCAGCTGACAGGCCGGTTTCCAACCACCTTCACATGGAAGTGAAGCTGGGTTCAAACCTCGTGCACACAAACAGCTTGTGAAGGATCACAAATTTAGAATTCCGGCCTCATCACATCGGTTAGGCTCCTCCAGTTTCTCTCTTCCCCAGGAAGCAAGAGAGCAGGCACCTTGGAGCAGTCAGAGTCTGCCGCTGGTTTGGCTTCAGTAACCGGTCTCTGCCCCCTCTCTTTAATTGGCCAAGGGAACCGGGAGACAACTCCAAAAACTCTACCTTTCTTTCTTTCTCTCTTTCTTTGTTTTTGTAAAAACCTTCTCCACTTGTCATTTTTCTTTTCTTTATATAGATTTTTCTTAATATAAAATAGGGAAATTATAAGAAAAAGTATTTTTTAAAAAGCCATTGGACCAAAGGAGGGGAACTGAAGTGCACACTAGTGGTCAAGCCTTTTTCTTACTGCTGGGTGTGTGTTACATTCAATGTAGAATCTCTGGAACAAACCTTCACTGTGCCAGGAGCTGGCCTCTTGATCCCCATGTCCACAGCATGGCTACAATGGCACAGCTTCTGTTACATCAAGACTAGGCTACTAAAACTTGCTGTCCTCAAGGTTTCCTAGAGGGGCTTAGTCCGAAGTCACAGCTGTCGTGAAACACAGGCACCAGCCTCTGTCTGACAGGGTCAGGCTGTTATCCTGGTCCTTGGCTGTCTGCACCGAGTCTTCAGCCCCAGGAGAGGACAGTCATTTCCAAAGTGTGGTCCCTGGGCCAACAGCACAGCATCACATGGGCACTCGTTAAAAATAAAAATAATCGAGCCCCACCCCAGACCTACTGGAACCAGAAACTCTGGGCCTGGGCCCAGCAATCTGTGTTTAACAAGCCCGTCAGGTGGCTCGGGCACACACCACTGAGAATCACCGCAGAGCGGTTAAGAGCAGGGATTCCGTGACCACACGCTTGGGTTGGAACCCGGACTGCCACCCATTCACCAATGTGTCATCCTGGGCAAGCCATTTCGTTTCTCTGTGCGTGGTTTCCTCATCTGTGAAATGGGGGTGACGACAGCACTCACCTTACTGATTAGCTGTGAGCTCTAAGTCAGTTAATACATGTAATGCTTTGAGAACAGTTGCTGGCACAGAGTAAAAGTTAGCTCTTAAATGAGACGAAGTACATGAAGCACTGAGGGCCTGGTATACTGTAAGCACTACGTGCTACTCTTAGCTACTATAGTTTCTTATCTGTGATCTTATTTTTGAGGTTCAACGGGACATAACTTGGATTTCTCACAGATCAACAAGCAATCCATTTTCTTATATGGTCAATTGTGTCCAGTTGGTATAGAGAAGCTAATTGGCTTTGGTATGAATATGATAAGAGTAGAAATATACCATTTGTGTTTTAGGAATTGAATCAACAAAAATTCTTTACCTCTCAGAGCTCTAAATCCAGACATTACACTTGCTGATGAAGAGATGTATGATTCATCTCTGAGTCTGGCTATGACCTGATTCCCCACACGCGGAGTCCATAAATGGCCAGGAGACTGAAAGGGACATCTTTCATTATCTCTTCTTCTTCTTTACATCCCTTTCATGAATCACGGTTCTCTTCTACTCTTAATCTTAGCCAGAAGACTGAGGAGTGATGGGTCCCCCTTCTACGCTACCAGAGCCGTGGAACAGTGCGTTCGTTAGACCTCAGCTCAAACAAGAAGTCACATTTACAGGACATGTTGACAAGCAGCTGCGTGACCAGGCCACTGTAAGAAACCCAGGAGGACCGACACTCCACTTCCATCCCCTACAGTTATGAGGGTTCCCTGTATGGAATTACCCACCTTGTAAATCCGCCTGACCTGCTGGTTCAGATCTGTGAAAGAAACTAAGTCATAGCCAGCAGAGTCAGCACACAAAGCTAGCAGAAATTTAATCCACGTTGTAAATACAAGCCACATACTTAGAGTTAGCGTCTTCAGCCTCCTGATGTGCTCTGCCCACACACAAAGCACGGTGTCGGAGTCTGGCGAAAGTGAAAAACCGTCAGACTCATAAACTATGGCGGAGATATTTATAATGCTGAACTATATACCGCCCCAGCTACTAAAGTTTTCCTCACTTTTGTTCACAGATTGTTTCCTCTATTCCATCAATGAGATTCTTTTCAGGAACATTCCCACCTTCCCTTTGCACACTATCATCATGGGTAAACAGGTCTAGACCAGCCCAGGACGCCACCGTGAGAAGACTGGTGCTGTAAGAAGGGAGGTTAAACTAGTGAACGGAGCATGAGCTTCCCCATCAGAAAGAGCTGGACCCAAATAGTAGCACATCGAAGGCTGTTTCATCACCTGCACTTGAGGGGAACAGGACCACGTTACAGCCATGTTTTAGCAAACAGACAGGGTCAATCACACAAAGCACAGGATCTGGCACGAACTAGAGACACAGTAAATGTTATTCCCTCCCCCCTTCCTTTTGTTTCTCTCTTTAATGAATGGCAAAATAGAACCTTAGCACTTCAACATGAGGGAGAGATATTTCCGAATTAGTAACAAATTGGAAGACATATGAAGAAAACGTGTTAGTAGTAAAGAAGAAAAAAGTCACCCACAGATCCATTCTGCAACCCAAGTGGTTGGTGTGTTTCATCCCAGTCTTATTCTAGTGCATTGTGATTATATTACCCAGCATTTAATACAGCTAAGATGTATGGGTATATCTCACGTAGGTGTTCGCAAATATGTGTGCTTTTTAAGGAAAACCCCCCTGCTACTCCCCAAACTCTGGGCGTCACTGTGCTGAGAAGGGGACACTAGCTTCTGAAAACCAGAGGGAGGGCGCGACTTTCTATCGGGGAAACCAAAGGAGGCTTCAAAGCAGAGGTAGTCTCCGAAGAGGTCCAATGTTTGACAACTGGAAAGGATACTCCAGGTAGGAAGACTAGCATATAAAAGAGCATGTAACAAATCTAATGTGGCCAAATGATGGCGGTGGTGGAGGATGGAGAGATGCTACAATTAAAGCTGGCAATACATGGATCTCTCGTAGATGCTGAAATAAACATTTTACTGCTCAAAACTGCCATCTAAGCAAAGCACAGTACAGCAGCTGTAATTGCAATTAGTACTGTGCTCATAATGAAGCTATTAATACAATAAAAAAGCTACAAAGAGCTAAGGTCTGGGGAAAGCAAAGGGCATGAGTGAGTGTGGCTTAGGAGAGCCAAGCACAGAGAAACCAACTACCATTAGCGTGAGGGCTTTCTAAATGCCTGATTCCATCCACGCCTTACCATGGTTAGCCTTCCCAGCAACACATCGAGAAAGATACTAGTCCCGTTCTATTTTACAGATGAGGGAATTGACGCCTAGGTTAAACAACTTAGGTCTAATTCTTTACACAGAGTAAGTGAAAGAGCTGCCTCAGAACCTAAGTCTGTATGATTCCAAAGTTACGATGAAAAACGGAAGATCAGAAACTGAAATAGTCCTCGCTAAAGATTTTCTAACAAACTGTCACTGCTATGCACCTTTGTCTTGGGAATACTGAAATCTTCCAAGACCCACACACCCATGGTCAACTGAGTTTTGACAAAGCTGGAAAAACCAGTACAATGGAGAGAGACGACCCTGTTTAAGCCGTTCGTTTGTTAACAAAAGGGGCTGCAGTCACTGTACCGCGTCCATGGCCAAAAATAAACTAACTTCAACTCACCTCACCTTTTACTTTTTTAAAAAAAGATTTTATTTATTCTTAGAGAAAGGGGAAGGGAGAAAGAGAGGGAGAGAAACACTGATGTGAGAAACAAACTTGGATTGGTTGCTCTCACACGCCCCCAACTAGGGACCTGGCCCGCAGTCCAGGCCTGTGCCCTGACTGGGAATTGAACTGGCGATCTTCGGTTTGTGGGACGATGCCCAACCCACTGAGCCAAACCAGGCAGGGCTAACCCTTTACTTCTTACAAAAGTTAATTCAAAATGGACCATGGACCTAAACGTAAAACATAAAACTATAAAATCATCTGAAACAAAAGAGATGTTTCAGTTTTAACTATAGGCACTGTGAGGGTAATGATGGAGACAGAGAAGAGTGGGCGCCGGGCAGTGTGCTGCAGGTTTTCCATGCTTTCACCCACGTAAGCCCTGACCGTTCCGAGAAGGCAGAGACTGACGTTACAGAGGAGACTCCGAGGCGAGGCGCGGCCAGGCTAACGGCAGAGTCCGAGCGCCGGTCCGCTCTGCAGTGCCGCCTGCCCCGTCGCTCCCACTGCTCTACCCTGCGGGCTGCGCCTCTGACACGGTAAGTATTTGACACACAGAAGTAAGATCTTTCTTTCTGATGCATGAGAGACTTTTAAAGGTGCCCACACAAAGTTCAAATCTATATGGAAGTGAAGAGCCAGCTGAACCAGGAGCTTTAATTCATTCCTTCACCCCTTTTCATTTTCCCTCCATAGATAAATGGCTAGACCAAGAGGGAAATGCCTGTCCTTGACCACCTGGAAGTCATAAGGTCAGGGGGTGCTCTTCGACTCCCATCTTTATATCTCAACCCCCAGTGGCAGGTGTGGCCTTGCCAGAGAAACCAAGGCCGGAGCTTCCGGAGGAGCACAGACACTCCCACCTGAGAGGACTTCAGACCCCACCGAGGGCTTTCATCTAGTGGGACAGTGCTGGTGGAGACAGGCTGTCACATGGGGGTTCTCGTCTCCTTTAAAGTTTCCCTTTAGACAGCGAGGGGAGAACATAACATAACATCACTCCAACCCGGTAAGCTATTGGTCAAGCAGGCTGCTCAGAGTCCAGTACGAAAGCCTAACATATGAAGAGAAATTTAGGCATACTGTGAGGTGTTTTAGCAGACAGTTGTTCCCCTTTGTTCTGCTACTTGTGTCCACCTTGCTGCTTCTTGTAACAGCAGGAGGGACACAGAAATTCTCCATGCACCGGGGCTCCTTCACAGCTGACTGGAAGGAGCTGCCCAGGTACGGAAGGGTTAAGGCGTGTCCTGTGCTGTTGGCTCTCCACTCCTATCACTTTGAAAAGCCGCTGGGTTTACAGGAAGAGTGTGAGAATGTTGCAGCTTTCCCAGCCAACATTTGGTTCCCATTACCGTGAATAATCTCTCCCCTCCCTCCTGCCCCCAGCTCCCACCCTTTTTCTACTTTTTCCACATTTTATATTAAAAGTACATCAAACACTTTTCTTCCTTTTTAATATTTTCCTTAAGCTTCCTTCACTCTATCTGCTGGGTTCTGGGACTTTTCTGGTTATTCATTAGTTAGGGAGGGGAAGGGTCAGGCTCCTCGGATAAAATCAGTCAACAACAAAAGGGGAGAGAAAAGCACCTAAGCGGTGTGGGGGAAAGAAGCTGACTCACAGGGATTCTTTCTAGGCTTAATGGCTCTTGAGAACCCTTTACCTTCCAGCTCCTCGGCCCCATCTCAGTTGTATTCCTGCCCTGACACAAGGCATCCCTAAATGTATCTGGAGACAGGGTCTATTCCTAATGCATCACCAGTACTCACAGGAGTGAGTGTGTGAGAAAGGGGTGATACTCCAGGGCGCAGAGAGAAAGATCAATGGTATGCAACGTGGGCAAGGGTGCGGGGAGAAGGGGGCCCTCCAGTTGAAGGGTATGTTGGGACAGCCTTTCTTAGAGGCCTACTTGACAGAATCTATAAAAATTCAAGGTATACATATCATTTGATACAAAAATTCCACTTCCTGGACTACATACTACTGAGATACCTGCACATGTGCACAGAGATTATATGTACAAGGTATTCACTACAGATGCCTAAATTAGATACGACTCATTAATAGAATGATAAAATAAATTATTATGTGCATGCATACTTGGGAAAACTATACACTGGCTAAAAATATTTAAGTGTATATGAACAAATCAAAAAAAATGGAGATATTAGGAAGACAAAAATCAGAAAAATACATGGCAAAATATACAAATCAACCTCTTTACTGTGGCTACCTCTGAGGCGGGGACTTTATCTCCTCATAAACTATATATGCGTATTTTTTTTATTTCTGTTAATTAGTTTGATGTGGCTACATGTGTGCATTACTTGTTTATAAAGTATAAACATAAATCTTTTAGTCTATAGAAAATAGGAATATATAAAATACATAACTATATGTATTATTATATTGTAATATATTAATTGTTATAATTACCATATTTTTTGTACTATAAGATGCACTCCCCCCCTTCAAATTTGGGAGGGAAATAGGGGTGTGTCTTATAGTTCGAATGTAGCTTACCTGGCTGGCTGGGGGTGGGGGGACAGTGGTGGAGCGGGTTTTTTTTCCCCTATTTTCGTCCTCTAAAACCTAGGTATGTCTTACGGTCCGGTGCGTCTTATAGTCCGAAAAATACGGTATATATTTTTTACTTTGATTCAGCCCTGTATAAACTGTCTTCACTGGA
Source organism: Desmodus rotundus (assembly GCF_022682495.2). Taxonomy (NCBI): domain Eukaryota; kingdom Metazoa; phylum Chordata; class Mammalia; order Chiroptera; family Phyllostomidae; genus Desmodus; species Desmodus rotundus. The sequence goes on along the minus strand of NC_071393.1, from coordinate 117,033,624 downwards.
AGAAGTTTGAAACTGAGAACATTTCTTAACTTTACAATGTATACCAAGTCAGAATCAAGAGAGCAGAGTACAGAAAATTATTAAGGGACTCAATCCCCCAGACTCAGACAGAATGACACAGACGTGGACAACGAGGAGAGAAGCAAGGATGCGTCTAAGAGGCCCAAAAGCTGCCAAGGGCGTAGTCGTGATAATGAACCCAGTGAGCACTGACCCAACTAGTAACCACACTGTGTGTCTACGGGGAGGACGGGAGGAAGGGAGGCGTGTATGTGGGGGGTCGGAGTGGGGGCAGAAGGAGGGGGCAGTCCAAGAAGGCCGAACTTCAATCGTCCGACAGGAAGTTAATCAACAGTATACAATATGAAACGCCCCCAAATGGCGAAAAAACATATGATCTAAAAAGGTGAAGGTAAATAAGAGGAAAAAAAACAGCTTTGAAAAAAAAAGGTTGAAAGCAGTTATTTCTGGGGTGTGGAAATTAAAGTTGGGTAGCAGTGAGAAGAGAAGAGGCAACAGATTCCCACTTTCAATATGAACCTTAGAAATTACTTAACTTTTAAATCTATGTAACTGAATTATTGTGGGAACCAACCCTCCATATAGCCCCCTGAAGATCCCCATCTCTTGGTATTCATATCCTTGTACAGTGCCCCCCAAACTGAATAGAGCTGGCATGCTGTAGAAATGCTAGTGTGTGTTTGAAAGACCTAAACGTAAGGGCTAAAACTAGAAAACTCTTAGAAGAAAACATAGGGGAAAGCTTCACAACATTGGATTTGGCAATGATTTCTTGGCTATGACACCAAAGGCACAAGCAGCAAAAGAAAAATAGAAAACCTGTACTTCATCAAAATTAAAAACTTTTACATGGAGGGTTATCAGCTGGGAGGCAGGAGAATGGGGGGAAAGGTACAGGGAATAAGAAGCATAAATGGTAGGTACGAAAATAGACAGAGGGAGGTGAAAAATAGTACAGGAAATGGAGAAGCCAAAAAGAACTTACATATATGACCCATGGACATGATCTAAGTGGCAGGGCTGGGGAGTGGGGGAGATGCTAGAGAGAGGGGCGTGCGGGGTGGAGGGGGATAAGGGGACAAAAAAATGGGACAACTGTAATAGCATAATCAATAAAATACATTAAAAAAACTTTTATTCATCACAGGACACTATCAACAGAATAAAAAAGCAGCCTACACAATGGGAGACAATATTTGCAAATCATGTATGTGGTGAGACAAACGTCCAAGACCTACGGATATCTCGCCCAGCCTCTGGAAAGAGAACGTGCTCGCCAGGTCTCTCTACCAGGAGCTCACCGGCCACCGCACGCACTCCGGCCACCGCGCGCACACCAGCACTGGAGCTTCTGTGTGGAGGGCCCAGGCTCCAGCTGTGGCCACCACGCAGTGTATTTATACAGGAAGAATAAAGCGAATTAACTAAGTTTAAGAAAAAAAGAATGTTCACATGATCCAGCAATTCCACCTTGGGAATATAACCGGAAAACTGAAAGCAGGAACACAAATAACTACTTGCACACCCATGTTAACAGCACGTCACTGACAAGAGCCCAAAGCGGGGAACAGCCCCAGTGCCCCTGGACGGATGACGGGGTGAGCGAGACATGCTGTGCACGCAGTGGCACTTTACTCAGCCTTAAAGGGAAGAAAATTCTGACACGGTTACAACATGGATAAGCCGTAAAGATCTGCTAAATAAAACGCGCCAGTCACAAAAGGACAGTTACCGTATGGTTCCGCTTATGTGAGGTTCTCAGAGGAGCCGGATGCAGAGAGAGAAAGTGGGAAAGTGGCTGCCAGGGGCCGGGAGACAGGAAACGGAGAGTTCTTTTTGAATGGATACAGACTCCCAGTTTTGCAAGAGGGAGAGAGTTCTGTAAGTAGATGGTGGTGATGGCTGTACAATAAGGGATACACTTAACTGTAGACTTAAAAATGATTAAAATGGTAAATTTTGTTGTGTGTCTTTTACCACAATTAAATTTTTTTTTTTAATTTAATGACGGTGTATAACTTCTGAGGCTAGGCCATAAAAGACATTGTGGCTCCTGTCCCCCTCCTGAGTCATTCATTCTGGGGAGCGCCAGCTGCCGCAGCGTGAGGACACACAGGCAGGCCGCGGAGAAGGCTGTGTGGTGAGGGGCGAGGCCGCCTGCCAACGGTCAGCATGAACTCATCCTCCACGTGAGGGTGAGCCGGCGTGGAAGCGGGTCTTCCCGCCCCAGATACGCCTTCCAGTGACTGCAGCCCTCTTGGCTGACATCTGAACTGCAACCTCAGGAAAGGGCCTGGGCCAGAACCCAGTTAAGCTGCTCCTCAATTCCTGACCCACAGAAATGGAGATAATGCTTATTGTTTAAACGGCTCAATTTTGACATACTCTGTTATGCAGCAATAGATAACTCACACAATTACTTAGATAACACATTTTAAAGGGAAAGGAAGTATTAGCTGTCCGGCGATATCCCGTCGGAGTGGCCGCTGTCCTCCCGTGGCACACAGCAGGGCACACCATCCTGACGGCCTGCTGCTGGTCACGGTGCAGCCCGTCACTGAAGCCTGGGGACACCTCACGAGTGCGTAAGGTTCGATCCGTCTGCAAAGTACACTGACATATTTTAACACGGTGTTCCAGCTACAGCTGTGTGCAGGATGAATGCCGCGCGGGCTGGGTCTGCGGCTCGGTGTCGGGCGGGGTGCACTTGCAGTACGCAGGAGCCCTCTGTGCCAGATATAGACCGCGTGCACCAGGATGTGGAGAAACCTCCCCTCATGAGTTCCGCAGCGTCAGGGCGGTAAATAACTAACCACTCAAACCGCCCTGGGGGCCTGAAGGATGGTCCAGTGAGTATAAATGTAGCAATTTAATGGACACTGTGAGATACTGCTCTACTTTAGTGACTTTCCACCAGTGTGCCGCAAGAATTTTTTAAGCTATTTAGTCAGAGGCACTGATCTCTTCTCGTTCGACTGTCAGATGAAAACATGACAACGGCTACCACAACAGCCGTTCCGTGTGGATGCCCTGTCCTGAACCACACATCTATAGGTCATATAACAGAGTTGCATCTTATTGGTCCTACTGCATAATAACATTGCTTCTGATTGGCTAATTCTTGGTACCAAAAATGCTTATATATAAGTATAGGCACCCAACTTTCTAAAAAGTCACTTTGGAGCAATAAGGGTAGGTAATTACTACTATTATTATTTTTTATAAATCAATCAAAATTATACCTAATTTACTTATTTTATATATTTTTTTTTGGTGTGCCACAGAATTTTAGTGATTAGTTTATATGTGCCGTGAGATGAAAAAGGTTGAAAATGGCTGCTCTGCTTTGCCCCTGACCCCACCAGGCCCCCCAGGGGGGATGCGGTGAGTTGGTTGAGTCTTTTAATTCCTTCGAGGGTATTGAGCAACGTGCCAGGACGTGGAATTGTGTTGCAGACACAAAAAGGGTGATGACTGCTGCCACAGCGGGCATTTGACCAGCTTAGTGTTCAGGTTCCTTTCTAGGGGAAGCCAAAGCTCATACCCTAAAGATGGCAAGCATATTGAGTTGTGGCTCTTGACCTGCTCCACTTAAATTTTTGTGGTGCCAAAGACAGGCATTAGTGAAAGAGCTGCCCAGGAGCAGGTCAGCTCCGTGATTATAAACCTGGGCATTTAAATTCATTTGGCATACATTAAATCAGTGGGTATTACGTGTCAGAAACTGCATTAAGGGACAAGAGTATAAAGATGTGTAAGTCTTGACTTCAGAGGAGATGGTAGCAGAAAGACGTGAAAATCTAATCATAACAGAGTAAATGCTCTGGCCACAGACGAGTGGGCCACCTCTGTCCTCCCCAGTGACTGGTTGTTGCCCGCTGGACCGACCGCTAAGGCAGTGAGCTCACTGCTCTGGTCTCTGCCCACCCAGAGCTGGGCAACATCACAGCCACGCAGTGTTGCTGGAAGAGCTGGTGCGCGGATCGATGGGCAGCCCCCTGGTTCTATGTTCCACCCGAAGAGGGGGAACCAGACAGATACGCCTGTGAGGAATCAAATGAAAAACTCACTGGGCAGAGAAACAGAAGCCCTGGGTTCCAGCCCTCCCTTTAGCACCAGGTAGGCACGAGAATCTGCACAACACACTTGACTTGAATCCAGGTCTCGATTTTTAACCAGTAAAACAGGATGTGGATAAGGTAATGTGGGCATGTTTACAGTAATTCCCACTCACTGAGCGCTTACTCTGTGGCAGGCACTGTGTAAAAGTGCTTTTCTTAGGTCATTTAATTTTCAGTTGCTCCTTAGAAATTCCCAAGAGGCAAGCATTTGATCTTCATTTCGAGATAAGACTAACAGGTTCAAAGAACTTACCCTAGGCAACACAGCCAGTAAGTGGTTAAAAAAAAAGAAGGGATCCAAACTGGTCTGCTTCTAAAACACATGCTCTCAACCACTAGATCATTTAAATGTTGAGATCTTAGACATTTTAAAGGAATTTGGACCTTCTCAAGCCACATGACAGCACGAAAAATGGCGGCGCTTTTTACCTGCTCTCCTGAGAGGAAGATGCCTTACGGTGACGCATGGGGACTGAGTGACAGGGACGTGCAGATGCCCCACACTCAGTTTTGAAAGCGGGATCAGCCTTACTGCATGAAAGCTCTGAGCTCAGAGAAAGAAGAGGCAGGATGAGATAACATGAAAAGAGGAGATGGAAGGGACGGCCTGGGAGAAAAGTGAGGGCAGGGAGAGGAAACCAGGACAGGACCGAGCTGTGCTGCTGCTCAGGGGCTGGGCGGAGGCAGAGCCAGGAGGGCTCGGGCTGTGGGTGGGCAGACGGCCACACTGAGAGAAGGGTCCCCCAGATGAGCAATTCCAGCCCAAGCTGGGAAATGAGCTACAGCTACCTCACTTCTCCAAGAACTGAGGGGGTTAAAAAGAGAGAGCTCAGCCTGGGGCTGAGGGGAGAGGAAGGGGGAGACCAGTAAGAAAAAGAAGGACCCCACAGGTCTGAAAGGAAGAACCTGTAGGCTGAAAGGGGTGATGACAGAGGGAGCCTGGAACGGACCATTCAGTGCTTTCAACCCGTGCCAAGCTGAGTAATGTGGGGCTGAACTTGTGATTTACCTCAGCTCTGGGAGACCTCGGTCTGTGCATCACCGTCAGCATAAACAAACATCACCATTTTATAATGGTGAGTACTATTAATACTGGAAAGACCTAACTGTGCGTGGCGCTCCACAGTTTACAAAAGCAGGTTTACGTAGATGACCTCACTGCACCCCCACGGCAGTGCAGGCATCGTCATTTTCCACACGGCAAAGTTAGGCTGAAGCTTCGTCCGATGATCCACCCCACCTCGGGAAGTCCCAGGAGGCCCTGGGACCGGCACCCCGGTCTTCCGCTCCTGGTCCAGGGTTCTTTGTGTGGGAATGAAATATAGCCTTCAGTACACTCACATCTCAGGAGAGGCAGAACAGAGACATAAAAGCTAATTCCATAAGGGAGCATACACTGTCCTCTCAAAGAGCAGAGTTCAGAGGAGGCAAATTTGGGAGCAGCTGGGAAAGGGCTGAGGTGACTGCAGCCGGGATGGGAGGGAGAGATTACTAAGGAAGGAAGCGGGGAGGTGTGGGGGCCTTAGAGGGACACCCTGCCTACCCAGGTGCCCCACCCCCCACAGCAGAGCACTTGCAAGGGTAATCATTTAACAAATACTTATCAGCTGGTATCCTGCTAAGTGCTGGGGATTCAGCAGCGAACGAGATCTACATCCAAGAAATTACTACAAACCAAAGGCTTTAGGGTCGCGTGCTGGGGGGGTGGTCATCTGTTCTTCTGAAAAAGAGAGATGGTCTACTCTCCAAGTGGTGCCCCAATCCATCAGAAAAATGTAGGCGCTCCAGTGTTTCAAAACTTACTACTTTCCCAAAATAGAAGTGGATTCTGTTTGCCTCTCCTTCGGCAGCAGATCAGAAAGTGTCAGAGCTGCAAAGGGAACCGGGAGCCTTAAAGTGGCTATTTCATGGCAGAGTCATAGTAAAAAGAAAATGAGGGTGCGTTTAGCAACTTACTCCATAACATTATATGTGCCCTTCCAAACTCCAAGCTCCGTTGTGTACAGTATGCACACACAGTAAAGAAAAAAATGTGATATGGGAACACAGCGAGAGTCTGCAGAGTGCTGAAACAGCATACCTGGCAGCTGCTAAAACAAAACTTCAAAGATCTGGCTCCTTTGAAAAGCCATCAGGCAGGGCCCCACCCACTCCCCCTGCTAGCCACAGCTTCCCTGGGAGCTCGCGCACACGTAACCACTTGTAACCACTTCCGCGTGTTTGGCTCCATTCCCCAGGGCTATAGGGGCTCCATGTGCCAAGTCAGAACTGCCAGACAAGCAGGTTGGGGAGCAGGGGGCTGGGTTGGTGGAGGGCAGCAAGACCTCTACCCAATATCTAGCCATTGGCGTATCTCAAAAAATAAGGCTGGGATCTGTGTACAAAGCTCCTTCCTTTCCATTAGCCCAGCTCTGATTGGCTAGACACTAGTAATACAGAAGCCCTGGGCTTTTGAGATTCCCAAGGCATTAGAATATGCCCCTCCCAGCACCACAAATTAGTTCAAGAACAGCATCTGTGGTAAATCTCTAGCTCTAAACAAAAGAGGCTTGACATCTACAGAAGAGCCTGAGAGGATAATCAAGATTATGCCTTTCTTAGAAACTCATTCCTTTGTATTTTTTTAAATCCACTGACCAAGTTTGGGTCTTTATCCCATCTTCTGGGTCAACCATCTAGTTCTGAGCTGCCCGATATGGCAGGCATGAGCCACATGTGGCTTCTGAGCATCTGAAGTGTGGCTAACATGACTGAAGTGGAATTTTTTATTTTATTTAATTTAAAAATCCACATGTGGATTGTGGTTACCATACTGGACAGCAGTGAACTAGTGACTTATTCACCAAACATTGCTTTAAGCACTTTGTACAGGCAACTGTAAGGCTATAAAGATGGGTGAGACTCAGGGTTTGCCCTCAAAAAGCTTATAATCTAATACAGGAGGTAAGACAAATGCACAATCATAATATTGGGCTGGCCAAAAAGTTCGTTTGGTTTTTTCTGTAAGATGGCTCTGGTAGCACTTAGCTGTCTTTAACTTCGTTTGAAACAATTTTGTTAGATTGTATTGTGACAGCTGTCATAACAGTATGCATTTTTTTAAAAAACGCCTTTCTTTCCTCTCTCTCTCTCTCTCTCTCTCTCTCTCTCTCTCTCTCTTTTTCGTTCTTTCCTTACTTTCAGAGAGAGGGGAAGGGAGGGAGAAAGAGAGGGAGAGAAACATCAATGTACAGGAGAAACATCAATTGGTTGCCTCTTGCACACTCCCAAGGGGACCTGGCCCGCAACCTAGGCATGTGCAGGGAATCGAACTGGCCACCTTTCCGTTCGCAGGCCAGCACCCAATCCACTGCACCACACCAGCCAGGGCTCAGCACTCATCTTTTAAAAAACTTACCAAAGTTGGTGAATTTTTGTGTGGCTATTTTAATAATGAAGATGGAAAAAAATACATAACGTGTTCAGCATATTATGCCTTATTATTTCACGAAAGGTAAAACTGCATCCGAAATGCAAATGCAATTTGCGCAGTGAGTGTGTGGAGAAGGTGCTGTGACACAGTGAACGTGTCGAGTGGTCTGCTGCCTTTCGTGCTGGAGATGTCTCGCTGGACAATGCTCTCCATGGTCGCATAGACCCGCTGAAATTGAGAGCGATCAAATCGAGACACTAACTGAGAACAGTCAACGTTATACTATGCAGGAGATAGCCGGCATACTCAGAGTATCCAAATCAGTGAAGTTATTGGTGAAAGTGAAAATACAGAATGGCAGGAGAAGTGGCAAGAGCCACAGCAGAGGTAAACAGGCACCGTTAGAACGTGGAGTAGGGAGACGGTGACTAAACATCATACACCCCCCACACTAACCGCTAAGGTAGCGGACGCCAGTCAGTCTATCAAATGAAGGACACTAAGGAGAGAGGAACCACTATCAAGAACACCAAAAAGCTGAAACATCACAGAAACACACTCAACAAGCACGACTTAGCAGTCAACCCGGGTGAAAAGGCTGCAGCAAAAAGGTCACTACCTTACCCTGGACTGTCAAAGATGATGGGTGCCCTTTCACTCAGAAGTCCCTTCTAGCGGTGGCTCTGAAGACTCCCACTTAGGTGGGGTGGGGAGAACGATGGTCACAGAAAGATCCTATGCCTTGTTTTCTTTTCCCACACTCTGCCTCTACACCTCCTCCCGTTTCCCAAATTGTGGAGCGCTTCTTGCTTGTAGGGCACTTTTGATTTGGGGTAACCAGAAAGAAGTGAATAAGGTCCAAAAGAGAAGCAAGAAGGACCTGATGACTTGGGAAGGCAGGATGGGAGCTCTAAACTCAAGGAGAAGAATTGGGCTTTCCCCCCAGCGTTCAGTTCACTAGGATATGAAGAACCAGAAAGATCCATTCTCCAGGAATTCAAATCGTGCACTTAGCCAGAGCTTCCTGTGAATTGTATCTTTCAGGAACACAAGTCCAGTGGGTGAGAAATAAAAGAAAAATCCTGCTGAATTTGCTTGGGAGATCAGGGAAAGTGGCAGGAAGGCTGAGTTGAACTAAGCCTTGTAGGAGAAAGGGGTTTGGACATGCAGAGATGCAGTGAGTACCAGGGGTCCATTCATTTATTCTTTTATTTAATATTTGTTCTTTACTTTGAAGTGCCTGTTTGCGAAGACACTAGACCTTTTAGTTAATAGGAACTAAAAAATCTCCCTCACAGAGCCAGCTTGATAATCAGTTGTTACCACTTGCAACTCAAAGTGTTTTGACTGATAACATTACTTCTGCAACCCGAGACCTGGAATCGAACCGGCAACCCTTCTGTTTACAGGCTGGCACTCAATCCACTGAGCCACACCAGCCAGGGCACATTACTTCTAATGGAAACGCTCCGCTTCAGCCAGGCTGATTCCCATTCACTGTCCCCTGGAAATGCCTTAAACACCTTGTGCATTACCTTTCTTTTCCCTCATCTCCTTTCCTTCACCTGTCTGTAGCCTATACAGAATCTAGGCCTGAATAAACTCTCCCTCTGAAGAGTCTTTCCGCCCATTTTTAGTATCCTTTCTAAACTGTGAACTCCTCTGAATCCATATGTCCCTTTTTAATAACTCACTTTGTATTTTCACAAGCAAAAAATAAGTCCACGACACAGGGCAATATTCTTTAGACTACCCTGCTGAACTCTCCACTCTGAGCAGCAGGGTGGATCCCATTCCTTTGATCCTCTCAGAGATGCTTACACAATGTCAAGCGCAAAGGAAATGTGCAAATGTCTCTTAGTTGGTTAATATTAGGCTCTTTGCCTATCCAGGTCCCACCCATCCTTCCAGATTCAGCTCTCAGCCCTTTCTTCTCTGCGAAGTTTCTGCCACCTTCTCCTTTCAGATTGATCAACTTCTCCTCTGCACTTGTGCCATTTACAGCATAATTCTCTCATTCAACAATTACGAAGATACTGTTTCACAACACTAGTGTTAGTAAGTTCAATGACTACTAACTTCCCTCCTTGAGGACAGAGACCTTGTCTACACCTCCTTCGCAGCTCAGCCCCGAGCCCTGCGTTTACAGGACAGTCAGTAAATACATGTTAGCTTTTTGGTGATAACATTGTTCTAGCAACCTGGCTTCTAGATGAAGCCATGTCCCAGCTGGAACATTCCTTTTTACCAGTTTTACATTTACTCTTGTTCGAATATTTCAAAATACTAAATATTTGGTGGAAAAGTTTACACAACTCTTCTTTGGGGGGCTTTTATTTCAAACATCAGTGTTGGGTTCAAGCAGCTAGCAAGATATTTGAGAGCACTAATAACACAGGCGGGTTCTTTCATTTACGCAATTTTCCTTGGTGCAACCTAGTTGCCGAAGAACAGAATTTGATTTCCTCTAGCCTTTAAGTACATCCCGTTTATTAGCCCCTTTATGGTTTCCTTACCTGCTGTGCCAGAAAACCTTACTTTTCTCATCTAAATCCTTCTAGATTATAATCACATTACTGAGATGCACCCATATTTTATTTTCCTCACAGAAAGAGAGTAAAACTTATTTCTAAGAACAAGGCCAAATGTGGTATTGATTCTTGGCTTTGAAGCCAAATTAACACAAGTGTTAGCGTGCTAATTCATGAAAGCCCAAACATCTCTTTACTGCCTTGGAAGCATAAAAACGGTCCAATTAGGACAAGAGCGCTCCTCTCACTTATTACAAACACCTGGGCCTGCCTACCACAGGACGCAACATTCCGAATCTCTAAGCTCTCACATACCGGCCCCCTCCCATGGCCAGCCTTATTGCACCTCCCAAAGAACACCTGGCTCGATACTTAAATGGCCTTTTAAGTTTAGCTTCTCTTAGTTGTCTTTAGGAGCACTTTAATGGTTTGTAGTCAAAATTTTAACAAAGGGATATGTCACAATAACAATAACGTAAACGTCAGTACTGTGATTAATAACTGCTTTCCCTACTCCGCCACTGTATGGCGCTGCACGCGAGTGGTGGCCAGTTGTATCTAAACTAGGTACTCAACTAAGTGGTGTAGCAATACTATATCCCTAAGCAAGTTTAATTTTACGTTTCTCTCTTTTCTGGGAAGAAAAGTGAGCATGATCAAGAAACTACACCAAAAAAAAAAAAAAGAAAAAGAAACTACACCAAAACCAGATCTTTACTCCTTTTCAGATGCTACAGGGTTGTTGTTTTTGTTTTATTGAAACACAGATGCGTGAAGTTCTTTTCCTTTTAGCCTTTTCAATCGTGGGACTTTTGTTTAAAGCACTGACTCCTTACTTGCACTTGGTGAGTAATATGCTAAGAGCTTTTTAGCAGAAAGATGGGCAGAAGGGTAGAATGGGATCTTTTACCAAAGGTTCAGGGAAGCCGGCTGGTCTTCCTTCTAAATTTGTTGAGTCAACATTAAGTAAGCTTTAAAAATGAATCATCGGTGTTTCTCTAAAGGAGTCAGAAAGAAAGATACAGTGTTTCTTCACCACTGATTCTTTCCAAACTCTTTCAAAGCTGGTAAAGACAGTTAACTTGGAAATACAGAGGACAGAAAAACCATATGAGAATTAAACTGAATTATGAATTAACTCTGATATAACTTCCTAATTCTAGCAAAGGAATCTCATTCAGCTTAGTACACAGATTTTTGTTATTCAGGCCTCTTAAAACCAAAATGATCATCAACTGTAGGTACATATAGAATTACAAAGTGAACAGTTAAATAAGATAGAATCTTGCCTCTAACAATGACTCTAGAACAGCGGTGTCAAACTCATTTTCACCAGGGGCCACATCAGCCTCGTGGTTGCCTTCAAGGGCCAAATGTAATTTTAGGACTGTATACATGTAACTACTCCTTAACTAGGGGTGAGGAGCTGGGCGCTGTTGCTGGGTAGAAACAAGGTGCCGGGCCGGATAAAAAGAGGTGGAGGGCCAGATTCGGCCCTCGGGCCTTGTGTTTGCCACCTGCGCTCTAACTTCTGCGTGTGCGTGTGTGTGTGTGTTAATCCTAAGGAAACAGACGGTGGTTTACCTTTAACACTTCAGGGAGGCGAGGAGGCCAGCTGAAACGGAAAATGCTACACTGGCACACCACAAAGCGAGCTGCATTTTATTGTGGCTTGCAAGTAAGAAAAGATCCACTTCTTTACTCCTGATCCTAGGCCCACACACTCCCAAACTTACTTTGCCTAGGCTCTGGTATGATGTCCATCCAGCTATCTTCGACACATTTCCTAAGTTTTACCAACATTCCTTCAACAGGCACAAGCCCGATGACCCTGGCCTTGGCACGGCACCCATGGCATTCAGCTCTCACGGTGAATGAGGAGCCGTGGAATCCGTCACAGAGCTTGAACTGACACAGAGCCCTGAGAGGTTATGTGTCTGGCTGAGTGGGAAAAGAAGCAGAGAAATTTCAGGTATCAGGACAGGCCTTTATCACTCATGTGCCAGAGAAACTTTTTACTCAAGGAAATGGAATAGGGCTCAGGAAGAGAAGGTTAGGGAAACTTTATCTTACGGGAAAAAAGAAAGAAGAAGAAGGAGTGAAATACTACTTCTACAGAACTCTGAACATGAATTTTCTTTTTCTTTTTCTTTTTTTTTTAGCCACCCCCCCAAAGTGGTTTCTTTTGTGATTGTGCTCTTTGGCTCGAGAGTGTTGTTTATGTAACAGGATAAAGTACAGAAGTGTAAGCTCCAAACTCCTCCAGAGAAAAGCTCTCCCAAAGCTCGACCCCCAGGATAGATGGAAAATATGAGCGTTTACTGGCTGGAACACCAAGCTGCAATGGAAATTTCAACATTCAGAAGAAGATAGCGGAGAGAAAGGGCCCGTCGGGTAGAAAGAAGCCACCCTTCAACAAAGGGGCCGGAGGAAAAGGAAGGGTCTCCCAGCGGCCCCCGCTCAGATGCCGGCCCCTCACAGCTGCGAAGGCCGCGTCTGCAATCCGGCCCGGGAGCGCACTGCCCCTCGCGATGGCCAGTTTCCTCTGAACTAGAACACTAAAATGGGGTAGCCATGCCACACCCCAGGCAAGTCCAATTTCAAGTTTATTATCAGGACCAGAACCAGGCACTATACTGGCTACTTTCACACACACAACTCAAGTAAATCTTAAAACTACTTAATGAGGTGGGTACTATTATCTGCATTTTAAGCAGATGGCTCAGAGAAGCTAATAACTTGCCCAAGGTCACGTGCTCAGTGATAGGTCCGACCCTGCAGTCCCTGCTCTTCTCACTGCACCATGCCACCTTCCTAAAAGGGGGCTGATGGCCCCCTTTCCTATAGAGTTAACAAACTTTTAAATAAATAGAAGCATTTGAAGGACTAGGTTCTAAATAATTCCCTTAAACAGAGGCAGAGGATGGCAAAAAAAATCTTACCATTTTGGTCACTGAATACGTTTTGCTGAACTCTGGGGCTCTCTTAAAACCTTACATACTCCTCCTTTCTCTTCTTTTTTTTATTGTGGTAAAAAAAAAGAGCATAACTTTAAATTTATCATCTCAACCATTTTATTCTTTTTATTCTTAACCAACTGCCCATTTTTTATGTACAGTTGAATAATGTTAAGTATATTCACGCTGGTGTGCAACAGAGCTCTAGAACTTTTTTATGGTGCAAAACTCAAACTCCGCTGCCACTAAACACTGAGCACTAATTCCTTCTGCTCTCTTCCCCACGCCCTTGGCAACCCCCTTCGGATACTTCATGTGAGTGGAATCACACAGTAGTTGTCCTTTGTCCCTGGCTTATTTCACGTCACATGCTGTCCTTGAGGTCCATCATGTTGCAGCATGAGACAGGACTGAGTCCTTACATCCTCTCCGTGATGCTCTCTGTGACATTCTTCCTTCTCACTGTCTGCACCAGACACTTTCAGTCTTTAATGTAAGGCTCCCAGCACTGCTAACTGTCCCGCATGTGTGTGGCTGCTCCTCCCCGCCCGCTGTCAAACACTGCGATTGTCTTTCGGGGACCCTGCCCAGCACCCAGCGCCCAGCACCCAGGGCCCAGCACCCTGCGGGAAACATGGAAGGTACATCCTGGACAGTGACCTGTGAGAGCAGGAAGTCCTATGTTTTATTAACCACTACTTCCCAGGGCCTAATGCCTGACACACAGACAACGAAGAGAACATATTTTTTAAAGAAAACAACAAACTCAGTATTTCTGAGGACTGATTGAGAATGAAAAGATGGGAAGTCAGATGTGACTCTCCAGGAGCATTTGTAAGAAATCCTCTAAGGGAAGGGAGAAAAGAACTAGTTAAACTAGACTCAGAATCCCTGAAAAACTTCCTAAAAATTATGGGAAAAAGGGTACCAAACTCTTCACTATTACTGAGGAGCTAGAGGGCAGCTTTGGTGCTTCACTGGGCCCCTGCCCCCGCACAGAATTTCAAGTTCAGAGGCACAGCCGTCCTCTAGAGCGGGGGTCGGCCAGGCCGAGCAGCCCATGCTGTGACACTGTGCCCTGTCACAACAAACTCATGATGTCCCTCAACCTCCCCCACCTTTCACATCGAGGAACAGACAAATCCTCAGGTTGCGTGTGCGAAAAAGCCAGAGATGGATAAAAATAATTCAATGACAAATGCTGGAAAAACATACAAAGGGGCAGAAGCCAGACATTAGTGGGAATCCCTGACAGCCCGATCTACAAGGAAGGGCTGGACTGGAAAAAAACAGGACCTCAGGTTCCTGCCAAGCCGTCTGAGGCCCTGTCCTTCCCAAATCATTCCAAGCAGCAGCCAAGACTTTACAGTAACCCTCTAGGTCTCACAAAGAAAGATGCATTGTGAACCCACAGCGTGCTCCTCCCCTAGAAAGTGCTCCTCCCTGATGTGGGGCAGCTCCACGTGAGGCTGGCCGTAAAGAGAAGATGCTGGTGCAATCAATTCTCAGCTCCTAACAACTCTCCATGTGCCCGGAAGATGGCTCAATAAAAGGCAGCTTGAAAAAATCCTACCCCATCTCATTGGCTAAAAAAGAGCTTGTTAAATATCCAGGTATCAGCATGTGGAAACCAACCAAATACGATCCCTTTAAGAAAAAAAGAGGCCATGAACACTTGGTACCTGCATCCTGGAGGCCCTATTGTATAATGCGAAATTGGCCTCGCTCAGAGGCACACCTCAGGCTTCTAAACATGTGACTGTATTGGCCCTGAATACTCCGTCTCTTCTGGAGAATGGCCTGCAATTAATCTCGCTTATTACCTCTGAAAAGTAACAACAGAGGAATGGCTGGCCAAGTCCAACTCCAGAGCGTCTAGGGAACTGCAAGCTACATGGCCAGGCCTCAGACTGTCTGGGCAAGTCGTGGGCTCTTTGCCTTCCTCTCCCACAACAAAGCTCGAACAGGGACTCCAGACAGACCAAAGGAACCGAGGGATTTGAGGAGCTGGGCTGAGCTCACACTGACCCAATGGGAGACGACAGCCCTGAGGCTACATTTGGGATGGTTTCAAAAAGCGGGGGAAGAACAAGGTTGTCTGGTGAAAACTTGTGTGATCCATAAAATTGAGAACAATAGCAACACCACGGGGAAATGAAAAATAACACTATTTGCAGAGTTCTCGTGAGTCACCAGTTTTCATTCCTGTGGCTACCAAGTCGCTGAATCCTAATGAAAAGTTCGGCCAGCAATGGATTCTCTTTACATCTTGTTACAGTTTGCAGGACAGCCCCAGTCGAGTGAATAATCAGAGCTGATCTGCACTGGAATCCTCTGTTGCTGTTGCAGAAGAACAAGAGTACCTCTTATTTTCTTAGCACCCACTTCTAGGGAGATCAAAGTACTTTAA
Organism: Desmodus rotundus; assembly: GCF_022682495.2. Taxonomy (NCBI): domain Eukaryota; kingdom Metazoa; phylum Chordata; class Mammalia; order Chiroptera; family Phyllostomidae; genus Desmodus; species Desmodus rotundus. The sequence continues at coordinate 117,018,172 of NC_071393.1, read as the reverse complement.
GGGCAATCTGAAAGCTCTCTAAACAGGCCAGTTTGTATGTAAGTATGCTTACCTAATAAAAACATTCAATGAATACCTGGGGTCACTTAGTGTCAAAACCAGTAACACAACTCACATCTCTAAGCTACTAATCCTACATTCACTAAACTCAGTCACTTAAGAGTGACTACACTTACTGCTAAGGGAGGAAAACAAGAGACTAAGTAAATATCCACACAGCAGCGACTTACCAAGTAAAAACAGAAATTGGGGCATGGCGTGGTGTAAAATGCCTGCTGTAGCCATATCAGAGCCAGAGCCGGAAGGATCTCTGAGAGGACTCTTAGGGCTGTGTTAGGGTGGGTACCTGTGGGCATTCTACCCTGAACTGGAACTCCCACACTGAGCCTCCAGGCTGTCCTGGCAACCAGGGCTTCCCGGGAGCAGAGGAAGATTTCCCAGGGCTACCCTGCACTGGAATGGGAGCTAGGTGAGGAGACGACTATTGTAGGTACAGCTGACCCCAAATGGAAGAGACCAGGGGACTCCGTGGGGCCTGCTTTCTGATGCCAGCGGCTCTGAACTCGGTTGTCCTGCGTGCCATTCCACCACAGCTCATGGGCACAGGCTGGCTGGGAGAAGGCCCCTCACAGTGCTGGCCTCTGACTCCTGGCTCCGCTGACCCTGACAGATCCCTGCTTCTTTCCATGTCTCAGCGCTGCAGGTGCTACACCAAGAGAAGGCTCTCCTTTTTATTTAAAAAGCTCCCTCATTCCATCTCTAACAGATGCTGCAACGCTACTCCAACACGTGTAGTTCGACATTTTGTTCAAAGTATGGAAAACGCTGTAGCCTTGTCCCGTAGGTAACACATCTGAGACCGCAGTGAGAATGTTTGCTGCAGAAACAAGTCTCTGGGCGTACAAAGAAAACGGACTATCTGGAAATATCTTATATGGAAAATAAAGCTCTATGGCATAAACAGAATTTCCTCTTTATGACTTAGGTTTTAGGGATGTGTTTACTATAGACTGTCAATCACCAGATGACAGACTTCTCTCGCGAAGAGAACTGTGTGGAAGGATGTGCCGTTTTGAAAAGTCCTGCCTCTTAGCCCTCAACCCTTCAACAATCTTCAACAGACATGATTCTTTTCGCCCTCGACCGCAGTGGTCACTGGCGTGAATACACTGTACCAGAGCATGATGCGGTGTGTGTGTGCTCGTGTTGTCTCCTGGGCAGAGCCTTTGTATCCCAAACTAGTTCCTTAGGAGATAATCTACCACCAACGTACTTTAACGACAGGTGTTTCCCCCATGCCCACGTTTTGGGTCACCTCCCCCATCCTCGGGGCAAGGCAGCATTCAGGGAAGGCTGGCTGGCAGAGGCTGGAAGTGCTGGCAAGGAGGCGTAGACTCAGGGGACACCTGTGGCTGCGCTGCTTTATCTGAAGGAACAATATCTCAGCCGATCAGAATACTTCACTGTATTAGTGACATTCCTCTCCAGCTCCTCTGACTCATGGACAGATGCAAGCAGGCCCATATTTAATAGCCACTGAAGCAAGATATACTGGGAATCCGTTTCTTACATTTTCTTAGACAGGGAGACTTCAAATAAGGGCTGAGACTAGAATTCAATACAGTGGTTTCTTTTTAATTAAGAAGTTGCTTCATGACCAGAATCTACCTGGATTTTATCCTCTGCCACTTCTCTCAACAACATACAGGAAATTTCCTTCCCATTTCCCAAGTGAACATTGTCTAGGGAAGCTGTTTAAGCATATAACCTAGAGGAAAACATAAGAAAAGTATGCTCTTCAAAGGAAAAGAGCCCAAAGTTACTGAAACACAATGTAGTACAAGGCATAAAAAGAATCAGGGGATGCGGAGAGAGCGGAAACGTCAGTGCAGGAAAGCGTTGGCTGCAGGCAGGGACTAAACGTACGAAAAGTATAAATTCTTACTCTCACTCAGAAGTGAGTTTACTGAACTGCATCAGCTATTTCCTTTTCATCTGATCTGCCCGCAAATTGTCTTACAAGTGAAATGAGACCCATTCACATGCCACAGGACTGGGACAGGTGGGGAAATGCACCCGCCAGGGTCTGTGCAGGGAGCTCCAGGTGAAAATGGCTTGCTTGGGACCCCGGCCACCCCGTGTGACCCTAATGTTACTAGCTCCATGGCCCTTCACATACCTGGTTCCAGGAGGAGTGGAGTGGCTCTCAGGGGCTTGGGGGTCTGTTGGCATTGACCACACCGGGCCACCGGGGCTGAGGACAGGCCGCAGGGTCGGGGGGGTTGAAGCGCTGCTTCTGTTTATGATGCCACTTGCCAAGTTCAGGTTTGCTACCTAGGAGTGAAGTGAGGTAACCTGATTACACAGAGTATTAGAAAAGTACCATCAAAAACATATGGGGAGAATCAAGTCGAATCCAGAAGATGCTGACTCATCGAAGCTGAAGCTGTGGCTGTGACGAAGGCTCCCATTCCAGGAGCGGAAGTCAGAGTGGCTCCTGTCACTGTAACAAGTATTTATTTTGCTCCTACTACGTGCAAAGCACGTCCCTGGTGCTGTGAAATACATAGGTGAATAACAAAAACAGCCAGCACCTACTAAGTATTTACTCTGTGACTGGCGAGGTTCTAGGAAACTAGACAAACTACTTAGCCTTTCTGGCCCTCATTTCTTCATCTGAAAGTTCTAAATGCTCAATAAATTTTGGCCATAAATAATAATAATTATTATAATACACAAAGAATTCATCAACTTAGAAAAAAGGATGCACAGTCACTAGACAAATGGGCATTGACTTCAATAAACAATTTATGAAGGACTATTATTGGCCAATTAAATATTTAAAACTAGTCGCTTCCCTTGCAATCAAAAAGTGTAAATTATAACATATACTGTATATTATAACATACCATAACCAAAAACACAGTATCTAATAAGGGCAAGGGGTGATATTAGATACATACTTATACTATTTATTTGACTATAAATTGGTAGACTCTTCCTAGAAATGCATAGGGCAATATATTATTAAAAGCATTATTAAAACATTTGTGTACTCGGGTGCTACAATCTAACTTCTAGGCACTGTGCTAAAAACAACTGCACATGATCACTGACAGTGACTGTTACAACTGCAGCTGCCATTTAATAAAACTTACAACGCGCGAGCTCTGTACAAGTGAGCACCTCACACGCGTCTCGTTTCAGTGGCCGTAATTCTGTTGGCGAGTACTATTATAATCTCCATCTTACAAGGGGGAAACTGAGGCCTAGAAAAAATGGCAGGACCGGGATCTGAACCATGGTCTTCGGGACTCCGTCCAGTGCCCATACTCCTACACACTGCACTGTACTGAGGACACATTTTTTAAACAAGCATTGATTTTAGTATTAAAAAAGGAGAAGATCTAAACAGCTACCAGTATTGTTAAATAAATTTGGCCCTATCCATGTCAGGAAATATTCTGTATCCATTAGAACTTTCTGAAAAATACTTAATAATATAGGAACATGCTGATGTTTTAAAAAGTCCATAGGTGAAACTGTACAGGAAGCAGATCCGAATTTCCTACACACATGCACACACATGCACACACACGCACGCACACACACGCACACACGCACACGTACTCCTAACGGCCCAGACAGCAAAGCCCAAACACGAGTGGCACCTATTTCTACATGATGGCTTATTTTCTCCCTTACACTACCTATATTTTCCAAGTCTCTTAAACTGGGCATGTAATTTCTTTCGTAACCCAAAGAAAATGTTAAGTCATCGTGAGAAATACCCACGTGAGGCGGTAAGCTGGAAATCTGGGCGGTCAGGGTGAAACCAGAAAAGCAAGGCCAGTTTAAGAGGCATCCTGAAGAAGATGCACAGGGGATGCTGAGGGGGACGCAAAGCCGAGCACGGGGGCCGAGCACCGCGCGCTAGGGAACAGTGACGTGGGGTTTAAGTCCCAGAAAGCGTGTTCTCCCATGAGATGTCCTCGGAACCCAATGATTTTGACACTTGCAAATAAAAACATCTTGGATTTTTACAAAATCTGAAACTTCTGAAAGAAAAAGTCATTTTTAGTAACAGTATAATGCTTAATTCCCAGTTACAGAATGCATTAAATAAGAATATCCTAGCACTGTGTCTTTACGTCAAAGGACCCAAATATTTTTATTGGGAAAAAAGCCATTCTCCATGGGTCAGAGGGATTTCTGCTGTCTGCAGAGCCTGAGGTACAGGACACTCGGGCAGTGCCCTCCACTGTGGACTCACCTTCAAAAGAAGCCTCAGGAGCCAACCATGGCTTATCAATGCGACCCCCTTCTGCTGCTACCAGGGGACCAGAGGGGTGGGGGGGTGAGTGAAGAAAGACACACACTAACTGAAGGACGGAGAGGACATAGTGGCAGGTCAGGGCAGTATTCAGTGGCACCTGGTGCCTTTGAAGAGCCTTGCCTTCCTCCCGCACCCCAGAGACAAGGCAGGGCGGGTTCTCAGACAATCAGGCTCCTGACCCACACTGAGCCCTCCTCCTTCCTGCCCCAATCCCTGGCCTTAAACATCAGGCCTGTCAAGTCAGACTTGAGCTTGCAGCGTGTAAAAGTCCTACAAAGTAAGAAAGGTCTTTATGATAACTAACAGCTTCTCCAGCTGCTACCTCAATCAGTTGTGTCAAAAACCTAGTAAAAGAGGCTTATTAATAATTTATAGTGAAATAGAACTAAAGTAAACAAAAGGTACACATTTTACCATGTTTAGTAAAAACTGTATAGTTTGGAGATTAGTGAATTGGAAGGAGATTTCAGATTTGGTAAACCTTCTCTCTTTGGCTAGGCTGCCCCTAATTTAAACATGGTCATCTCATCCTAACAGCTGGCAGTTACTGAAAGCTCTCGGTGTGCCTGGTAGGAGATGTCCCCGCATTATCTTGACAAGCATTGTCCCATTCAACCCTGAGCAAGCCCTTTGAAGTAGGTTCTGCTGTTATCCCACTTTACAAAAGAGGAAACTGAAGTTGAGAGAGGGTACACAATTAGACAAGGTCACAGGCCTACTAAGGTTAGCAGAGAATGTTCTCTCCTGAGGCCGAGGCCGCGTCGTATATACGCCAAATAATATGGTTTGACGCTCACGCCCTGACAGCAGCAGCGTCAGGCACTCCTAAGCAAAGCGAGGTTTTATCTCACCCCTCACCCACTACTCAGGGAAGCAGACATCGTTACCCTCCCTCTCAAAGATGGAGAAACTATGGCTCAGAGGGGTTACATAAGCCATCCATCTGCCCAAGGTCACCTAAGGGCTATGGAACTGGTACAACCCATTTTCTAGTTTCGTACCTAGTTACCTTAATTATTATAGATTTTTGAAAATATCATCAGATACAGACCTCCAATTCTGAAAAGAGTGGTAACACAGGGATCGATTATCCCAAACTACACCAGCTTTTCTTTCTCCCCCGTAAATTTTATTTTCCACTTGTTACCCTTCACCAGAGGATATTAAACAAGTAAAGCAAAGACAACACCATTATCAGTCAGTCTTGTTTCTTAGCAGGAATAGCAATTGTGGCATGAACACAAAACTAGTTTCGGACTCTCGGTGGGTTTTTCCACGTAACATCCATTCCTGACTTTGTGGATAAACCCGGAAGCGGAAGCCATCGTGACTGCCCTCTCCACAAAAGCAAAGCACCCTTGTTAATTTGGGAAGTGGCAAACGTGACCGCTACTTAAATGAGAGTATATAAGGGACAAGAAAACTTTCAAAGCTTCTCTTCTTTCTTTCCAAAGGATTCCTGCCAACAAAAACAACCTGTCTCTGTTAAGTGATGACCACCTGCCCCTCTAAATATTCCTTCTCCAGTGGTTTTGTCTGGGGACATTCAGCACCTGTGTCGTAACTACCCCAACCCTACCCAGCTCTGTCTTCCTAGGAAGGACGCACATTGCTACTAAATAACCCGATAACTAGGGCTCACGCAGATATGGCCTCAGAATCTCCTTTACAGTCCTTCAGACAAGCCGTAGCCAATCAATCTGCAGTGACAAGGGAGATAAAAACCTATCTTCACTCCCTGTTCTAGAACAGAGCGCTCTGCAACAGGACGCACTGTGACGATGGAAATGTTCCATAATCTGCACTGTCCAACACAGGAGCCACCGGCCACATGTGGCCATTATATATTTGAAATGTGGCTGGTGTGACTGAAGAACTGGATTTTAGACTTTATGTAACTTAAATTTAAAAAGCCATGTGTAACTAGTGGCTGCCTTAAGAGACCATACAACTCTAGAGCCTCAGCTAGACCTGGCTGAATCTTATGTGTACAGATTTGTGACCTGCCAGAGTTTGGTCCAAACTAATGACCTCTAGATTGAATGAATTAAGAGCCTTTGGTCCTTCCTGTCTGCTTCCCAGGATGGGCAGAACGAGTCAATGAACTAAAATGGACCTGAGCACCCATTTTGGCCCTGGAAGCACCTTATCTTGACTTGGAAGATGGGAGGGCAGGGCAAGTCCCCAGCACTGACCAGACCTTAATGGTACAAGCCAACAAGGGTTCACATAACAAGACAGAGGGATGATGAAAATGGCCGTCACTAGTCGACACCTGCTTCTCGGTCCATCTATTTTCTTGAGGTAACATAGAAAACTATCTTTGATCAGCTGAAGGGAAAGTGAAAAATGGCACTTATATAGTCCTGATTTGCCATGATGTTTTATATTTCACTACTAAGGACTATTAAACAAAATCAGGCTTATAGCCCATAAAGACATGGCACCAGTCACAAAGTACGTGGCTCATTTTTGTCAGGAGTATTAATCTATTAAGGTGGAGGCTGTAGGCACTGGGCCAGTTGCTCCTCTAGGCTAATAACCAGTCTATGCTACTAAAGCTCGGTGGGCCAACTTGTGAATTCATGCCTTTGGTCACAAAGGGGTCTGGAAAACAGATGAGGAAGTTTAACTAAAACCCATTTTAATTACTGAAACTATGGCTCAAAAAACATGCCTTACTGACAATGGATAACAACATCTTTCTGTGCAAAAGGAGGACACACCTATGAGAACCTTAAAGTCTGTGTTTGGATCTCTAAAATGTCCTATCATAATCAATACTTATGCAAATATGAAACTATTCAGTTTCACTACAATAACAGTAATAATAATAATGACACCACACTAGCACTAATGATGGCTAAATTTAATGAACACTTTGTTTTCGCCAGGCATTATTCTAAGCTGTATGAAGCCTTTCCGGAAAAAGTCCAGCCATTAACATAACAAGAATGGTTTGCGTGACATAATGTAACCTGGCAGCCAAGCAGAGTGGACTGGAATGCGCATGTGTGAACAACGACGACTTCATTGTACTGGTCAGTGGGGTGGTAGATGCCATCAAGTGAGCATGTGCACTGTGTGGCTGTCGCATTCACAATGACAGCGAGTACAGCAGTGAATCTGCATCAAATTTTGCGTTAAACTTGAAAATCCCTCCATGAAACTATTCAGATGATTCAGAAAGTCGCAGCTATGGGCAACTGGTGATTGACAACTTCATCACAACACGCCTGCTCATGCATCATGTCTCATACACAGTTTTTTGGTGAAACATCAAATCACCCAGGTGACTCAGCCCCTCTACAGTCCAGAATTAGTGCCCTGTGACATCTGGCTTTTCCCAAAAACTAAAATCACCTTTGAAAGGGAAGAGATTTCAGACCATCCATGAGATTCAGGAAAATATGATGGGGCAGCTAATGGAGAATGGGAGAACTGTGTGAGGTCCCAAGGTGCCTGTTTTGAAAGGGACTGAGGCATCATTGTCCTATGTACAAAGTGTCTTGTATCTTCTTCAATAAATGTCTTTATTTTTCATATTACATGGCTGGATACCTTCTGGACAGACCTCAAATATGATCATTTTTATCTTCAGGACAACTCTGTTATGTTGGGAACCACCCTGCCTGGTTTCAGAAGCTGTAACCTCCCATGGCTAAGGCTGAGTGAGAGACCTTGGGACCATAAGCCATTAAGGAGACAAAGCTTATCTTCCTGGTAGGGGCACCGCCTCTGCCCCCTTTCACTTCACCCTGCTTGGCCCCAAGTGGATGACCGGTTAGCCAATGACAGGCAATATTCCTCAAAGGAGGGACAACCTAAGACAGGCATGGTCATGAAGGGGCCCTCAGGGAAGGACTTGGGGGGCTATAGAAAAGGGGTTATGGACCCTTGCCCCGTGGCTTGACATAGCCTGAGTCCTCATTCTGTCTGCAAGAAGTCTCCTAATCTCTTGGCTGCCTTACTTCCCCCACCTGACTTAAGCCTGAAACAATGCCGGAGGTGGGTGCAGCCCTGTGCTGGAAAGGGCAGGTTCCCTGGGGCGATCAGGCCTAAGAAAGAAACATAAAATCCTGTGAAACCTGCTTTGCTAATACCCTCAATTTAAATGATAAGGGTCCAAGCATGAAATGAGTTTGTTTCCCCAAGTTTTATAGCCCTTTAGCTAACAGACCCTGACTCAGAATAAGCCCTCCTAGTTCTTTGTATGTTATCTATTGTTAGATAGATAACAACAGATACTTACTGCCTGACAATGATTGATGAGCTTTACCTGTATTCCTTTGCAAATTGAACCCAATAAAAGCCCACTGAGTAAAAGGCTCTGGTTCCTTCTCCTTGGAGAGATTGGCCACCTTTCCTCCTTAAGCAGATCACGTCTTGGTAGACTTATTTTCATCTGTGGTGGACCGGGGGGCCCTGTGGGCAGAGCTCCCTAACACTGTTTGATAGGTATCATTAGATAGGCCTTCCCTCACTTATAGATGGGGAAATGGAGGTTGAGAGGTAAAATAATTTGTTCAAGACCAAAAAATTATTACATGTCAGCCCCTAGTTTCAATTCCCGGTCAGCCTGATGCAAAATCGCCCAAATTCTGCAGTTTTAGCCACTGTAGTATTCCCACTGCCAGAAACCGTTGAGCTCAGAAGTTACAATGCCATCTGCGGCCCAGCAGCACCTGCACTACCTGGGAGCTTGCTAAAAATGCAGGCTCTCAGCCCAGCCTTCGCCCCATTAAACCAAAATCTACACTTGACAAGATCCCCAGGAAATTCACTTGCATCGTCACCTTTGAGAAACACTTGTTTAGAGGACGGTAGAAAAGAAAGGAGGAAACAAGAGAGAGGAGCCACTCAATGATTCTCCTCCACAGAGCTTAGGGGGTCTTCCAGAAGCCAACAGAAACGCCCTGGTGGGGCGAGGAGCAAGACACAAAACAATCAAGGGGGAGGAGCAATACTACGAGGAGCTTTGAGGTTTTACTATTTCTCAATGTTGTTTGTATGCTCAAACATTAATATGAGTTACCGTTCAATATGCCAAAGATGCAAAAGTAGATAAAACAGTTTAGAACAAACTTCAAAACACTCCAAGTCTACTTGTTATGCTGACATGAGAAACAACAGTCATTAAAAATAAACCAAAACATTTAAGCCTAAAACAGTCAGATTATTAAATATTCTCCCACCCCTGCCTTTCTCTGGCTGCTCAGCTCAGTGAACGGCTGGCTGCCTGTGGGAAAATCCAGTCAGGGGGTCCCACCACGACCTAAAGCTCAGGCAGATGTTTCACCCCTTGCCGTCCTCCTCCGCCTCTTCTTCCTCTGCTCCTTTCTTCATGTCCATTTCCACTCCTGCTCCTTTCTTCATGTCCATTTCCACAGTGACCTCAGTGCATTTGTTTCTTTTAATACCAAAACACTGTTTATTTTAGAGCCAGCCTTCCGAATGAGGCAGGTGAACAAATATCTGAACGTGTGGGGTAGGGACACACTGCCCACATTCCACCTAGACAGGTGTTTAAGTTTCAGCGGGGATAAATACAGGTGACGGACTGAAGAGGTGGTAGGAGAAACACAGAGGGAGCCGATTTCCGGCGGCAGGCCCGCCCAAGCGTTGTTGCTTGTTACTGCTGTTTGCCAGGGCTATAATTAAAATATGACGGTATTGCCCTGATGGCTTCCCAGAATATACCCACCACCCACCCACATGCATAACCTTTTGGTATCCAAAGAGGATTTGGGGCCAGGTCTAAACTAGACCACTGTTGCTCTAGCTGGCATGCTCAAGAAATGCTGCAGTCTTGAATGCTCAAAAGAAGTCCAAATCTCAGACAATTCAATAAATATTTAGTGTACTGCACAGGCAAGGCCTTGGGTGGAGGCCTAAGGGTATATACAGATTAAATTGTGGCCCCCACCTACAAGCCCTGAAGGAATTTGTGTTCTAGTGAGACAAGACACCTAGACAAACAGCAATAGATGAGGCCTCCAGAATGTAAAATGCCACAATAAAAGCGCAAAGGAAATTCAAGGAAGGCCACTGAGCTTGGTCTTAAAGGATAGCTAGGAGGTGTGGGGGTGGAGAGGTGGTAGTTCCTAGCTGGGAAGAAAAAGCAAAAGTAATTCAAAGACAGATAAGCAGGAAGAATGTCTGAGAAAGAGAGAGCAGTCTAATTTGCCTACAGCCTAGAGCAACATAAGAGGGAAGAGACAAAGAGCTGGGAGGTCTTTGAATACCACACTAAGGATTCTGTTCTTGATCTGTGAGACAATAGTGAGCTTGCTCAGGTTCTGACACACCAGTGCTGTATCAGCATTGCAGGGCAGGCAGTAAACCCAGGGCTGTTTTTGTGGGATGGGTTGAAAGGGATTAACAAGGAAAGTTCACATCAGTTCAGAATTGCAAGTCTGGCGAGAGGTAACAGGGCTGAGCTGCAGGGTGTACCACTGCTGTCTCCCCTCACTTCCCTCCTTGGCTAAGGAAGAGTGCTGGGCCTTGCAGCTGGAGAAATGGGTTTGTAATATGATGAAGTCACGTGAGCTCATGTGTTCATTGTTCACGGTTCCTTTTTGGATCGGCCCTCTTTAGGGTTACATTTCCCAGGCATCGGGCATGGGGAGATGGTGCTGCCTGCCACTTAAGAAGGGAAGGTCAAAGAGTGGGAATCTGAGGCCAGCTTTGTTCTCCGGCACTATGAGAAAATGGCCTTTCCTTAGGTGTTCCTTTCCATACTTCTCTTCAACAGTAAATGGACTGAGGGTCAAGATTAGGGGATGGGGTCTCAGGGGAAGGAGGACGGCTAGATGGCTTCAGTCTAGGCCTTAGGCCTGATGGGCAAAAGAAGACGCTGAGTCACATGCTGTCTGTCTAGCCCAAGTCACCAAAGCTCGGGATTCCACTCTGGAGTTTATGGCCAAAAATCCTATAGTAATCAGAAGGCGGCTTCCACTTCAAGGATCCCCTTCGGGCATCTTCTCCTCAGCCTCAAGACAGTGACTGTGGACCCTGGATTCCAGCCACAGTTCTCTCTGAATCAGTGTTGAACGACCATGTGTATCACTTCCAACCCCACCACGGGACACCAAAACCAAACACGCTGACATTTAAAGATGGTGAGGTTTTGTAGACATTTGGAAAAACAACACAGGTTAACGACAAAAGGGGGATACTGGTATCCAGGGTGAGCCCTCAAGTCCCCACCAGCTCCGTTGTCAGCCAGCATCTGCCTCTGTGTGCCCGAGTGCTGTTAGTCCCTTACGGACAAACACTCCACTCAAAGCAGATCGTAGAATTCGACATTTCTACAAAAATGGTTTGTTTCTACATGGAGTGGTAAAAACTCTCTTCTAACTGGGGCTTGCGGATTTTACCTTCCTTGACGTGGAACCAAGGTTTATCATTGCTATTTGGGAAAAACATAACCAGCAAATATATCTACCGCGATGCCAGGAGAGGTAGGAATTACCCCATCCTGGAAATTGGAAAATCAAATGCTTATTTGTTTTTTTAATCATTGGCTGTAAGAAGGTCCTTCCAACTACTTCAGCACAGTGGGATCCTGAAATCTTGTCGCCACCACCTTGCCCTTCGCTTCACAATGTCTAATTTATTTTTCATGGAAGATCCCCGTCAGCTGTAAAGGATCCTTGCCATTAAACTGCTTCAAGGGTTCAAGGGCATGGTGGTCGAGTTGGAAGAGCTTCATGCCTCTTTGCAGGCTCCCTTGTCTGCCTGACCCCACAGATCACATGCTCGTTAGGACAGGGACTGCACCTTACTCTATGCTGTATGCCCAGAGCTCAGCCCGGCCGGTAGGGACAAAAGCATGTACATAACACGAGAAGTGGGTCTCATCTACTCCGGAACACACACACACTCACCCTGTCTCCAGCCAGCAACTGGTTTCACCCGAGAGTAGAACAGTGATTATTGTCACTAGTGGGCTAGCCAGGAAATGAAAGGCTCCAAATTACCTCTTTTTTGCACAGACCACAGGGAAGGACAGCTTTGGAATTAAGGGAAATAAAATAATCAGTGACTAGAGTGAGAGATAAGTGTTGCTCTTGCTACTAACTACCCTGCATAATTTTAGAGATGATTTCTGCCTGGTTTGAAGCCTTGGGAAGGTTCTCAAATGGGGAACTAATAGCCCTGGCATACAGATTTTGTTCCCTGTCTCTACACAATGTATATACTGCATTTGTTTCTTCTTGGCACCAAAACTTCAAAGGACTAACACCCCACTAGAGATTCACTTTGTGAACCTCAGGTTCACTGGAGCTGTTTGGCAAATCTTGTGTGTTTTATTTATCAAGCGGAGATAGAAATTCACCATTGAAAATTTAATAAATAATAGGTTTAATTAATAATAGCTGAACATACGAGTAAATTGGTGGCATAGCATTCCCAGGGCACCTTATAATGCTGGCAAAGCTCAATTTCCTCATTCCAGCACGCTCAATAAAAATCTCAGGGAATTCTTGTCTGATGAGGTCCAGAGATGGGGTTTCAAAAGATTATTTCACTAATTCAACAAATATTTATCAGATACTCTGTGCTTGGCATTCCTTTGAGCATTGAGGAAAGAACAATAAAAAAAAAATCTTTGCCTTCACAGAGATTACAACCTTGTGAGAAATATATCACTAAATTTATTTGATGTGTGAATCAAGGATGACCACAAATTGGAACAATTATTTTTGGCCAAATTACTGATAGTAATGGCCATACGCGACCTAGAAGTCCTTAACTCGGAGACCATGGGCATCAACAGGGAGCCCAGGTGGGGGGTTTCTCTAAGCCATTCGAAATTGATGCAGATTTCTAAGTTGGAGCGCACATTTTTTTTTTTTCAGGAGGAAAAAAATATATAGCTTCCATTCAATTCTCAAAGGGACCTCTGACTCCAGAAGGTTAAGAATCATTTGGACCTGCATTAAAGGGGCACAGCCAGCCCTGTTTGCAATTGTGACACCGTTTGCCCAGCAGGCCTGTGACCCTGTTAAACATGACCACCATTTTACTTTTCTGAGCTTTTGTCCCCAGGACTGGAAATTACGGGAAGCAAGAACAGAGCTAAAGGCTCCCTACAGCCACAGGCACAAGATAACATTGGAGCCAACTGCAGCCTCGGTTACAGCAACCCATCAGCCCAGGGGCCAAATAACAGCACTCCCCAACCCTTTTTTAATCCAATTATAATCCGATAAAAGTTCAAAGCCCCAGCACCCCTCAAGGCCGGTGCATCTCTCCACACCATGCCCCTCTCCTTTCTTGGAGAATGAATAAAAACTTTATTCTCTACACTTTCTTCTCCTTGTGAATTCTTTCCCAGCCCGCGTCACCAACCACCCTAACAGACATGAAGATGCATTTGTCTGAATCTGCATTCGCCTGTCCTCAGAACTACATCGATAGTTGGTGAACACACACTACAACGTACAGGTGATGTATCAACAGAACTGTACACCTAAACCTATATAACTTTATTAACCAATGTCACCCCAATACATTCAATATAATACATTTAAACATTGGTTTAAAAGAACTCCATCAGTATCATCTTGAGAATAATGTCCCCTGTGTCCCGCACATACACACGCTCATCAGAGTATGGCTGGATCAACAGATCATGCCACAGAGGTTGTCGCTCTCCCCTGACCACGAGGCTCTGGATGATTTCAGACGGGAGTACAGCGGCTAGTTCCTCCTGACTTGTTCAGCGTACATGACTTGTTTAGTATGCGTGACTTGTTTAGCATGTGTGACTTGTTTAGCATGTGTGACTTGTTCACTATATGTTGTTAGAATAAAATTATCCTTGAACAGGAAACACCAGCAGACCAAGATCTGTTTCACTCAGGATAAAAGAAAATGAAAAACGAAAGTATCGGATCTGCATTTATTATATGATTTTCACCACTAGAGAAATATTACAGGATATATTCATTCCAGAATATGAAAAGAATCTTCTTCAAACAGCTATATTTTAAATACTCCTCCAAGGGCACTCCATGAGCATTTATTAAATCATCAGCTACACCAACCAATGGTTGTTGGGTAGCCCCAACTCCTGTATCAATTCCTGAGTGCTAATAAAAAAACCCCTCAAGAACAATTACCAGGAGATTAAGGGTTATAATGTTAATCAAATTTTTGAAAAGAGCTGGGAAAAGCAGGGAATCTCTGCAATTCCTGTTACAGTAACACTAAGTTTTCTCGTTATACCTTCTGCCTGCTGAACTGCTGTCATTTACGTAATATACATACAAATATAGACACTCAGTGCTCCAAAATCTGGAAGCAGTTCCAGATCAAGATTTTCCAGAGACCTTCCTGGGAAACCTTACAAAATGGTCAGCCCCCTTTGTGGAGTTTCCAACCTATACGTTCAGTTTCCGTGAGTGGATGGGGCTGCCACCTCCAAAATAATAGAACCGTTCTTACTGCATCTCTGGGGATTGCCAAGGCCGAACTTTGCCTGCTCAAAGGATCAACCAACTTCACCGCACAATAACCTGATAAGGAGTTCACTCAACAAACAATTGACAATCTAGACAGAGCCCCACGTTTCTCAACTCGCTTCAGCGAATGGAGCAGTGTTTGTAATCATGAAAACACAGAAGGTGGTCAGCTGCTCCTTTCGCTCTGCAGGCTCGAGCACTGGCTTGCCTACAACTCCGGGCAACTAGCAGAAGCACAGGCTCACAGCGTTAAGCTCAGTCATTTCAGTTTGTGTGAGGAGTTAGAGTCCCGATTCAAGCAGGAAGAGGCAGAAAAGCAGAAAGGGAGAGAACATGGAGTCAGACAGACCTGGATTTGTGTCTGGTTCAGTCACTTTCCATTTGTGTGATCTCAGCCATTACTTACCCTCTAAGCTCTATTTTCTTCATCTGCAACAAAATAAGTATCTAGCCCTGGCTGATGTGGCTCAGTGGATTGAGCACCCGCCTGCGAACCAAAAGGTCACGTTCAATTACTGGTCAGGGTACCTGTCTGGGTTGCAGGCCCAGTCCCCAGCTGGGGGGGTGTGAGAGGCAACCAACTGATGTTTCTCTTGCACACTATGTTTCTCTCCCTCTTTTTCTCCTTCCTTTCCCCTCTCTCTAAAAAGAAGTAAATAAAAATCTTTAAAACAATAAGTATCTACATCACAGGGTTATAGAAAAAATGCATATAGAGTGCTTAGCACAGTGCCCAAAACAAAAGTATACATTCAATTAAAGTCAGCTGCTTTTTTATGAAAGGCAGGTATGGTATTATCAATTTAAAAAAAGGGGAAGCAATAGTATAAAAAAAAGACTGTAACAAAAACGGACAAAATGCAGAAAGATTACTTTCAGTTTAGCAAGCCTGGGATAAGGGCCTACGAAGTGCAAGGTGCTATGCTAGGCGAGGGTCGGAAAGAACTGACATCACGTAGTTTGTAATTCAACAGGAAAGAAGCAAGGCAAAATGAGTATAACAGATGAGTTACAGAGAGCGGCTAATGAAGAGCTGAAGGAGCGCACGCAGAGAATGGACAGGTGACTTCTAGCTGGGGCGGCAGGGACTTCTTCAAGATTCATTCCGTGATTTATAAAATATGTATTGAGTGCTTCTACATCAGGCTGGGAAAAGGTGGTGAGAAATGGACATGGTCCCCCTGCTCAATCAAGTATCTTACAGTCCGGTAAAGTTACTGCATTTATTGAGTACCACTCGTGAGTCAGGTTTTGAAGCCACAAAGGATACTGCCCTCAAAGGGTTCGCTGACAACCAAGGCAGACGGCTATCTGGACAAACAGTGCGGTGGGTGAAGTGGCGTCTATGTGGAGCTGGAGCGGATAAACTTCCCATGAGAAGACAGCACACAGTGAGGCCCGGAGACTAACAGGCATTCTGGTTGAACTTCACAAAAGCATGTGTGATGCGAGGGAGACAGGCTAGAGAAGTAGCCTGGAGCCAGGTTCTAAATGAAGGCTTTGAATAACATTTAATAGCTTGGGCTTCACATTACAGATAACAGGAAGCCCCCCTTGACATTCTTGGGTGGAGGAGTACTATTATCAGACTTGTGATTTAGAAAGATTCCTTTGGGGAAAAGACTAGGGTGACTAAGAGGGGACTGGCTGGGAGACCACTTAGGGGGTAATTGCAGCTGCCCAGTTGAGAGAGAATTGAGGCCTTAAGCAGGAAGGTAGACAGGGACGTGAAACAGACAAGATATATATCAGAGACTTACAGAGTCAGAATCAACAAGACTGGCAACTTGCCTGAACACAGAATGAGGGAGTAGAGAGGGACAATGGTAAACCAAAGGCCCCTTACCTAAATTCCTAGGAGACCTGCTGAGTCAACTAACAGAAAAGTAAAAGGGGATGAAAACAATTAGGTTTTAGATATGTTAAATATTTCTTTAGTATTTTCAAAATATGTCTAAAATATGTCGAGTGTTTTAGATGCTGGCAATACACTTTGGCGGAAAAGTCTAGCAGGCAGTTGAAAATTCGGACCTGGCACTCAGCAAAGAGGTCCCAGTGCCCATCAGTAGATGGGTGGATAAAAACACTGTGGTACATTTACACAATGGAACACTACTCATCTGCAAAAAAGAAGGGAAACTTACCCTCTGTGACAGCATGGGTGGATCTGAAGAGCTTTATGCTACGTGAAATAAGCCCATCAGAGAAATACAAGTACCACATGATTTCACTCATATGTGGAATCTAATGAACAAAATGAACTAACAGCAAAGCTGAGACAGAACCATAGATAGAGAGCAGGCTGACAGCTGTTTGGTGGGGAGGAGGCTGTGGCGCTGGGTGGGGAGGTGGAGGGATAGAGCAAAAAAGGAAAAAACGGAAAAAAACTCATGGATGTGGACAACAGAGTGGTGACTGCTTGCAGGGCGAGGTGGGAGAAGGTGGAGGAGGGTACAGGGGGGACGAATGGTGATGGATGGAGACTTGACTTGGGGCAAACACACAATACAGTGTACAGATGACGTGTTGTGGAACTGTGCACCTGAAACCTTTCTAAACTTGTTAACCAGTGTCAGCCCAATAAATGTAATACAAAGGAAAGAAAAGATACCCATCTGGGAGAAACCCACAGAACAGCACCAGACGAAGCTGTGAGAAGAGAGACTGCAGAGAGAGGGAAGAGTTCTGCTGCGTCCTGGAATTCGGAGATGTGCTGGAGGGCGAAGAGCAGGGAGAAGCAGACGCTCAGGCTTCATCCCACTCTTCATTCAGAGAGACCGCTGCGGACACCGAGATTCTCCGGTGCCAGTGTTTGTATCTGAGGGCTATACACCGGCGGCTTAAAAAAAAATGTTGAACACGGAATCTAGTCTTCAGGAAGGAGAGGAGGAAGAAATGAGCTCTCAGGGATTATCAAAGGGTTGAAGAAGCCAAGAGAAGTTTTCAGGTTGGAAGTGGTCAAGCGTAGTGCCATGTGCTAAAGCAGAATGGGGATTAAAAACAGGTGACTGAAGCTGGCAATTTCAAGGTCATCAGTGGCCTTTGAAAGAAAGTTGGACAAAATGGGAAGACGTGAAGTTAAACTGCAAGAGTAAGGGGTGGGGGAGGATTCAGGGCAGCAAGGGCGTGTTACTTCGAAAGGAATTTGGCAGTACAGGGACGACAGGGCTTATGGGGGTGGCCCGGCAAAAGAAAGGTTATTTTAGAACTCAAGACCTTGCAGCAGGCCAAGGAACTAAGGAAAACTGGGGGCTCAAAGCCTCAAGAGTCAAAGGAGATTCGGTAAGACCAGTGGGAACTAGGTCCTAGAGCAGAGAGGCACAGGGATCTGGGGGGACAGTCAGTAGTCCTGATGCTAAAATTATTCCAACTTACCAACAAGAGAACCAAGGCGCAACGTTAAGTGACCTGTCCAAGGTCTCACTGACTCAGCAACTCCCGCTTTCTCCATTTACCCTTTCTGTTTCTAGGAATGAGGAACAGTGTACACGATACGAGGAAACACCCAGAAAGCATATAGAACCGAAGGAATCAGACTTAGAAAACCACCACAAAGTCAGAACGCGAGGTACGGGAGTTCAAACGTGTGCCAACCAGCTACGGAGGGCCAAGCGCCCACGCGGGCGATACGAACTGAGGGCCAACTGCCTCAATCCTAAAGAACACGTGTAACCAGGTCAAAGATTTGAGTTCCCTCTCTGCCAACTTCACTTTCAAACTGGAATTGTTGAAATTGAGACTCACTCAGGGTCTACTGTGGACCTCGAAGAAATCAGGAAGGCTACAATGGTGGCTGCCACTGCAGAAGAAATGAAAAAGAATTCCTTTGTGAATTCTTTGAATTCATATGAATGAGTGAGAGTAAATGAGTAACTGGTGTGAACCAAACATCCTATACCTAAGCATATATAATCTTTCTCTAGGACTAGGCAGGAAAGGATCAGGGTAAGGAGCAAAAAATGAAAGAAATCAAATGGTTTTCTTTTCTACTCTCCATCTAAATGAAAAATGTGAGAAGCGAAGTGTCTCCTCCCTCCTATGTGTCTGTCAGCACATTTCCAGGAGGCCTGGCCACATCCCGGGCACTGGCTGGCCGGGGAAGAGACTGACGAGCACATTCACTGGCGTTGGAGCCCTCGCCTGGGTGGTCCGCTGTTATCCCTCTGATTAAACTCCCAGGCTGGAGGAGCTGGAGCTGCTCCTAAGGATAGCCCGGTCCTGAAATCTCACCCTCGCCTGCACAGAGAGGGCCACTGCTCCCCTCCGAGTCCCTGCCTCCCACCCCTCACCACAGAGCTGGGCTAACTCGCCACGTTCTTGGGTTCCCTCGCAGCGATGACCACAGAGGGCTCCGTCTGTGCAGAGCGCTGCAGTGGTAAAGAAGCCCCAGCGCAGAGCGAGGCGGAGACAGTGAGACCTCACACTTCATGAAGCTCCACTCCGGCACCGTCAGCTACGACAACGCTGCCCCCACCACACGCGACAGATGCTTGTGGAAAACCCTGCTTTCAAGGATGTGCACACTGGTGTCCAGGGCATCCCATACCCCCAAATAACCAGCCTCTCGCATGACCAGGGGAAGACCAAAATGCAGCCTGCCCTCTGCTCAGATTTGTAAGGTGTGCGTTGAATAATGGCACATTAAGAACATGGAGCTCTTCTCATTTCAAGCCTACTTGTGCTGGCCACTGTGGTTGGGAAAGGTTGACATCCTTACACGTTCTAGGCTATAAACAAAGTCCAATTGCAGCAGCAGTAGTCAAAGTAATGACAAGGTACATGAGGTTGTTTTTAGCCACACAAATTCGTAACAGTCAAGTCTCTAATGTAAATTCTGGATGACTCAAAGTTTTATTACTAAATGTTTGTGTTGTCAGGGCACTTTGCTTCCTTACTTTTGGCCAGTTCACTGTCCCTCCACATCTTCACCAGTGACCAGAGAGAAAAGGGGGTGACACTGCCTCATCCTCCAACCCACCCTTCTCCCAGCTACCCCCGTCACCTGGGGGTCCCCGTCATCTCTGAGATGAGGAGTGGGCTCCGGCATGAGGCATGCAAAGCGCTCCGTGAACCAGCCCTCGTCTTCTCGTCTGGCTTCCACCCTAGCTGTTCCCTGCCAACTCCCTACCCTCCCACACCACCAGCAAGATCCTGAGTGATTCGTGTGAGGGCTCTGTCTTCTATCATCCCCACAGCTCAGAACTCAAGCCTGGAACACTCGAGAGCTTAATAAAATGTTTTTTGAATGAATACATTTAAAAAACACATCTGAATAAAGAGTTTTTATGAAAAATGCCACTAAAAACTTTAATGGGCTAAGTAGTTGAAATTGTGGACAAAATGATTCTCCAGAAAATACCATGTCTATTTTTAATACTTCTCTTCCAAAATAGAAGAATTTAAAAATCAGCTTTCCTGATATAGTAGGTCTTTCAGCAGTTGTTCAATAAAGCAATGTAAAGATGTATCAGTTTGTGTGGCTGAATTAAAGCAATGTTCAGGGGGACTTTCAGAGCTTTAAATATAATAAAAAACAAGCATAAGTAAGGATAAATAAGTATCCAACTCAAGAAACAGGGAGGAAACAACAAAATAAAGCTAAGAAAAGCAGAGGAAAGAAGGATAAAACAAGAAAAAAGCAACTAGAAAACAACAAACCAATAGAATGAATACATACATCCACAGTTATCATATCAAAGAAAGGGAGGGGGAAAGAAAATATTCATTAAGGCAATCAGACATACGAAAAAAAGGGAGAAAAACATAAACACAAACTAGGAATTGAAAATAAGGAAATAATCTCAGATAAGGGGAAATCAAAAGCATTTAAAGTGATTGCCAGACACAAAGTTGTTTCCGATGAAGCTAAGTTTAAGCTTTTATGCCCCAAGTGCAGAGAGAAAAGCAGAGCCCCCACCATTTTCTGTTTGGATGCCCACCCCTCAGCAGAAAGCCATGGACACTGTATCGCTTGCCTCCGTGAGTAAGAAACTTTTGTCCAAAACACAGCTAGGAAAAAAGGAAACAGCTAGTAAACGAATGTGCCAAAGCCTATTTAAGCCATTATAACATGTGATTATTTATCAGAAAATAAGCAATAAAAGGCTGAATTATCCAAATTCCAAATTAAAGAATTACTTGCTCTGAGAAGGGATCTAATTAACATAGAACTGAGCTTTTCAATAACCAAGTTCATTTTGGTAACATTAAATTTTATCCTAAAACCTACTTTTGCAAATTAGAAATCATTTATTATTGAAAGCCTTTCAAAGGCCAAAATAACAATATTTCCAAGTACAGTCACACCTCGGCACTCATCGGCTTCCGAATTTGTCAAACCCTGTACTTGTAGCATTTTGAAGAGAAAAAAATGTTTCAACACTCGGCCCTGGCTCAGGACTCATCACATTTGCTAGAACTTGTGTGAGTCACGACACGGCCCCCGCAAGAGAAAACGCTTCGCCGGTACTCGTGGTAAGTTCCAGAACAAATTAACAACGAGTACCGAGGTCCCCCTGCATATGGCACTTAGACTTTACAAAGAGGTTTTTACACACTGGCGTCTGGATGCTGTTTTATTTTTTCCCTCTGACAACAAGACAAGACCCTGAGACTGAGGTAAGTTGAATGAGTTTCCTCTCATTCAACTAGTCAGTGACAGAAGGCAGGTCTTTGGATGGCTAACTGCACTCCCACCACTCCGCCCAGCTTATGACACACTACCGCACCTCCCTGAGCACCGTGCCGAGCCCCAGCCACCCTGTCACCAAGCCTCTGAAAGTTAAGCCTGACATCTAACGGCAAGTTCAGACCCCCATGAAGAGGCGTCTGATGGACTTTTAACTCCCTGGCACTGAATTCCTTCTTAGATGAGGCAGAAGGACTGATGAGAGATGACTTTCCAGGTAGAACACGATCACTTTAGATTCCCACAAGATCAGGATCCTGTCACTTTGCAAGGTTTGCAGGCCACCAAATGACAGAGGTTGAAAATATGTAAATACCAATATTAGCGAGTTTTTTACCACGGTTGCAAAAAAGTTTTACTGCCTTGGTGCTTCTAGCTGCTCATTTGTAAACTGGATCCATGCTCTAGTCAATCACCCAGTGAACAAAGTGTAGCAGACCACTGGCCCCTGTCCCCTCCTCAGAGCCACCTGACATGTCAAAATCCCTCGCCGTTCTATTATGGTCGTGATACTCTACTCCCTCCTGCCATCAGCCCGTCACTAAACTCTAACTATCCAACTGCCTTCAGTTCTCAACGCTGCCCTTAGAGGGTTCTCTGCTTCCCGTTTCACATTAGGCCCCCTCACCTACTCCCTTCAAACTCCTTGGGATTTGAAAAGGAAAATTAACTACATTCTCCCACACTGGGGCGAGAACACTAAGGCTCACCTTTACTTTGGGTCCTAAACTTCCTACAGAGAAGAAGGGCGCCACCAGGGAGCAGTGTGTTACCTGCATTGAATACGTGCCTAAAGTAATTTTTGACTTCACTTTTTTCTATACTTAATGTCATTACAGAGTTGTTGCCATGTAAGGAATTTGACACAAGGGACACAGCAAAACCCAACTATGGGGTTAAGTTATGATCACTTCTTTGGAAGACTTTGACACCATTTTGCTTTCAGGAAAAGGAGAAGATACAGCTTCTACTTCCAGTTAAATACCATGGGGATTGTCAAAGAGAAGGGCAAGAAAGTTTCATCTAACCTCATCGTGTTGTAAGCTTGTTACCATCTATCTAACTTAAAGATAAATCCAGCTTGCCAGGTGACCTTACTGAGTCACTTCTTTCAGCCTCAGTTTTCCCCACCCGTAAAAGGGGAGAATGGCATGTGCTGGATAAGGCTGTACTGAAATGCTTCATCCATGTAACATCCTGAGATCATGATGGAAGATGGTACAGTAACATCCTGAGATCTCTGATGGAAGATGGTACAGTAAAAAAAAAAGAGAGAGAGAAAAGTAAAAGGTAATACTATGCCATTCTGTAAGAGTTTTATAAGACTAGAACTCACAAGAAAATTTTACGAGGGAAAGAAGTTATTTTTAAATATCCTTTCAAAGTACTTTTACAGCTGATCATTCAAGGCTGTTTATTCATGAAATAAGTCCATCAGAGTCAACAGCAGACTTGACTTTGCAACACCTGTAACAGAAACTCATTTTCTCTCGAGGTGCAGAGGAGCACTTTCATTCTTTGGCTGGAAACCAGCTGTAGTACTCATTCAACAGGCACCAGTATATGGAAATTAGTAAAGATGAGGAAGAAAGGACAGAGCACCCTGTCATTAATCTTGTCTCAGGCCCACAGAGCCCTCTGGCACCCCAGCTGTCCGTACCTGCTGGGTGAGGAGGCTCATGTGGGTGGAGGGAGAGTACTGCCTTGCCGCCTGCTTCTCCGCTAGCCGCTGCAGCTCAGCTGTCACCAGATTTTGGTTGTACCGTCTGCTGTATGAAGAAACATCTTCTCCTTCCTTCTGCATTTTGGCTACTCCTGCATGCTGCTTGTTTGGATAGACTGAACCTGCTAAAAAAAAAGAGAGAGAGAGAGAGAGAGGAGAGTTTTTTTTCACATTAAAAAAAAAAAGTCCGGAAAAACTTAGCAAGATGACAGAGAAATCTCAGCCAGATTACTTTCCTGAATCCTAAGGATCTCTGACAACATAAGGAGCAACAAACTATCCTCCAATGCTAACCAAAATAAACAGAAATTCTTCCTATACCCTAAAAACTCTTCCTTCAGCCAAGTCATTACATGCATTTATTAACGTGTTTTTCTTACTACGAGAGCTTCACACACACACACAAATTTCCTCCTGTGCAGTGGAAAATAAGCAACCCTAGAATCTGCTAACTGAACAATAACGTAGCCTTGAACCTCATTGTAATTCCTGGTTTTCTTTGTCGTCACTGGACTCAGCAGTCTGAGGCACTCACTGTCAAATTGTCCGCAACCCCTCTACCAAAGCTCTGAGAGCAGAGTTCCATGATTTTTGAGCACTGAAATTCTAGCAAAAAAGAAATTATTTGACATAAAATCAAGGCTCATATTTTTTCTGTGCTAAAAGTCACACATCTTATTGAAAAAACTTAAAAAATCCAAGAAAGTGGAAACACTGTAATGTGTTTCCTTCCTGCCTTATTAATGCTGCTATAACTGTGATCGTTCTGTATGTACAACTTGGTGATGCTACTTTAAAACAATCTAAACTTTTTCATGTTTGTTATATGACACAAAATAGTATTTGTAACAGATAAATAAGTTCTAAAGCATATTATAAGGAATACCTGTGAACTTATTTCCCAACTCAAGAGCCACATTACCAAATAACGTGCATGAGAAAATGTAAAGACAACCAAGAGAATGGGAGAAAATCTTTCTAAGACATGTAACTGATGAGGGACTTGTATCTAGAATGTATATAAGGAACACTTACAACGCAACAATAGAAAGACAAATACCCCAATTTAAAAATGGGCAAAGGATATGAACAAACATTTACTCAAAGAAGATACACAGATGACCAGGAAGCACGTGCAAAGGTGCTCGGCATCATTAGTCCCTAGGGGACGCAAACGACAACGACAAAAATGAGACACCACTTCAAATCCACGGGGATGGGTAAGATAAGAGATACAGACCAGAATAAGTGTTGACAAGGATGTGGAGAAACTGGAACCTTCACATATGGCTGGTGATAAAATAGTATAATCACTTTGGAAAACAGCTTGGAAGTTCCTCAAAAAGAGGAACTATAAAGTTACCATATAACCCCTCTCTCTAAAAATAAATAAAATCTTAAAAAAAAAAAAAAAAGAACAACGCAGTGTGTCCCTTTACCTTTCAAAAGGAAAGGCAACGGGAAAAGATGCCATTCTTTTTCTATTGGGGCTGGGAGGAGCTGACGCTGCAAACTGCCTTCCCGTTTCCGCACTCACCTGCCTTTGCTGAAGAGGGTCGGGCCAGTTTCTGGCTGTAGATGTGCGCGGCACTTTGGAAGGAGGAAAAGGGGCCGACGGTGTAGCTGCCTGATCGACAGCGTGGCAGGCCGGCAGGGCTGGGTGCATTCTGTGTCCCAGGGTGTATGGAGGGTGCAGTGCTGTCAGGGACTCTGTTCAGTAAAAGCGTTGGCTGGTGAGGCATGCTGGGGATGGCGGGAGGAATCTGAGATAAAGAAGAATGGTGGCCAGGCCCCGGTGAGAGGTCAGAGGTTGTAATAACAGATGACAAATGGGTGTTGGGAATCTTCTGTGGAAGAGCAGCAGCAGGACCAGAAAGAGGAGCAGAGGAAGAATTGGCATAGACTAATTTAACCTCTTTTTCTGCTGAAGTGGTAAATCCTATTAGAAAAACAAAACAAAAAAACCCACATCATTTTAAGAAAAACTGACATATAATCACACTAAAGCATGAAGTAAACATTTTTAAACATCGAAATAATCTTAAGAAACAAATCATGAAAAATACAGACTTTAAATGAGTATTCATCACGAATTTAATGAATTTTGCCTATGGAGATAATCTGGCAACAGAAATAGTTTATTTTTAGTCCTTTCTCAAAGCTGGAGTTAAGCCCATTAACCAGAGCGGGAGGTTTGTCTGATGCCCTAACAAATGTTAGGGCATCAGACAAAGTTTCTGGTAGTGACAGCAAACACCCTCCCCTCTGCTTTTCACCCTTGTAGAAAAGTGCTCAGAATTTCTAAACACCGAAGTGAGAAATTCCTTGGAAGGAAAACGGGGTTATAGGTAGATAAGGAGAAATTCTCAGGGAAAAGGAAGAACAAAGAAAAGGAACTTCGCAGGGTGATGTCTCCTGCTCTAGAATCATTTAATATCTGAGGACGTTTTCTCTCTCTCTCAAGGATTTATCAGTGAGCAGCAACACGACGCAGTTCAAAGTCACTCACGAGATAATTTATCGGAGTGAATTTCTGGTGCCTGTTGTGGTTTGGGCTGCTTGATTTTCACTTCCTCCATCGTCTGGGGGTGATCTGAAATAGAAGATAAAGACTGATTTTATGCTCTCCCTCTAATCAACTGCTAGGGCACCACCTCACATCATTTTGTTTCCAAAATATAACACAACTAGTAATCAATCCCGGGAACCACTGCTGATCTCAGCACACCTTCCGAGGATGGCCAGACCTGCTGCTGTTGAGTGGGCAACCACCCAAATTCCCAACTGTCCTCAACCCCAACTCCTGCTAACGGAACCAGGGAAAGACATTTAAACCCAGGGCAGCCATCCATGGACCGCCAACAAGCTAGGACATGCCTAGGAAAGAAAGTAAGCAAGGGCAGTCCAATGCCTCTGCCAAGAATTCAGACTATGGGGATGAGAGACCAAGCTGGCTGGTGGTACCCACTGGAGCAAAGAAGCCGTAATATTGTATGGAGCAGAGCAATTATCAAGAGATAGAAACAACAGCCCCAATATTTGCTGGCATGACACTTAGGAGATTACAATTCAATATCTCTGTATCTTCAAGGAAACTCCTTGGCTTTACTTCAGTAAGCTGAGTGAGTTTACTTGAGATAGTTTGATCAGTATATTCAACAACAGAATCATTCTAATAAAATACAATAAAAAACTAATAAATTAGCTTGTTTTTTTTTTCTACCACGGAATTCTGAAAAAGGACAGCCAGAACTAATCATATACTTAGGGAATATTCCATAATCTTTCTCAGGGGCTAAGAAGGCCATCTCACAGATGGCCTTTCGGAATGAAAGGACGAGGACACAGGTGTTCTCTTCTCTCCGTCGCGGCCAGCCGAGGTCACGGTCACCCATCTGTGTGCTCGCGTGTGAAGCGACTCTGGGCACTATCAAACGTCACGATGCCGTTGCCTTGGTTGAGGCCTTCCTTTTGCCCCTCCAGTTATTCTTGTGAGGTATAGACAGGTACCAGTCTCCTTAACACATGAACCCCAGAATTTCCAAGGACCCATTTACACAAATAGGAGCTGCCACTTCATTCTGCTGGGGCTTCCGCATCCCTGCCAGGGAAGAAGTTACATCCTGAATTCCAGCCGAGGCCCTCATCTACCTAGGTTAACACACTGTCCTCCACCCTAACCTCATCACAAGAACTCCTCAATGTCCCTTCCCCAGCACTCCCCCCAACCCTCTCCCTGTACTTCCTGTACATCCGACTTCACCCACGGGGCAATAAGCGTTACAAAGGCAAGGACTGTGACAGCCCGGGTCACCGCATGCCTCCTCCTATCACAGTGCCTGACACACAACGGGTGCTCACCAGAAATGTTTAGGAGTGAATGAATAGATGAATGAACCAGCTTTAGGACGTAGATAAGTTACGAAAACTCAAGAAGTCAGAAAGACTTCTAGTAATGGAATAAGTCAATTACACAGTGAGCTAAATATGCGTTTGTGGAGTAGCCTCTGAACCTAAACAGTTTTTAAAAACATTAACACCATTTTTGGGGGAAAACGAACTCCCGTTTTAAAAGGTCAACTATCCTAGCCACGTCCATATTGGACCATGTGGCCTTAGGAGAAGGAAAAAAGTCTCCATCTTTGAATCTGGTGTTTAGCTCCTTAACAAAATTAGGTTATTGATTACCTATATCTTTTACTTCCATCTAGATTTTAAATGAATCTCACATAGAAATCACACAGCTGTGTTTATAACGCAATATCACTGCTGTTTTTTGATCATATGACCTGACCTAGACACTTTGGTCTACATCAATTCCAAAATGCCCAGTCACGGTGTCCCCCAGCCCTGAGAACTTTTAGAACCTTGTGGAGACATGCTGGGCTATCGCAATGACTGAAGAAAGTTAACAGAATTCAGGGAATGGGACTAAGGATATTAAACAGCCCACTAGGTATGGAACAGTCCTGCACAACAAAGAACCCTCCTACCCAAAGGCCACCGCTGAAGAGCTACAGGAAGCAAAAAGTTAACGGAAGTGAGGTCTCATTAGGAGAGGCAGGAGGACAGAGTGGGCGCACAAGATGTGAGTCAGGCAGGCCAAGGTTCAGACTCCTGTCCCACAGCACAGTGACGGGCCCCTGAGCAAGTGGGTCTCTTTCAGCTTCTGTGTTCTCACCTGTGAAGAATTTTATAACAGCACCTACACCACATGATTTTTGGAGGTAAAAAAGCAATAAGGTCATGTCCAGCAGACAGTAATATGAGTGCCCACTAAATGTTAGCTAGTATTTTTGTCTAGAAAAGCTCTCTGTTGTTAATTACCACTAAAAAAATCAGACCACGTCCCTCTGTGCCTTTAGTACAAAGATGCAAAGCCTCCTTATCCCCTATCCCAACACTGTTAAGATCCCACCACCTTGGAGGCTCCTAGGGCTTAGCCGGCACATTATTGATTTGGCTGTTCTTTGCATCTCATTTTTTCACTCGTTCTTCTTA
The DNA here is from genome assembly GCF_022682495.2 of Desmodus rotundus. NCBI lineage: Eukaryota > Metazoa > Chordata > Mammalia > Chiroptera > Phyllostomidae > Desmodus > Desmodus rotundus. Next base: position 116,989,952 of record NC_071393.1, on the reverse strand, counting down.
TTTTTCATTAATTAACCAACATACTTACCACCCTTGGCCCCGCTATCCGAATAATTGTTGCTGTTTTTAGAAGTTCTTGAGTGAGTCCCCAGGAAGACACTTGCAGACTTGTTTTTTTGGGTATAAAAAGTCAACACTTCCTCCAGTTCAGCCTCACTGAAATGAGGAGAGAAAGCATGGTCAGGACAAGAAGCTGTTCTGGAAAATCTTTCTACCAGATTTTATTACGGAAATGGAGTAAGCTGGAGAATGGGAAAATGGAAAGCACATGCTGAAACCCCCTATTAGTAGATGGTTAAATGCAATATAAGTAAAGCGATCTAAACATTGAAAGCATGATAAGGCTTGATTCATTCCATAGTGAATTTGCTAGATCTGCACTGTCCAATATGGTGGCCACCAGTTGTATGTGACTATTAAAAATTTAAAGGAATTAAAATCAAATAAATTTAAAGACTCTTTTCCTCACTTACACGAGCCACATTCCAAGTAATCAGTAGCTATACCACAGAAAGTTCTAGATCAGGGCCAACCATGTTCTAGATCAGCCGTGTCAGCCATGTTCTAGACCAGGGTCAACCAACTGCAGGCTGCAGGCCAAACCCAGCCAGCAGCCTGGTTTTGTATGACTCCCAGCTAAGAATGGCTTTTATATTTTTAAAGAATATGCTATAAAGCCCTGGCTGGTGTGGCCCAGTGGATTGAGCATTGGCCTGCAAACCAAAGGGTCACCAGTTCAATTCCCAGTCAGGGCACATCCCTGGGTTGCAGGCCGGGTCCTCAGTGGGGGGCGTGCAAGAGGCAACCACACATTGATGTTTCCCTCCCTCTCTTTCTCCCTCCTTTTCCCTCTGTCTAAAAATAAATAAAATCTTATTAAAAAAGAACATGCTATAAAGACTACATGCAGCCCACAGTCTGAGTATTTCTTATACGGCCCTTTACAATCTGCCCACCTCACTTCCAGGTGACTGAAGTACAGTCACTGACAGAGCCACTTGCCATTTTGTCCACATCAGCAAAAAGGAGACCCACCAGTGCGACCACGGAAGCGCTCCCTGACCATCTGCACCATAAAGCAGGATGAACTAGACGGTATCTCGGTCCCTTCAAGTACTGAAATTATATGCGCTTTATGAGTATCCACAAAATGGAAAGTATAAGGAAATAGATGAAGGCCCATAAGATTCTCCTAGAGTGCATATTACTCATGGATTTTGTAACATTAGGGCAGCCTCTCAGTGGGGTTTTTTGCATTTTTCCCCCTGGAGCCTGGCTATGTTCCAGATGAGTGGCCTTCAAATAAGCACAATATTCCCGCATTGTTACAAAGAAACTATATCCCATCTTCAGCACATGCTGTAATGACAACCAAGGAAACAGCATCTGTGAGTTTCAGGGCGAACCCCAAGGTCTCCAAAGTAGCAAAGTGCCCCAAGATAAGGACCTCACGTGACTATGGAAGGCCTATAGCTGAGGCTGCAAAGGGGCAACTGCCTCTGCCCGTCAGTGTTTTACTTGGCCCTTCACAGAACACAGAAGGGAAAGGCTACGCTTGGTCAGAACACAAGCTGCTGTGTGCCCCGTCTTACCCTCCTGATTTGTGTTTCTCTGCCTGACTCCTGCAGGGCTTTGAACTCACCAGCCCTGACAAAGGCCCCCATGGGCCCCCAAACGCAGTAAAAGAACAGATACTACCACCTATTTCCAACAATCAACATTTAACCCACAACCAGTATAGTAAATATATTTTATCTCCAAATCTATATCCAAGTTAAGAGTATATATAATTCATTTTTAGTCCCCAGTTAGGCCTGGAAGGGGAATACACATCACATTTTCAAAAGTTGCTTTTTCTTTTTTAAAAAATATTTTAGGGATCTTTAAGATCCCTAAAAGGAACTAGAAATTAGTCTTTTTACTTTAAAAGAACCAGTTTCTGAATATAATTTAGTTTTTTTTTCTTTTCTACAGATATTTTTATAACGTTGATGTGAGAAACTCTTTCTTGCGTTGTTTCTATACCTGCTTTATCAATCATATTACTCAAGACCCAAGAAGGTCAACAAAATGCCTACATTCGTGAACTCCTAAAAAATGATGTGTTGTCCACAGTGTGTTTAAGCACATGGTCCTGAAGCCATGGCTAGGTCTACACAAGGCATTGAACACAGATCACACTGTGTTGGTGACTGGTAAACCACTGCCTAATTTAACTTCACAAATCAACCGAGAGTTGATTTTTCTTTCCTTCTTTAAATATTGTAATTATTTATTTTTAGAGAGAGGGGAAGGGGGGATGATAAAGGGAGAGAAACATCAAAGTGCGAGGGAAACGTCAAAACGTCCTCTCACACACCCACAACTGGGGATCTGGCCTGCAACCCAGGCATGTGCCCTGACTGGGAATCGAACCAGCGACCCTTTGGTTCACAGGTCAGCACCCACTCCACTGAGCCACTGTGGACCCATGGAGAAAGTTGATTTTTCTACTGCTTTTCTCCCCCACTATGAGTTTGATGGCTGAAAACTAATGAATGGATTATCCTTTATTTTAGTGGTTTTATAAGTCTGTTTTAGACAAAGGCTTTTAAAGTATAAATTATATACAATTTAAAATCAAATAACCTTTGTTACCTCTTCCTTTGGAAACATACTGTAAGTGGGCAAAATGGCCTGCTGATTTACGTCTAGATAGAGAGCCAAATGCTGAAATTTTCAATCCCAAAAGGCTAACCCTAAGCATGAAGGATTTGTTCTATTTTACACAAATTAGGCGTAACCCTCACAGTGCTGAGAAAGGGCCAAGTCCTCAACCCACTTAACATAGGCAAAATTTGGTCATCTGTCTGCTTCAGTAGGCCAGGGACCAGTTCAGATCCAGTCAGCACTAGAAACCTCTAACTTCACTTCCAAAGGGCGCCCTCAGCACTTTGAGGGACATGCACTTCGAAGGCTGTCTCGAAACAGAGCCCAGATACCCAGCAGCCGTGTTTTGATAACTGAAACCCTGACAACAGCAACGTAACTGGCTGAGATGTGAAGAGGCCAAGCCTAAGAAACTCTTTTTTTTCCTCCTGAGAGTGATTTTACTCACACCCACGTGTTAGAGAAACAAGGGAATACTGGGAATTCAGTGGGACAGAGTGGAAGATGGAAGAAGATAGTTTTTATTCTTCAAGAATGTCTTCTACCTTGCTTGTGTGATGAACTTCTGAAAGTTTTCCACATTCACTCCATCCTCCTCTTCTTCCTCAAGTTTCTTCTTCGATTTCTTTTCAGCCATTTGTTCTGTTTCCTACCCAGGCCCCAACCCCCACAGAAAAACAAGATAAAACTGACTCCTGATAAATGCATACTTTATCATCTGGTTTCACAGCCTTAGATTAACAATCTTTGGAGGGAAGAGATTTAATTCTTCCCTGTACTTCTGCCACCTATAAATCTGATATATTGCTTTCTGCCATTATTTCATGAAACACTGTGAAATTTCCAAATAAAAGTTTCAGAATTTTTATCATGGTTTTGCTTTGTACCCACATTGCCCACTGAGAAAAGGGCTTTTTATAGTATTTTAGTCATGTCTATGGTCGCAGCTTTAACAATACGACAACAGACTGTATTTTGTGACAATTAGGGAGAAGATATGTCTTCAAAGATCTCCTATACCAGCACCCAAAGTGAGTAAATTCATCGCTGATACAAGACATACCAAAATTCTTGACAGATCTGGAATAAATCGTGGCTATGGATTTGGTTGTGCTAATGTTCTATTAACCATTCCACGCATCTTTTAAAAAGTCATTTAAATTTCCAGGCCTCGGCTTTCTCTTCTGCAAAATGATCATATATTTTATAAGCAAATATATATAAATATAAATATAAATAAATATATATATATATAAATAAAATTTCTAAAGTGTTCTGAGACCCTTGGATAAAAAAGGCTTTGCAAAATACTTGAACCAAATAGTCTATTTGCTGGGCTTCATTGCAAAGTGATGTCACTGGTTAAAATGTTCTAGAGAACAAAGCATTGTACTCTCTCGGGAAAGAAGATTGCCGTTATATTCAATCTACAGTTCAGATTAGCTCTGCAGTAATCAATTCACCACTGTCTACAGGCACAACAGTGGCAGTGCGAAATCACACAGCCCGGGGGTCATCTCGGGCACCATAGCACTGGAAAGGAATATGCCTTTGGGGAAGAGTTAACTGTGGCCACTGGGGCTTTCAGAAGTAACGACTTAGTAGCTTTTCAGCCCCGCGGGTCTGGTTCCCTGTGACAGTCACACACAGGGGATGATGACGTTAGGGAAGAGAAGTTACATGAGGGCCCCTCCACCCAGTGGGACAGAGGTCCTAGCCTGTTTCTGACCATGCGTGACAGTCTGAAGCAAAGACTAACAGAGGGACCACCGACCTTGTTGTACACAAGGATAAAGTCACCTAGTTGGTGGGCCAGGATTCTTCTGCGTTCCAGAAGTGCCAGCTGTCGACTGGGCAGCACCATCTTCAGTGAGTTCTGGAGGTTACTTGACGCTCGCTTGAGGAAACGAACCACTAGCTCCTATAAATTAAAAGTCATTGGGGAAAAAAGCAGGGATGGTGCTGAGCAACAGGAGACAAGCCATCAAGAAATTACACAACAGAGATGTGAGAAGAGGCAAACTATGCATCTCAACAAATAAGACTCAAAACAAACAGGTGAGGGATAAGAAGGACACAGGAAGACATAAAACAGAAGAAATGCATTCTCTTCCCTCATAAGCTGGCAATCAGAAAGTCAATGACTATGCAATAAAGTGACAGCTGTAAAACTGTCATCAAGACGCAAATAGTATTACAATAATTCAAGTGCAGATTTCACTTCTAATAGGGTGATCGGAGAAAGCTATTTAGGGAAAGTCGCACTCAAAAATAAGGAATGGAAACCAAAACCATGGGAGCAGATGAAATATCAAAGGTGAGAGAGTAGAGAAAGAATACAGAAATAGTCGTGGTTAGCGATAAGAGGAGGAAAAAATCAGAAAAACAAAACAAAAACCACAAAAACCACACACACACACACACACACACACACACACAACCCCCCATGGTAGAAACATCAGAAATGTGGAAAGAACTCCAAGAGAAAATAGTGTAACAGAAGTTGAGGGAAGAAAGGGCCCCATGTCCAAAGCTTCCAAGACGCTGGAGCTGGAAAGGACCATGACCAAGATAAGGCCCTGGACCCGGCCAGCAGGAGATAATTTCAATAGAATACTTTCAGGGGAGAAAAAAAACAGAAGCAGTTAAGAGTTGTGCGGGTAATGAAGAACGCTGGCGAAGAGTAGAAACTACTAACCTAAAAAGTGTGCTGACAAAGGGAAAGCAAGCACTGCTGCTGTGCTCGAGGGGCGGTATCTTTCTTTCCCAGCGGAAAGGGAGCCTTTGGAATTAATGATTGGCAAGCCGGGCACAGTGGGAGGCCGCTAAGGGGAAGAATGGGCACATCTCACTGGAGATAGGACAAAGGGTTTTGAAATTTGAATACACACCAATCAGGTCATTCGTAACATCACAAACTCTTCAAAGGAAGATTCTGCAAGGCCACAGGCCTTAAATATAGTTGTTCCCTCCCTCCTGTGTCAAACACAATAAAATTGGCTTAAGATGACAGATGTTGGGACTCTATATTGCTGTGCCTTCTGTGGGTTATGTGCTAAAGAATCTCTAACCCTAACCTGGACCAGAGAGGCAATCCCACACCTACCTTCCTCATAAACAAGACCACTGCCACGATCCTCAGGGAATGGGGGAGGGATTGCTCTCTAGATGTATTTTCAAAATAAATGCACAGAACTGGCATTAAGTTTTACACTGATGATCCTAAATATTCTTGTAAAAAGCTCCACAGAAATCCTGTGTGGATTCCAAGCCAACAGTCGAGTGGTTATTCTCTTCTGAGCTATTTCTTTCTTCTTGAATTTGATTTTGGTTCATTGTCTTTTGGTGCCAATTTACTCCAGGATAAGGAAACAGACTCATAACTAGAGGGTTGGATTTCATAGTTCTACTCTGCTCTCTTTACTATAGGGTGGTTTAAGCTGTTACATTAAAACATTATTTTTTTCACAGCGGAGCAGACAAACTGACTCTCAAAAAGGCAGTTTCAATTTTCCACTTGGAAAGAGCAGAGCTACATTTTCCGCTGATGGCTGAAGGATTATTCACAACACACAAGGTTTTATCTCTGGGTTGTATTGGCTCCTTTAAATTCTCAAGTTGTTTTCTGGGATAGCCATCGTGTTTTTATTATAGGCCTGGCATACTGTATGCCCCGTGTATGTGGAGAACTGGAAATAACAGGAGGGACATCACTTCATTGGACAAAGGATGCAGCTTTCTCAGACTTAAAAGGTCCCTCTCTTTTTGGTGACAGATCCCTGTGGCTAAAAATGCTGCGGAAGGGTGGTGGCTTCTTCCCTAAGCACTGACCTTACACCAAAGAAACTGAAGTTCCCTGTCATTCTGATCCAGAAGGAAAAGCCTTGCTAGAATATTAAATTCTAGGCATGTTCAAATGACTGATACACAGTAAAAATTATTACACAAGTCCGTTTCCAGTAATCTAAGAATTTACAAAGTTACAACTAGTAAAGAAGAAGTATTAACATGGAGAACGTTACACCCTCGGAGGTCCTATGATAAAGTGTTGACTTTCACGGAGCTAACTCCGCACTTCAGGACAGAAAAATAAATGCCTTATGACTCATGGAAACAATGCAAGAGCAAATAATGGACAATTAGGACATCTGAGTTCAAGTTCTAGTTTTACCACTTACAAGCTGTGGGACAACAGGCACATGACTTCCCTTTTCCAGGTCTTTGTTTCCTCACCTGAAAATGGGGATGATAGTGCCTCCTTCACAGAGTTAAGGAAACCTAGGTTTGCTTGAGAAGGGATTCTAATTGTTATTCTTTTCCAGGGCTTTCCACAGGCCCTGGCATCTAATGAGCAATCAATTCACATTTTTGGAATAAAATAAATTGATGCCCTCAACACAGCAGGACGATGAACACGGCTCCAGAACAAAGACTTAACTGCGCATTAAAGTAAGACAAATCTGTAAACTAGACTGTGAAATCATTTCTTTACCCGAAGACTATATTGTTCCTTACCCTCACAGAAAAAAGAAAAGGAAAAGGGAAAGTAAAAAGATCCCAAGAAGAAGAGCCTCACCATCTGTTCATCTTCTTTGGCAGCCCAACTGGCACTGAACGTCTGACCTCCACTGTCGTTCATCAGGCGGGTCTGGACGTGCTGCAGATAGGCGGAGAACGCTATTCGGGCCTGCACTTTGCTATGGAAATCCAAGACAACACGCGGTTAGGGGGCCGAATGGCGAGCCTTCCCAGCGTGTACCTGCCTCTCTGAAAGTGGCCTTTGAGGACACTCCTATTAGGATGGCTACACCAATCATACAGTCACTGAGTAAGGAAAGATTCCTTCTCAACAGTACATGAGATTTTGTTTTCTATTGAAGGAATCAGACATGGAGAATCCTATTCATTTTCTCATCATTTCCATAGGAGGAATCAAACAAGAATAGAAAAATTAGGTCTCCTACCCTTATATAAAGCTCTTTGAACTTTTTAAAAAACTTTCTTGGGGGAATGGGCAGGAAAAGTATTGAATCTTCACAAGAGCCTTTGTAATAATGTAGAAAAGTTCTCCTTAGAGGCCCTTAAGGACATACTTATCAGTTAGTGCAAAAGTATGGCTTTTGCTATGGCAACTAATATTTCTGGTGTGCAAAGGCCTCCGAAGCAGGAAATAGATAAATCCTACCAAGGAACTTTTGAGACCAAGTTTTAAGGTCATGCTTTTCTCAACTACAAGACAGGAGTGGCTGAGGCCCAGAACAAATGAGTGAGGTCCAACAGAGTTTGGCATAGGCAGGCTAGGACAAGCCAGATGTTCGCTGGGAGAAAGAAACCCTCCCATACACTAAAAAGCCCCTCAGCGACACCAACGGGGAGCCCACCTGGCCCTGGGTGGCGGCCTGGGTAGGAAACAAGGAAACGTGCTGCGCTAGAGTGTGGAGACAGGGTGCCAGCGACACTGATGGTCTGCACTTCGGCTGCTCACTGCAGCAGATCTGTTTTCTTTCAGGAGAGGCTCTGGTTACTTCAGCTGATCGGCCTCTGACGCTCTCGCCAAAATGACATCAGCGAAGATCGGGGCCCAACACAAGCTTTGTTTACAGCCCTCACACATGCAATCGCTGAACGCTCTCCACTCGCTGACCCTCCAAGGTTAGGACGGAGGGCCCGTCCAGAGTAAACCGGGAATCCCAAGAGGGGCTCGGTGAAGCTCCTATGTGTGTGTTGGAGGGACTAGAGTGGAGGGGAGTCGGGTTGATTTGCTTTCGGGAGTTTAGTCCCTAGGATCTGCAGAGAATGAACTGTAAGTAAGGCTACATCTTTGTTATTAATAGGGATAGCCTAGGGGAGGACAATGCGATGTTGAAATAATAAATTTACATTTCCAAACGTTTCTCAGCGAGGACAACAATCATGTTCTTGTTCACCTGGGGACCATACGCCACTTCCCCTTCAACCATTCCCATAAGCTCTACGTCCAACAACAAACTCCTTCCCGGTCAAAATAAATGAAAAAGGCTCTCAATTTCGGTCAAGGAATTCACCTGCAGTACAGTGAGCTAGCAGCGGCTCGTGTCAGACACCTCCAAACGCAGCAGAGTGCCCAGCCTCACTGCCTAGCTCTTCCACACTAAAACAAGAAGGTCTTTGGACACAGGAATGATTGCTTGGAAGTTAAGATTTCAGTCATTATTTTGCTGCAAATCGCTGTCAAAAATGAACAAGTACCGAGTTTTCTGCCCTTGTTAAAGAGATCCCTGTGGGGTGTTAATCCCAAGTTTGTCCCTAAGGTATGAGACCGCTGGTCAGCTAGTCATTTGAAACAAACACCCCCCACCCCCAAAAATGAAAGAATGAAAACCACAATGATTTACACCAAAAAACCCTTCCTATTTTTTAAAGAATAAAAGCCTCTGTGGATCCTCACTACACAGAATATACAAGAGGCCTGGGGCCTGGAGCCTTGAATCCTTGCCATGGACCTTCTCCAGAATCCCAGTAGCCACTGAGATGCCCCACAGAATGACGGGCAACTCCAAGGAATAGTCTGAAAACCACTAATTTATATTAACACACCCTGCAATTACAACAGTTTACTCACAGAAAGTGAGATCCATAAGATTTATGAAGAAGTAATTTATATCCATGACAGCTAAGCAGAATGTTATTTCTGGAAAGGGCCTTAGAATATAGTCCAGTGGTTTTGAAAAGTTTTATTTCAATTCAGTGGAGCCTTTTATTTCCCCCTCCAGAAAGCACCACTTTGAAAAACACTGGTCGGATCCCTCTCTTTGGCCTCACATTAACGGAAACTGAGGCGCAGAGAAGCCCTCTGAGTGGTCCAGGGTCACGGCCAGCTGGTCAGCACTAAAAAGCCAGGGCCCAGGTCTCCTGATGGAGTTCAGTGTGCTCTTTACTGAGGAAACCATCTCATTCTGCACTGCACTGTTCCAAACCGTAACTGTCCCCCACGCCCCAAACCCCAATACCACTCTCCACTGACCTCCAACTGAAAAAATCAAAACCATCACACACGAATACCTAAACTTCCTTCCCCTGTAACTTCAAACCACTGTACTCATCCCATGGGGCTTACTTCCTGACTTACAGAAAGAGGTGACCCTCCACTAGCCTCTTTCCACCTTTACGATGTTTCTCAATCGATACGGTCATTTCTGCATCTCTAACCCTCTTTCCATCAAATCCTTCCCCTGGTCTATAAATAAGCTGCAAAACCCCTACCTGTTAAAAACAAAAAGTCTTTCTCTTGGCTTGCTCTCTCCCATGTATTCTCACCTTCCTTTTGCTGCCAAATCTTCTGAAAAAGTTAGTTCACACTTGCTTTCTTATTTCCGTGACTTACAACTTCTCTTCTATCCACTATGCCCACCCCTGGTCATAAATGCAGGCGTCTCTTTTCACGCTTCATCCTAATGTGGGCTGTCCAAGGCACTCCACAGCTTGAGACTCTTGTAGCTGTTACCGTCTACACCCTCCCCGTTTGACGCCTACCTCTCTGCTATTTCTTGTCTCTTTACACTATTAAACACTGGTGTTCCCCAGGACTCAATTCTCTTCCTTTTTGCCTTGTTGATGCTTACTGAGCTAAAGCAAAGTGGACAAGCACACCCACTCTGAAGTTTTTAACTATCAGCTATACAATCCTGTTTGACTCTGACCTTCAAAGCTCTGTTTTCACCTGTCTCCTGCACATCTTCATCCCCGAGCACTTTCACCTCACTCCGCCCCAAAGGAGACAGTATTTCTACCATCAAGCTAACTCTTACGCTCCTTACACGGAGTGAAGGTGCCAAATTTGGAAAAGTCTCTTTGGAGGTCTTACACCTACAGAGACCAAGCCCTGACTATTTTTACTTGCAAATTTCATTACATCCACCCCGTTTTCCCCATTCCTACAGCCATGGCTCTGGTCAAAGACTTCATCGTCCTGGCCCTAGAACTGTAACAGCCCCTAAACTTACCGCTCTGCCTTCAGTTGTCCTCTTCCCAATCACCGTCCCACAGTACAATCAATTTACTTTCCAAATCAAGACCTGACCCCATCATTCTTCTGCTTAGAAATTACCCATCTAGAAAATAAAGTCCAGGCTCCTCTTAAAGCCCTTTATTATCAAATGACATCCAAGTTTTAGTCTCATTTCCTACCATACCCTTCCCTCCATATAACTCCACCACACTAATCTATTTCTCAGACTTGCCAGGCTCGTCCCAGTCTCAGGGCTCTTGTATTTGCTGTTCTGTCTGGAATATCCTGCCCCCGGATAATCACATGATTTACCTCCTTCTCATCACTCAGGACCCACACCCTGAAGGTTACCTCTTCATGTCCAAACACCAATCTAAAGAAGTCATCTGCCCAATATTACATTCTAACACTGCACCCTATTTTACTGTCTTCACAGCACTTGTCGCTGCCTGAAATTGCCTTGCTTCTTTGTTTACTGGCAGCCTTCCCCCACTAGAATAAGCTCCACGAGCCTGTCTTGGTCTCCATCGTAGTACCCTACAGCCTAGCCCAATTCCGGGCACAGAGCAGGTGCTCAACAGATACTTGATGAGGGACTGAATGAATGACTGTGCCACCACGCCTCTGTGTCTTTGTTTCCTCTGCTAGCACTCCCACACTTAGTTGGTACTTACCAAACCTCCTGAAATCCTACTCATCATTCAAAGTCTGGTTCAGATACTGCCTCCTCCCTAATATCTCTCTGGCCTTCCCAAGCAAGACCAATCAGTCCTTTTCCTGTGTCCTAAGAGGACTTTGTCCATATTGGGGTCATAGCCACCATTCTTTAAGCGTCTCCATACTAAACCATGAGCTGCTTGAGCTCCTTGTCTCAGTCACCCTGTGTTCTTGGTGACGGACACCAAACCCCAACAAGTATCCCTCCAGCCAGTGAGACCTGGGTTTGTATCATAGCTCTATACCTTGGACAAGTGAACTCTCCAAGACTCAGCTTCCTTAAAGAAAACATAAAATCGCAGTCATTACTTCACAGGAGTGCTGTGCATGGGAAACGGAAAAGGCTGTAAAGCCACCAGCACAGCAGCTGGTGCACAGTACACCTTAGCTGTTACCAATTTTACTGTTACAGTTACAAAAGGTACATACCTGAGATTGCCATTATCTTGCAGAATCTGTATCAGGTTAAATTTTGGTTCTGGCTCCTGAGTCTCACTTTTGCAGCATTGTTCACCTTTACTAGTCCAATCGGGAACTTTCACGGCTGTTTTGGGGGGTGAATTTTCTACCATCATGGTCAATGAGGATGTGTATTTGGCTTGATTTTCTCCAAGGGACCCTGCAAACTCCTCCTGGGAAGTTTCCTGTTCTTCATCTTCATTGTCCAATGCGACTTCTTCCTCCTCTTCACTGTCTGTCTCAGTTTTAACATTCATTTCAGCTGGTTGGGTAATCACTAAATGCGAAGAATCACTAATGTTGCTGAAAAAAGATTAAATTTTCCTCTCTCCCAATACCTTCCTTTTACCTTTTTCATAAAAACCCATATCTAAATCAGACCACAAATAACACATAAAATTAATGGCATACACATGTCACTCTCCAATCTCATATGTTCTAAAACCCTAGTAACCATCTTCATTACAGCTGATGCTTCTCATCATCATACCAATGGGCTCTCTCACAACTTAAGGCCAAAAGCATCTTAGTAACCTCTAGAATGTGGTAGAGGTTTTTAGAAGGGCACTTTTCAAGAATGTACAAAGAGCAAGGGAATATCTTTCTCTACTATGTTTATTCATTATCGTTCTCCTTCCCGGGCTTGGAAGGTCTGTGAGAAGAGCCAGATATTTATTAACCAAGTGACTAATGTGCCTAAACCCCAGTGACTAATGCGACTAATACAGGTGTTCAACAAAGGAAGGGAGGAGGAAAAGAAAGGAAGCCAGCCAGTCAGTCAGCGACAAACATATATGGGGAAATTTGGAAGAAAAAGAAATTCGCCTTTGTCTGTTTATGTTTAAAATATTTACAACATTTACCAACGTCAAAGGATAAACTGGACTTAGTATCTACTCGTGAAAAATCCGAATAATAATGCTCAGGATTCTATTAAACTTCAGCCAATGCTACTTCTAAAGTATCAGGTATTATATGATGCTGAAATGCAAGCAAAAGCCACGATGTATGTGCTTTGGATATTCAACACAAACATTATAGAATGGAAGGTTTAAGACTTACAGTCCTTTTGATTTTCAGTTTCAGAGAAAAAGGAATATACAAAAAACCAAGGACATGTGATCAGGAAGGTTCTGATTCACTGAGTGTTAAGAAGATGGTTAAATCTGATGGCCGGGCCCAGACCCTGGACTTCGGTGACAGCTCCCCAGCACGCACCTGGGTACTTTGGCCTCGCTGCCCTCGGTTTCCCATTCCGTCGCCTGCGCTTCCGCACCTCCAAAGACAAGAGCTTCCTCTCGTAAAGAGCAGCGTGCAGCTTGGCTTTTGAATTCATACTCTCTACCTTCAGTTCCGGTGCTCCATCTGTAGTTGTTCTACGGAGAAAAAAAACCCCTCAGAAAGTCCTCTCCTGTATTCCAAGGCTAAGCTTGACAGAAATCTGCAATAATCACAGACTGGGCATGCACGGTAGGTAATCTAGTGAATTCTAAAAGGTTTGACAGATGAATCGAAATACTGGGATCTACATTAAAACTTCACTAATGGCCTGTCTGAATGTGTTAAATGTTCTGAACACAAATGTATCTGAGTTTAAGTATTGTTTAAGTATTTTTAAGTATTCAGTAATACTGACTATTTACTGCAGAGATCACAAAGTGCTACCCAAAACCTTACACTTTAGGAACGACTGAGAGATACTGGTAACGTTTTAATTCTCAGGCTGGGCTGTGGCTAGAGGTATTATTTTATTGCTATTCACTATACCTTAGAATTATACAAATATTCTTTTGAAGGTACAACAGTTGATGAACACAGCAGAGGTGGAGACCGGGGAGGAATGGCTGATCTCTGTGAATACGCTAGCACGGAGCTGACTGAGACTCACAGGGCAAGTGTCTTAATAAAAAGTCCCCAAGACCTTGGGACGCACCAAGTCTCAACCATTCCAACATGAGGAACTCCTCCCTTCGAAGCTACTTAGTCACAGGAATAGGTGGGGAGAAGTGGCAGGGACTCTTCAGGTGCTGAGTACTGGTCAGGAGTTGTCAGACGTACAGACAAGGGCCGGCAGCAGATGTAGGACAAGGCCAAGTTCAATCACCTCATGAATGGGAAATGGGACGGGGAAAGGGGATGGCAGCAGCTATGTTAGGCATTAAAGAAAATCATGAATTACAGAAGTGACAGGTATCAGGTCCAATCCACACAAGGACCGGACAAGTATGAGGCAGCAGAGATAACCAGGTAACCAGAGAGAGAGAGGGTTCTTGGTTGTTGGGCCAGGAAAGAAGCTAGTGTCTAAAAGTAGGTAGTTTTGACCTTTCCCTCTTGAACTTTCTAGAAATCAACGTATATTCCCTTTGAGGTCAAAGAATCATCCTCATTTCTCTGGAAGTTTTTAGTCTCTGAGATCAATGAAACGGTAGTATATCTTTTGGTCTATTTAGGACTTTTAGGGATTTCTGGGTGGGTGAACACAATAGTAAATCTTTTGGAGGCCTTCTCCCCAGAGCAGGAAATTGGGTCCAGAACAGGGAAGATCCTGACACCAGGGGCAGAAACAGGGAGCAAATTAATGAACTTCAGAAATATTTCAAAATCAGCTTATGATAGTCCCCATAACTGAACTCTGCCCTACCGTCTCTCACATACACATGCAGAGTTGTGAAAGTAGATCTTTTAGCCAATTAGGTAACACGTAAAATAAAACAAATCTGATATTTTAAAGTAATAACTATGAGTTTCTAAGAAGCCCTGAAGAGATAGATGAACCCTAACCAGCACAAGGGAAAGAGGCAGGAAACGCCGGGGAAATAGGAATCTGATAAACAGACAGGCAAGGAACAGGCTTGTCTTGTTGATCACCAGGTACAAACATTTTCAAATTAATAAACAGCTGAGTTCCCTGCAAATAAGTTGTAATACCTTGTAGCTACATCCACTTGATTTTATTTTGCCAACTATCATAAAAATATTCAAGTGAACGGGAAAGTGGAAAAATCCTATAGTGAATATCCATTTTTACCCACTGCCTAATTCCCACAATGACTATTTTATTGCATTTGTTTCATCACATGTACCTCCCATCTCCCATTCTTCTAGCCACCCATCAATCCACCTAATTTGTAAAGCATTTCAAAGTTGGACATAGACATCAGTGCATTTTGCTCCTAAGCACTTCAACATGCCTGTCATCACCTGGACTTCAATATTTGTTTGGAGTTTGGGGACATTTTTGGTGATCTACAAACTACACATAATGAAATACCCAAACACGAAATTTCCAGTTGGTGAGTGATGACAGATGCCATTACCGTCCCCTCAGAACATCCTCGTGGTCCTTCCCAGTCTACCCCGCTCACACTCAAAGAAAACCACTGCTCGAAATTTCTCTACCACATACTTAGGTGTGCCTCTTCTGGAACTTCATAAAAGTGAAATCGCACAGTGTGAACTCTTGTGTGCAAGTTTCCTTTCGTACAGCACGGTTTTGAGACTCATCCACGGTGTAGGTATCAGTATTGATCCCTTTTTACTCCTGGGGTCTGTTGTATGAATAACCCACGGTTCTCCTGCTCTCCTGTTGCTGGACATCAGGCTGTTTCCGGTTTTGGAATATTATGAATGAAGTGGCTGTAAACATTTTTGCGCAGTTATTTTGTGGTTGTATTTTTCCCTTCTCCTGGGTAAAGATCTCCAAGTGAAATTCTGTAGGCTTTCTAATAAACTGCCAGACTCTTTCTAGAAAGAGCGCCCGTGCCAGTTTCTGTTGCCAATGACGACGTGCAAGAGCCCACTAGCTCTGCACCCTCACCATTTGAGGTTGTTGGTCACTCCTCCACCACCAGGTTTGCTGAGGCGTGATTCACACAAAAAATTGTAAGACATTTAAAATGTACGGTGAGCTCATACAATTTTATCCATTCTGCTGGATGTTTAGTGATATCTCAGGGCTTAATTTGCCATTCTCTGGTAACTAATGTTGTCGTTAAGCGCAATCTCATGGGTATATTGGCTGTTCACAGATCTTCCTTTTGATGGCTGGCCTAGTCATTTTCTTAACAGTATCTTATGATAAACAAAAGTTTTTAATTTTGAGAAAGCTGAGCTTATCATTTTTTCCTTTTTTTGTTTATTGCTTTCTGTGTCATGTCTAAAAACTTCTACCAAACCCAAAGTCACAGATATTTTCCTCAAGAAGTTTTAGAGTAAAAACTTTTGTGTTTATGTCTGTGAATCATCTCTAATTTTTGAGATATAGGGGTTGAATTTCATTTTTAAAAATACTGATATCCAATTCCAGCCCCATCTGTTAAAGTTTCCTTTCCTCACTGGATTACTTTAAGCCTTTGGTTTAAAGTTAAACGACCATATAAATATTAGTCTATTTCTGAGTTCTTTATTCTGTTCTAATAATCAATGTGCCATAGTTTTGATTACTATAGCATTATAGAATTTCTATAAGTCAGGTACTCTAAGTCTTTTCCAAGATGACCTTGGATATTCTAAGTCCTTTCATTTCCATGTAAAATTTAAAAAAAGACAGTCAATTTCTAGCAAAAAAATCCACTAAACTAATAATTGGGATTGCACTGGATCTTTAGACCAATTTGGAGAGAATAGATATTTACAATATTAAGTCTCTCCACTTATATAGATCATTTAAAATCTCTTTCAATATATTTAGTAGCTTTTACTGTGTATATATGTTGTTAAATTTATCCCTAAGAATCATGTATTTTAAAATGCTATTATAAATAGAATTTTAAATTTCACTTTCCAATTATTTACTGCTAGTATATCAAACTTTTTTAGTATATTGACCTTGTATCCCAAGACCTTGCTAAGTGTAGCTGTATATTCCTATATTCTGTAGACACCTTGGGGCTCCTATTATCCTGATCACGTCATCCAAGGATACAGACACTGAACTTCCTCCTTTCTAATACACAAGCCTTTTATTATACTGCTTAGGACCTCTAGTGCAAAAGAATTACGTGTGGTGAGAGTAGACACCTTATCTTACTACTAATCAGAGGGGGAAAGTCTTCAATATTTCACCATTCAGTATGTTAGAAATAGTTTTTTCATAGAAAGCCTCTGTCAGAGTAAAAAAGTTCCCTTCTGTTCCTGATTTGCTGAGAGTTTTTCTCACAAACGTATTAGATTTTATCAGATGTTTCTCTCTCCCTCCTTCTCGCTTTCTTTCTGCAGCTAATACAATGATCATCTGGGTTTTTCCCTTTATTTAATATAATACATTATATTGACTAATCGAATCTCAAACTAACCTTGCATTGCTAGGAAAAATCTCACTGTAGCCAAATGTATTATTATTTGTTATATACTCGTGGATTCTATTTGCTAATATTCTTTTAAGAAATTCTGTGTCTATGTTCATGGTACTAGCCTGTGATTTTTTTAAAAATGTCTTTGTCAGATTTGGGTGTCATAGTTGTGCCGGCATCATAAAACAAACTGGTAAGTGGCCCCTCTTAGACTCTGGACAGAGTTTGCGTGCGACCGGTGCTCTCCCTCAAATGGTTGACAGTTCACCGCTGAAACTGCGGGGCCTGGAGTTTTCTTTGTAGGAAGGCGACTTCTGATTCCAAAGTCAATATTCTGAACAGGTATAAGGTTATTCAAAACTCTCATTTTGGCTTCCATCCCCACAAGGAGCTCAGACATTTCATTCCAGCCGGCAAAGCAGTGGAATGAGGTTGCTGTAACGTCCCCTTCATGGCACGTCTGCAGGGTCTACAGCGGTAGCCCCCCCTCCTGTCTCGTACTGGTGATTAGCGGTCGCTCTTTCTTTTCGAGATCAGTCTGCGTAAGAGTGGATCAATTCTACCTTATCAATGAAAGATTTTGGATTTTACTGATTTTATTTACTATTTCTTTTTTTAAAATTTATTTGATACCTGCCCTTTACTGTTTCCTTTCTTCTACTTACTTTGGGTAACTCTTCTTTTCCCAGTGTCATAAAATGGACGTTAGATCAGTGATTTAGGCCTCTGTTTTCTAATATACTGTATTTTTTGGACTATAGGACACACCGGACCATAAGACGTACCTAGGTTTTAGAGGAGGAAAATAGTAAAAAAACCCCTGCTCCACCGCCGCCCACCCTCCCCCCGCCCCAGCAAGCTAGGTAAGCTACATTCAGACTATAAGACGGACCCCCATTTTCCTCTGAAATTTGGGGGAGGAAAAGTGCATCTTATAGTCCGAAAAATACGGGAAAAGTGCATCTTATAGTCCGAAAAATACGGTAAGCTTGTAGATACAAATTTCCCTTAAAACACTCCCTTAGCTGCATCCCACACATTTTAATTTTATATTTTATTATCATTCAGTTCAAAATTTTTCTAATATCCTTCATGGTTTCTTCCTTCACCCATGGATTATTTAGAAATGTGTTGTTTAATCACTAAATATTTGGAGAGTTTCTACTGTTGCTGATTTCTAATTCCACTGTGGTCAAGGAACATACACCATACGACTTCAATCCTTTTAAATGTACTGAGACTTGCTTCATGCTCGGGCATATGGTCTGTCACCACCTTTCATTTGCTTATACCTCTGCACCACCCAAGTAACCTTACTGTTGGCCAGACACAATGACTGGCAGAAAGTGAACAAAAGACAAAACTCATTGATCTTTAAATATTCTTATTGTTTAATATTTTATCTTTTTTTCTTTTGTTTTTTCTAATTTCCAAATTAATAGCAAATGCTCTAGAAAGCACATTTCTTGACTAAAAACTGGAGAAACCTTACAAACTGGGACTTTCATTTAGGAAACAAGCTTGATTTCTCTCAGTTTTTCTTTAGTGGCAATCATTAGTTTTCATTTTTTAAAGAAAACACAGATTTATGCTTCGGAGGGTCTGGATGAGAAACAAAGTTTCCAAATGTAGAACAAAAGCTAGATGTTCTCATTCTGCTGTTTAAAGAGACACAAAATGAAGGGATGGATGCAACGTCTCCAGTCAGAGGGTGCTTGTTTAGGGTTAGGAGTTTTTGTTGTGGTCGGAGTCCTCAGTGGGGTAAGGCCACCCCAGTCCTCCTCCTAAGACCTCGCTCTGCTCTGCCAAACATGAACAGCCACAGGTACTTTGCATACTTTTAGTTCCGTGGCAAATTGGAAGCGGTTCTATTCAATCCCATGAGACGCAGAGACCAAGGTATGTCAAAGCCGAAACATAACCCCTTATTTGAATCTAACGAGTATACTTGAACTCTCATTAATACTTTGGTCTCTCTTACATTGCCAAATATGAATACTATATTATTATCAGTTGAAATGATACACCTGTAGTTATAAGTACATAAATTTTACTAACTTTGTTTGTAAAAAGTTGCCACAGAATAGCGTTTCAATAGAAAACACTTTTATGTTACCACTCAGGCTGAGCCAAACTGAAAATAGTTATATGAAGTATCATGCCTAGTCTGTGCATGGTCACATATTATGCACACGTAAAAAACTGCTCAACTTTTAAAAGTCAGTTACCGTGTTCTTCCTGTCAATAAGCTTCTTCTTGGGTTTCCCCTACAGAAGCAGAAAGGACAAGTGGGTTAGAGCGCCGTGCAGATATTCCTTCCTGAGCTCACACACGCATGCGCACACACACACCTGAAATGTGTACTGTAGAGATTCAGTGTGGAATTATGCCACAGAGGGCATGCTGGGGGAGAAGCAGAGAGATGAACTGAGAACATGCTGAGAAAGGAAGAGACAGAGTACCCTGAGCATGAGGGAGGATCAGTAAAAAATAAAAGGGATAGAATCAGTGAATTCTAGAGAAAAAAACCCTAACAATTACTTGCTTGTGTACACCTAATTACAAATCAAGTCACATTATTCTTGAAGGTTATTATTAGCCCCATTTATAAAGCGACATTTTGTGACAAGCCCAAGGTCCGAGCTCAATAGGTTTAAATTTGAACCCAGGGTTTAGGTCTCACACTCCAGTGTTCTTCATACTTTCACTGAACTGTGTGAGG
This sequence comes from Desmodus rotundus, assembly GCF_022682495.2. Lineage (NCBI taxonomy): Eukaryota > Metazoa > Chordata > Mammalia > Chiroptera > Phyllostomidae > Desmodus > Desmodus rotundus. Next base: position 116,970,127 of record NC_071393.1, on the reverse strand, counting down.
AGAAGAAACCAGCTGCAGTTCTCATGAGCTCAAAAGCTGCTCATGAGAAACGGATTTCCCACAAGTGATGCTTTCCATCACTCTGACCACAGGAAGTGAGTGCCATTCATGTTTAAATTGGCTTCCGTTTTTCTTTAAAAATATTTTCTCCTCAAATGATCTCCCTTCACCTAACACTTTTTTCAAAATTTCCCCAGTGTTACTTGTACTCATTTGTAAAGGTGTTTATTTAGTTCAGCACAATTTTACCTGGGTGCAAGCTGATGTATCCAACACCGAGGACGAGATACCCAAAAGTTCTATCACCATAAGGGTCCCCGTGGTGACCTTTTATGACAACACACCTCTTACCTGGCCCCGCCCCCCACTCCCTGTAATGTGCTCTCCATGCGAAAAGTGTTACCATTTCAATATGTCATATTAATGAAACCACACAACATGTAACCTTTGGTATTGGGTTGTTTTTTTTAAAGACACAGATACAATCAATACCAAGATTTTCTATCTATAGAAAAATCAAGTGAAAAGTTTATCTTCACCAAAATGTTTTGTCTTTCCCTTCTATGTCTTCTATTCATGCTAATGTCCTGATATTGCCACATTGTCATCAGAGAGTCTTAAGATGATTTTAACTTTCATCAGATAATGGTTTTCTCCTCTCATCTGCAATCGTGGCTTCACATTAGCATCGCCTAGGCAGCTTTATAGTAAGCACTAATGCTGCAGTCCGAGGGTGGGGCCAGGAGAGAAACACGGTTTACAAGACCCCCGGGTGTTACTACGTGACAGGCTTAAAGGCACCGCCATCCTGTAATAAAGTATGGGGAACACCGTTGCCAGGGCAGCATGGGTAGGTGAAGGAGGAGTGAAGGAGAGCAGGAAAGGCGGACAAAATTAACCAGGAAAAATGATTAAAGAATTAGTTTGAAAGAAATTCTGACAATAATACAATGGAATCTGCAAGAAGGAAAACATCAATTCAGACTGAAGAGAACAGACCTATTGGAAGGTGTTAGGGCTTGCAATAAACACTACTGCAAAGTTTCAGTTTTTCCAATGCATGTTTCTGTGTGTGTGCCTACCATGCGGTGGACTCCTGATACTGGCAAAAATGAACGTATCAAAATATTTACTCTTACAAGTCAACACGTGGAGTAGACTGACTAGTGAGTAGACAGGCAATTACTATAGATCATGGGCATCTAAATCAGACTGAGGGATAAAAAGGGCTGGGAGAGCCTCCTCTTAGTCTGGGTAAGAGGATACAGGACATACCCTGAAAAGGAATTTAGGGATGAGTGTATCGGCAGGCGCAGCACTGGCTGCGCCAGTTGCCGGGACTAGTGGGAAGAAGTGGGGAGTACACTGTGCAGGCTTGGCCCAGTGCCCCTCACATGGTGCCAGTTGTGAGCGACTCCTTTGAAGGAAGGCTAACCATTTACCCAGGAAGTCAGGTAGTGAGACTTCCTTTTATCAACTTCACAAAAGCACATGGCACTTCCTTTCTGAAAGCCTACGAACTCTCCAATCTGTTGCCCATCATGCGCGGCAGTGTGGAGTGGCCTCTTCACTCACTTGACAGAATCTTGGAATAACTTTAAGGCCCTGACTCTAAATTATACCACATGAATGGTTATCACGGAGAAGCACAGCTACTGAATGCAAAAATTTGGAAAACCAGGCTATACTTCAGGGCATCGCTCCATTAGCTCACTTCACAGGTGCTCGCCTAACCCAAAACTTCTAAGAACAAGCTTCTCAGAAATGTCCAAGACTGCTTCCTAAACGATTATGCCAACTAGAGGTACTTAAACATGGACTGAGAAAAAGTAGTAGTAAGTACTGCTACTTAACTTACCAGGAAGTTAGATAGAATAGATCAAAGATTTAGAAAAACTGAATTGACTGAATCATTTAACTTTTAACTCCGCTAATAAAAAAATACCTAGTTTATCATGGATTAGAAATGTGTATCCCTATTGGCTCAGACAGCTTATCGGGGGTTTCAAACTGATTTTCACCGGGGGCCACATCAGCCTTGCAGTTGCCTTCAGGGCCGAAATAATTTTAGGACTGTATACATGTAACTACTCCTTAACTGTTCAGGAGTTGAAATTACATTCAGCCCTTTGAAGGCAACAGCGAGGCTGATGTGGCCCCCGGTGAAAATGAGTTTGACACCCCTGGCTTAGATCATAAAATTGTTCTTATAATGAGAAAGACATAGATAGCAAGATGAAACTTCAAAAACATAACACATAGGAGGTAGAATTTTAAAAATATAAAGATTTAGTGAGCCCTGGCTGGTGTGGCTCAGTGCATTGAGTGCCGGCCTATGAACCAGAGGGTCACCAGTTCGATTCCCAGTCAGGACACATGCCTGGGTTGCAGGCCAGGTCCCCAGTAGGGGATGCACGAGAAGCAACCACACATTGATGTTTCTATCCCTTTCTCCCTCCCTTCACCTCTCTCTAAAAATAAATAAATAAAACCTAAAATTTTTTTAAAAAAAGATTTAGTGACAAGAGAAATACTCACTCTCTTCTTCTAACAGAAAAAAAAGGACAAAACGTTAGAAAGTTCAGAAGTAGTAGGAATCCAAAACATCTTTAATTTTACCAAATACCTTGCCATAAAAAAAAGTAACCTTTCTAAATAATCTTAGTTTTAAAGAGCATATAAGTGAATATTTTATTCTTGTTATTTTTTCCTGGTTTTTGAATTTGCAATGCTAATTTGCAGTGCTCAGTTAACTTTCTTAGTGAGATCTAATTCTATTAGTATGAACAGTTACATGACTGAGTCTAAAAATTGTGTTCCATACCCAATCTCAGAGAAAAGTTTTCAGCAAATATCAAGTGTCACACTTGCTCTGAGTATTTTGCAGATATTTCTTTCTGGTTAACAAAGATTTCTTTTACTTTGCAATAGTTTTCCCATGAATGGGTATTATATCTCTTTTATTTTGTTAATAAGGTGAAATATGTTGATTCAATTTCAAATGTTAAACTAATTATTTTCCTTTCTAGAAGAAACCCCTTATCAAGTTAAAAAAACAGTTTGGCATTTAAAAAAGAGAATGTGAGGGTGGACTGAGGGCCATTCTAAGGGACGGGGTGTGTAAGGACAAAGAGGCGCGAAAGAGCAAGCAGACTGGTCTGGTTGGCCCTGGGCTGTGTGGGGACATGGGAGACTCGGCTGAACACAGAGTCAAGAGTGGGTGGATCCTGAGGGCTTTCTTTGCTACACAGGGAAAGTCGGGGTGGTTGTTTTTTTTAATCCAAGTGTTTAGAATGCAGAAGTATTAAGTAGGGCCTGAAGAAAGAATTCAGGGGGTGGACAGAGAAAAATGGTAATCTTCTTAACTGAAACTTGGCATTTCTTTCACATACAGGTAGGAAACTATCCTCCATAGTATTAGTGTGATTTCATTACCAAAAGAATTAACATATCTTTTTGTACTACTTTAGAGTCGCTAACAGGTTTGTCAAAATACTGCCAACACTTAACACTTTTGAAACTATGGTGGTTATTAGACCCACTGCTGGGTCTTGTTATTGAATGTGTTAATAAAAAAGCACATACATTATTATAGCTGAAGTCTTTTTGCTGTATGATACTCCTAGGAGAATGCTTCCTATTTTTGGCTATTGTGGTGCTCCGCCTTCCTTCTCCCTGGAGGGAAGGCCAAATATGCAAAGACCTGGCCGCAAGCACAGAGGCCACAGCAGTGCAGAAACAGACCCAGGCACCCTGGGGGGAAGCTCCTGAAACCTGCCTATCCCAAGCAGCCCGGCCATTACTTACAAATATGACTGGAAATCAAAGACCACCAAATATTTGAGGGCATATAATGTATAAACTAGAAAGAAGGACATGAACAAACAGTACTAATCCGGAAGTTAAATACAATGCAAAAAAAGAAAAAAGAAAAACCAGAAGGGAACATTAAACAAACTAATCGACACAGTCAAAGAGATGTGAAAAGACATTACATCCATAAACTATGAGAACTAGTCAGAAAGCCAAAATGATTCTTTGATTATTAAAATCATACTTGCCTAAATAAATTGAACAACCCTCTTCTGTGCTGGCCTTAAATAACAAAATAGATAAGGCTGAAGGCTTTAGAGTCTAGATTTATTGGAGTGTTACGAGGCAAAGCTCAAAAAGTCTGCCAGCATTTAAAGCTAAGAGACAATGACATCAGAAGTGTGAGAAAAAGTGAAGAACCATGGAGGACATCACAGAAGACCTGATTTAACCAGAGTTCCACACAAGGAGAGGAAAGAAGGAGTATTTCCTACAGTTCAAAGACTTAAATCCTCTAGCTGAAAGGCCTCATGTACTACAAAACCAAAATAATGCAAAGTAACACACCAAAAACACATCTTGGTAAAATATATGAACTCTAAAGGTAGAAGAGCCTTATAAAAAACAAAGCTTCTATGTCTTCTAAGCAAATCTGAAGATTTCTTTTCATTAGAAGCTGCAGACTGTAATTAATCAACAGGAACAAGTACAAATTTACAGAGAGAAATCGCAAATCCCATACATTTCCTGATAACAGATCATGAAACTGCAAGAAGTGGCTGAAATCTGGGTTGTATTTTTACAATCCTGCAAAAAGGGACATGTACCCTGAGTCTAATACAGGTTCCCTAAGTAACTAAGGCACCGCATTTTGAGAGTCAGTTCCTGAACGGCACTGTATTGCAGCTAGGGCTCGGGGGCGGCAAAGGCACAGGGACTAAGCAGTCTGTGATTGCTGTGCTGTTTGAATTCCGATGTCTGTTTCCCATCATCTCCCTGTATTTCCCCGTGAATTGAGGTTATCAGTTGTCATTTCTTACAATTCTCAGTGTATTTATTTTGTGAGTTACCTCCCCTCCACCTTTTCTAATCTGATCACTCTAATCTCTCTAGTCTGGGAAAACAGAGGAGCAAGTCTGCTACATGCAGCTTGAAGTGAAAAAGCACCAAATAAGGGCCTTCCTTTAAAGAGAATGAAGTTTAGGGTGCCTACTAAGAGTATTTAAAGAGATTAATGGTTTTACTTTTAAAATGAAAAGATCTTTAAAATTTATACATCTTTATGCTTTAATCCCATCTAATATTTGCTCTTTATTCCAAAGCACCAAGCAATATGCTACATACTTGGTTCACTCCCAATAAATATATGAATAAAAAGGCATATTTGTCAGTAGATAAACACTCTACATAAGAGCAGCTCAGTTAGTTTCACATTCTCAACTTCTGGAAATGTTACAAAACGCTGGGAGTGAATGAATTCTGGAAAAATGAGTTACATCATGTTTTCTTCAAGGCCTTTTCTATCAAAGATCTTACACAAAAGACTTTTGAAAAGCTTTCTCCTTCATTTGCATGCACTATTTCCTAATTTTGTGATCTAGTCCTACCAAATTTGTAAGAATAGCAAATCCCTACCTGTCCTGGAAGAGACGTGTTGCCAGCATATAGTTCATGGAGGTCTTGTGTTCGAGGTAGGACCTGAAAGACAGAGAAAGAAACCGGTTATTTCTGAAGCTTGTGGAAGACAGAAAATACAGAAATAAAACCACGAATCCAGCACAGAAGGGACAGGTTCTAAAGTGGCAAAGAGGAGGCGTTGCTCCAATTAAAATGATAAAATACTAGAGTAGAAGCAAATACAATAAAATGAATAGAGGACTTAATTTAGAAAATAAGGAATAAATGCAGAATTCCCTGGATTACTAAAAGGTGACGTACTACACTCAGGAAATAAAACTGAAAAATAAAAAGAAAACCACCACCAAAAAACCCACACAGCTGGGGGAAAAGGTCAAATGAAGCTGGGAGTGGGGGTGTGAAAACATGAAAATGTAGACAGAAGATTGTTCCATCAAGGTTTTCCTCAAACAGACTGCAGGCTCCCTGAGGCCTGTTGCTGGAGGCCCGCTCTTTCTCCTCCAGGCCTTCCAAAGGTGAACAGTCTGCACCACCAGCTCACTCACTCTTTGTCTGCGGAGTTCCGCGACAGGGACCCTGCAGCGTGGCCGACAAGTCTCCCTACGCCCTCTCACACCGCACCTCCCACTGGTCCTTTTACTTCCGTCTGGACATCACTCCAAATCTATTCTTCCAGAAGCAGCTCATGTCCACCCTGCTGCATGAAGCCTTACTGACAGGACTGCCCCAAGTCTACAGGGGTGCCCATGTCTGGACTACGCTGGCCTTTACTGGATGTCTGAAGGACCCGTGGTACGCTGTCTCAGAGAGGGAAATGTTTGTTCTCGGAAAGCAGCACGATGAAGCAGGAAAAAGGCAGGATCTAGAGTCAGAATCCTTGACTCAAGTCCCACTGTGACATCATGAACAAGTCACATTACTCTACTGACCCTTACTTTCCTCACTGTTAAAATGAGAATAACAATGACATGTACGATGTTATAATTACACAGAGCTACAGAAATCTGAGCTATTTTTACTATACGTAGAGACAATTTCTCCATAATCACACTGTTAACTCTCAAAGAACAGAGATCTCCTGTGATATTTGTTTCATACTCCAAAGCACCAAGCAAAGTGCTCGATCCTTGGTTAACACTCGATAAATGTGTATTAACAAGAATGTAGATAACTGGACTTCACTGAAATTTTAAACTTCTGTCCTTTAAAAGCCACTGTTAGAAAACTGGAAAATCTAGCCACAGGCTTGAAGAAAATATTCTCAATATAAATATCTGAGAAAGGACTTGAATCAAAAGTCCCTTATAACAAAATAATGAAAAGATTATAAAATCCTAAATTTAAAATGGAAAAAAAGACACACAAATAGCCAATAGTACATGGATGCTCAATATCATTATCCATAGAAAAGCAAGTTACAACCACAGAGATATGCTACCCTAGAATGCCTAAAATTGAAAGCCTGACAATAACAAGTGTTGTCAAGGCTGGGAAGCAACTGGAATTCTGGTAAAATGTAAAATGGTGCTACATACTATCCTTTATTCCTTATCATGTGACCCACCTTTTCTATTTCTAAGTATTTATCCAAGAGAAATAAAATCATGTATCCATACAGGGGCTTGTACATGAATGTTCATAGCAGCCTGCTCCATAGTAGCCCCAAACTGGACACAACCCAATGATCCACAACAGCTGTGTGAATCAGCAAAGTGTGTATATTCATCTACTGAAAAGGTACATAACAATAATAAGGAATGAACTATTACTTTACACAACAACAGGAATAAATCTCAAAAACATTGCACCAAACAAAAAACTCCTGATGCCAAAGACTATATATTGTATGACTCCCTTTGTATGAAATCCTAGAAGAACTAGAGTCACATAAGGCAGATCAGTGTATGTCCGGTACTTGAGATGATGAGGGGGACTGACTGTAAAGGGGCTGGAGGGGATTCTGGAGGTGATGGAAAAGTTCTGCATCTTGATTGTGGTGATAGCAATGGTTAAGCTGGTGTTTACATTTGTTAAAACTCATCATCAAACTGTACGCTTCAAATGAATGCATTTTATTGCATGCAAACCAGATCTCAATGACTAAAAATAAACAATATATTATTTAGGCACACATATAGAAAATAAAACAGTATTTTTTGAAAACAAGGCACTGATAAAGACAAAATTTATAAACAACATAAGAAAGGCACCACGTGGGAAGCAACGACGACACTATGTCACACTTGATGCAATTGTGTGGACCTGACGTACACATTTAAGTAAAAAAAAGGCAGTCACCTCACCCATATATTTCCCATGTCTCTGATGTAGGGAATATGCGAATAAATCCCCCTCTGCGATCGTTCTCTTCCTTCACCCTCCGTAAAACTCTGATCTACAGGGAGGCAGAGACAAGAAGATGAGCACCTGTTCTGAAGACTGGAGTCCATGTGGCTGTAGGACAGAAGAGAGCTATGACCCAAGAATATGACAAGGCATGAGGAAGAATTAATCACATTTAAGATGCTGTTTCCTGAGGTTTCCCCCATTTTGAGTCTTCCTCTTTTCAGTGTAATATAGGAGTTGGTCGTGATTATTAATAACTTGCTAATTTTCACCAAGCCCTGTGTTAACCCACAAAAGCCTGAAATGGAGTTATCTTTACCTCCTCCATTGAAAGACCAAGCACAGAACCACCTAATTTTCCCGGCACCTTCTCCCGGGCTGAGCCCACAAGGTTCTTCATCTCCGCATCACTGGCAGAGTGTGGACGGGAACGCTAAAAGGAAAGGAAAACAAACACAAAAACAAACACAAAAACCATTTCATTATCTTTCTTCATTTCCTTCTATCCAGTGCCCCGACATTATTATCTTTCCAAACATGTGTAAGCTCAAATCCGAAGCCCATTCTCTGTAATTAATCTCTTAACTTGCAACGGTGGGACACAGACGAAAGCTAGTGAACTCAAAGGCAAGATGAGAAAACAGAAGAGCAGGAAAACACCAGGGGTTGAGAGAAACAAGCAGGAAAAAAGAAAGATGTCCATGTGTTCTTCTAAGCGAGGACTCCTAAGCTTGGTTTAGAACACATGTAATATTTTCAGGAATACGGGGAAAAATCTGAAACAATCCTCAATGTAAAATTGTGTGTTTATTTCAGTACTATATTCTTTTCAGCACTGGGGAAGGAAGAATAGAAGTGAGACATAAGACCGAAAACAATGAGCAATCTGCACTGGCCCAGATGAAAAGGTGGGCTACGGGATGTTTCAGAACTTGAGGAGGAAAATGCTAAGATGACACATAAAAGAGCTGAGACCAAAAGGCTACAACTTGAGAAATACTTAGGCTGCTGGACTTTCAGAAACTGGAATCAAGGACGACAGCCCTGGGAACCCCACAAAGATAAAAATAATGTGCCGTGTACATCATGGATCCCCCAAATAATCTATGCCATTTCCCTTTCTGAATGATGACCGGGAACGTCATCTAAGAACAAGACATCTGACTTTGAGGTCAGAGAAACAGAAAAATATACAGGTAACATGGGAAGTCAGATGCCATAAAACATGAGAATGGACTATAATCGAAACAGATGAGGTGACTGATAAAATAAGACAAATCTGCCAAGTAGGAAAAACATGAAATAATTCAAGAAATGTGGGTATAAGTGGACTTTCTAAATTCCTACCAGTAACTTTGACCAACGAGAAGTCCCATTTTCAGAAGCTATTGCTGCGTTTATTTTTCTCTCTGTGTAGACCTATGAAAAGGCATTTTGGTAACTAACGTTTTTAGCAATACTCACTGTTATGGGCTGAATGTTTGTGCCCCCTCAATTTCATATGTGGAAGCTCTAACCCCCAGTGTGATGGTGTTTGGAGGTGGGGCTTTTGGGAGGTGATTAGGGTTCCTGAGGTCAGGAGGATGGTGAGGTACTGGTTTGATGGAATTAGTGCCCTTAAAACAAGGGGCCCTACAGAGCTTGTGTTCTCTGTCCCTCTGTTTATTTCCATCTAAACTTAAAAAGGCTGAGAGAAAGAGAGATGTGAAAAGTTGTAGCTACTAAAGAGCATTATGCTAAGTGAAATAAGCCAGGTGGTGACAGACAAATACCATATGATCTCGCAAATAAGTGAAACCTAATCAACAAAACAAGTGAGCAAAATATAACCAAAAACATTGAAATAAAGAACAAACTGACAGTAGCTAGAGGGGAGGGGAGAGGGGTAAGGGGATAAAGGGGAAGGGTCATCAAGGAACATGTATAAAGGACCCATGGACAAAGCCAAAAGGGGTAGGATCAAGGTTGAGAGGAAGGGATGCATAGGGAGGGGGGAGAGTGGTGGGCAGAAAATGGAGACAACTGTACTTGAACAACAATAAAAAATAATAATAAATAAATAAATAAAGTCTAGGAATCTCAAATGCCTCTCTAAAAATCTACCCAGCTTTCCAGTGTCCTTGCAGAAGCTACTAGAAAATATCAGACTAGAAAGTCAAAAGTATTTTGCCAAACTCAGCTTTCCAATAATTTGAGATGAGAGATTATCTGCTGAACTGGTTATAGAAAAATGTATTATACATAAGCTACAACACATTACTGCCCTAGTCCATTGGTTGAATCCTACCTATATTTGTTAAAGAGATGAACTGTTATGGAATGTGACCTAAATTATAGACACAGGTGAGAGAAAAGGTAGTGAGAAACTTCCGGTCAAGATGGAAGAGAAGGTAGACACGCTTTGCCTCCTCACGTGACCACAGAGAGAATTACAACCATTTCTCAAAGCAAGTAACAACCAGAACCATCAGAAAATTGAGTTGTATGGCAGTCCAACCACCAAGGATTTAAAGAAGTTATATTCACCCAGACGCGAGGAGGGGGCAGAGTCGCAGAGATGGCAGAGAGGCACAGAGATTCGGTGTGGCACGGAGAGGTGGTGGCAGCGGAATGGGCAGTCCCATGTTCACGTGTGGTAGATAAAAATAGGGAGGAATACCTTGGGAGCGAGCGATCCCAGCGCCGGGCCAGTCTGCACATCCCAGGGTTCCAGCATGGGGAAGATAATTCCCCATAACTTTTGGCTGTAAAAACCAGCGGGGGTTGGAAACGGCCAGATTTTCAGAAGAGTTCATTTAAAGGGCCTACACAGACTTAGGACATACACAAACCCACCCACTCTGGAATTCAACACCAGGGCAACAGCTGGAAGGGAGCCAGTCACATACAGGAAGTGGGTGAAGTGCCTGGAAGTGGGATGCTAGGCAAACTTCCAGAAGCCAGGCAGCGGCACTGTCCCGTCTCCAAGCCCTTCCCACACACAGAGCCACAAAGTGGTGATGTGGGTTTCCCCACCCTGGTGATTACCTAAGGCTCCGTCCCACACAATTTACAGGTGCTTTTTACAGGGAGTCAAAGCAGCTCCACCTAACACAGAAACACAGAAACAAACACAGGGAGGCTGCTGAATTAAGGAGACTAAGAAATACGGCCCAAATGAAAGAACAAAACAAAACCCCAGAAAAAGAACTAAATGAAAGAGAGATAACCAACCTATCAGATGCAGCGTTCAAACCACTGGAGTGGTGACCAGGATGCTCAAAGAACTCACTGAGTACGGCAACAACATAAGGGAAGAAATGAAGGCTACACTAAGTGAAATAAAGAAATATCTACAGGGAACCAGCAATGGAGAGGATGCAGCCAAGAATCAAATCAATGATTTGGAACACAAGGAAGGAAAAAGCATTCAATCAGAACAACAGAAAGAAAAAAGAATTAAAAACAAACAAACAATAAAAAAAAATGAGGACAGGTTTAGGGACCTCTGGAACAAATTTAAAATTACCAACATCCAAATCATAAGGGTGCCAGAAGGAGAACAGGAAGAGCAAGAAATTTAAAACTTAATTTAAAAAATAATGAAAGAAAACTTCCCTAATTTGGTGAAGGAAATAGACATACAAGTCCAGAAAGCACAGAGTTCCAAACAAATTGGAACCAAAAGGGACCACACCAAGACACATCATAATTAAAAAGCCAAAGGTTAAAGGTTAAAGATAAAGAGAGAATTTTAAAAGCAGCAAGAAGAAAAAAGCAAAGAGTTACCTACAAAGGAGTTCCCACAAGACTGTCAGCTCATTTCTCAAAAGAAACTTTATAGGCCAGAAGGGACTGGCAAGAAACACTGAAAGTAATGAAAAGCAAGGACTGCAACCTAGATGACTCTGTCCAGCAAGGCTATCATTTAGAATGGAAGGGCAGATAAAGTGCTTCCCAGACAAGGTCAAGTTAAAGAAGTCCATCATCAACAAGTCCTTATTACACAAAATGTTAAAGGGACTTATTTAAGAAAAAAAGAAAAAGATCAAATCTATGAACACTAAAAGGACAACAAATTCACAACTATCAACAACTGAATCTAAAACAACAAACTACGCAAACAACCAGAACAGGAACAGATTCATGGATGGGGAGATCACATGGAGGGTTGAATGGAGATCAGCGGGGAGGGGGAATGGGAAGAATGGGGGGAAAGGTGCAGGGATTAAGAAGCATAATTGGTAGATACAAAATAGACAGGGGGATGTCAAGAATAGTATACGGAAATGGAGAAGCCAAAGTACTTATATGCACGCACCATGGACATGAACTAAGGAGGGCAGAAACGCTGGGGGCAAAGGGGGGAAAATTGGGACAACTCTAATAGCATAATCAATAAATTTTTTTTTTTTTGAAAAAAGAAAAGGCAGTGAGAAAAAAGGAGATGTAGGTGGAGGGAGTGGAAGAGGGAGTGAGAGAGGAGGTCAAGAAAGAGGAGGAAGAGATGCTTATGAGTGCCAAGAAGACACACCGAGAAATTAAAAGCAAAGTAAAATAAAAAAGGAATCGACCAATTCGAAAAGCCACCCGGAACTGTCAAAAATGAGCAAAACTGTCCAAATGCAAGCCTCTCTGTAGTTTTGACTTTGTGCGGTAGACAGGATACATTTGCATATAACATTGGATTGAATGAATGCACTAAGGAAATAAAGCACCTCTGAACTTAAAGAGAACCACTGTCTCTGGCTGGATGACACATGATTTAAATTATTGGGTGCTCAGATAGCCTTAAAACTGCCAAACACTGTCTAGGTGAAAAATCTGCCATGCAACATGTATCAAAGATGTTAAATTATTATCATTACAACTTATGGTTCAGAAATATACTCAGAGGAGAAACCCTTACACATCTAACCTTTATTGCTAGGGAAGAAATGACTGAGGATATAAAATTATTAAGACAAAGAACCATCTGGCCCCACTAAAAAGCAGTAAGAAATAGATGTTGAATCAGAAAAATGAGTCTCAGCACAAGAAAGCTGGCAAGTACCACCAATGAAAAGAATTGGACAAAACACAGAATATGAAAAAAGGTGAGGTATTTTAACAGACATCACAATGGAAGGGCAACAATAAAACCCGTTTGACAGAGAACACATGCAGAGAATAAAAATGTCCCGGTTCTGTTTCACAAAGTTTAGAATTCTGTTAAAAACAAATGAACTAGAAATAGTTTGATTCATTTGTGATAATAAAAGATAAGATCAAGTTTAAAAAGCAAAATGAATTAATTCTATCAAATTAAAGAAAATAAACAGAAGGACCAAATATGAATAAATCTGGGGGGAATAGACAAAAAAAAAAAAAAAGGCTAATCAAGAAGGTTTAAATGTAACGGTAACCAGAAGTTACTTTGAAATTATAAAGAAAAAAAAGTAACTAAGTAAGTAGGCTTGTGTTACTATAAAAAAAGGGAGATGTAACATCTGAAAATATGAACAAATGTAAGTCAGCATCTGAGAGACATGATCTTATTAAGGAAACTGGCTTTAAAAATAAACAAGCAAACAAAAAAACTTACCCAAACCACTGACAATTATGTTTGAAAAGCCGTGAAGAACTGAGGAGGTACCAGAGAATTAGGAAAAAAACCAGTGAGGTACCAATCTTCAAAAATGTATTAAGTGTGCCTCTGGTGATCACTGCCTGGTAAGTCTAACTTGAATCCCGAGTAAAATGGAACAAATAGTAAAAGAAAAAATCCATAAATATTTAGTTTAATGGGCTCAGAAGTATTATAGTGTGGATACTGCTTTACATTAAAACATGTTTTCAAATTTTGATTTAGGACAAAACTACAAAAAAGGAAATATAGCAAATAGATGTAATGGCGTTGGATTTCACAGAGGCATCTGTAAAAATTTCATACACTTTTTGGTCAAAATTGTGTTGCCAATCAGGGCTTAATGTAATGATATAATAAATGAAATACACCAACAGAAACTGAAAACATTTAAAAGACGTAATTGTAGGATAAGATAAATAGCAGTGAATCAAGTTAGGGAGTGACTTCCAAAACGGGTCTTAGGTATGATTTAGAATCTTCATGGCTGCCTGGGAGGGTGGATTAACAAACCAACAATAAAGAAATTTATTTGCATTTGAGGGTGACAGCACATGGGAAAAACAGGACGACAGAAATGAATGTCAAAAGCACCGGACACTGGCTATCGAGTGGATGAAAGAAAATCAATAGGACTGCAAAGTGCGAACGGGACCAAATCTGCTGACAGTAAACTACGTGTCCAGAGCTGTCCTAAATATGTTACCTGTAGTGTATCACTTCTTTCTCACCATAGCTCCATGTATACATTAGTAGCCTCATTTCACAGATGTGGCAAGTTAGGGGACCCGGCCCAAGGTCGAACAGTTAAGTTAGTGACAGCAAATTTGAATCCAGGTCTATCTGATTCAAAAGGCCACGTTCCTTCCACAAAACCATGCTGCCTGCCTCGGAATACTGAAGAGTAATTTCTGGGGAGTGGAAAATGTGAACCACAGAACGCAAGGGAAAGAAGAAATGTAGAAAGAGACAATGGATTAAAAAGGAAGAGTCAGACAGCCACCAGGCAGGGAGTCGTGACCTCACAATCGGACAGCGGCAGAAAGAGAGAACCTGGTAGAGCGGAGCGGCAGGAGCAGTTTCTTCTTTTCCTTCCCCAGAGTTCCGGCCGAACTACTGTAGAGTCGAGAGCGCCTCGTTAACGGAAAGACAGTGACCAAGCAGACACTGCAAAGAACAGTAAGAGTCAAAGGATTCAGCATGTATAACGTTGGCCGAGTGAGACCGGAAAGGCTTTGTGTCATGTTAGCAGGGTTCAGAGACGTCCCTACGGGCGCGAAGCGTAGCTCACCCACAGGCTCTGCAACCGACGGCATGTCCAGCAAGGGAGCAGATGTGCTGGGGCCGAAATGGGTAAAGGAAAACGAAGATGGGATTACCTCCCAGAGCCACTTCTTCGAGGGGGAGTCAGAAGGCTATGAAACAGTACTTCTAATGTTCTCCTTAAGTAGATTAGTTTAAGAGACATTTAGAATGTAAGCTCTTTGAAGTCAATAGCCTTGGATTTGAGACGGGGGTGAGGTGTTGTTTGTTTGCCATGGAGAGCAGCTAGCAAATTTAGGTACTTGCTAAATAAAGAACATTAAATATTATAGAGTTTTGAAGTCGACCAACTAAACATCAAAATTCATGTTACAGAACCACATTAACCAGTTACTACATACTAGACAACCACACTCTGGTTTCTCTTCCGAACATATAAATCTTTCACCTTACTAAATATTAGACAACCAGTAAGTTTTGGGTTTTGTTTTTTTTTTATTTCTTGGATTCACATAAGCCATGTTAAATCACTTTATCAAAAATAACAGCTAAGGGAGCTACAACTCAAGCTTCTGAGCTTATTGTAAACTGCATCAGAGAGGACAAATGTCAAAATAAACACACTGCTGAAGAACAGTTGCAAGTAACACACTCGTGCAGGAAGCGCCTATACGCCCCGTGTCGCAGCATCAACTGGCAGGAGCAGTGCCCTCACTGCCACCCGGCACCTCAAAGAGATGTTTAAAAAAAAATCTTCATGGACTGAACTTAAAGAGAACCACTGTCTCTGGCTAGATGTCACATGATTTAAATTATTGGGACAGTGACAGTTATTCTCAAATACTACTAACAAGAACAGTAAGAGGGCAAAAGTTGATCATTAAGAGATGGAGATAAAATATTGTCTCATTTTAAAGGCAAGATCTAAGACGTTAATTAAGACAGAGTTGCAAAGAGTCATAAAACTGCAAATCGCTACATGTAACAGATGTCATCTGCTGAGAAACTCCAGTAGAGCCCTACCCGAAGGGAAAGCGTTTCCCATGTTAACCTACTGACAACAATACATTTCCCAGGATGAACAACAGAAAGGTTATTTGTGAACTATGGTATTTCCTTTCCGGAACAGTGTGGCGAAAGCACTGGACACACCCCTAAACGCTGTCTGTCACTGAAATCTGACCACCTCCGTCACAGCGCAATCACTCTCAGGA
This sequence comes from Desmodus rotundus, assembly GCF_022682495.2. Lineage (NCBI taxonomy): Eukaryota > Metazoa > Chordata > Mammalia > Chiroptera > Phyllostomidae > Desmodus > Desmodus rotundus. The sequence continues at coordinate 116,954,248 of NC_071393.1, read as the reverse complement.
CAAGAGGGTTCAGAGAACCTGCAACCTCTGCTCCAAAAAGACCTCTGTGCATTCACTCTCACACACATACTCCGTATTTCACATAGTCGAGTTATTAAACTGCTCGGCAAGCAAGTGCACACAATACGCAGTGCGAGAGAGTAGAGCTAAAAGGCTTTCCATTTAGGGAATGGAAATAAAAATCTGAAGTCTCCAAATGATGCGAACTTGCATGTTTAGTGTTTGCTGACTGAAACTGTGCAGATACTAGATGGCACAAAAGACAGAAAAACGGAATAAAGCCTTATCTTCTCCGAGTACTTTCCAAATCCTGCTCTATGATATAAACAAGAAGAAGATGACATCCATGCAAAAACCAAAAGCAAGAGACCTATACTGCGCCCTTGGAAAATGAGAGCACTTACTATTTTTCACGAGGCTTTCTCCTACCATCTACCCATCCCAGTTTCCTCTTCTACCTGCAGAAGGTACAACCCCACAGCCACGCACTGGAGACCCTGAAGTTAACCACTCGTCCTCATCAATGTGTTTCACACAGTGTGTAAAGAAGAAACCACCCTGGTCCATAGTTCCTTTAGCCTTTAATAAATGTCCTACAGGTCACTTAGGGAAGAGGTCATGACATTACCTACCGGGCAGCAAAACAAATGGCGATAAATTCTCTATGATTTGTGAAGTGTCACCACAGGAGCTGACAGACAAGCTAAGAAAAGGGACCAACTCATCCAAGACGGACACAGAGCTACCCACAAAGTGAAACTTGGCAGAAACTCTGCTGAAGCTGTGCCGAAACACTCACAGTCCTGTACACACAACCCCCTGGCTCCGGCCACAGGTACTGCAGAAAACAATCTGCAAGGGGACGTGACTGCCTAAATTCAGTTTTCCTGGTAAACCTCGGTTAGTCCTCTACTTTTTCTCATGAAAAATGAAAGAAAACCCTTTGATCTGTGATGATGTACTGAGTAAGTACAACCCTGTTATCTCATTTTCTTCCAATCCCAGGTAGCACCCCTTAAAATACAGCACACCCGGCTCCGCGTCACGACACTGTCCACAGCAGGAGGCCGCCGGCAGCCCGCGGACTGCAGCCAGTGCAGAGGCACGCTGTGTTTGTCTGCAGAGCATTTTTTTTTAATTGAACTAGCTGCCAATATTTTAAAGTAAGATTTCTGATTCCCCTCGACAGCAGGAAGATCTGACGACACATGGCCCACATGCATAGACAGCGACGGTCAGCCACAGCGCCTTGGTAAAGTGACTGCCCCTTTTCAGAGGAGGCACGCCCGCTCCCGTTTCCTGCAGCCCCTTCCCTCTTAGCTGTAGTATACCTGGCCCTATTTCCTCATTTCCACGGTCCACCTATTGCCCCTACAGGCATTTGAGTCTGCAAACCCCGTTCTAAGGAAAAGTTATCTGAATAAACAGTATTATATGAGCATGACAAACAGATTCGGCATTACTCTAAATAACACCAGCAGGCAAAAGGAAGAGGAAGAAAAGGACTGGGGGGCCCTGGTTGGCGTGGTTCAGTGGATTGAGTGCCGGCCTGTAGACGGAAGGGTTGCTGGTGTCCCGGCACATGCCTGGATTGAGGGCCAGGTCCCCAGCTGCGGATATGTGAGAGGCAACTGATTAATGTTTCCTTTGCATGCTGATGTTTCTCTCCCTTTCCCCCTCCCTCCCCCTCTAAAAAAGAAAGAAAAAGAGGAGTGGGAGGAGAAGGGAGGAGAAAAGGGATTAAGGGAAGGCTAAAGTGGAAGTGGGGGAAAAGAAAAGGGAAAGCGGAGGGGGAAGAAGAAGCTGTTTCTGCCTTCAGAGAGCTTACAATCCAGCAAAGGAGAGCAAAGGAGTACTGGACAATTTAAAAGCAATAAATCAATGAATGCAAAACAATGTAATAGACAATAAGTAAATAATACTGAAATGAAAAGTAAAGGTAATGACAGAGTGCATGGATTTAATAATAAATAATCTCCAAACTTCTGAGCAGATGAGGTAGTCTGCTCACACGGAAGAAAGGAAAACCTGGACCTTTTTAGATAAGAAGACAAAGAAACAAGTGGAAACTAGCCAGGTCCAGACAGGCAGGGACTGATTAGAGGATGGAATGAGAAGAGAGAGTGATTAGCTGATTGGTTTAACTGGAACAAAATCATAACGACTGGAGCAACCTTTGATCAAATGTTTCAGACACATACAGGTTTCCACTGGCATTTCATCTCATTTAACCTCGATCAACACCTCATCACTGTTGAGGATCCTTTTGAAGAGAACCACTTGTGGAGATGATATTATTTCAATTGAGTATCTCTGAAGATCAAAAAAAAAAAAATGTGACCCAGTAATGACTAGAAATTTGTAGGTTCGGCTCCCTCTCTGTGCCTAATTTATGAGCATATCAATTTGATTTGAAAAAAAAAAAAAGAGGGCAATTGTTAAAAAGAGAAAAAAAATTAAAAAGGAAAGATAATGGAAAAAGAAGCCAAATGAAAAGAAAAAATAAAAAGCAGACAGAAAGTCTGAGAGCACAAGCTCGTAGCCACAGATGAATATAACTGCCTCCTATCTGGAGCGATCCCCAAATTCTCCTGCTCTGAGTGACCTCGTACCCACGGAGCTTTGGCTCATTCATTTACATCGGATACCACTTTCCAGTAGCCTGCCTCCTTGGGGCTCCGTGATGCTGAATTTGCTCACCTGCGGTTTCTGGAAAGGGTTTCGCCTGGAAGACTCAAAGGTGGGATAAATTGGCCGGTTTGATGCCCTCTGGGCAGGATCTTGGCACACAAATCCTGAATAGAGAATGGGAAACATTAAAACCTGCCATTTTCTAAGAAATCAGCAGGTTTAGCTGCACCCTTTCTTTAGATGTACTAACTCGGGTTCAACATCATAAATATTACAGCGATCCATCCTCAAGAGGGTTAGATTAGACATGACTCTCCCATACACACACTCTGCTTGAACTCTGCTCCACCGCAACTGGGGAGAACAAGAAAGGAAAATATAGGGCTAAATCAACCTTCCTTGCTGGGGGGCTGAAATGTGACTGATGGAAAAGAGATGCACAGTGTTGATGAACTTCAGCACAAAGGTGCAAACCACCACTTAAAAATGCACAGTTGTTAATACAAACAAATCATTTAAAAGTGGCTTCCTGGGTGGTGTGTGGAAAATAATGTTGTTTTTACAGGGCGAATCCAGAAGCTTGTCCTGTTGCAGGATCCACTTCTGGAACTGCTGAAGGTGTCAACTTTCAAACTCAGCTTTGTGGGGGGTACAGGGTGATGGAAGGAGACTTGACTTGGGTGGTGAACACACAGTACACTGTACAGATGATGTGTTACAGAATTGCACGCCTGAAACCTGTATAATTTTATTAACCAATGTCACCCAATAAATTCCACTTTAAAAAGTCAACAACAACAACAAAATGAGTTTTGTGGCCTTTCTATGGCTTCAGAGGTTAAGCTTGGGCTAATTTCACTTACATCCTAAAAGGAAGCAGATTCCCGCCCAAGGAGAATAGAGTACCTAAGTTTTACAGCTGGTACACCAAGTACTAGCTCATTTCAAATATATTTTATTACGACTTTTTAGAGTACTTAGAAAAACAACAGCAAACCCTCAACACACCTACCTGACTGCCCATCTCCATTTCAAAGTTTTGGCTTATCTCTCAAAAGGGTTTTCTTCCCTGAACTGCCTCAGTTATAACGACTTCAGTCATAACTTCTACAGAAGACCCTGTTGACACCAGCAGAGACTGTCTAGCAGAAATACAGCCAGTCTCCTTTGTAACAAAGCTTCTTCAGTGGGTTTCACTGTCCCAGCTCCGAGAAAAATATACTTTCTCCAGATCTTTGCTTAATTCTCTTCCTCAGCTCATAATTCCTGTGCCCAGGAATTAAGTCTCAGCCCTAGTTGTGGTTCAACCTCAGGACAGGATGGAGCCAGGGGCAGCAGAAACACATAAACACTTCCCTGAAAATATAATTTTTTAGTACAAAGCATCCAACGTGGCTCAGGAACTGCCAATTGGCAACACCTATAGAGCCTGACAACACGGACGCTCCGGGTGACTTCTGCGTGCGTTTTCAGGCCCCACCACTACTCACCGACAACAGTGAACATGTCTGAAATCATACTGGCTTTAATCTTTAGGTCCAGAGGCGCATCACTAACAGAACAGAGAAAGAAAAGAGCAGTTGATAATTGTATAGGTAAACATAACAGCTGCCCCTAACGGGCCCCCGTATAGCAAAACTTGCAAATGTCAATGAGGGGCGACACATAAAGCACCTCGAACCCGTGGAAAAAGACAAAGAAATCTGGCAAAAATACTAGAAATAAAAGCTCACTGTTAAGCTCATCCCCTGTAAGACAAGGCCCCACACCAAGGCGCTGATTCCCTGACATGCAATCTTTTTATTCCGGGAGGTCTGATGCAATCCAAATTCTGCACAAGTCAAGAATACCGCTTCACGATCCCTGGGACTTCTAGAGGGCCAGACGTTTAATATGCTCTTTCATAAGTGTGCCCGTCACTCAAATCATTATTTACTGATGCAATAGGCAAATCATATGTGCACGCAAAAGAAGACATTTGGGCTGTCTTGGCACTTTTATTAAGGCTTCATTTTCTGTTCTAAATCAATCTCTGTAAGCTCACAGGCTTGCAAATTAGGGCAAAAAAATACAAGTTATACCAAAATATCACCAGCTGATGCAGCAGGAATCCACACGGAAACAGACTGAAAGCGGAGGCCTCCCATGGCAGTGACCGCCACGTTGGCGGCGGCGTTGAAGTTTCCCCACGAACCAGATCGCCCCGGCTACGGGGCCCAGCACCTCACTCTGGGGGGCTCTTGACCCTGGGCAAGCTGATGAACGCTGGCTGGACACCAGTGCAGCGCCACATCTGAAGGGCCCAGCTCCCCACCTTCCGATGGGGATTAAGCCAAACTCCTGCCCCACGAAGCAGTCAATCTGTCTCTATTTGATTACTTGGCATTTTGCCAACATTGCTCATCCTAAAAAAGCAGCACCTGGGTGGTCTCGAGAATAAATCTCCAGGGTTCTCTAGCTATTCAGAAAAGCATACAGCTAATAGGAACTCTGGATGTCGCTATAGGTATAAGCAAAATCTTGTCTGGTATTGAAAATATTCTTATTTCCTTCTTCTGAATTAACAGGTTAAATTTTGTTTTTAATTGTTTGAAGTTTTTAGACTTTAATTTTGGGTAGGTATCAGGATATGAACAGGGTGAAAGGACCAGCTGTTATCTACATTACCCTAGGCCCAGCTCTCTATCTTTATAGTAGGTGGATTTGAGTCGGTGTAAACCTTTCATAATAAAGGGAATATAATACCACATGTATTTTTTAGCCTTAACAGAACACCTACGAAGTTAAAAGAGAGAGCAAGCGAGAGAACTGGGGATAAAAATTAATGCAAGAAGCATCCCTTAAAAGCCGAACAGCACCGTAAACAGCACACACTGACCAGTACGATCGGGACCCACAGTTGCCATGTGGTCTTTGACAACTTACCACAACTCTCCCAATTTTCGAGACTCTACACACATCTACATAGTAACCAGGGGAAGAAACCTCCTGAGAAGTGATCGGGGAAGGAGTGTTTAAGTGCTATTCACTGGAGAGTTCTCCTTTTCCAGGAAATGGAACAGACTACTTACCAAGCCAAAGAAGGGGAGAGATTCACTTCCAACAACCATGGCTTCAGAGTAGAATCTATGAGCACGTCAAAGCCATAGAGCTCTAGAAATACAACATAACACAATACACAAGATCATTGTCCGTGTCCCAACCAAGCAAAGATCTGCAAGATTCACTCCAGCTCCCATCAGAGGCCTAGAAACTTGCTGAGTACAAGTAATGAGTGGAAGGGGACGCAGAGAATCTTTCAAGGTCGAGAGAAATTAATCGAGCTCTAGAGATAAGAAAACGATGCTATTGAATTCCACTGTTTTAATCATCTTACCCCAATGCCATTCCTGAGTTTTACACAGAAAGCAGCCTGACCCTGAAGGTTAGTAAGTCTGATTCTGCTGGGCTTTGGGTGAAACCACAACAACAACACGGTGAGAAGAGGAGTGCCACAGTGCACCCAAATCAACGCTGTTCTGGGCTTGGTGTGGACTGTCCCCTACCACTTGCCCACCACACTCTGAAACAGAAAAACCCACTGACGGCATCTCTCTAGGATCCTCCCATCACCTTTTCTTAAACCAAGATCTTGCTTTTTGCAACCTAGTCAAGAAGACATCTAAGTGTAAAACATATTTATTCTCTCCCCTCCCCTATAGTTTCCATTTCCTTCTGAAGATAAAACATAAAATGCACTGGCCCAACATAGGAAGACAGAGAGACAGAAGAGAAAGGAGAGAGCCAGTGGCGGCAGAGTGGGGCCGGGGGAGCCTCTGGCACCACCTCTGGGAGGGAGCCGGAGATCAAACTTCCTCAGCTTCCGCACTCTTCACTAACTCTCCTACCGTAACCCCCCAACTGCTGCGAAGAGCAGAGCAAGAGCCGTGGGCAGACTTCTCTCCCAGAATGCAGGGGGCGAGGCTACCTTTGGAACCTCAGTTGGCAACTTTCACTCTATTATTATTATTACTGTTAATGAGACCCTCTCCACGGTCCTCCTTGGTATACACACAGAATACACCAGACTTTCCGAAGCTCCACTCACTCCCCAACACCCCACCCACTCTGTTCCTCACATACACTGTTTGTACCTTCTTTCCAGGAGAAAACACTGGCTTCCTTACTGTGCCACCAGAGGTCACAGCCCACCGTTCACACCCACAGAACACCACCTGGTATTTTCCAGAAATTCATTTTGAAACAAATGTCTTTATTACAAGAAGGATTTTCCCATTTCTCAACCCTCTCAAAACCACAGAGAAATCAATGCAGGCTTCTGAAAAGATGGTGCCAATGATCCTTCTTAGAACACAGCAAGTCCGATGCAGCAGCAAGGTTCCCAGAATGGGAATCCAGACACCTGGATGCTCCTAGGACTCTACCGCCGATTCACTGTGGACGGGAAATCAATTCTCTCTCTGATATTTCTTCATCATCATCTGCTTTCCCTATGCTCTCTGATAATCACCATCTGCCAACATCTGCACGCTCAGCGAGCCTGTGTCCAGAACTCCCGTGAGCGCAGCCTGGGTTCAGGCAGATGTTCGCACTCAGACTTCCTCTCGGGAAGAGCCTCCAGGAGTGAGTTCGTTCCCAAAGTACGGATCTGGGGTTCCACTTAATGTGCAAAAATAACCACAAACTATAAGAGAGTCTGAGTTGGGATCCCCTGTCATGTGAAGCACACAAAAATCACATGTTATCTATACTATAAAATGTAAAGAAAAGAAAGGCCCTTCACCTAATTTCTCTTGTTAGCAAATTATAGCTTTTATGACCAGTACATTGTTGTGAATATTTTACCTAACCTTCATTCATCCACAGAATATTCCCCTTTTAATCTGAGAAAAATCGTTTGTGATATGGCACTACATAAGGCATTTAAAAGGAAAACCTAAGTACAAAATCTACACGTCCCTGTTACTATCACGCAAGCAAGAGAAAATAGAATATGAGTCTGATACGAGAAAACAACATTCTCTTCAGTTTGTAAAAGCGGAACTGCAGGACTCAACTGTTTCATAAAGTGGTGATATTTATAATAATACTATAAGGAACAGGGCGAGAATAATGATTGATCCACGTATTGACCAGATTTGCAGAACCAGCCACAAATGAAGACATACTGAAATCAGAGTAACAATCAATTACACCAACTATTTCAACCCCTCACTTTAAGCAGCCAACACATTTACTTAACTATTTCCCAAATTAAGAGGCAAATTCCAAGAATCTCAGCTGAAAGGCTGAGAACCAATTCTCTGGGAAGAAAAAAAAATGACCCAGAGAGAGAAAACGCCCTTTACAATGACAACTTAATTTTCACGTAGGTGAATAAAACCCTAAACAGCGCCATAGTCAGCTTCGAATCGAACTAAGTGTGTAGATGAACCAGGAGTGGATCTACTGTAGTTGAAGAGCGAGGTAACATGTGACAGCACGACGACTCGGTGCAAAGCCCAGCTCACCTACGCGGGTGGAATGGGGGAAGGAAATGGAGTGAAAAGATAGCATTTGTATCAAGTTTACCTCTTAAAATAATCAGCTCGGCTTACGGAATATAATTGGGGTCCTTTGCAGGCTACTAGAGTCCTGGTAAGCCTTTTAATTATGACTGGTCTTTTCTGTGGACATTGAAGGTTTATAAAGGTAAGCATAGCTTGTAACGAGAATATTAAACTTCCTCACCTTTTAACATTGTCTGTGTCAACAGCAGTGTCTAGAACTTTAAAAACCGATACCCAGGATGAGATCTACCAGCGTTCCTGTCACTAAAGGCTGCGGGCGAGCGAGGCTCTCCCCGTCTATGAGCTACTTTCCCCGTCTATGAGCTACTTTCCCCGTTCCTCCGTGTTGTCTTTACTGCGACAGGAGAGCAAGGGTTTTCGGAGCACAGTTGCTACCACCTTAATCAGCGTTTCCGCAGGAAATTCTTCCTCAATGAGAAGTATTTCCTTCAGCCCCCCAGCCAAATCAACTATTATGAAGGACACATGGACAAAACTGGGGGGGATGGTGGGGGTGGGGGAGGGAGGTGGGTTCAGCTGGAGTGGGGGGGAGGGAAGGGGAGAAAAGGCATACAACTGTAATTGAATAACGATAAAAATTGAAGAAAAAATAAAAAAATAAAATAAATAAATAAAAATAAAAAAATAAAAACACACTTGAAGTTATACCAGTGAACGGCTCCACTCCCTACTTCACTTCCTCCTTTACATTAGCACCATATCTCCCTATGTCTTAATGCAGCTTCTGGAAAAAGCGATCTCCTCTTAGCTGCCTTAACTTCCTTAATGCCTACTTGCTCCCCAACCCATAAGAAATTCCTTCTACTCCTCCTCTCTACTAGTTGACGGTTCTCGCCATGATCAACCAAAGACCACCTTGCTGCTAAGCCCAAGCATCTGAGACCGTTGACCACCCCTCACTTATTGGAACTTTCTTCTCCCTTGGACACAGGGCCCTGCACTCTGCTGGTTCTCCTCCTCCTTCCTGTTCTTCTCTCATCCCTTCTCTTCTGCCCAGCTATTCTCTTGTAGGTTTGCTCAGGGTAGCTTCCTCAGGTCTCTTTCCTTCTCAATTCTACTTCTCTTCTTGGGTGATCACATGTATTCTCATGGGTGCAATTAATATTTGATGATGATGTTCAGACCTACATCTTTAGTCAAGTGTCTCCTGGACACCAAATCCATAATTCCAACTGCCCTGTAGACAACTTCCCTAGGATACCCCACAGGTACTCAACACTCAACAAAACAGAACTTGTTTTCTTTCCCCTAGACTGGTGTGGCTTCCCATTATTCTTCCTCTCGGAAAACGGTAACCCCATCCACCAGTCTCCAGAGCTGGAAGCGCTGTCCTCACCACTCCCCAAATCCAACACATTGCAGGATCTCGTCTCTCTTTATTGCTCTCTAATCCAGCCTTCTATCTTTTCTCTTAAGGTATAGTCTACAGAAAACATAAAGGACAGACCTTAGGTATACAATTTGATGAGTCCTGATAACTGGACACATCCACGGAGCCCTCACTTATACCAATCACACAGAAAACTCCCAGCACTCCAGAAAGATCCCTCACGATCCTTCCTTGTAAACGCCCTCCTTCCCGTCACATCCCCAACCACTGGGCTTATTTCTTCCACCACAGGTTAGTTTTGCCTATTCTAAAATTTCATATAAATGGAGGCATGGAGTATGTACCCTTTCGAGTGTGGCTTCTTTCATTTTGAATGTTTGTGAAGTTCATCCATCTATCATTGTTTCTGGTTTTAACACGGGTTTATTGGGACATATGTACATACAACAAAAGTCACACTTGAAAATTGTACAGTTTGATGAGTTCTGCCAAATGTACACAGTTGTTTAACCACCACCACAACCAAGACATAAAACAGTTCTGTCACAAATGTTTCCTCGTGCCCATCTGTAATCAGTCCTCACTCCCTACCCACCAGTATCCACCGATCTGATTTCTGCCTTTTTCCAAAAAGTGAAATAAATGGAATCATACAGGATTAGCCTTTTGAGAGTGGCTCCTTTCATTTCACATTTTGCTTTTGAGAGTCATCTGTGTTACTTATGTATCAATCATATGGTTCATTCCTTTTATTACTGAGTAGTATTCCATTTTAGGGACATACCACGATTTATTTATCCACTCAACAGCTGACGGACATTTGTGTTGCTTTCGATCTTTGGCAATTAGGAATAAAGCTTCCATGAACATTCACGTACAGGTATTTGTGTGAACGCACGGTTTCATTTTTGGTATCACTGGCTCACATGGTAAGCATGTGTTATCACCGCGTTCCTCTTACCTACAAAACGATATCCCTGGCACTAGCCTGTCCCCACTGTAGTCCACTCTCCGCGTGGCCGTCAGAACTGCCTCTCTAAGACACATCTAACAGATAAAGACAGGCAGCGACTGTCAGCAATCCACACCGATGGCAGGTTGGTTCCTGGAGGGTTTTACACTGGTCACTTCTAATAATGCTGAACAGGTTCCCTTTGTTGTAATTCCATCGTACTGAGCTTTGAGTCAAACCATGACGCAAGTTAAAGGAAGTAATAGCAACCCTATTGCTCCCCTGCTCAAACACTCCAGAGGCTGGCTGCTGTCTACCAGATGGATTTAAGCATGTGAGGCCTTCACAGCGGGGCCCAAATCTACTTCCCTAACCCTGCCAGCCCATCACGGGCAGGCCGCGTCTGGTCCCAATGATCTGACCACTTCAAAAAGTGCCCCATGGGTCATGACACTGTGTTTTGCATGTCATAATCCCTCTGCATGGAATGACTCTGCCCGGCTCCCCTAGGTGTGGCTGGTAACTCATGTGTGCTCTAAGGGCACGGGAGCCGCTCCGCTGCCTGTGCTGTCTCCCCCGCCACGCGCACACACAAGCGCGGGACATCTCCCTCATCACTCGTACCGAACCGCCTGCCCCAGAAGAAGCACGTAAGAAGCAATCAAGAAATACTGGGGGGGAAGGAAAGAGAAAAAGAAAGAAAGAAAATTGTAAGTGAAAAACACTGTAGAATTTTTTTTTTAAGATTTTATTTATTTTTAGAGAGAGGAGAAGGGAAGGAGAAAGAGGGAGAGATACACCAATGTGTGGTTGCCTCTCACACGCCCCCCCACTGGGGACCTGGCCTGCAACCCAGGCATGTGCCCTAGTTGGGAATTGAACTGGCAACCCCTTGGGTCGCAGGCCAGCACTCAATCCACTGAGCCACACCAGCCAGGGCAATTTTGAGAAAGATAATAATTTGCAGATACTCCCCCCCAAATAATCTCAATTATAAGACTTGAAATATTCATAACAAAGCCACCAACCATAAAGAAAATAAGAGAAATTCTTATTAAAATGTTGACATATTAAGGAAAAACTTGATAAAAAGATGGCCTAGGAGGGGAGAGGGAGAAAAGATTTGATACAGAAAATAATAATGCATCCAAGGCATAAGAGATCACTAAGCATGTCACACCACTAATTTTGGAATCCATCCAACACCCTGCCCAGAAACAAAGTCCCCGCTGAAGCTGCGATCCCTGAGGCAGCGGAAAGTGCTGACATTAGCCAGTACTCACTGTCAGTCAAATGCTATTGGATAAAGGAAATTCTTTTCACCTTGGCTTTGGATTTGAGTTAAAAAACCTAAGGAGGAAGTCTTTATCTGGGGTCCAGAAGGAGAATTTGGAAAAAAGCAGATCAAGGTCCCACAGGAAAATGAACTAAATAAAAGAAAAAGCCCAGAGCCAATTTGTTAACTAGTCCAATAAATCAATATGGTATCTGGCTACCACATGTAAAGGTACATTTGAGGGAGTGGCTCTCATCTGTCGATTAGAGCAGAAAGAACGCCCTTCTTCAGGCCTGATAACCCAGAAAGGATGGCACCGTTTTTCCTGAGATTTAGTTACAGGAGGGCAGGAGGAGAATCCAGGATATGAGGCATGCCGCAAGTGGCCGGACACATCAGAAATTGTCTTTATGTGGGTGGAGAAAGAGCCAGGGAGACCTGCCTCTCCAATTTGGCGTTGCCATTTATCAGTTGCATGACCTAGGACAAATTATTTAACTTCTCTGAATCTTTTTTCCTTGTCTACTAACACGAGTAATAAATACAAACTGCTAAGAGAACTAAAGGAAAAAACCAATGAAGAGTGCCTAACAAACAGTAGGTACTTTCTACTTAGTCCCTCCCACAGTAAACTTCCCTTCCCATCTAAATAGGAGCATGGGATGAACCAGAAAAGAAGACTGTCTGAAAAAGTGAACTCTTTGATGACTCTCTTTATTTTTTTCTACATTGTTTACTTTTTTTTTTTTAACATCTCATTCCTTTGTTAAAGGAATGAAAATGGGCAATATACAAGTAGTTTACATCATTGGAGGAAGTATACTGCCAACTTTTATTCCTCTAACAAAGATTTATGGACACTCTCCCTTTCAGAATATCAGCTTACTCTGTGACATGGTCTAGAACAACAGCAATGAGAGGCCAAACCAGCACTCGTTCCACAGAGAGAGGTTCACTGAGCAGGGTTTGTGCAGAGCAAAGAGGTCACTGGGCCTGACCCAGACAAAGCCGGGCTCATCAGTTGTGCACGTGGCATGACAGCTGGTTCACATGCTCCCAGGCTGGGGAGGAGGAGGGCCACAGCCTGTCACTCCAGCCATCTTCACACACATACATAAACCTACTGTCAGCAGCATCTTTAAAAAATAGCTAACATCCTGTCGGTCTGGCTGTTTTTGTCCAACTGGTCACAAAGGCTAGTCTCGTGGCCAGTGACCTCAGAATGCCAATTTCCTAAGCATATTTCAAGGGTTGCTGTTTAAGCATGTATTTCACACGGTACCATGTTTTCACAATGTCTTTTTTTTTAGATTTTATTTATTTTATTTTTAGAGAGGGGCAGGGAGGGAAAAAGAGAGGGAGAGAAACCCTGATTGGTTGCCTCCTGGAACTGCCCCGGGGGGGGGGGGGCGGGGGGGAGGGGGTGCTGAACCCGCAACTGAAGCACATGCCCTGACCAGGAATCCAACCGGCAACCCTTTGCTTTGCGGGATGGTGCCCAACCAACTGAGCCACGCTGGTCAGAGCCGTTTTCACAATCTTGAAAGCAGGAAAAGTTAGATTGTCAAAAATCTGTCTTATTGGGAGAGGCATCAAAGGTTCCATAAATCAAGAGTCCTAGGATCAAGATGACTTAATTGCCAAAACCCATCTTCTGACCCCTTTTCTCCAAGCTGAGTCTCTTTCATCTCAGTCCTCACCCTCACTAGCTCTAGAACCTGAAGAGTCTCAACTTCTCAGGACCTTGATTTATTTGTACAGACTAATTATTCTCTGAGTCCTTTCCAGATGTACAAATCTATGAAAAAAAAAAAAACATTAAATGGCTAAGTTTTGGAGAGTTTGTGATGGTTCCTAGGTCTACATTCAAATGCTAATAATACAATGCAGGTAATATGTATGTATCATCCCATGTAAAATTTGGTTTGAGAGGAACAAACTCTTATAATCTATGCCTGGCATACAGCAGAAACTGAAACCAGACAAAAAGTTCAACGCATAAGCAAACAAATGCATGGGAAGACTGAAGGGACCTGGAAACACAGCTGGACGTTAGAGAGTGTGGGGTGGGAGAGAAGCGACAGGACAGAAACCCCGAGACAGTCGCAGAGTGCCCCTGGCCAGGATCCGCACTGTGCAAGGGCAGAAACAGCCACCAAGACAACAGAGGGACCCCCGTCGCTGGACTCTGGCTTCCCCCTAAAAGTACCAATGCTCTGTTCAAGCCAAATTCTTCTGGGAAGCTCTCAATTCCTGTTTACTCTAAAACAAGTGAGAAAGAAAAGAAAAGAAAAAACCCCAGTTTGTTCCTTGTAACTTAAGCCCCCGGGAAGGTTATGAATCGGTGGGAGGCCACGAGATGCACACAAATATACCCACGTTTACAAAACCCTATCTGGTGGGGGCACGTTAACGCAGCACACAGAATCCCAGGGCTGACAGGAAGTGGAATTAGAACCACAAAAGCCAAGAAGACAGTCAACAACTTAAAAAACTCCAGATGCACTCGGTTTATTAAAACGGAACACGAGCAGGGGGTGGGGTGGGGGGAGTCCCACGGCCGATGACACGGACCCAGGGGGTATGTCACTGAATCAGAGAAAGTCACTGCTCATCTCGCATCGGAACCACAACTGCCGTTAGGTTCAAGAAATTCTTAAGCTCCCAGAAGGCAATCAAGCAATACCACGAAATAGAAAAGGGCACGTTCAGGAAAGCTTGGGATGATTTCTCGAATAAAGACTTTTACACCAAGAAACTTACCCTCACGTGAGAGCACAGCAGATGTGGAAAGAAACTTTTATTTATTTTTTAATCTAGCAAGGTTTTTGAAGTTGGACTTACATTCCCCACACCCTCTCCTCAAGCCGTTTACAGCAATTCTAAGAGCTCTAGGTCCCCACCAAGTCAGGTTTTTGTGAAGCCGACTGTCAGGCTACCAAAAGGCAATTAAAACCAGTATCAATCAGTCACTCAACAACTATTCCTTAAACATCCTCTAAGAGCCCAAACGCTGCTATGGTTGGGAGAGGCAGAATCAAGGAGCTTCCAGTCCAGCGGGGGGACAGACACCCAAACGGGTACCGGACACCATGCAGGGACCGCTGCAGTTTACGACCAGAGTGCTGGACGTGGGAGGCGCACTGACTGCGAGACTCAGGCAGAACTTCCCCAGAGAAGTGACACTTGACTTCTTCTTGACAGATGTCATAATCTGCTAGGTAAACTAACGTGAGGAAAGTACTTCAGACACGGGATAAAGCAGGGGCAAAGGCAAAGGGTTAGGAAAGGACCTGGAGGTCCAGGGAGATGGTGAAAGGTTAGGTTTGGCAGAAACAGAGGGAGAGGGGCCGGGGAGACAGTGCCTACTAAGAATTCACAAGGCGAAGCTCAGAGACTACCAGAGAGGTACACGTGGGAACAAAATGCCACAAACAATAGGAAAGGAATATAATGGAGTAGTACAGAACGGCACGGGACGGGAGACACAGCAGGGCACTTTCCTAGACGAGGATTCCCGGAAGAGGCAATGTCAAGCTGAGTCTTAGAATACGCAAGGCAGGCAGGAGGAGAAGCTCCTAGCAGAGTGCAGAACTTAAAACAGAGGCGCAAAGGCGGGGAGCCTCAGTGGTGTAGTTGGTTACAAGGTATCAAAGGGGAACTAGAACTCTAGAAAAGTCAGCTAGGGTCAGATGCTTGGAGTTATATCAAGCTTCTGTTATGATGGAAACTAAGGCCCCCTTTAAGGGTTTTAGAAGACATGACCATATCTGCATTTTAAAAAGGTATCACAACCTCTTCTTTCTCTATATAACTTCAGGTCCTGGTTCAGTCTCAACACTTCCCTTTGTTCAGTGCCCCTAAAGTACACATTGTTATGATAACCCACTAAAGAGATCAAGAATTATAATGTCTAATCATAAAAATAACCAAAAACAATTTACTGAGCTCAAATTAAGGGCCAGACGTGTGCCAGGTGCTTTGCATGCGTCACCTCACTTTGATCTTCCTGGTACTCTTAGGACGCAGGTGCCACCATTACTGCCGTTTTATAGTTGAGGAAACAGAATTAGAGCAATTTGCTGAAAATCAGAACACTAGTAAGGGGTGCAAATGGGCCTCAGACTCAGTCTGTCAGGCTCTAAACCCCACGTTCTTGGCTTTTCTGTTACCCCGCCTCCTAGGCAAGCCTGACAGCCTGAAAGACAGCCTGTCTCACTACTGTGTTACTCTGTTATCTCCCCATCAATGACCCCAGTGTGTCTCACCAGCAAAGCCTAACCTCTGCCGAAAGCCTACGTGACTTCGCTGGCAATCGCCACCGAGCTCACATCCACACTGAAAGCAAATGCTATAGTCACAGCTACTGGGCAGCAGGCAACAGGCTTGCTGATCCAGTAATTGTGGACTGTCTTACTCCTTCTCTGTACAGTCAGTGAGTTAGGGGTGGCAGAGAAGGGGAAGAGGGGAGGGAGAGGAAGAGAATAAAGAAGGAAAGGGGAGAGGGGGGAACCCACTAGAGAGAAGACTAAAACAAAAAGGAGGAGTCATCGGAAAATGGAAGAAAGCACATACTGGTACCAGCCAGAGCTTCTTGGACCAGTTCCCAGTCTGGCTGCCAAAGAGCTCTGGAATATATTTGTTGGAGCTGGATTCCTGTACAGTCCGTGGCGGACTTTTTCTGATTGCATTCTGACAAAGAGACCCACACTTTAGTTCCAATCCCTGCTTCCCACACAGAAAGCTAGTTAGTTCTCAGGGGACCTCCAGCTAAGCTCACCACTGGTTTCTTCGTAGAATTGTCACATAAGCTTAGAAAGAAATAAAAACCCACCACATACCTTACTCCTGTATCCTGCGGAATCACTAAACTTCTCTATCCCAGGATTCCATCCCAACCTCCCAAGCCCCTTCTCACAAAACCCTTCACGCTTCTTGAGTCTCCTTACCAAAGCAACTGCTGCGATGAGGAACAAAGGTCTTACAGGCTGTAGCAATAGCTAGCTCGGCAGAGATTATAGTCTTAATGATCAGGTCTTCCACGCTGGCCATCAGCGCTACAAAGAAAGAAGAAGAAACACTACAATGCGTGGATTAGAAAGACTGGACTCCAACACCATCCACTACAAAAGCCCGTGTGCGCCTTCAAAAAGCCTCTATACGGCAGTCTTGTCAATGGTGCTGCAGAAGGCACGTCTGTGAAGGGAGCACGGTCAAAAGCAGGCCTCCTGTGACAGAGGACAGAGAACGGAAAAGGAACCTTGCCCTCCTTCCCGCTCTCCTGTCACGCTTCCCTCTGGGGACTGAGACAGGTCTTGGGGCACAGGCCCCCGCTCTGCCCAAGGCTCCGCAGTGGTGTCCGTTTTGATGGCACACCCTACACCCACACTCGCCACTGTCCATTCTCCAACTTAACGACATGAACGAGAGAGATTAACTTAGACAAATTTGAACTCAGGGTCAGTATGGAGGAAAAGTTATTTTAAAAGCTGACAGTATTTTAGTTAGCAGTTCAACATTCACAAAGGATAAATTCACTGAAGATTAAAAGGCAAAGTTATGCCTTTCAAATTAGAAACAAGAACGGGGGCTTGGGAGAGTCATGAAAAGCCTTTTCTCCATCTCGTAAAGAGCAGGAAAAATTTGCACCCAAACTGGTGGCCCCATGAGATGCCTTGGCGACAGTGTTAGAATTAGAGGGTGAGTGCTGGTGAGAGACAACGGTACAGCTATAAAAAGCAGGGAAGACCACAAGAAAAGAGGCCTGGTACTCACCAGTTGTATCTCTGCCTTCTTGTTTCAGGTACCTCAGCATGGCACTCATGCTCCATTTGTTCCCATAATCCTCCACATCTGGATCATCACAACTAAAACAAATGAATGGGTCAAGGTCACATATGCAACTAGGCCTGGCTGTAGGAACTAATTTTTTTTTTTTTTTTTTTTTTTTACAAATAGCTTTCTTGTCCTGTTAAATCTTTAGAAAAACATTCCTTTTGCTGACTTCCACCTCACCCAGTATTTCTTAATCCTTTTTGTCATACAAGGTCCATCCATAAAGTATCCAGCCATGTAATGTAAAAAAGAGACATTTACTGAAGAAGATACAAGAAACACTATACATAGGACAATGACACCTCAGTCCGCTTCAAAGTAGGCGCCTTGGGACCTCACACAATTCTCCCAATTGCTATCAACTGCTTCATTGTATTTTCTTGAGTCTCATTGATGGTCTAAAATTTCTTCCCTTTCAAACGTAATTTTAGTTTTGGGAAAAGCCAGAAGTCACAAGGTGCCAAATCTGGGCCATGGCAGGATTGAGTCGCCTGGGTGATTCGATGTTTCGCCAAGAAACCGCAGGGGCGTGATGCATGAGCGGGTGCATTGTTGGGATGAAGCTGCCCATAGCTGCGGCCTTCTGAATCATCCGAATGGTTTCCACGGAGGAATGTTTAAGCTTAACGCAAATTTTGATGCAGATTCATTCCTCTGCTTGCTCAGTCATTTTGAATGTGACGGCCACACAGTACACATGCTCACTCAGTGATGTCTACCACCCCCACTGACTAGTACAGTGAAGTCGTCATTGTTCACACATGCGTGTTCCAGTCCACTCTCCCTGGCTGCCAGGTCACATCGATGTCACTCAAACCATTCTCATTACATTAACAATGGCTGCACTTTTTCCAGACAGACCTCGTATGTCTTCACACCAACTTCTTCCACTGAAATGAAAATGCATATAGCTTGCCTGATTGAGGTGTGTAGGGGAGAAGAAGGCCAATTCTTCCTTAACCAAGCAATTATGCATCGTGGAAGGGTGACAGAAATGTGTGAAAGAATGTAAACAAGTTTAAGAATAGTAACAATATGTTAACAGATTGAAATGTTTGAAGTGAAAACCTAGCTTTTGAGGTAAATGTCACATGAGCCCACAAAACAACCTCTGATGCCATTTTCAGACCAAAACTGAGTCTGGATGGGCCAGTGAGATAACACAATGTAGCATTTGAATGAGCTAACCAAGCACAGAACTACTTTGGCACCTGAAGCAAGCTCCCTCCTCTCCGATGGCAGACACATCTTTTTAAAAACACCTCTGACCTGTGACTGAAGGGAGAACGCGCTAGAGCAACAATGAACGCATGAGCGTACCGCCACCACGGCAGCAAAGTGGCAACCCGGGTAGACCCCCGTGACTGGTGGGTCCTGCAGTCTCGCACTTGTGTTTGGCAGCTGCCCCCCGACTCCCTACCAGCACCCCGCCACCCACCAGTTGCCTCTCTGCTCATCTTCCAAAGTGAAGGACGTATCTCCCACCAATCCCTACTACTGGTCACGGGTCAAAGGAATCAACGAAGCTTTGGCAACCACGCCATCACTCCCAGATCCCTTTTTTCCTTCCTTTCTTCCTTTCCTTGGACTTTCTAGGCACTTATTTTTAGTCTGAGTAGAACATAACTGTCTGAGTTGCTTTCTTACTTTCCCACTTTCTGGCAAAATTATCAGAATGAAGGAAAACAGAGCAGAAAGAATATTTCCACACAGCTGGGCTGGTGTTCCCTTCCACTGAATCCTTTTCTGAGATGGCCTCGTTTCTTTCTTTCTTTAATTTACTCCCAGGTTTTTCCCCTCCTGATCATACAAATATTTACTTTAGAAGAATTTAGGAAATACATAAAAGTTCCAAGAAGAAAACAGCAATCACCCACTCATAATCCCATCCACTCCAGTTAAGCACTGTTAACATTTCAGTATCTATCTTTTCTAGTTTTCTTCCCCCCCCTTCAGCAAAAATAAACAATTTTAGTTATTGTATACGCTCAGAAAGAAAATAATTGCATGTAGTGTCCAGTAACCTGCTGGCTGCGCTGGACAATGCACAGTCATGCCATTCTTGTCTATGATCTTGGATGCACATCCTTTGTTACCTCTTCAGGTTAAGTTCCTAGAAATAGAATTGCTAGGTCAAAGGGTACAAACGTTTTTAAAGCTTTTGATATATTTTGCCAAGTGCTGAAATGACTTCATGTCTTGATTTCTAAAAAGTTTCATATGCGTATTAAATTCCCATCCCTAGCCCTGGCAGGGTGGCTCAGTTGGTTGGAGCGTCGCCCTCTACACCAAAAGGTTGCAGGTTCTATTCCCAGTCGCAGCACACACCTAGGCTGCGAGTTCAATCCCTGGTTGGGGTACATACGAGAGGCAACCAACTGATGTTTCTCTTTCACATCAACGTTTCTCTCTCTCTCTCCTGCCCCTTCTTCTCTAAAATCAATAACTATATCCTCGGGTGAGGATTTTAAAAAAAGTTCCTACCCCCACGTCAAGTGAGGAAAAACAATGAGGAAGATGAAACTTGGGGAGGCACATTTTGGTAGAGAAAGGCTTACCCTGTAAATGGGTAAGCAACGGAGAAACAGCAGCAGACATGCCTCGGAACTATGTTAAATGACTGGTAGCTCTTCATAAGTTCAAGGACATGCATATCGAGTTTGCCTCCAGTGCCACGTGTTGAATGTTCACTTGCACAACACCTGCCTCAGAGACGGACTTCCCCGCCCCCCAGCCCGGCGCAGCCAGTACCTGACATAGTCTCCGCTCTTCTTGTTCACACTGTAGTTCGTCAGGTGCATGAACTGGTTCCGAATGTTCTTGGCACCTTGGTCGTATCGCACTGTTGCAAACCTGATGGAAAGGACGCAGGTTAAATTCCGGGAACAGAGTGTCAAGGAAATAAAGCCTAGAACTCAGGATCAAGGAGATTTTAATAAAAGGAAGGTGACATCATTAATAAATGCTGAGTGCCAACTCCTGTGCCAAGCGTTTCACATGTAACATCCCATTTAACTCAATCCTTAAACCAATTCTCTGAAGTAGGTAACATCGTATCTAATTTTTAAAAACAGGTATCAGAACTAAAATGTGATCTAGAAAGATTAAGTCACTTGTCCCAAATCACTGACTTCCAAAACCCACGTTCTTAACCACAAGATGCTGCTTCTCTCACACAGAACCTTGGACCAATAGGAAGGATGAAAGTGAAAACAGAGTTATTCACAGCCTGGGAAACCGTGTGTAGGGTGCTGTGGGCGATGAGGCATTAGCTGGCCAGGAAACACCTAGCGAGCACCTACACAGTGCCTGGTACTACAGCTTTCTGCGGGAAATATTAAGCAAAGAGGACAAAAAGGACAGCTTAACAATATATAGACTTAGGACTCACACCCAAAGAGACAACAGAACTGATCTATAAAGTTCACTTCAAGAAAACAATAATGTCGGCATTAACAGCTGACAAAGCCTAAGTCCGCAGAATAGCAAAAGTATGAGCATAGTGAGAAGACTAATTCCTGCATTTGGGACGAAGGCAGAAGACAGCGAGATTAACCATGGAGCCCACTGAAAACAGGGCAGCAACTCGATATCCTGGACTACGGTCAAAAGAAGACCAAAATATAAAATATATGTGCCTCTGCAGGAAGCAAGCAGGGAGAGAGCGAGCTTTCCAGTGGTGCTCCGCGCCAACAAAGGACAGTTGAGCCGCATGGTTATGGTAAATGCCAGCCCTGCTTACATACCACGAGAACCCTATCACCCTTCGCTGAAGTGGTTTTCCCCAGAGGCACATCCAACCGTGTGAAAAAAAATCCTACAAGTCCACAAGTTTATTTTCATACGGTTTACAAATTATTTACATATGCTCACTCAGACTATAAAGTCAACACAAATTTTTACCACATTAAAGGGCAGATTTTAAAATTTTTCCTTGTCTATTTCTTCTCACCCACCCCCAGTACATCCACTCCCTCATTCCCTGTACTAGAAATATATAAAAAGGAAGAAAACCACACAAAAAACAATTTAAAGAAACTAAAACAAACAAACACGAGGCCAGGAAGAAGGATGTGGACAAAGAGAAAAGGATGACCAGGCATGAATGGCTAAGGCGCGAGAGTTCGATGAGCATTACGTCTATACATAGAGGAACCTCAAACTCCCGGAAACTCCCAGTAGTTATCCCTAACTTCTAGCCATGTCACTCTGTGGCGAGTAAACCTTGCCTCTATGTACCCATCTCCTTCCACAGACCTGCCCCACACACGTGGGAGACAGTCACTCTCTGAATTCTCGTAAAATGGAAAGGGGGCCCATGCTGACCCCACAGAGGCTGCCTGCCTCACCCAGACATTACCTCACAGTGACATGCCTCCTGCCATCCTCCCCCCCAAAAGAAGAATGGTTTCGAGGGAGGGAAAGGTTATGCTTCAGAGAAAGAGGTTTTTATCTCTGCTGAGTGAGAGCGGTGATCTAATTCCGTCAGCAACATGAGAAGATCAGCAAAAGCCGGCGGTTCGCTGCAGCCCAGCACATCTGTCATCCCCACACCCTTCTCTTCAGCAGGACTGCATCTCTCAAAAACAAGGTGTTTTCTTCCCAATCTTCCCTTTCGCTAGGGAATTTACATTCTGAACCCCGGCAAGCACGAGATTATCAACGTCAGAGTGGACTTTCATGGAGTGTAAGAAATAAAATTTAGAGGGGACAAAACACGTAAACTCAATGGAAAAGTTACCCAAAGGGACAAAAGCGCTACATTCTTTTCTTCACCTAGCCCGATGGGACTCGGCGAGGACTGTGCAGAAGAAAGGCAGGTGTACGAGCGCATCTTTCCTCCTGGCCCAGGAAGGCCTTAGGGTTCTCACTAAAATCCGTATTACAAACCTTATCATCTGATCACCATCTGCAACATTTCCTTCTTATTACTTAGACCAGTGGCTCCATCAGTCCCAGGTCTGGCACAGGAATCAAGTTCTGATTCACCCGCAAAGGTTTTTTCCCCTAAATGTGGATTACTCGGCCAACTTTTAAACATCAGACCTCCCTCCCTGCAGCCTCGTGGCGCCAGGGCTCAGTTGCGGAAGATGGTGGACAGGCTGGTTACACAGCCCACAGCCAGCACGAGGGGGTTACCCACGCACAGTAACACAGGTGACCACACAGGTGGCCCCATGGTGTCCAAGTCCATACCAGGAGGGCATCTGAGTGGGGCAGTAACCAGGGAGGTCAGGAGACTGGCTACATACGATAGAATTGAGTAAATAAATAAATCTGTTGAAGGTAATGGGAGTCAGATTTCTCGTGGTTGGAGAGATTTTTTTAAGACAGGGAAAAAGCTAAAATAAACCTTGCAGTTCTGAACTAGAATTGGAGGTATGAGTATGAACTCCTGTTTTGCAATACACAGTGGGGCAAAAGTAGATTTATAGTTGTTTCTATGGAAAATAACGCGAGAATAAACTGGTTTGTGTACTCACAACTGTAAACCTACTTTTGCCCCACCCTGTATATAGGTATACAGGTGTAGAAATAAGTACAGAGGTAAGTGTGTGTACGTGCATGTGAACGCAGGCACACACCCATGTCTCCTAGGTCTGTGCGTTGTGAGGGCCTGAGAGCGGAGACACCCCAGGCCATGCGCGTATCTGGCGCCCAGATCCTGACTCAATACTATTCATCAAGGCAGCCAGTGCTCCTCTGAGAGAATGACTGATTCCAGGCCGAGACAGAGAGAGAACAAGAGGAGCCGAAACATCCTGTGCTCAAGGGTAAGGGAACATGTCAGAAGGACACAAAAGCCAGTTTAAAGGGGCAAATCAGGGACGATCTGAGCATTGAAATAAATCATGACAGTAAGGAATTATAACTCATTAAATAAAACAGGGATCCTTGATCCCCGTCGATACATAAATGGGAAGGAGAAAAAGCTCTTCTTGGAGTAAAACACCAAATGATAAAAGTAAAAAAAAAAAAAAAAAAAAAAAGATGGGATTAGAGCGTCATCATCTGGCCACCATCATAGTAATAATTCATTCAGGCAAGAAGAGCAATGGATTATTAAAATCGTTAGGTGAAAATGAGATGAGGAACCCAACTCACATGGTCTCACAGTGTCTCCTCAGAAGACACTCACTAACTACAGAGGGGAAACAAGGTGAAGGTGAAGGTGAAGAAACCTGGCAGGCGCCACCTTCACCGAGCGGCCAAACACCAGCAGCCCCCGCGCGCCATCGGGGGCAACACGATGAGGGCGCACATCACTTCTGCGGCATTACGGCCAAAACACACAACCTGAGTCCAACCGTGAGAAAATGCCAGACAAGCCCAAATTGAGGGTCTTTCCACAAAATGACTGGCCTGTAATCTTAAAAATTACTAAGGTCGTGAAAATGCAGGAAAGACTGAGAACTATTCCGGACTGAAGGTGACGAGGAGACGAGACAACTAAATTTAACATCGGACCCCGGATTGGGTCCTTTTGTTAAAAAGAAATCATCAGGACAGCTGGCAAAATCTGAGTGTGGGAAAAGGTAATTCTTCATATTATTTTTACAGTTTTTCTGTAAGTTTGAAATGATCTCCAAGTTAAAAGACTACAATCAAAGGTAAGTTTCTCCATAAAAATCTAGATGTTTCAGCCTCCGTTAAAATAAAAAAAAAACAAAACAAAACACAAAAGATCTGGCAATATCATCCATCTTAGTCCACTCAGGCTGCTATAGCAAAATACCATAAACTGTGTCGCTTTGAAACAAGAGAAAGCTGCTTCTCACAGTACTGGGTGCTGGGAAATCCAAGTCCAGGATGCAGGTAGACAGAACTTTCCTGTGTGAGCAATCGCCCTGGGATCTCTTTTACAAAAAGGCACTTATTGCATCCATGAGGGCTCCACCTTCGTGACGTAATCACCTTCCAAAGGCCTCACCTCCTAATTCTGTCATCTTGCGAGGTAGGATTTCAACATAAAAATTGGGGGGCTGGGGTACCCAAACTTTCAGAGGAATTCAAGAATCCAGAGAAAGCTGAGACTTGGAAGGGCAGCAATGGAAGAATTAGGAAAGATCATTAGAGCAAAGATGCGCCATTAGAGACCAAGGCTGGGATCAACCACAGCCTCGTATTCCCAACTACTACGTACGAATGCAAAAGCTGGAGAGTGGAAAAGGCTGAAGGGGGAAAAACGGATTCGTTTGAAATATGGAGAGCTCTATGGATACCCTGGACTGCCAGAAAGACAAACAAGTGGGTCCTCCAGCAAATTAAGCCTGAAACTGCAGGAGGCAAAAATGGCAGAACTAAAGCTGTCCTACTTTCAGGCACATCATGAGAAGGCAGGGGTCTTTGGCAAAAAAAAGGTAATACTCGGGGAGAATCGAAGGCAGCAGGAAAAGAGCAAACATGAGCTGGACTGACTCCACGGAAGAAGCTGCAGGCAGGAGTCTACAGGAGCTGAGCGGGGCTGGTGAGGACAGGACGGTATGGCCCCCACTCATTCACAGGGCCACCAGGGGTCAGAGCTGACTCAAAGGCACGTGACACACAAACGCTCAGACTGTGGCACTGCCACACACCAAGGAGCTGCTGGCATTGAGGTACGAATGTCCCACGAGAGGGACAAGTGATCTCCAGTTCTCGGGTCTCCACCTGGCCAACTTCTCCAGTGAACATCCTCATGGGCATTGAGACTTGTGCCTCGTGATTTAGACCTTCATGTATCAAATTTCACCCCACTCAGATCTAAAAGCTTCAACACAACTTCTTTATTAGCAACAATCTAAAAAGGGTAATTCTCTACTAGGTACCCAGGACGGAGTTTGCAAATACTTATCCTAACACATACTGAAATTTACATGATGGATTAAGTCTCAAACCTCCCACTTCACGAAATCAAAATTTAGGGAAAGCTGTCATGACAGAATTTTATAGCCTTGACCTTTAAGCGGAAAGGGAGGAGGGGCTCTACTTTCTTTGCCAAATCTGAAACTGGGTACTATTTTTTATCACACTGAAACATATAAGAATTACCTTTATTCTGACAATATCTTAATTCTGACAATAAGTTCTTAAATCAAAAATCTTTTTAAGATTAAATCTTTTTTGCTTTCTAATGTTTCTCGGAAAGGATCACGACAACGGTAATAGTTTGTCCAAAACTCGCGAGTGTCTGTGTGAAGGAAGGGTTTCAATGTGCGACATGTGGTAGGTACTCCACAGGCACTCACTCAAACTGCACCTGAGCTGCTCGTTCCAGGAGCTCGGCCAGCAGGGAACCGCCACGGAGAGAGAGGTCTTTTCCACTCTCTCCCCCGTTCAAAAACTCTGTTGTCCTTCTAAGAGTACGAGATCGTAGTCAGTCACAGATAGTCTCGATGCAGGAGAGTTGGCCACCCCCTCTCTGATGGTTACATACCCTAACAAATACACACTCCAAACGTACAAAGCGGGGAGGCCAGACCCCGAGGAGAGACCCCAGCACATGAGTTATCTTTCAGCAGGTGCAGCCAGCCGTCCAGAGCCAAAAGGCCTGGGGGTGGAGAGAGAGCACCTCGGGCAGCCCCGCAGGAGCCACTGGGTTCCATCCTCGCCTGACCCAGAAAAATCTCGTGGAAGAGAACAAGAGGCCCACGAGCTCTCTGATCTGCTGTCAACCAGCTGCAGCCCCGAGACTGCCAAGTGCTGCAGTGACTCGGCAGCGCCCTACGGAGCCGTCTGGGAGGGGATTACCAGCCTGATCCCCTGTCTTCAGAGCCAGAAATGACTCAAGCTTCACAAACAGCAAGGGCCTGCCAGAGAGGGTGACAATGAGCGCTGGAGAGGGCTTCTCCCCCTCGCTGGTGTCTCTTCCCCCTTCTTGCTGCTGTGGCAGATTCTGGACAGTGTACAGCCTGTGAGGTAATATGAATTCCTTGGCAACCAGCAAGTACCTGAATTCTTTCAAAACCACAGGAATCCAGCAGAGAAAAGGTAAATATCCCTGCGGAGCCAGTGTTAATTAGCAAGGAAGGCTACTGAAGAAGGGGTGGGGGGGAGGGAAAGGCATTACAAATGCTTTGGGGTCTTTTCTGAATTTCCACTGAATAGCATGGCTGCGGCAGAAACACCGCGGTCCCCACGGGCTCCCGAGGGCCCTCTCCTCCCCCTCCCAGAGCGTGGGCGGGTCTCTCCCTATGGGGGGCGGGGGCACCTGCATGGCACCCAGTTGCTAGCGCTACCTATCTTTGGGACTCTGACAACATATTGGGTTTTCAGCTCCATTTTGTTTTAATTTCTTTAACTTTTTATTTTTCCTATTTCAGTGAAAATTTGGCTATTAGCTCGGTCACAAAAAAGGCCCGTCAAATTGTTTAGACCACATACTGGATCCACCTAAAACTGTAAAATCCAGGACGAAGTCTTTTTGGATTCCACCTCTGACAGGAAAAAGAACCTACCCCATTTTGGTAGAGAAGGCCACCCCTCCCTGGAAAGCGAGTGCCCCCTGCTGGTGCAAAGCAGCAACACACGCGTGAAACTCCAAAGCAGCGCCGACCTCTAGGCCAAAGTGCTGGACCCAAAGGCCAGAAAGATTAATTTTTCAAACGCCTCGACATTTTGCCCATGTATAAGAAAATAATGACACCTTTCTACTTCCTACGTTAATAAAACAAAAGCAACTAGAATTACTAATATAGAAACAAACTATTTAGGACCTTTTCTTCAGTAAATTTAAGAAGGCAAAAAGTTTACACAAAATACTTATTTCATAAGCTGTCTTAAGAAATGAACTTAATCTTTCCGTCACCTAAGCTTTAATTTGAGGTCCAAACCAGAAGGAAGTGATACGAGATAAGGCCATTCTTTTCCCAAGAAGGAAACCAACTGTCTTTGCTGCCAGTTTTGTCTATTTAGGAAAAATTACGGTTTTCCTGTTGAGCCTCGAAGTAAAAGGGCTTAGTGATCTCATCCCAACTGATTATCTTCAGTAGTGTCCGCATGAAACACACGTGACCCGAGATTACGGCAGGCTATAGGTCCTGAGACGCTGTTGGACGTAAGGACACAGCGAGATCCTCAGGATTACAGAGAAGCCGATGAGTGCTGTGCTACACAGTGAGTCTGTAAGACACAGGGACAGAGAGGGGCACGTGAAAGTCACTGCGTACAGCAATGTGCCCGCACTGGGCGCAGGCTCACAGCCTGTCATCAGGGGCTGCCTTTTGTCCCTCACGCTCTTACATTCATCTACACTTTTAGATGCACTGAGACAAAGCCCTGAAAACTCCTATTTCTTGGTTCAACCTGGCCTGAGTTTTTAGAAAAGCTACTCTCCAAATTATTCTGAGAAAAAGCATGCATTTAAAACATACAGGGGTGGGCAAAAGTAGGTTTACAGTTGTAATACAAATAAGTAATACAAGAATACACTGTTTCATGGACTCAGAACTGTAAACCTACTTTTGCCCACCCTTGTATATATACTCACTTTCCACTGGAGGCAAGAGAAGTTATTCAATTCAGTGGATTCTGACTTCTGATGTATACCAAGGAGCCAAAGCACGTGCCTATCTGTAGTATATTCTTCTTTTCTTTTAAGATTTTATTGTATTTAGAGAGAGGGAAGGAAGGGAGAAGAGAGAGACAGAAACATCAGTGTGTGGTTGCGTCTCGTGTGCCCCCTCTCCCCCATAGGGGACCTGGCCGGCAACCCAGGCATGTGCCCCAACTGGGAATTGAACTGCCGATGCTTTGGTTCATAGGCTGGCACTCAGTCCACTGAGCCACACTAGCTGGGGCTGTAATATATTCTATAACAAATATTGGTATTGCTCTCAATTTGTGTCTGAACCACTGAGAGGGTTCCACTTAAAACTATGCCAAATTTTACCAACAGAGAGGACTATTAACATTGTGGGTAAAATGTCTTTGAGATAACATGCAAAACACGTTGGTATGACAGACATCCTTGCAACCTTGGGGTCTCTGCCGTATTCAAGAAGTCCGGCTGTGGCAGGACGTCACCACTCCTGCGAAGGGAACAGGGAACGGAACGGAAATGAGCTGTGATGAGGATGAGGGGAGTGAGGAGGAGGAGGAGAAAAACTCGGGTATCTCAAGTTACAAGACTGAAAACCCTTAGCACCTTCTACACCTGAGTAGACATACAGGGTACATCTCACCTTCTTTTTGTTCTAGATAGTAGGGGACTTGACTTTTAAATCTATACTTCAAAGTCTGAGAGCACACACATCTACAAACGCCACAGAACGCTTCTTTCCTATGGGTCTGCTCAGAGCTGGCAGTCAGGGTGTGATAAAGTGCCTGCCTGGTTCGGCCCTTTACCCGAAAACTGAGAAACATCTTAATCTCCCCCCTCAATTTTAAGGAAAGAGTAAAGACAAAGAATACATAAAATGAAGTCACTTTAACCAAGCCGTGAAAATTAGTAACATTATGAGAGTGGAGGTGTGAGGAAAGACTCTCCTTGTTCTAACTAGCCTGGGAAGTTAAACGTTTTGAGCTTTCCGGTCCTGCATCAACGCCCTCACACACACTGGACATTCCCCAGACCCCCAGATAACCTCCTGATTACCCCCCGCCCCAGAAACTCAGGTACCCGGACCACCTGACAGCCATCATCCAGAACGCTGGGTGTGACCAGCCTCCTGCCTTCCTTCTGCCCCGCCTGGCATCCATCATCCGGGCCACCTGACATCTGACAGATAACCATCCTGGGCCAATTCCAAGGCTAAAAATGCAGGACTGGTCATTCTCAAGGGCGTACTTTTCACTCTAAGAACTTTTAACTTTTTTTTTTTGGAGTATTTTTAGGTTTTTGCCTAGCTGTGTTTCTGGTTTGCAAACTCTTAAGACCCTTGAATAAATCTTTATCATTTATTTCTAGCCAAAGCTTCCAGACTCGTTTTTAGTTCAATGGACAATTTTCAAGGAACAGGAGCGCAGAACTAGGGAGGTTCAGTAGCCTCCAATGTTCCTAGGGCTCAAACTCACAAACCTTAGTCAAGAATAGGACAGGGCTTGTAAGTGGTGTCGCTGCCACCTAGAGGTGAAGAGAAGAAACAGCTCGACCAGCCAGAGTCAGGTCAGCCGGCTCTCACCCTCAGACTGTAGTCAAAGGATGCATGAAAAAATTTAAGAATGTGAAATAATTAAAACACCATTCTAAAACAGTAGTTGTCAGAGTACTAGAAAATGTGTCAAAGCACCTGTACTTACATAGGTAGGCTACTTTTAACCATTCTATTTCCCACTTTTGAAGTGCATTTTAAAAAATAACACATACAGACCAAGCTTTTTAGCTTGCTCCGACTGCTCACAGACTGCAGACTACCTTCTAAACTGCTAGGTTTCATAAACCCACTATGCACAGAAGGAACTTCAGGGAAAGCTACCTGGTACGCACACACACGCACACACACACGGGGCAGTGTAAAAGTGGGCACACAAAACAGTTTATTCTTGTATTATTTATTAATTATTGTATTATTTTCTACGAGAGCAACTGTACACCTAGTTTATTCTTTTGAGTTAATAAAGGCACTGCAATATTCATAGTCTCATGTCTTCTTCCATGCAAACAACTGTAAACCTACTTTTGCCCACCCCTGTGTAGATAGATAGATAGATAAGTTTTATGAATTAGTTTTACGGGGGGAAGAACAGAAGAGTTATATACTTATTTTAAAAAGTATTTATTGAGGGAGGGAGGGAGGGAAAAAGAAATGTCAATGTATTTGTTGTTCCACTCATCTAGGCATTCATTGGTTGATTTTTGTATGTGCCCTGACTGGGGATCCAACCTGCAACCCTGGTGCATCAGGAGGCCACTCTAACCAACGGAGCTACCCAGCCATGGCCATGTACTTATTTTAAACATTGTAAAGGGTCTATGAAAACCCTGCCACCTCTAAAATCATCTGGTTATGGGAAACAAAACTTCAAATTATTATTAATTTTATAAGTCATACTACCATAAAACCTAAAAAAGACTTCAAGAAAACAGAATAATGGAACCAAGGTACAGTTTATTACTTGCAGATGAAAAAAAAAGCAGCTAACGCCTCCTACACACAAGAAGGCATGAGATAGCTCAGGCCTTGAGCTCTGCAGTCGGGTCCATGAATTCGAACTCCTGCTCCACTGCCAACCCGCTGGGATATCTCAGGAAAGCGACTTCGAGTTCCCTTCCCTCTCTAACAGTCAGCTCCCTCAACTGGAAAAATGCAGCAACTACTAGGTTATTGTGAGCATTCAAATAAATGTCTGGTATATAACAGATAAATGTGGGATTTTTTTAGTCTTCCTAGATCAACCCTGAAGAACAATGACAAATCGTTGTAATACCCTAGGTTCTTCACAACTGCCATTTCCTGAGAACACAGTGCGCTCCTGGATCACTGCTGGGAAAGGTGTGTGTTTACATACACACGCTTGTACACACGTGTGCATGTATGCAAGAGGGACTGTAAAGTAACCCGAAGGCCATCTGGGCACACTCTATTTTCCTGAGTTGACTGAACAGAAAGAAAAGGCCTAACTGCAACACACTCTTCAATGGGACCACTCTAACAAACTCCAGCCCCCCGCACACACGTCTCTTACCTGGCCAGTCCTTCTTCATAGAGATAGATGACAAGAGGGTCGTAGGAAGTCACGAGCACATAGAGGCGCACGTCAAACTTGAAATCTAGAAAAACATTTAATTCCCAGGAAAAACCAAGTTCATCTGTTTTCTGTTGCAGAATGGACAGGACAATGTAACAATGAACATGAAAGAGAGAAGAGCCCTCCTCCTCCCACAAAGTACACACGGCCCACACACCTTGCTTTTTGAGGATAAATTAGATATTTCATCTACATGTATATGTAAAATGAGAGAGAACTTACATATGTATATGTACTATACAGTTTTCATATATATTTGTTACTATGTAACCCATGAAGCACTTTAAAAAAAATTATCTCCTTTCATCGTCAAAATAATCCCATGAGGCAGGTCAGAAACCAGGCTCAGCTCTAAAGCCACAGTTGCCAAGAATTTCCCACTAGCTTAATAAAGACTGACTAGCAAAGACTATGACAATGTTAAAAAATTAAGCAAGATACTGTATGGTGATTACCAGAGGGAAAAGGGGTGGGGGGAGGTAGAAGGGGATATAGCGGAGAAAAATGATGGAAGGAGACTTGACTTGGGGTGGTGAACACATAGTACAATATGCAGGTGATGTATTATTATAGAACTGTATACCTGAAACCTATATAATTTTGTTAACTAATGTCATCCCAATAAATCCAATAAACAAACAAACAAAACAAAAAGTATTCAGCAAGCTCTAACCCAATCCAGTCCAGGGCCTAAGCACCACTCACCATCTATGAGCAGGGGGTTGTTAATGTAACGGGAGACCAGGATGTTCTCTTCCAGGGAAATCTGGTTTGGCTATTAAGTAAAGAAAAAGAATGAAAGGACAGAAGTGCAAAGGGACCCTAGCTTACAATTCGAGAAGTTCTTAATCTTTTAGAAATGATAATGTAGCAACTAAAACCCTACGTTTTCCTCCAAGCTACCCATATATTCAACTGGCCACATAACACACCACTTCCATAAACACTGAAGGTATCCAATTACAACAGGGGGGAAAATAAATTACACAGCCATCTGTCACATAATAAATAAAGCCTAAACAGCTTCAGAGATTTATATACATGATATTAAGTAGTTACATGCCAAGAAAATATAAGCTACTTAATAAAAACTTGCTTTCTCCCAACGGTAAAGACGATGCAAATTTTAAAATACTACCATTATTCTTAAGTGAAGGCTTTCATCAAGTTGCTTAGAGAATTTACAGATCTTCCCCCTGTGAAATAGGATGGATGTTTCATGGATTCACTCACGGGTGCCTGCTATGCCACTGTATGTAAAGATGGGACTAGATATTTTGAATTTTTTTTTGATGAGAAAAGAGTTGTTTTTACAATAAATAATTATGAGTATTGCTGGGTTCTGTATAAGGCCCTGGGGGATACAGTGAACAGATCTCATCCCTGCCCTCAGAACCCAATCCCTCCCCCTAAAGAGTTCAGTGTTTAGGTAGCAAGACAGCAAAATATATAACTAAGAAGAACACAAAGCCACACATCTGCAAGTGGAAGATGTGAGGGTACGGGGTGGAGAGCAGACCAGTTAAGTGGGACCAGTCAGGGAAGGCTTGCCCTGGAAGCGTAGGTGCAAAGGTGAGCATCGAAAGCTCTCACGCACATGGTGGAGAGGAAAGGAGGCCACCCCGGGAAGGCGGCGTGCACAAAACCCAGCAGAATGGACACTGGGCAGATTCACTGACCTGGGGCTGAAGGACTGAACTGAGAAATAATAAAAGATATGGTCAGACAATTAGGAGGGAGGGACTCCACTGGCAAAGGGATCCGAACTCCTGGCAAGGGGCGTTTAGGTTGAACATGGTGGGAAGCAAGAAATTATTGTGGAGTCTTAAGTAAATAGTAAGATTAAAATACCTGAAATAGAGCAATTCTATGTGAGATCAGGCTAAGACAGAAGTCAGCTGGAAGTCACCACAATCCATACAGGATAAGGAACTCCAAAAGGGAAGTGGCTACCATAGTAACTGTGATGATGATAGCTACAGTAGCAGCAACAGAAATCACTATTAACATCTGCAGCAAAATATAAAATTTAATAAATGTATTGAACAGTTGCTATGCGTTGTTCTAATTCTTCGCAAGCACCATTTCATTTAACCCTCCGCTGACTCCATGAGGCAGGTGTACCACCACCCGAACCTGAGAGCCAAGGCGAGACAGAGAGGGCCGGGCCGGCTCAAAGCCACGCAACTACTCAGTGGCAGGCGGCGGCGCCTGAACGCAGGCGGTCTGCCTCTGAGGCTTCCCTCTCAAGCACTGTTCACAGCTTTCTCCACAGTTCTGAACTAAAAATAATTGTCCCCCAAATTCAAAAGTTTGTCTTTATAATCACGCACTTTCTATCACAAATACTGCACTGATCATAAAATGGGGATGCCTCTGTGACACATCACGTACACACAACCACGATGAGCAACTCCAGAGTCAGGATAATGAGATTCCCCCTCATTTCCCACGCTTGCTATCTCAAACCTCGAACACGACTTTCACAACCTGCGCATCACAGGGACACCGTGACATCAGTACCGATTCATACTCGGGGACTCAGTCACCCACACCATTTCCTGACTCCCTTACACTTCTCGATCAGTTTCACAAGTACTACTATCTCCATTCTGAGTAAGCTTAGCAAGAACTGATACAATCACACGGTTCAAAGCAGCCAACTGCAGGCTGTGTTCCAAAACTAAAATTAAACAATTGCAGCTCTCTTCCAA
The DNA here is from genome assembly GCF_022682495.2 of Desmodus rotundus. Lineage (NCBI taxonomy): Eukaryota > Metazoa > Chordata > Mammalia > Chiroptera > Phyllostomidae > Desmodus > Desmodus rotundus. Next base: position 116,920,272 of record NC_071393.1, on the reverse strand, counting down.
GTGAGTAACGCCTATGGGCTACGACAGATGTATGGCTACTCCACTCTCCTCCGAACCAGAGAACACGCTGATAATAGTCTTCACTCTGTGACACATCTAGTGTCCACAGCCATTTCCTCTTCTTTCCTTCTTCCCATACATATCTGTCCTCTGAGTTATGCACAGCACAATCTCTTGCATTATTTGGTCCATCATCTGTACCTCTCATTTTTATCTGCATTAGGAATTAAATTGTAAGCTCAGAGGAGAAAAGAATGGTTTGGGTAGCGTTTCTTTGCATACGGCTCTGAGCAACTAACGAGGGCTTTTTCCCATCTTCAAGCCTATTTCCTTTTCATGGAGCCCCAATTAACTCATTTTAAATGATTTCAATTCCAAGCTCAAATGCCCTTCCAAAGTATGCAGACCTGAATTGCTGGCACAGTTGGAAACACCCATTTTTCTAGCTGGACTTTAAGGTCGGAGCTCATGGTATCTATTAGGTCACTGCATAGTACAGTGGTACACTGGGTAGGAGGTATGCTCTGGAATCAGCTAGGCCTGAGTTACAATCTTGACTCTGCCACTTCTTAAGGAAATAATAGTAATTACCTCACACGGTTCTTATAAAATCTAAATGAGATAATATTGGGAAGGCACAGTTGTAGGCACATAGTAAATGCTCGAGAAATCTGGTTGCTATTGTTACTGCGAACTCAATAGTATGTATGTGCTTCCGTTTATTAGTTCCCGTAACTCAGCAGCATTCACACAGCATGCCACACGCCACTCTACTCAGAGCATGCACTGAGTTATAACGAAGATCTGTAGAATTAGGAGACAGTTCCCCTTCCTCAAAACGTTTTAAGCAGTGACAGCACCTGGCACACAGCGGGTACTCCCCAAACATTTGTTGAACAATGAGAAGAAACAGAGCGCACATAAGGTAACAACACACAAACAAACAGAAACAAGAGAGCCGTACAGAGTTATATTCACAAGTGTAAGAGCAAACAGAGTGACTTAACTACACTGCTGATACTTTGAAATCTCGGGGTAATATTAACATTGCATTCACTATGGACAATGTGTGAGAGGAGAATGACTAAATCTGACTGCTATAATCATATGCATGCCCTAATCAGAAAGCACCAGAGCTTTCCCCTCCTCAATCTGAATACACTAAATTGGGAAAATATGGCATTTAGTCACGGTTACTGAAGGAGCTGGCTCAAACACCGCTCTGCTCCTTTATGAGGTATTTCTAGAGTTAAAGAGCACGTTATTAAGAGGCATGGCAGCCAATCGGCCGAGATGCTTCGATCTATAGGGGCTCACACTTCTCTCTCCAGTATTACATAAAAGTAATGTTTTTTCTATCCTTTATCCTGTTCTTGTAATGGTAAAAGTTGCTATTTGCAGATATTTTCCAAAAGGTTATGACTATTATTGGGAATGTTTAATAAGAGGCCCTCTCACTCCAGCAGGAAGACAGGGTATGATGTTTTCATTTGGCCCTCACACCTAACTCCACCCCCCACAACATCCCTCACCCACTCACATTAGTTCTGCTCCCAGACCCTCCGCTGGAGCACTCCCTCCCTACCCCCTAAAATCCAAAAGGCAAGCAGGCAGCAGCCGTGGAAAGAGTTACTTCATCCAGTTGGCTAGCGGGTCACATATTCCATGGGAAAGGATCCAGGTATGGAAAAGAGGAGATGGTGAGGCCTTGTGTATAAGGAGACAGAGAAGAGTATTAACTACATGGTTCTTGGGTCTGGGTAAAAGGTGATAAAGTTCCAGTTTTGGAATGAAATGGGAACATCTTCCCATTATGTCCACATGTTGCCAGCTCCCCTAGTGCCTGCTGGCGTCTTCCCAGGCTTCTGTCTGGCACCGCCACTGAATACCTCAAAGAATCAGACTCATTCCAAGGAGGGCCCAGGGTCCAGCCAAGTACTTTGATCTATGCAGGGGGTCTCCAGGGATTCAGCTCAGGGAGAGGTGGGAGGGAGGACAGCCTGCCAAACGCATTCTCTAAAGACTTGTCACCCGCTTTATGAGGCTCAGCATCCAGGGAAGAGTCAGGGCACGGGGTTCTCAGCCCCACCAAGGAAAGTTTAACTTTTCTATTCTTTATGATGTTGGTTTTAAAATAACAAATCACCGGGGCAAAAGAGCATTCCAAACGAAAAAAGCCCCAGATGAGCTGGGAATAGGTCCTATTCATCTTGACTCATGTCTAAGAAAGCAAAAAGCAAACTCGTAGCACCAATGACTTCCAATAGCAGTTCCATTTGGCAGCTAAAACCCAAATCCAAGCTAGTGCCGTCTAGGAGATTTGAACAACCTGGAGCTCCTGGCGTCGAGCTGAAGGAAAAGCTATTGGCTGGGAGCCTTCATGCCAAGGTCAGAACAGAGAAAAGACAAGAGATCTGACCAGGCCCTTCTGTCACAAGAGACCCAGGGTCCAGGGCTTCCCAAGCCTCAGGGCCAGGTCACAGGGCTTGTAGCCAGGACCCGGGACTCTAACACTTGCTGTTTCGGAACCAGATCCTACATATTTTCAGCACAAAAGGCCTGGCCATCAGTGTTTATAACACAGTTTTTAGTCAGACTGACTTTAAGGATTTTTCACTGTGAAAGACCTGTCAGGGAGGGAGTCTCTGCACGTAGAGGAAATAGCTCAGATCTTAAGGAAAGAGACTAGGGGGTTTAAAAAGGAGTACCGAGCACACACACACACATAGCCGCCGCACCCCCCCCACCCCCCGGCTCCCTTCCACAGTCCCACTGGAAGGGCAGGGAAGGCAGTTTCTAAAAGAATGAAATTATAACAAGGTTAGAAGCCATTAAAGGAGCCAACAACAGACAAAAGTGTAAGAAGGTGGGGTCAGGTTGAGAAAAGAGAGCAGAGGCGGCCCCTGCCCAGCCTATCAGAGGTGACTGTGACCTTCCCAGAGAGGCCTCTGAGAAGTTCCGAGCTAGCAGTGAACAAACAGGTGCAGGAGCGGGTCAAGGGATGAGAGTCAGTCATTAACACTCAGCACTGGGAAGCGCGTGGCCAGGGGCCTTCTCCAACACCCGCAGGTATAGCACCTAAGCATAGCACCTCAGCATAGCACCTAACAGTGCCACTGGGGAGGACGTCTGGTATAAGAGCAGGGATCTGAAAGGGTGGAACTTGAGGCCATGCTATCCCCCAACATGCTAAGGGGAAAAGAGAGGAAAGGTAGCCCTGATCCAAAGAGGAATCACCAAATCTTCCTCTGTCTTCAGGGTCAGGCCCGCCCTGTTTTGGCAAGGGGGACAAGGGGGACGGAGGAGGCATGCGCCTCCCCACTCACGCCCACCTAAGGTGCAGCCTGACAGTCGGCACGCTTTGACCTGGCACAAAACTCAGACAGCCTGCCGTCTGGGGAGAAGCTCCTGGGGAATCCGTCCTACACAACCGCAGGAGGAACCCAGGCCAGCTGTCAGTCTCCGTCAGTCTAGTCTCTCGTGCATAAACGTGACTCAACACACCTACGGTCACTGAAATTGAGAAAACCCGCTAGAAAAAGCTGATCCCTAAGAAAATTCACAAAACAGAGAAGAACTTTTATAAACTATCAACTGGTATCTTCAGAAAGACCAGCAGGCAAACTGCATCCATTAAGCGACAACGGGCTGTTAACAAAAAAGCAAATCAGAAAATCAGAGTTTCCGCAAACGACGACAGCCAATAGAGAACCAATGGAACAAACAAACGGGCGGAGCTCGCACTGGAGGCCCAGCAGATAAGGACAGGGGGAAGACAGAGAACTTAAAGTAAGAAGAAAGCCGACATGAAGGAAAGACCCAGACTGCCTCGCAAAGGAGTTCTAGAAGCAGAAACAAAAACAAAAAAAAAGTTCCCTGAACTAAGGAATAATATTAGTTTCTACATGAAAATGGCTGACCAAAGAAAGAATTTTTTTAAAAGACCCAGACTGAAATGTTGGTTAAATTTCAGAATTCCATGCAGTAAAGTTTCTATTAAGCTTTTTACTCAACTTATACATAAAGCAGAGAAACTGAATCATAGTTATTAAGAGAATGTGAATGTTTAAAAATCTTTAAAATATAAAAACAATAAAAAGTAATTCAACCTAGAGGTACAAGGTGGAAGGGAGGGGAGGATGTGATATCAGTACAATAAATATCAAACTGGGAATTAACAAATACAATGCAGAGTTGAGAAAAGAAGAAACATAATTCAATTATATTAGGTTACCAACTACTATTCTACGTCTCGGGAGTGAGACTGTGGTTAGGATTTTTTATTTATTCCATGTAGTTTTTGACTTAAAAACAACTTTTAACGGGGATTTTGCAAAGAATTAAGATACTGATGACTTCTGAAAGAAAATAGGAGGATGAGGAGGATGAGGAGGATGAAGAGGAGGTTGGGAGGCAGGAAGGGAGGAAAGTGCAACAACGACCCAGACAGGTCTGGGTTACTTTCCTTGCCGGCCTTGAAGGCAGGATCACACAGCTCCGCTCACAAGGAAAACTAAATGTTTGTGCTATTAATCAATGCCTAATGCTGAGGAATTAACATGACATTATGCTGAAAGCGGAAAGGATACCTCTGTTCTGACACCAAAGGCTGCCCTCCCCCCAAAATTGGGTCAAGTCACTTTTCAGCCAGAGTAACTATTAAGGAAGGAAGTTACAGCCGACAGACGACCCAGACCTACCCTCGACTCACACGTCTGATTTCAGAGGGGAACACCTGCTCTTAGTGGAAAGGAAGCACATCCGTGGCTAGAGCAAAGGGTGAAAGGGAAGAACAGAAAGAGGGGCGGTGCTGGATACTCACGTTGTTGATCAGGTAGACGCCCCGCCCCCTAGAGGAGGCCACTGGTTTTACTATCCAAGGTCCCCGATCCTTTGAATATGAATCTGCTCAAAATATTGGGAGATAGAGAGTGGGAGAGAGAAACAAAGAGAAAGAAAGGGACATGAGTTTATCAATTTAAATTTCAACAATGGCTATCTACTCAGGTACCCAAAGAATTTTCCAAATTTCTAAGTGGTGGGCAGCAGCCAAAATAACCTATATTTTTGGACTAGTCTTAAAAATTAAACAAGAACAGATACAGAGACCAAAAGAGAGAGGAAGGGAGGGTGGCAGGGAGGAGGAGGGAAAGAGAAAAAAAGAGGGAGGAGGAAAAAGAGAGAAGGAGCAGATAGCAAAGTTACAGCAAATACTACATAATACATTTTTTCACCATTTCCCCGCTTGAATGAGAGGATGAAACATAATCAAAATTTTACAATTGCCGCCAAACATCAGGACGCAGATGTCTGTAGGCAGCTCGAATCCAAACCTGGTCCAAAATTCAACAGTCTTCCCCTTTAACACCCCTCACGTTCCTGGTTACACTCTCTGGATAGAGACTTGGTCCTCCTAGCCTCTCAGACTCACACCTTTGGAGACACCGTGGACCCCGGCTTCACTACTCACAGCCAGTTAGTAATCCTTATGCATTCTGTCATTCTCCCCATGCTGGCCGCCAAGGTCAATCAACCTACACTTCTCATCTGACGAGTCAATGACCTTCAACGTGACCACTGTGTGCCTTGCCCCCGCTCCCTCAAGTTCATTTCATGCAGCTGTTTTCGTAAAGGCAGCCTGTTCACCTCCCTCTCCTTCTCAAAAATCTCCTCTTGCACACACTCGAGTCAGCACTGGAGGGTCAGAGACACAAGAGTCATGGAGAAAACGAAATTGCAAGTTATAGTATACGAGGCGGACACAACAGCAAAAGAAGAGAACTTAAAACAGACTTTCCGAAGAAGGGAAATGTCTCTGTGAAAGAGGAAGTGGTAAGAACAGATGGGTTTCTCCCTAACACATAACTTAACAACACAACGAACCTAATGATGCTGGACATCTCCCCACCGGCTTTAAGTTGAGAGGCCACAAACTCTGGACAACGGGCAAAGAGGGACTGGGATTCCAGCGAGACTGAAACCAAGAAGACCCTCCTACTACCACACCTTCCCTGTCCTCCCTCTCCCGCAAACAGGGTCAGTCCCTGCTGGGATCTCTGGGTGGCGACAGCAACGAGGGATTTGTTTTGGGGACTGAGGAACACCCTTTGCCTGTAATAACTGCCCCAGGGCTAAATGTGGTGGCCTTGGGCTGCAGCTGCGTTAATCCTATGTGTACTTTTGACCTTTAAAATTCATTTTAGTTAAAAAGCAGAACACATAAAAGTGTGAATAATTGCTGAAGAAGCAATTCTACTGAGAGACAGGTTATGCATGGACCAATGGAGGAATCCTAATTCTATCCAATGGTCTGAACAAGCTTCCCCAGCCCTCCGCCTGCCTCCCAAGGGTGGGGAATGCCGAACAGCAGAATCAGCAAGAGCAAAGCGGGAAAGGGAATTTTCAACTTAGATCCCCTTAGTCTTTCACAGGGAATTATTCTGGACTTCCATTTCTCCTTGGGAATCCAACAACAGGAGGAGTTCCTATCAGGCACCCTTTTACACTGTCACCATGCTGGCTGAAGCATTTTTATGCTATCCTGTTGGCTACTGACATAATTTTTAACTTTTATTATGAGGCACTATAGCGCAGCATAACTTGAAATAGGAAATAATACTGAAAACTTATTAAGCACCTATAAAGCACCATTACAAGTGTCTTCCATGTACTAACCTCCTTAAACCTCCCAACAACACTGTAAGGTCAGTATTGGTAACAGTCTCTTTTTACAGCGGAGAAAGCTAACGCACAGAGAGTTATTACACTGGCTGAAGTCACGTAACAAAAACTCTTAACTAAACATTTTCAACTTCGAGTGCACTGTAGCTTTGAGGCTAACGTAATTCATCTAATTTGATACCCTATTCTGACCCATTTCAGAGTCCTCTGTGGGCAAACACCGAACTGTCAACCTGTGCTCCCAGGGGGAGCGCCACGTGCCATGAGTGGAATGCCCTCATCAAGGCAGTTCCCGATGACCCAAGTCCCAGAAGACAAACGCTCCACTGGGTGACCAGACCTTATTCTTAAGTCCAACTGGTTAAAAGTACCAAAAGTCGGGAAGGCCAGAGAGGGCTTTCTCTTCCCCTCTCCACGCTTCCTCTACCCTAAGATAAGAACAGTCTCTCTCTCAGGAAACTCTCTGCCTGCCAGTCCTGTGTTGTCCCTGACCCTCCCACAGACATGACTTCTCTCCCCGGCGATACTGGAGAGCGGTCACTGTGCACTCGTGGCCTGGCGCCTTCAGCCAGAAAGCTCAGCGGTGCCGAGCGCGGCCTCTGATGCTGAGTGGCCGGGCTGAAACCTGACCCTGCCATCTGCAAGCTGCCCCACTTATGGGAAGTTCCTTCACCTCTCTGCACCTTAAGTCTCCTCACCTGTGAAAGTGGGAAGACTAATAGTACCTACCGCGCAGTGGCGGCACCACTTAGAAGAGGGGCTCATAGAAGGGAAATACTCATTAAGTGTTAGCTGTTAGTGTTATTACTATCTAAACTCTCACAGCAGCCCTCCCTCACGCCTTATCTGCGTACCGAGCCTGTTGAGTCGGGCTCTGCCCCACGAAGGAAAGCCTGAAATAACCCATCTCCTCTGCTTAGACCTGTGGAGGTAAGTTCACTTCAAGGCAAAAGAAATAAGAAGCCCACCAACACCTGGACACAGGCCACGTGTCCCTAGTTAGCTTTACCAGCAATAGAGCTGACATCTGGATCCCTATTTGGCTCCCACATGTATCTTTTCTATTAGTCTGAACTCCAAGGAAAAACAGTGAGACTCAATGATACCTTACCCCACAAAATATAAGTCACGCAAGTCCAGAAATCAAGGTGATGGGAGAGACACCAAAAAAGGGTGCACATGTGGTTTATATGCAGAAATATGTACACCCTAACATGTGCACTAACTCTTGTCAATGAAGAAGAGACTGCTGTACAGGACAAGAGTGCATTTATGACACCAATGTGTCCTTACATAAATGATACTAAGAATAAACATACAGGTAGGCAGTCAGAATAAAAACAGCTTTAAGGTTATCTCTGCAGCTGTTTTACTAAAGAAACATAATTTTTTCAAGGATTTGGGAAACCACAATTGGTTACCGACTTGAAGCAGCCCTTGAGGTAAGTCGGCCCCAAGTTCAGTTGCTGCGGATGGACACTACGAGGCAACTTACTACAGAAGTCCGCGTACTCAGCTGGCAGCAGGAAGGTCTGCGGGAGAATGTGAAAAGTCTTGAATCCATGCGTATGCTGCATTCGGACGATGTTTTTGTACAGCCGGTCCTTCCGGGTTAGTTCGTACGACCTTAAAATCGTAACAGCATTTCCATTTCAGTAAACTCTGGCTCCGAGGTTTTCCAGTGCTATCGCATTGTAAAGAGCTCATAGTTCACAGTTCTAGAGCCATTACTGAGGACAGCAGCAGACCCCCAATCTTTGTCAACCCCGAAGACTCATTAGTCATTTTCATGGAATGGATTTCTTTGGTCAGATTTCTTCATTAAGGTATAATGTATGTATAATTCTATGAGTTTGAATAAACACATGCAGTTATGCAACCACCACCACGCTCACGAGATGGAACAGTTCCAACACCCCACAAAGTTCCCTCGAGCCCCTTGTAGCCCACCCTTCCCGTGGCCGTCAGGCCCTGGCAAACATCCACCTCTTTCCTGTCCCTATAATTTTGCCTCTTCCAGAAAGTCGAATAAAGGGAATTATATGGCATGTGTCCTTCTGAGACTGGCTTCTTTCACTGAACCTAACACACAACTGAAGCTTATCCTTATGGTTGTAAGTATCGGTACCTCATTCTTTATTAGGGCTCAGTAGTAACCCACTGTTTGGGTGTACCAGTCTGTTTATCCGTTCACCCGCTGAAGGACATACGGGCTGTTTCCAGTTTTTGAAGATTATGAATAAAATCACAATAAGCATCTGTGTACAGGTTCTTATGAACATAAGTGTTTATAAGTTTTTGTGTAGACATACATTTTCATGTCTCTAGAAATGGGATTGCTAGGTTCACTGAGACTGTTTAGCAAACAGTACTAGTTACCTACTGCTGCCTAATAAATCACCCCAAACACAGCAGCTGAAGGAAAACACACATTTTCGGTCTCACGCGGTTTCTGTGGGACAGGAATGTGGGAGAGGCAGAGCGAGGCAGGTCTGTCGTGGGGGCCCCGTGTGAGGTCACAGGCAAGATGTTGGCCAGGCCTGCGGTCGCCAGGCCTGCCTGGGGCTGGGGAACCTGCTCTCCAGACAGCTCACTCGTCGGGGGCTGGCTGGTGGCAGGAAGCTTCGGTCCTCTCCACCTGAGCCTCGCCATGCGGCTGAGCGCCTTCTTGACATGACAACTGATTTTGCCCAGATCAAGTGATCCAAGAAACAGCAAAAAAGAAGCTACCACATCTTTTATGACCTGGTCTCTGAAGGGACACAGTGTCACTCTGGCCACATCCTATTCCTTAGAAGACAGTCACTAAGTCTAGACCACGTTCAAAAACAGAGAAATTAAGCTCAGTCTTCTGAAGGCAATGGCAAGGAATGTGTGGACACATTTTATAACCACCCCGTAAGTGTATGTTTAATTTTATGAAAAACGGCCAAACCGCTACGCAAAGGGGCGGCACCATTTTGCATTTCCCACCAGCACGACACCAGCGTTCCAATCGTACTGTATCCTGAGCAGCACTGGGCGTGTCTAGCTTTTCTGTCTGTCCTGAGCCCTTCCGATGTTCTAGTGTACAGCAGAACCTCACATGGTTTCAATCTGCATTCCACTAACGGCTGCTGATATTGAACATATTTTCCTGCGCATCTTCTCATGTCTGTGTATCTTCTGTGGTTAAGTATCTGTCCAAATATTCTCCCCATTTTGAAAAAGAGGGTTTTCATTACTGAGTTCTGACATTTTATTATATATTCTAGATATAAAGTCTTTATTTATCAGATACATGTTTTACAGGTATTTTCTCCCAGTCTCTGCCTAGTCTTTTCAAAGAAGAGACATTTTAAGTTTTGATGAAGTCCAACGTATCCTTTTTTTCTCTTATGGATTATACTTATATTGTTGTATCTAAGAAATCTTTACCTAATCCAAGGTCATAAAGATTTTCTCCTATGTTTTCTTCTAGAAGTTGTATGATTTTAGGTTTTACATTTCAATCTATGATAATGTCAGGTACCTTAAATGGAGCAAAGTAGCTACAAGAGCATTACCTGGGAAAGTGATTAACCTTTTGTACTTCAGAGAGGGTGCGAAGTAAGAAGGGCTTCAGGTGGGATCCTGTCCACATCAGGTTATAGTCAGTGCTGCTTGGGTGAACCTAGGGGCACATAAACAGACAAGATAAAAACCACCAGAGATAACCCCTCTCCAGGAATAACCCTGGATGAAAACCCCGTCCACGAAGTACCCACGGGAGTGGCCCCGTTAGTATGTGAGCCCAGCGCGACAGAAGTGGAGTACACAAAACATGGGGATAATGCAGTTTAAAGAATGGAAGAGTTGGGTAAGGCTCAGACACAACAACTGGAACAAATTAATCCTTCTAAGGAAGTCCATCCACAATGCCTCTTAATATTCTTGCATATCAGTGTGTGAGAAGGGGGCCCAATCCCAGAACTCCCTTCTCAGAGGCTTACAGATGCTGGGCACAGACTACTGATCAGAAGTAAAAACTTATAGCAGCAAACCAACTTAGAATTCATTCATTCATTCTTTCATTCATCCTTTCATTCATTTACAAGAATTCATTTGTCCATTCTTTCAACAATTATGTATTCTTTGCCTACAATGTGATAGGTGCCACATTAGAACCTGAAGATAAAACAGCAACAAGGCAAGATATAAACTGGTATTCGGAACTTCCAAGTGTCCACTTCAGACCTCAACCTAGGATAAGGGGCTAGCAACCAGACCTTTAGCAACTGTCTCAAAATACCTACAGTGGAGTCTGTTCAGCATTGTTACTGTCTCTTTTGATGTCAACATGCAAATTTTCCCAATTTTCCTTGGAAATAACATACTCTGGTTTTAAAGGACCTGCCAATCACTTGTCCCTCTCTTCCCTGATGGAGTGAATCCGTGCCCCAAGCTGGACCAGTCATTCTATCTCCAGGATGTGATTCTTGAATGAAGAAAGACACAAGGACAATGAATGGAGTAGAGTCACTTGCAGAGACTGCCTACAGGACATGGTCCCGCAGATTCTTGTCCCAGACCCCTGGAGCTGTCCTGTCTCTCTCACTCCAAAGGCCTGCCTTTTCAGTATTGCCCGATTCTGCTAGCCATCTGGTGTACACTTCTCCTACAAATCCCTTCTGGCTTAAGTTAGAGTCTGTTTCTGTTGCTTGCAATCAAAAAAATTCAATTGGATAACAAACAATTCCTTATAGGCAACTCTGCCTCTAGCCTAAGCCTAAAAGCAGAGCAAGGAAAAAAAATTTTTTAATTGTGGAAGTGTTTTCCATGTGTTGCAAGGAGAAAGCGGAAAATCCACTCAGAAACTCCATGCAAATTCTGCATCACCACTCAGCACTGGTCCCATGTGCTTTCTGGAGCTGGCGGTAGAAACTGAGAGTCAGGTAGCCAGGATTTTCAGCTTTGGGACAGATCAGGTGAAGCAGTCAAAATGAGCTTACTTCATGAAATCCATGGGCTGTCAGAATGCTGCGTACGAGGCGACTGTCTGTTCGCACAATCTTGTAAGACAAGTGGTAACGTTCTAGAGAAAAACAGAATCCAGTTCAGTAACCGGAGAGTTAACTGCAGAGACAGAAATGAACTGTAAGAGGGTGGCTTGCTTAACTATACTGAGTGACGCTATACCGCTACCCTTACGCTACTACAAGTAAAGGGTGCCGACTATTTCAGACCAGGGGTTCTTAACCTGCAATTTGTTGGGGTTAGTAAACATGCATGGGGGGAGGGGAACGACATCTCTGTTTTCACTTGTTTCTGGTTAACACTTAACATTACCTTCTACTGGGGATGTAGACAACAAATCAGGGTGTTATTAGCACCACCTGTGACCCTACCGCCAGTAGAAGTCAAGTATTTTAATATTATTTTATAGTTGTTACAGGTATCTCAAAATATCTCTTATCCTCACAGTATTTAAAAATTATGGAAGTGAACAGACCTACCATTAGATCGTTATTTAATGAACAAATAAAAAGGCATATATATATATCACAAATATTTTGATAATATGTCAACACAATGGATTTTCTTTGTAGTCATATGTAATTTTTTTACACACTTAAAACATTCTGAGCCCTGGCTGGCACGGCTCGGCGTTGGTTGGATGTTGTCCCATAAAGCAAAAGGTCACGGGTTCACTTCCAGGTCAGGGCACAGTCCTGGGTTGCAGGTCTGGTCCCCAGCTGGGGCACATGCAAGAAGCAACCAATTGACGTTTCTCCCAAACATCAATGTTCCTCTCCCTCTCTCTCTCCCTACCTTCCCCTCTCTCTAAATAAATTTTTAAAATCTTTAAAAAAAAATCATTCTGAAAAGAGACTCAGTAGGACCCCTGCACAAAAAGGTCAGAACCCCTGCTCCAGTGCCCTCTGCACAGTGACTGCGGCGACCAGTGCATCTCAGACCGGAAGTTATACACCGGTGACTGCGGGCCGAAACCTGCCTGCGGACAAGGTTTGCTCCTTCCTCATTGTGCTTCAAAAATAAAACTGAATTAAATGCTACCCTTTTGAAATTGGTGGAATTCGTATAAAAAAATCTAGATTTCTGGGCTTCTCTTGAAAACCCCGGGCTCGCGCTCGCTCACACTCGCTCTCTGGCATGGCATGGCGAGAGTCAACTGAGGACGTGCGAGCACTTCCACGCCGTCCAGGTCGGCAGAGTCCCCGCCAGCTGCTTCCCTCACCCTCCTTCCTGCCTGGCACCTGCCAGCAGTCTGTGCTCGTGACCCCTGTCTAAGAGGACAGTCTGTAATCATGGGAGATTTCTCCATATCCCTGAGGACTAACACTCTGGCCCATTAAATTCAATCTCTTTCTATGCATCACTGCAAATAGCTTGAAAACATTAGCTAAGAATTCTACAGAAAGATTTTTAAAAAGGACCGCATATTGCCCTGGTTCTTAGGAGATATGAAACATTTGAACTAATTCTCAAATGTGGGGACGGGGAAGAGAGAGAGAAGCAAATATGACAAAATGTTAATAACTGGCGAATCTATAGAAAGAGTATACATGTGTTCGTTGTATTATTCTTCAAACTTAGGCAAATGAAAGAATATTAGGTCTTTTCATTACGGTAACTGTGATCACATCTCCATTTTTGCTCTCGCAAAAAAGCCAAAACATCAACTGCTGGAGGCCAGGACTGCTCCGACTCTGAGCCTGTTCTGCAGCGCTTGCCTCGCCGAACCAGGCCGCGGGGAAGGTGATCAGTAAAGCGTGTGGAAAAATACAGAATGGCTGCAGGGGGACTGGGGGAGGTGGGGGTAATAAGAGAAAGAGTATGTCTCTGGAACCCAACTGTCAGGGTTAAAATCCTGGCCCTCCTCCCTGCTGGCTGTCATCTTGAATAAGTTCCTTCATTTTTCCACGCTCAATTGCCTCACCTTTAAAATGGAGTTGATAGCAAAGATACTTACCTCATAGAGTAAGTATTTTTATATGAATTCACTGAATCAGTTAATACCTGAAAAGCTTTTAAAATAGTTGATACATAATAAAACTTTCATCTAATAAAAGAGAAGATACATAGTAAAATAGCCATTAGTACATAGTATCATACATAGTAAACTATACATTTTATATAGCAAATAAAAAGTAAAAATGCTATTAGTATTCCTTGTCCTACTTCTCCTAGTATATAAGAAAAATGTAATTACCACTGCACGCAGTGGCAGACCTGATTCTCACAGTATGTGTTTAGTAAGCAACGACCAATCCTTTTAATCCATACCTACTAACCGCAACCCAACTCAGATGCACTGAACACGTTCCAAAAGGGGACTGCAAGAAAGGCAGGGTGGAATGATACACAGCGACCCTGACTGCTGGCGATTGTGACTCAAATTCACGCTCTGTGCCCACGTCCTGTGACCAATAACGCTGATTACCAGTATGTGTGCAACCAGCCACTATAAACCGGTGACCAGCCTAAGGGCATGGTTTGTTCATTCCTTGTGCTGTTTTAAATGTAAAACTGAATTAGTTTCCAAACTTAAAATTGGAACAATGTAACCATCTAGATTTCTGGGCTTCTCTTGAAAAACCTGGCAACTCTGGGCTCTCTCTTCCCTGGCAAGTCAAACGGAGACTTGCAGGTATAAACTGAACCTGCCCAACTGCCTAAGAAAGAGCCACTTTGCCCATGTTTTCTTCAATATAAAAACAAGACGCAGGGCATGGTCCTCCTTGACTACTAGCGAACTCCAAACATACTGCAGCCTCCAAACGCATGTTGCATCAATTCCACTGTGAGCCTGTACGATTTTCCTCTTCTCCAACCACTTACTTGTATCTCGGGACACAACGTGGAGTGCTAGGATCCCTGGCAAGTTCCAGGACTGACCGAGCAAATAAAAAACAAGGAACCAATAATCTGTCGGCACAGAAGCACCTAGGGACTGGTGAAGTACCCTAAGGGCATTGGTCAAAACTAGCAAGGAAAACCAGAATGAAGGTAAAACTGAAGTGTTTTTGCCCTGACCAGTGTGGCTCAGTAGGTCAGGCATCGTCCTGCAAAGCGGAAGGTCACCAGTTCCATTCCTGGTCAGGGCACATGCGTGGGTTGTGGGTTCAGTGAGCGCCTCTGAGAGGCAGCCAATCGACATTTCTCTCTCACGTGGATGAAAAACTGACGTTTTTGACTTTAAGAATACAAGAATAACCCCATCGAGGGCAACACAGTGTAGCTTCCCCTACTGTCAGAAAAGCACAACTGTACTTGTAACTACTGAGCCCTTGACTAGTATGAGAGAGTAACTGACTTTTCAATTTTATTTAACTTTAATTAATTTAAATTTAAATGCTGATACTCAATTCAGTCATTGGAAAACTTGTTTGGAGTAACCTGAGCACATAAAATTTTTTTTTAACTAAAACATTTATGGAACCTAAACACAAATCAAGTCCAGTCTCCCAAGGAAAATTATATACCACCCTGTAAGTGCAAAGTACACACTGCATGTAACATCTTGATGATTTTTTTATATTGAGTAAATGCGGAAATGATATTTTAAACTAAATAAAATGTATTATTGAAATAAACTATTTCTGTTTACTTTTTTAATAAAGCCACTGGAAAATTTACATATGTAGTTTACAATATATTTCTACTGGGTGCTGGTCTATACAAATGCAAACTTATGAAACTGACACATTCAAAAGCAAATTATAAAATGATACTTTATTCTAAAAAAAGTTACTGTATTTTTCAGACTATAAGACGCACCGGACCATAAGACGTACCTAGGTTTTAGAGGAGGAAAATAAGAAAAAAAACACCACTCCACCACCACAGCCCCCCGCCCCAGCGCCAGCAGGTCAGATAAGCTACATTCAGACTATAACATACCTCCCCAAATTTAGGAGGAAAATGGGGTTCGTCTTATAGTCCAAAAAATACAGTACTTTAGCCCTGGCTGGTGTGGCTCAGTGGATTGAGTGCTGGCCTGCGAACCAAAGGGTCTCTGGTTCGATTCCCAGTCAGGACACATGCCTGGGTTGCAGACCAAGCACCCAGTGAAGGGGCATGTGAGAGGCAACCACACATTGATTTTTCTCTCCCTCTCTTTCTCTCTCCCTTCCCTTCTCTCTAAAAAATAAGTAAACAAAATCTTTTTTTAAAAAAAGTCACTTTAAACTGAAAATATCTGTTGCCTCTAAAGTGAAATCCCATTTACACGTTCAAAGTATATACAATTTTGAAATGAAAAAGGATATAGTGAGGAAGAAATATATATTCCTGGGGCATTTGACAAAGCACATTAAATCACACTGTACCAAAAACATTAACAGTGAATGCGGTGGAGAATAAAGCAGAGAACAGAAAAAACAAGGCCGGCATCTGACAGCGGATCAGCAGAAGATAACCGGTGCCCCAGTTACACTTCCCAAGAGGATTCAACCTCGGGATTATGATCTGGGCAGATCTATGTCAGCTATTTCAGAAAGCAAAAAGAAAAAAAACACCAAGAGTGTTTAACAATTAAGAAATCTGAGGCAGCAACTAGCAAAAGTCGTTCAAATTGTTCTTTACATATGGAAGGTGAAAAATATTATTCAACCTCAAGGAATGGTGAAGATACAGAAAATTCAAAAATAGTTTGAGAAAAAAGTTTAGTGGCTTTTTCTTTAATCACAGGAATGTGTATTAAAAAAAAAAAAAAAGCCCAAAGGCTTAGAGATTCTAGAAAATAGTGATTGCTTGAATAATGGGGAGACTTACATTGATGGGTGCTAATTTCCCAAAACGTTAGGTATTCTGAAAAGAAAAGGTCTGCCCGTTGCTGTGAGACATGCGGACTGATTTATGTGCAAGTACGCCACAAGAAATACGTCTTGGGGAAATTAGTTACTTCTGCTGTCTTCAAACCCACACTTGATGTTTTGATTCAAGTCACATTTTGAGTGAGTGTCTCAGCAAATGTTAGCAAACCATGTTAGTTGCTCAGGATTCAGAGAATACAAACGAACCATGTCCCTTTAAGTGGTAACCTAGCAACTTGCAGAGGGGATTAGAACACAAGGACCCCTAAGGAGAGAGGAAGATTTAAATCCCAGAAGCAGGTGCTCACCATCTTCTAAACTCCTGGCTTATTACCGAGCAAGGACAGATCTTAAAGTAAGTTCAAAGTACAGCAGATCCTAATTTTAGTAGCAATAAAATGAGTTAAGATGGCTTCATGGGCCCTGACTGGCGTGGCTTAGCTGGTTAGAGCATCGCGCAGTAAACCAAAAGGTCTCAGGTTCGTTTTCCGGTTGGAGCACATACCTAGACTGCGGGTTCCATAACCGATCAATGTTTCTCTCCATCCCTCCCTTTCCCTCTCTCTAAAATCAACAAGCATGTCCTTGGGTGAGGATTAAAAAAAAAAAGGATGGCTTCATGGGTGAATTTTATCAAACATTTAAAGAATTAATGCCACCCCTTCTTAAACTCTTCCAAAGAGGAAGACAGAACTCATTCTATGAGGCCAGCATTACCCTGATACCAAAGCCAGATAAGGCATCACAGGAAAACTACAGACCAATATCCCCTATAAATATAAATATAAAAATTCTCAACAAAATACTAGCAAACCAAACCCAGCAGCACATTAAAAGGATTATGCATGATGACCAAATGGGGTTTATGTCAGGAATGTAAGGGTGATTCAACAAACAAAAGATGATCAAACATCAAAATTACAACTAAACTACACAACAACCATCATTCAGAACCATCCGAGACCGAGCTGAATAAAAGTCCTACACCTACAGAATTAAAGAAGAAACCACATTGAGACTGGTAGGAGGAGCAAAGATGTGGAACAGGCCGGTCCACACCCACATGTGCTGGTTAAAAATCCCAAGGGATATCTCAGGAGCAAGTGGTCCCGGCCCCAAACCAGCCCACCCAGCCCAGGGTTCCAGTGCCAGGAAGATAAGTCCCCATAGCTTCTGGCTATAAAAACCAGCAGGAATTGAGGCTGTAGAAGACAGAAACTTCTGGAGTCCCAGGCAGTTCCTCTTAAAGGGCCTGCACACAGACTTACTTGAACTTACTCCCTCTAAGCTCCAGCGCAGGGGCAGCAGATCGAAAGGCACATGAGACATAGGAGCTGAATTGGCTGGCATCAGGATGATAGCTGGATGGCAGCTTTCTCCCAGACAGAAGTGCTTGCAGAGGCCCTTGTTACTTTGCTGAGCCCTCCCCCCACAGAGCCAGCAGGCTGGCGCCATATCTGATTCTCCATCAACCTGGCTCACACTGTTTACCCCACTCTGGGGATTCCCTGAAGCCCTATACACCTACAGCCAACTGATTTTCAACTTCTGGGCCCACCCAAGCTGTTTCCAGTGGCTTTTCCATACAAATGGTTTGTTTTGGCTCATTCTTCAGATTTTCCTAAATTCTCTCAAACAAGCAGCATCAGGCCAGAGTGAGACCCGTACTTCTTGCTAAAAGCCCCAGGTCTGACACTAGCAACAGCCAGCCTTGGTTCACAGCTTGGCCTCACCTGGGCACCTCCAAGCCCAGTGTAAGTAGCAATCATCTACAAATTGCTTTGTAGCTTATGCCAGGTGGCCCCAGACAGAACACAGGTGGTGGCTGACCTTGGATGTGCCAACAGCAATCAAGGATCAACTGCAAGAGGAAGGTATACACAGCCCACACAGTGGGTGCACCTCAAGTACCCAGTTTGGGTGACAGGGGAGGCTGTGCCATTGGACCCTACAGGACACCTGCTGCATTAGGCCACACTATCAAGCCTGGGAAATGTAGCAGCTCTAGCTAATACACAGAAACAAACACAAGGAGGCTGCCAAAATGAGGAGACAAAGAAACATGGCCCAAATGAAAGAACAGAACAAAACTCCAAAAAAAGACCTAAGCAAAATGGAGGTAAGCAATTTATCAAATGCAGAGTTCAAAACACTGGTTATAAGGATGCTCAAGGAACTCAGTGAGGACCTCAACAGCGTAAAAAAGGTCCAGTCAGACACTAATTGAAATAAAGAACAATTTACAGGAATCAACAGTAGAGTGGATGAAGCTGAGAATCAAATCAGATTTAAAATATAAGGAAGCAAAAACAACCAATCAGAACAGCAAAAAGAAAAAAGCATCCAAAAAAATCAGGATAGTATACGCAGCCTCTGGGACAACTTCAAGCGTTCCAATATTCACATAATAGGTGGTGCCAGAAGGAGAAGAGAGAGAACAAAAAATTGGAAACCTATTTGAAAAAATGACAGCAAACTTTCTTAACTTGGTGAAAGAAATAGACATACAAGTCCAGGAAGTGCAGAGAGTCCCAAAAAAGATGAACCCAAAGAGGCCCACACCAAGACACATTGTAATTAAAATGTCAAAGGTTAAATACAAAGAGAGAATCTTAAAAGCAGCAAGACAAAAGCAGCTGATTACCTACAAGGGAGCTCCCATAAGACTGTCAGCTAGTTTCTCAAAATAAACTTCATAGGTTAGAAGAGATTAGCAAGAAATATTCAAAGTGATAAAAAGCAGGAAGGTACAACCAAAATAGTTCTACCCAGAAAAGCTATCATTTGGAAACAAAGGACAGATAAAGAGCTTCCCAGACAGGAAAAAGCTAACGGAATACATCACTACCAAACCAGTATGATATGAAATGTTAAAGGGTCTTCTTTAAGAAGAAGATCAAAATTATGAACAGTGAAATGGCAATAAATACATATCTATCATTAATTGAATCTAAAAAAACAAAATAAACAATCAGAACAGAAACAGAATCATAGATACAGAGAACATTTTGATGGTAGCCAGACAGGAGGAGAGTCAGAAGGATCGGTGAGAAAGGTGAAGGAATTAAGAAGTACAAATTGGTAGTTACAGAATAGTCATAGGGATGCAGAGTGAAGCATAGGGAACATAGTAACCAAAGAACATACATGCATGGCCCATGGACAATGGTGTAGGGATTGTCTGAGGGAGTGTTGGGGGGTTGGGTGGAGGGGGTCAAGGGGGACAAAACTGGGACAACTGTAAATAGCATAAACAAAATACAACTTTTTCAAAAAGTTAATCAGTATAGTATACCACATTAAGAGAATGAGAAGGAAACAAAATTCAATCATCTTAAATGTTGCAGAAAACGTATTTTACAAAATCCAACACCCTTGCATGATAAAAAACACTTAACAAAGGACTAGAAAGGGACTTCCTCAACAGGATAAAGGGCATTTTGAAAACGCACAGCTAACATCATACTAAACGGTGAAAGACTGTAAAGCTTTCCCCAGAAGATTAGGAACAAGACTAAGATGCCCACCTTTTGCCTCTTCTACTCAACTCTGTACTGAAGTTCAAGTCAGAGCAATTGGGCAAGGAAAAGAAACAAAAGGCATTCACATTAGAAAGAATGAAGTAAAATTATCTCTGTTTGCAGTTGACATGATCTTGTATATAGACAATCCAAAAGAACCCTCCCCCCACCACACACAAAAACTATTAGAGCTAATAAATGAGCTCAGCAAGGTTTCAGGATGTAAGATCAATATACAAAATCAGCAGACTATTAAGAGCCCATAAGTAGCCCTGGCTGGTGTGACTCAGTGGATTGAGTACAAGCCTGTGAACCAAAGGGTCACTGGTTCGATTCCCAGTCAGGGCACATGCCTGAGTTGCAGACCAGGTCCCCAGCTGGGGTGCATGAGAGGCAACCACTCATTGATGTTTCTCTCCCTCTCTTTCTCTCTCCCTTACCCTCTAAAAATAAATACATAAAATCTTTTTTTAAAAAAGAGTCCATAAATAAACCCATATACCTACAGCCAACTGATTTTCAATAATGTCCAGAGTATCTGATAAATAATAGTCTCTTGAACTAATTACGCTGAAAGAACTAGATATACACATTCAAACCAATGAAGATAGACCCTCATCTCACACTACAAAAAAAATTAACTCAAAATGATCAAATGCCACTTAGCTCTAAATATACAAGCTTAAACTACAAAACTCATAGAAGAAAGCATAAAGATCATGACCTTGGGTTGGGCAATGATTTCTTAAATATGACGACAGCAAAAGCATAAGCAAAAATAGAAAAAATAGATAAATTAGACATCAACAAAATGAAAACCATTGGCTCATGAGAAAACACTACCAAGAGAGTGAAAATACAAACCACAGAACAGGGAAGAATATTTGTAAGTCACATATTTAATAAGAGTCTAATATCCAAAGTATATAAAGAAGTCTTATAACTCAACAACAAAAAGAAAGCAACCCAATTAAAAAATAGGCAAAGACCTTGACTGGACATTTCTCCAAGGACGATACACAAATGACCAGCAAGTACATGAAAAGATGTTCAATGTCATGAGTCACTAGGGAAATGCAAACAAAACCACAATAAGATATGACCTCACAGCCAGTCGCATAGCTATAATCTAACAACAGAAACTAAATGTTAGTGAGAATGTGGAGAAATTAGAACTCTCGTATACTGTTGGCAGAAATGTAAAATGGTACAATCACTGTGGAAAATATTTCGGTGGTTCCTTAGTAAGTTAAACAGAGAATTACCACACAATCTAACAATTCCATTCCTAAGCACATACGCAAAAGAACTGAAAACCGATGTTTAAACAAAAACTTGTACATGAGTGTCCATAGAAACAGTATCTGTAATACAACAGCCAGAAAGCAGAAACACCCATTCATTAGCTGGTGAACGGGTACACAACTGTGGCATGCGCACACGCAGGGTATCACCCGACCTGAACAGGAGTGAAGTCTGAGACACGCTACAACGTGGGTGAGCCTTACAAACACTGTGCTCAGTGAAAGAAGCCAGCCGCATACCGTCTAAGTCCATTTCTATAAAACGTCCGGAACAGGCAAATCCACGGAGACAGAAAGTAGACTGGGGGCGCCAGGGGCTGGGCAGCGACTGCTGAACGGGTACCGAGTTTACCTTCGGGACGATGAAAATGTTCTGGAACTGCCAGTGGTGACGGTGGCACAACACTGCGAATGTACCAGATGCCAATGAACCCTACACTCTAAAATGGTTACTATGGTAAATTTTGTTTTGTATATTTTACAATAACAATAAAAGTACATGTATACATAATTCTGAAAAAATTCAAAAATTCCAATATGCAGAAAAGAATGCAAGAGATCATAAATAAGCCTTTCAAGTATAACAAACCAACAGAGTCTTCTCATGGCCAAGGCCATTTCCCTACCTATGGGTGTCAGCAGTTTCTGCAAGACAAGGTGGCCAGGGCCACGCCCCAGCCCTACCTTCTGTGAGGGCAGCCACACTCACCTCCAATCACTCGAATATTGTTGTCCTTTGTCAGAATTGCCTCAGCATGGAACACCAAAACTGGGATTCTCCTGCAGCCTCCAGTCCACATGATGCACGGATGATCCCTACAGCCGCGACAAAAGGCTCTATTAATCCACAAGGCAAAATCTCAACTGCTGAAGCCGATCGCTTGGCTGGCTGCTTACAAACTTCCCCTCCTTCTGAAACAAGAACCCTGAATGTCCCGTGGGAATCCATTCATCTTCCATTTCCAGCCATGTGGTTTGTTTAAGACTAATTCCATCCCTGACCCAGGGAGAAGCCTTGACTGGTTTCAGCCAATCAGGGCACCTATCCCCCAATGACAGGGGCTGCTTCAGGGATGAGCACAGCCGTGGTTGGAGCCAGTGAGTGTCAGGTGCCACGCTGTGAGACCCCTGAGAAAGCAGGGCTTTCTTTCTCTTCTCTAGCAGCTACAGAAGAAATGGCCTCTCCTCCCCTGGATGGTGTTTAAGAGGCCGAGAGGGGGTCTTAAACCCCCTCTGTCATTCTGTGACCCTGTCATTCTGTGACCCTGACGGACAGTTGGAGATGTTGGCGAAGGAGGACGTCAGGGGGTCTGCACTCAGAACTGCGGGAGCCAGTCCTTCCTGAACAAGAGTTCCTGGAGTGTGTCTGTTTTTAGGACAACTGTGGTTTAGTTCCCAGCACACACAAAGAATCCTAACCATTATAGTCGCAATAATTTATATACCCCTCTAACACCCTGTAGTCCTTTTTTAAGCCAATTTGATGACCCAGTCTAAGATTCTGTGCTAGGAACCCTAAATTAACACCAGTACCCCAATTAAAACCACATAGTTTAAATAAAGCCTTACTAAATGGAACAACAGATATTTTTCTCCAGAGAAGGACCTCTGACTGTATTCTCTTTCCCTGGCCTCAGGAAATCTCAGTTTAATAGATCTTAAATGTGTATTTACCCACAGATTAGGAAACTTCCACCTCCCTAGCGCAGGGAGGTAGAAAGGGAAAGACATTACCTGAGCACCTCCTGGATGCCAGGAATTAAACGAAGAGCTTTTCATGTTACCTCACTTAACCCTCTCAACCCCCACAAGAGGTGCACTGAAGAAAAGGTGCTCGGAGAGGTTAAGCGATTGGCCAAGTTCATACAACTGGCTGGACACAGGAAAGGTATATGAGCCCAAATGTCTGTGTTCTTTCCACCCTTCCATCACCCTAATAGCAGCTCATGATATTCTGCATACAGAACACCTTAAACGCAACTCTCTGGGAGCATAAACTAATCAATTTCTCAAATGGAATAAGATCCCTTGAGCCAAGATTCAGTCTGCTGTCAAAAACTCACACGACCACACCCTTAACAAAGGCCATAGCACAAATCTCAAGGCCAAGTCAGGCCCTCCCAACCCACGTTTTCAAAGATCCGCATTTTGAATGAACAGGCTGCCAGAGTTACCGACTTAGAAGGGGGGCAGCCTTTAGACTTGGGGTGAGCTGCCAAAAAAAGCCTTTGAGAGGAAAGCAAAGAGCACCATACCTTGTTCTTTCCCTGTTTTCTAGAAATGGAATGTGGGATGTTTATTGTTCTTGCTCTTTGACCTGGGAGACGGAGCCCACTTGTGGGAAATGGTGTTTAAAGGGTGCATTTTTTAGCAAAAAGAATTTTTTTGCTTGCTTTTTAATTTTAAACACCTGTAAAATGTGGGCATGGGGCCAAATTATTCCTGATCTCTTCCAACATTAATTTTTCCACTATATTTCCAAGTCAGAGGATAGAGGGGGGAAAATAGGCAGCCTAAATGACAGTCTTGGGCAAAAACTTTGGAAACTATCCAAAGCCCCTTGTCAATCTAGCACTGCCTACAAACCCGCACAGCTGTGCCTCATCACTTACAACCAGGGGTCACACGGTAAGACGGACAGGAGTCAGAACACACACAAGAGGTACACAGCTGAGCAGAGGCAAGGCCCTAACTACACTCTCCGTGGAAAGCCAGAGCCCTGACACAGAAATCTTTCCACCTAAAACGCAGAAAAAGATAAGACAGGTAGTAGACAAGTTATTAATTCAATAAGGCCAACTAAAACATACTTAGGGCAGATGCTAAATTGCCATTAAAATCACGCTCCCACCACGTGGCACTAAAGGGAAAAGATTCAAAATGATTAGTATGGGACCTTAAATTTCCTTTCATACCAGAAACAGGTGTACGTTAAGAAAGTGTGCTTGCGGGGGGTCCAACCAGCGGCCTAGGGGCCACCCACGGCCCAGGGTGGCTATGAATGTGGTCCAACACAAAGCTGTGAATTTACTTAAAACGTTATGAGATGTTTTCTTTGTGGTTACATGTCACAATGTATCTAATGTGTGGCCCAAGACAACCCTTCTTCTTCTAGGATGGCCCAGGCAGAAAAGAGCAAAGCATTTGAATGATTAATTACCAAAGTAGACTAGTTTTACAATTCACTTCATTGAAAGCCTAAGAAGATTTTGATTTTTAAGAAGCAATTTCACGAGGAATATATTATTATTCACTCCTGGGATGCAGCCTACATAACTCAAAGCTTCCATGCCTTATTAACACCAAGCCCCTGCTGGAAATGCCTTCCCCACGTCCCTCTGCTCGTTTCATCCCACTCTCCAAGGCCCAGCTCCCTGGAGCCTGGCCTAGCTCCTCCATCCCTCAGTGATGCCTTCTTCTCTGAAGTCCTGTAGCACTCACTGTATAATCATGTGTGAATGATCTTTTATTTTTTCCATGTAAATGTTGATGATCTTTTCAACTGACATAAAGCCAGCTTAAAAAAAAAAAATTTTACTTATTTTTAGAGAGAGGGGAAGAAAGGGAGAACCAACCAGGGAACTGGCCCACAATCCAAGCATGTGCCCTGACCGGGACTTGAACCAGCAATCTTTCACCTTGCAGGAAGACGCCCAGCCAGCCGAGCCACACTGGTCAGGGCAAAGCCAGCTTTTATGATAGAAGTTAAAGTTAAACTATTTTGTCAGTGACAAAGCATCAAATCCTTCCATGAAAGTTTCCACATCTATATATTAAATCTGTATTCAGGATCCCCCAGCAAAATATGAGAAAAGAGCCCCATTTACACTGACTATTTGAGATAATGCCGTGCAAAACAAGGACTGCGTGGACAGTTTTTGTCAGTTTCTAGTCCTAAAGTCCAGGGTTACAAGGCAGAAATACTTTAATACAGCCTAGGAACCCGAGCGGATCTAACAGACGTCCATGGATACGCATCACTGGATCAAATCAACATCCCTAGATGACTTAAGGCCTTCTAACTTCCAAAGACTTTTTAAATGGGAGCCCACCGCTCTAAACGTGAACAAGACTGACCTCAGACCACGGACGGATGAAACAAGTGTCTGACAGACAACACGTGAGCTGATGGGCGGAGACGAGCAGTCGAAAATCAACAGTGAGAGTTTGAAGAACAGGGAACAAAAGGTCCATGAATTTGGATTGGGGGGAGGGGCATATGACACCTTTATTTTCACTACTTCCCACTAGAAATTTAATATTTCTCAATTATGAATACAGGCAGCAAAGTGCATCACTATTAGATTTTTATACCATTTTACAGTTGATGCCAGTATATTAAAACGTCATTTACACTTATCGTTACTTCTAAGTAATGTTATAAAACTTGCCACTAGATCATCTATGATCAGTCTTCCTCTCCTGGTGCGATGAGGCTAGACGAGGACTTGGCGTCTCTCCCCCAAGCAGTTATTCAGCTACCAAGCAGGGACATCTCACGCTGGTAGTCCAGACATCCGTGATCTTTCCCAGCATCCCCACTTCTATGGGATAATCCACCCCAAAAGGTAACCATCTCACACAAACTAAGCAAAAAGTCTTCATGCTGTTGTCTTCAGAAAATAAAATTTAACTTCCCCATGTTTTAAATGAACGACCTTGTAATTTAATGTACAAGAAAGCACACATGACTGTATCACAAGTAACTTAAAAATTTTTCATAAATGCATTTCAATGTAATTGGAGTCTTTTTAATGATCTGTATTGTATGTTATGCACTTAAAAACATCATTCTGATAAGGAACCCACAGCATTAAAAAGGTTAAGAGCACCTGATCTAACGTGAACTAAATCATACGCTCACTTGTTCAGTCAGTACTTACGAAGTACCTACTACAATACCAGGCTGAACCACCTGAAATTGTCGCTATCTGGCTGTTCATGACCTACCAAAATGGCAATTTCATACAGTTCAACCTAATACTTGTCAGGCTCAACCTCTGACCCCACTAACAAGACAGATATTTACGGAGTAAAAGAAATTGAGAGACTGATGCTGGGAGCAGAAGTTAAAATTTTGTGAAATGGGTAAGAGGCTGCACACAGAAAGCAAGAAGTCGTAAGGAGGCAAAGTGACCTCATGGAATTACCCACTTAATTATCCTGAATGAGAATGACCCAAATATAATGTCAAATCTCTATTATTTTCTACAACCAATAGTGATGAGTAGCCTTTCCCCAAAGCTTTACTAATGCTTCAATAATTTTTTCAAGTTATAATATTAAATAATAAAAATTTCCACTTCATAGTAAGAAGTACACGTTAGCCCTGGCCAGGTAGCTCAGTTGGTTAGAGCATCATCCCCAATATGCCAAGGTTGCAGGTTTGATCCCTGGTCAGGGCAGGTACAGAAATTAACCAATGA
Source organism: Desmodus rotundus (assembly GCF_022682495.2). Lineage (NCBI taxonomy): Eukaryota > Metazoa > Chordata > Mammalia > Chiroptera > Phyllostomidae > Desmodus > Desmodus rotundus. Next base: position 116,893,543 of record NC_071393.1, on the reverse strand, counting down.
AGGCATAAATAAGTGGAACAACAAATTGATGTTTCTCTCTCTCTCTCTCTCTCTCCCTTCCCCTCTCTAAAGTCAAATAAAATTTTTTTTAAAAAACCCTCATTTCCCTTTAAAAAAAGAAGTCCACTTTAAGTTCAATATTAAAGTAAGAATAATGCCTTATATATGTATGGCACTTTATAATTTACAAAGTTATTTCATATACATTATTCTATTTAATCCTAACCATATTCCTACAAAATAGCGTGAAGAGGTATTATCCCCGTTTTTTCCAGTTATACAGCATACACATGTCCATGGGAACTTGCAGGAAATCTTAAAAACTAATTTAACTATAAGCCAGTTTTTTCTCTTTGTTCTCTGTGTCAAGTAGTAAGGTTAAAGGAGGTAAAATAGCAAAATGCTTCAAAATTCAGTAAAACTAGGTCTGAATCTCAACCCATCACTTACTCTCTACCATCCCGAAGGAAGTACTTTGATATCAGTGAGGATGAGTTTAATAGAGTAGGAATAATAACATCTTCAGATTAAATGAGATGCAGTAGCTAAAGCCCTCATCATTGTCTATAGCCTCTGCACTTACCACTAGCATTTATATTCTTATTACCATGAGAATCCAGCAATCGAGAACTTTGACCCTTACATAAAAGAACTCAGGAAAGCAATGTGGTCCAACAGACACAGCACAGGCCACAGCACTCCAATGTCCAGCCCCAGGATCACTCTGGTAAAGCACCTGACCTCTCTATTTTGTCATCATTCTCTCACTGCTAAGCAGGGGTGTCCAACCCACGGCCCACGAGTCACATGCAGCCCAGGGTGGCTATGAATGTGGCCCAACACAAAATCGTAAATTTACTTAAAATGTTATGAGACTTTCTTTGTTTTTGTTAGTGTTTGTGTATTTAATGTGTGGCCCAAAACAACTCTTCTTCTTCCAGTGTGGCCCAGAGATGCCGAAAGGCTGGACACCCCTGCAAAGGTTTTTGAGAAAGTAACATAATCAATATCACCGTGCTTGGAGACCTACTTTTCTTTCATATCTTAACATTTCAAAATCTCCTACATTAGGAGCTCTGATCAGGAGTTTTCTAAGAGCTACTACCTGGAACATCTAGAGCCAATGTTCACTCACAAGTCCAGAGCCTCATCTCCTTTCAGACAAGGACCGAACAGTAAGAACTTGAATTAGATCGTGGATAGAAGCTAAGGCCAGTGTCAGATAATACCAAAAGAAGGATATTGGGTAAAAGAATATATGTGAGTGGTGCACTCTCCCTCCTAGGAGCACGCTGGCACCTTTCCCTTCCCCTTTTTCTTTCCCCACAGGCGTGCATCTCTTAAACTCTAAGGGATCCCATGAGACTTGCAACCAGGGCGCAGTGGGCAGCAGCAGCTCCCCTAGACTAATCCATGAACGACAACAGTCCAAGGCCCCCTTTTCTCTGACTATCCAGTGAGCCCAAGCAGCCCCACCTAGGCTCTCTCCTGTTGCTTCTTCTATCCTAAGCTCTTTGTTTCACTGTCCCCCGCAATAAAAAAGTAATAAAAATTTTTTTAAAAGAATGTACGAGTAAAACAGAACTGTTCTCCATCCTAGAGACAAAGGTTCAAAAGCAGGCTGACCATCACTTACTCTTGGTTTACCACCTCCTCATCCTCTGAGGACGATGCTGTTTCCTCCAGGTCCCGGGCCATCACGATTGGCATTTCCTTTAGGGTTTGTCATGCAGTCAGCAGACAGGGGCCTCAGAGACCTTTCCTTGCAGATTCACAGGATCAAACAATTTGGGTGGCACAGATACCTGTGGGAGAGCCAAATGATATAAAACAGGATGCAATGTCTATTTGCTGATTACTGCTGATGATCCTCCAAGGATATTTACCTAAATGGTGCCCAACCTCTAGCAGCTTACCGTCTATCACAGTTCCTCGCATATGCCCCCAAAATCAAGGTTTTTCTCCCCAAATATACTGTGTGTCCTCCATGTATTTGAAGAACCAATTAAGTTATTAAGTTCGAATTTCTCATTTTTCTTTCATATATAGTGTCTAACATGCACCAAAAAGACAGACTTACTTAACTTTTGGGAAAAGTCTGAGGTAGGAGAATGATTGCCTAAAACATAGATTTCTTGCTAGAAAAACCTGACCTGGGTTGAAGGTAAAAACCCAAGATTTAAGATCCTTGCAAATATTTCTTTAGCCTCTATGACAAACACACAGATAAAATGCCCTGAATGCCAACATTCAACTACTGAATCAAAAGATGAATATATTCTCCTGAATCAAGATAATAAACAGCCAAAATAGAAAGTCCTTCCAAACACTCTTAAAAATTACTCTCCCTTGTTAAAAATCTCAATCTATGACCTGAATCTCAAGTAGACAGTAAAATTAAGATATTCCCAATTTCTAATCTAAAAAAATCTCCATAGGGTAAAACTGTATGCTCACCATGTTTAAGAATAGAAATTAGATAAAGACAATGAAAATATTTAAATGACCGTAATCCCATAATCCAGAGATAACTACTTGATGCGAATCTTTCCAAACCTCACTTTGCTATGCATTCGTATATACGATCAAATTATAAACTGAACCAAAGATGCCGATCCCGCTAACGATCCCTACAGATCTGCGGCGGAATGGGCAATATCTAACCTCCAAAAGCGTTCTTCTGAGGATTCCCAATAGGATTTCTCGGTCTTTCACAAAAGTTGGCATGTCCTTTCAATTAAAAGAAAATCTCCAACCAGGAAGGGATGCCAACCTGTCCTAGACTGCCTGCGGAGCGGGAAGAGACAGAGCAGGGCGTCCGGAAGAAGATTAAGGGCACTAGTCCAAGAAGCGTCCTCGCCCTAAAGGGATCAGCCCTCAGCCCCACGCCTGGCTCACCCAAATCCCGAGTAGGTCCGCAGATGCTCCCCGCGTGAAGGACGCAGGGTACTCAGCCGAAGCAATTAAGCCCAGCGCTCCCGGAAGCCTAAGCTGCTCCGGGACTCTAAGAGGGAAATGCAGCGAACCGCACCCGTCCAGACGCGGGAACGCAGCTTTCTCCAGTCGGGGAGCGCGCAGGCTTTTACCTGTCTCATCTTCCCATTGCTCGGGGCGGGCAAGCCGGGACCGAGCTCTGCGACTACTCTCTCCCTTCCCCAGCCCGGCTCACCGCTGCAGCGGACGGCTGCTTCCCCCGTTACTACAACAACCAACAAGCAACCGCCCGCTCGGAGCCACTGCGCAGGCGCCCGCCACCAGGCTCTGACACGGGTCGGCTCGGGCGCGGAAGAATGTCGTCACCACCGCGCAGCGCGGGCTCAGAGCCTGCTATCCGCAGAAGAATCTTGACTTTTCTCTGTTGATTTTTTCCTCCGCCCATAAAGGATTGAATCCAAACCCCAACTTTTTCCGCCACGCTCAACAGGCGGGATTACGGTGTAAGCGGCGTACCGTGGGTCAGACTTAAACAGCTGCAACCGCTGATTGGCAGTGAGGGTTTACGCCCCATCTCCTGCTTGAGCACAACCGAAACAGCCAATAAGAGCGAGGACTGACAGAAACGGCCCAATCGTGGAGCCTGGTGAAGGTGGGGCGGGGACGAATGGCTCAGGTGGCCCGTGGAGCTGTCTTGGGGTAGCATCTTTGCAGCTGCTGCTGCTGCTGTTGCTGGGCTGGGGGTCCGGTCGCCAGGTAAGAATATTCCTTGATATATTAGTTCTTTTACCTCCAATTTGCAGGTGCGGAAACGTAGGCTGTAAGTGTAAATGATTTGCACAGGGTCACACATCTACTAAATGGACGCCTCTCTCCTGACTCAAGTTTTAACACCACACCTTTGCTGGGCTGGGCCAGGGCAAAATCTGAGGATAGATGTCGGGTAATCTAGGAGGCCCTCAAGCTTTAGGAATGTGGGGTGGGGGGACTGGTAGAGCAGTTCAGAAGAATGCTCAGGCTCTGCCCTCATCAGCTATCTGTTGGGATTTCTAAGAGCTTCTGTGAAATGAAAGGTGTAAGTTCTGTCAAAAACAGGGGGCCATCCATGCACCTTTTCTGACTCCTGGAAGCGTGACCCCGAGTCTCCTATTGAGGGAGGGTAAGAAAATAAGGAGAGTTGGGGAGGCAGGGGTGGGAGTGGGGGCGGATATTGGCCCGGGCTGTAACTGCTTGTGATGTCTGGTAAAGCCCTATTGTTCTCTCTGGACTTGGACAAAGTCCATCCCGTGATCCACCTTTCCCCAAGGGATTTATTTATTCACCCTTCCTCCTCTCTCGTTCTTTTTTGGTTTTTGGTGCTTCACACTGTCTTAGGCTGTGGCTGACTTTAATATGGATCTGTTTCACCTGGGTAGTGTAGGGCCATACTGACACTTCCCATCACAGTGTCCGAGGAAGCCTGATAGTCGGTCACCAGGTCAAGCCCAAGAAGTTAGCCTGACAGCAGAAACCATGGCCAGGAGACATAGTGAAGATGACAACTAATACCATTATTAGATGTACATAACCTAATGGTATTTTCCACACAACCTGAAGACAAAAGAGGATACAGTATGCTTGTCTTCCTCAAAAATGGAGACTTCAACAAAATATCCTCAGTGGGGCAGCATTGCAATGTAGAGTCCAAAAGACCATGCTTCATAGCTCAGCTCAGCCATGTATTAGCTGTGTAGCCTCAAGCGAGTCACTTAGCCTCTCTGTGCCAACCCTCATGTGTAAAATGGGACTATTAATAGTGCCTACGGTATATGTTAGATGCTTGTCACAGTTCATGGCACATACCAGCACCCAGTACCTGCTAACTATTATAATTTGTCCTGCAACCCAGCGCCATCGTTGCTGTTTCCTTCTCCACATAGTTTCTTACTAGTTCTCAAGTCACAGCAGTTTATTTAACTCTGACAGTGTTCTTCTTAGGCTATGGAGCATGGTGTACCTGAGAGCAGATTAGAGGAAACCTGAGGGTGTAAATAGTGCCCTTCCGCCACTGGTTCCGCTGAAACGTGTAAGGCGTCTATGCACTTGGAAAGGCCCGTCATCCGTAGCCAGACAGGTGTCTGTTAGTAGATTTGTTGACACAATTACCTTTCAGCCACTTGCATTACAAAGGAATAACCTGAAGAACCAGTCTAGAAGTAAAGATATAAGAGGACTGACTCAGCCAAGAAAAAAGAATCCTGATGTAGGGTAATATTTTGGAGAAATTGCTCAAGACATAGATAAGTCTTATGCCATTTATTGTATACTGTTCATTCATTGCTATTAGTATGACTAAATATTGAGACCAATTTCTGTAAGCCTTACACATAAATCCACTTTATTACTTTATAGTAATATTTGTACACCTGCCTTTCTACTGCTCCCTTTTTTATCTCCAACTTTTCCACTGGGTTTGTCACGTCTACCCATTGCATTAGTTAGCCTTGTTCACTCAGGGTAAAGGTCAGCACACTTTGGTTTGGGGCAAATATTCAAAGGCAGTGTGCTAATTCTGTGGAGGTAAAAGTAGTGTGTTAAGGTAAGTGGGGGTGGATGAGCCCAGGGGGCTTGCAGAGGAATTTATGAAGTGATGGACAAAATAAGCTTAGTATAGTGCTCCTGAGTGGGACACAGGTTAACGACAGGGGTGAGAGAGAGAGCTTATGGCTGTAGAAGATTAACCGTCTGTTGTCTCACGTTCTCTGCCTTTGTTTCCAAGGCAAGAAGCCCTCTCAGATTTCCAGGGAGTCATGAGCCGTTTTCTGAATGTCCTACGAAGCTGGCTGGTTATGGTGGCCATCATAGCCATGGGGAACACACTACAGAGCTTCCGAGACCACACCTTTCTCTATGAAAAGCTCTACACTGGCAAGCCAGACCTGGGTAAGAAGTCAAAGAACTGCATCTTTTGTGGGAGTGACCGAACTTGTGGTCTGTACGTGAGAATAACTCACTAGGAGACAGAGAAACAAACAGAGTGCAGGTGCCCGTTTCCGTCTCCACACCTATTTCTTGAAACTTTCACCCCCTAGGTAGCGCCCAGGCATGTACTTTTAATAACTATCTAGGGGATTCTGATGCTGCTTAATCTAGCCTTTGGCAGCCACTAGAGTAGTAAACTTCATGGGTAGCCCTTGGCCCATTTTTCCCTCCAAAGCATCTCTGAATACCTTCTCATTCATTTTACACTGCCCTAGGCAGTCTATTAAGCATTACAAGGGCAAAGGAGGAAATAGAGTTACTTGGTGACTCTGTGAAGCCCCACTAGAAAACCATAAAAAAGCTTTTCACGTTATCACAACCATCTTCAGAAATCACGTCATGGCACACACGTGGTTACATTCCACGTTGCAGGTGGAGAGTTACTAATCCAAGGTCTCCCCAAACCGGAACATAGTCCCTGAGAAGACAACCCAAATCCCTCCAAGTCTGTCTCCCAAAATGAAACCTCAGAAGGTCACGGTGGCCTTTCCCAGTTTCCTTAGCCTCCCTACTGAGAGCGTTTTCATGGTTCAGCTCGCACTTCTTGCGCTTGCACTGACGTGTGGGGTGCTTTGAGCTGCAGCGTGGTTTCCCGGCAGCTGACAGTTCTGTGTCACATTTATAGCTAACCCAGATTCAGGCTCTGACCTAGCTCATTTTTCTGCAGCGTCTAGGTACAGAATGAAATTAAGTAGGCTCAGGCTCATTTCGAACAACGCTCAAATACAGCAGGAGTAGAGACCTGGAAAGGGGGCCAAGACAGTTTCACCTTTTCACCCTCAAACGCTGCCCTCAGATGGTCCAGGAATCCCATATAGATTCACAGGATTTTAGAGGTTATCTGGTCTAGCCCTTTGAATTTAAGTTGAGACAGAGAAGGCCAGGGGTCATGTGACTTGCTGAAGGGCATAGAGCTGAGCAAAAGAAGTATGTGTGCATGCGTCTGTCTGTCTGTCTCTTTCCAGCACAAAAGTAGAGACTGCCTCCTGGTGACCTGGGGGCTGTCATGGTTCTCTGCTGATCATATCAGTACTGTGGGAGAATTTTACCTGATGCCTCAGCTAGTTAGGGTTGGTGAAATATTTCACTTTCATATCTCACCAACTACAGAAATTTCCTCAGTCTTTTCATCAGAAAAGCTATCAAGTTGGTTTCTAAAGAATTTAGCCCACTGGGGCTAACCGCTAGATATTTGGTTGGCGTATAGAATTTTATTCGCCCGACTACCATCCAGAGGTCTTCCACTGAATGCCTTAGGTCAGTGGCTGTCCATTATGATCACCAAGGGAGGGGTTTTAGAAAACACTTATGCCTAGGGGCCCACCTCCAGAGAGTAGGATGTAACTGGTCTGGTACCCAGGTCTTGGTAATTTCATAAAACTTTTTCAGTTGATTCTAATAAGGGCCCAGGGTCCAGAACACTGTTGCAGTGGAACATCATCCGCACTTTCAGGAGCTATTTAATGTAGCAGTGTCGGAACACAGCCAGCAAGAGCAGGGTGGCCTTGGCAAACACTACAGAAACAACGCTTTGTTCCACTACCATGTGCACAGGAACCAGCCTGGTTTGGGCTCTGTCCAATAATATGGATGTGGATTCAGAGGAGACCCAGGCACTTGGGTCTCTGAAAGACCAGATGTGGCCATCGTAAAAGGTTCCTTTATTTCTCAGTTCTCTCCTACACCAGCCTTGAAAGCCTGCTGACCTCCCACGCATCTCGTATTGCCAGACCACTCTCTGCAACATTCCCCCAAACCTGCCCTGACCCAGGCTCGCTGGGCTTCCCCAGCACCAGACGGGCATCCAGGGCAGAGGTGTAAACTACTACATCCAGCAGTTACTTGCTCAAGTGGGCTCTCTGTTGGATTTCCACTCTGGGAACTACCCTGCCCAGCTGCAGGCACTTGAAGAGGAGCTTAGCAGTTCTTACTCTGAAATTCCTTCCACTCCTTCTTGTTCCCATATGCAGCACCAGAGCCTCCACTGTGCATAGCCAAAGGGAGCTCAGACCCAGCTCCCTGCCTCCCCTGAACCACCAGTGAAGTAGGAAGAGTTTGGAAGGAACCCTAATCTTCTCCTACTCAACACTCTTGCTTTTTTTTTGCTACACAGTGAATGGCCTCCAAGCTCGGACCTTTGGAATCTGGACACTGCTCTCATCAGTGATTCGCTGCCTCTGTGCCATTGACATCCACAACAAGACGTATGTAAGGAAAGGAAGAGCCTTAGCATCCTTTTACTGTCACTCAGGTGGTACGCATACCCACTGTGGTCCTCCCCTTGGAGACCCGTTAACTTTGATGGATCAGCCTAGAATGTGGGTCATAAAAGGTTGATAGGCTCCATCCCTTCCAGGCCTAAAGAACGTAACAGGCCTAGCAGGTCTTTAAGGTTTGAAAATTCTTTTGAACTGACATAGCAGGTTGGCAGTGCCTGCTCCAGGGGCCTGCATCCCACCCCCTACTTCTTTACTGAAGAATCAGCCTTTCTTCTGCTAAAGAAGTACAGTAGTGTGCTCTTTTTAGAGTGGCCGCCCACACATACCTTATTCTCACATGCCCCCTTAAGCAGGAATGAAGAGAAATCACAACCCGTGAGAAAAGGAACCTGCAAGTAAACTGTTGTATGCTTACGCAGAGGAGGGTGAAGGAGGACCCAGGACTCCTCCGTGTTCTGCCTCTCCAGGGTACTCAGATAAGTGTGGAACAATCGCATAGCCGCAGCCTGTCTAGAGAGTGCTGTAACCACTACTGGCCACTGGAGGGGGCTCAAGCCTTGTTCCCAGCAACAGTCGTCACCACATCTAGGTGGAAAAGTTTGCTCAGGTCAGTGGCTAAGGCCACCAAAACACCAACTTCACACTAAAATATATTTCTGTCTGACCCAGACCCTTAGCATCCGGGGAAGAGAGGAGGTAATGATATTTTTTGAGCCCCTGTTATTTTGCCAGGAGCTTTCATCTCTGTGACCTTGACTACGTCTCCCAGCAGCCTGAAGAGGCAGTGATTTTCATTCCTGATTTTGCAGATCTACATATTAGAGGTGCAATTAGTTTAATCTGAGGAAGACTGACTCAAGTGGGATTTGAAGCAGGGCTATTAGCCCTGTAGTCTCTCCAACTTTACTTTTAATTTTTGTTGAACTTGGAACTGCGGTTCGTTTGTTCTGGGTTCACACGTATTTCGGGAAAGTTGGTTCAGTGTAAACAGCCTGGGGCCGGAGAATGAAAACAAGACAGTGTGCCCTGGTCTCAGTTCTATTAGTGACCAGCTTTGTAGCAGCAAGTTCCCTGTATACCTTCTCTGCATTTCAGTCTCTTCATGTATAAAATGATACTGGTATTTCTGTTCTGCCTCTCAGGGTGACTGAGAGGGAGTGAGGATTGAATAATCATTCTAAAGACCTTTACCGTGGTGAAGAATTGCTGATAGATATGAGGGGTAATATCTTTTGTGTGCTGTGCTTTCTGGAATGGGCAGAAACAACTCAGACTGGTCTTCACCTCTGTTACCCATGCATTCCCCCGCCTCCCAATACACGACCACCGCAAACGCTGACCTGAGCTCCCAGCCGTGTTTTAGCCTCCTGGGACTTTTGTCTTTCTGTGCTTCTGACGTGCCCTCTGGTTCTGGTCCCTCCCTAACTGGAAACTCGAAGTCAACTCCCATATTCACTAAATACATAAAAACTTGCACAGGAAGCATAATCAAATTTAAGACACTGTTTCCTTTTAGGGAGAGGGAGGCAGGAGAGTGGGATCAGGTGAGATAAGGATCACAGGTGCTTTAACTGATAACTAGTATTTTACTTCTTAGGAAAAAAGTACGTGAAGCAAAAATGTCAATGTCCAGATTTGATGGAGGAAGGTACTGGTTACATAGGGGTTAATTACAGTATCCCATTGTCTATCATTTTTTGTATGTTTGGAGATTTCATAATTGTAAACATTTCATAGTTTAAAAAAAAAGATATCAGCAATCCAGGTGGTCGATAGTTCTGCATCCTACCTCTTCCGCACCTTTTTGTCACAGCTGAGGAACAAGTCCTCTTCCCATGAGGTTGTCACCAGGTCCTCCATCTGACCGTTCTCCCAGGCTAAGCCCAAATAACCAGCCCACATTGCAAGAGCATCTAAAAGCGCCCAAGAGGTCGTTGCTGCTCACTCCCCATTAGGGCCCTTCACTCTGTGGCATCCGTCATATGAGCACTGACCAGCCCCTGGCCAAACACCTGCCATGTGGGCACAGGTTACCGAGTCAAGCCAGTTTGAGCAAGTGGAATATATAAGCATGGTTGTTCCAAAAGTGTCTACACTGCCCAGAATTGCCGGAATCCAGACCCTGCTTTGCTATAGCTAAGACGTGGAGATCCACTCTGGATACCTGGACCATTCTCCTTTCAGTGTAGCAGTGGACACCTTTGGGTTTGCCCTAGCAGAGAATGGATGTGACCAAGCAGGCAGGTCTTTCCTAGGACCAAGTCTCCTTTGCCTTAGCCGTCCCCACTTCCTAGGTTTTTCTTTGTGTGCTTAGGGTCTGACCACCACTTCTCCTCTGCACAGAGCAGGCAGTACTTCAGTTCTTTCTGTCTGCTCCATTGTAGACTCTACCACATCACGCTCTGGACCTTCCTCCTCGCTCTGGGGCACTTCCTTTCTGAGTTGTTTGTATACGGGACTGCGGCCCCCACGATTGGCGTCCTGGCACCCCTGATGGTGGCAAGTAAGTGTGCAACCGCCCTAGACCTCCCATGGGAGCTGTCCCAGCTCTAGCAGACATACCAGGGGTGCAAGAGAGCACTGTGCTTACATCAGCCACTGATCTTCTCTCTGCATTTAAGGTTTCTCAATCCTGGTTATGCTCGTTGGGCTCCGGTACCTAGAAGCAGAACCAGTATCCAGACAGAAGAAGAGAAACTGAGGCCAACACTACCAGCTCCGGGACATCATCTTCCATCTCAGCTGTCTTCTTCCCTCACCCTCTGAGCTTTAATTTTTTCTTTTCTGCTCCATCATCATCAGCCCCCATCTCTGCCTCCAGCCTTTTACGTTGTTTTGGGTTTTTTAATTACATTTAAAGATGTAACATGCATACAGAAAGTGTATTAACACTTATAAACAATTTAAAGAATTATTTTAAAGTGATGCTTCTGTAAATCCATCCAAATCAAGAAGTTGCCAGCACCTTAGAAGCCCTCTGTGTGCCCTTCCCCCACCATAACCTCTTTGAGGATCTCTTGTGAGCCTTCTGCCTGTTTCCTTATTTCCATCCCTTGATTTGCTTTGTGTGGGGAACATGTGGACTGAAACTCAAAGCTGCTGCCTCACCCAGAGCAGCTGCCACCAAGGGCTGCTTCAAGGGGTTGTCCACGCACGCTGGGCTCCTCTCTGCTGCTGGACCCAGGACTCCGAACCACCCGAGGACCAGGCAGTTCTTCTCAGAAGGGCTCCCCTGTGAGCAAACGTGGCTGACATCCTTGTATCTCAGATGGATTATGGTCGGAAGAGTCTGGGTTGTTTTTAGACCTTCTGGTCAGCTGTATTTGTGTAACGAGTTTTGTAATAAATAGAAAAACCCTCTGTTCTGATCAGTCCTTGCTCTTTGACCTCCCTTGCGCCGAGAGCACTTCCTCCCCCTCTGAGCCCTGGCATAGGAGAACCACAGCTTTCTGCTGGAATACACCGTGCTGAGTGGGGCAGCGCGAAAGCCAGGCAGCCCTGGCTGCCTCCAGCTCCTCTTGTCACGCGTCCATTTCTCTTGAAGTTAAATCTTCCTCCTCTCCTTCCCCCCCTTTAAGATTCTGAGGTCACAATTAACCAGTGAGGACCCTTTCTTGTTTTCTTCCCATGGAAGAAACATTCTTGCGAAAGCAGAGGCATAACACAGAACCAGGCAGCACGGAAGAAACAGCTGCGTGGCGATGGAGAGGGGAGCACTGAACCCTGAGGCGAGTGCGCCGGAGCAGACCGCTGTCCCCCAGACACAGCCCCCACAGCGTGCGGACTCAAGGGCCCATTCGTGATCTCCACAAGTGTTTATTGAACACATACTCCACGCCAGACACTTGGAAAACAGAAATGACCGACCCAGGCAGTGACCTTGCTCCCATGGTCCTTTCTTCATAGCCAGGGAAATGGACGATTTGCTACTGGGCGTCCGTGTGCTTAGATTATGGTTTGGGTATGTTCTGTAAAGATTTTGACAATGAAAATCTGTTTTTCCCTGTTAAAAATTTGACAGTGAACTAGCAGTAATATCTCTGTAGGTACAGGTCTCTCTGCCCACAGGTGGGGGTGTTTTTCTTCAATTCACAGATTGACACTGGGGTCTGGTACTTGGAGGCTCCCGACTCTTAACCATTTCTAGGTGAAAGCAGAAAAATCTGCGTTACTCACCGCACTCCAGACAGTTCAGCTGAGGTAACAACACATTTGGAATGTTCCCACCCACCGAAGTGAATGGTAGGTATTTGAATTGAGCAGGTAGAGTCTTAAAGGGGGAACGCCCTTTGACTCAGCTTCAAGTTATCCCTATTTGGTTTGGCCGGAACGTAAGTAATATGTATTGCTTGCTTCCGGATCCGGTAGGGCAGGGTGCAGTTCCATTCCTTTTCCCACTTGTCTCCTACCCTGTTAGGCAATTAAACGAGAAGCTGTGGACTGGATGGCCCATGTGGCCTAAAGTGGTTCCCACAGGCACTACTTAACAAGGCTGTCATATAGCTGCAGGTTCCACTGGCCCCCAAAGACTGGAACACACGTGGACCCTAAAGGAAAGAAAATTCTGGAATGTCGCTTCTCAGGGGGTGCCCTCTCTGCGGGACGCTTCCTACTTTGGGCCTGTGTTTCCGGCCCGGCAGATAAGGGCAAGCCTGCAGTCTCTCTCAGCCTGAGCCCTTGCTGCTACCTATCCGGCAGTGAGGTGCCTGCGGGGTTGTCCCGGCTCATCTGCCGCTCAGGTGCTGAGAGCAGTCGCCACGGGGATGGCCCAGGCTACCTACACCAGTGCTGCTTCAGCACTGCGGCCGCCCTTCTACTCCCTCCCAGACTGGGACAGGACGTCCTTGCGCTGTCCTTGAGGTTAATTTGGCAGCAGGGGGAGCATACTACGTAACCAGCTGTAAGAATTAATTTTGCCATTGAGGGAAAAGTGAAGACAAAAAGAAAAAGCGTTGACTTTGCTTGAAACTGGCTTCAGTGGGGCTGCAGTGCTCACGCAGCACTTGGCCCCCACTGGGCGGCAGGACCAGCCCCAGGCGCTAGTGTTCTGTTCTCCTTCTGTAATCGCGGAATCTTTTATTGCTCTAAATAGAATTTAAAATGGCAGGGAAAAAAGCCAACAAGTGAAAGAATAGCTGCAGACAGTGGTAAGCATTCTAGAAAATAGCTATTGTAATCAAGAAGGGGAGGGGAGCGCCTAACTTACATCACCAGGAAGTAGGTACAATTTTAATTGAGATTTCAATGCCTGGTGGCACGTGTCTGAAGATTTGTGGCAGATATTGAGGGCAGAGGGAGCAGCATCTGGGAGGCAGGACAGGCTTGTTCAAGCAGTAAGATCAGCATAACTACAGTAGTAAAGTTAGGAAGTGGAAAGTAGCAGGTCAGAAAGGGAGGCAGGAGGCCTCTCAGGGCACAATAGGAAGCTTGAAGTTGACACTTTTAAGTGCTCTGGAAATTCCCTATCAGTTAAGGTTCTTTAGATGAAAGAAATAAAATCCACCTTAAACTAGCTTAAACAACAAAGACAGCACTGGCTCACAAAACTGTAAAGTTCAGGGGATAAGAGGCTTCAGGAACAGTTTGATCAGGACACAGCTCCATTTCTCTGTGATTCTTTCGGCTCTGCCCACCTGTGCTGGCTTCATCCTCAGGCTGGCTTCCTTTATGGTACCAAAAAATGGCTGCAGCAGTTTTGCTCACATCCCCACAAAACTATGTCTCGAAAAATAGCTCAGTGCTAAGAACTATCTTTCCCTTACCAACCATTGTAAGGAGGCAGGAAGAAAAGTAAGGACCTCACAGAGAGTTAACATTTCAATGGAGACCTACGTGGAACCCACCTAAGAAAGGAGTGAATGAAATCATGATTTGGATCCTCTAGGCATGCATCACAGAAGTATACTTCCAAACAAAGATCCCAGAGGATCTGAAGAGATGATGTGGATTACAGCGTATTTAGCAGACACTATGACTATTAGATTTCTTTACCAGCCCAGACTTGGCTCCCTTCCTAAATGATTTAAAGCAGAATTGCTATCAGACAAGGTGCCAGCATGCCACAGGCACGGGCATAACTCTCCGGAGAAGACATGTACAACACCTGAGGGCAGCCCATCCAAGTAGCAGACACAAGGTGGGCACAACTGGGAAGGGGGGAGCGGCAGTGAGACAGGTCAGAGGAAACGGCCTTCCACAGAACTGCGGAGGCCGAAACTGTGGGCTCTGGCCAGCGCAGGCTGGTGCGTGGCTGCGGTGATTATAAAACAAACGCTTTGGCCGCCCTTTGAGGCAGAGCCAAAACCAACAGTGGGCTCTCTCATCAGCCCTCACGCTCAGTGAGCCCTCCCACGTCCACAGCACAGAGAGCGGTCGGGGTCACCCACTGGACGTGGCGTGGCAGTCTTCCACGTAGGCTGACAGTAACCTTTCCAGCCCAGTCTTTGAAAAATAACCCACTGGGATGGTGACACCTATGTAAACAGAGGGTCACTTGTACAGAAGGCCACAGGAGCTGCTCCTCCTGCCCCCACCCTCCCCGTACTCCCAGACCGCACACCTCCAGGCCTCAGAAATGTGCGGTAATCCCACAGGGATTACCCAAAAGCCATCTCTGCCCATCAAATGACAAGGCAGACCACTTGGACAATCTTTTATTGCTTTCAAGCATCTGACTGACAAATAGAAAATAGATTATGTTTTAAAAGAAAGCAATGGATTTGGTAAACGTTTTGTTAATACATTTTAAGGGACTAAAGACTATACACACCTTTCTCCTTAACAAAAAGTGTGGCCTACTTTTTCTCTACCTCTCCTCAACCCCTAACTCACTCCCCCACCTGAAGTGTGGACTTCTTGGATTATGTACGGTGTCTGTACACACGCATGCGCGCACACCCACACCCCTGGCTCCCCGGCAGGGGCCGAAGCCCCCCAGCACTTGCTAGCACAGCGGCCCCGATATGCTGAGCTGTGGGCAGCAGACAAGGCAAACAGCACAGCGGTCATGGGTGCAGCTGCTGAGTGTACGGGAAAATGACCAACATGTCTTTTTCTCGGGAGACTCTACCCAAGCCTATGAGTAGAGCCAGACAGCAGGTTCAGCAGGAGAGGCGGTCAGCTTGGGTTGACTTAAAGGGAATCCCTTTACCTGTACAACATCTGATAAAAGGTTATTGCCAAAGGGGCCGTGTGTGCCAATACTGTCCCCACCAGAGGTGGGAGACACTCACTTCAAGCAGACTCGATTCCCAGTCCAAGGCCACCTTTCCGTCTACCCCTCTCATCTCCGAAGCAGCTATGGATTTCTCAGGGGGGAACGAATTAAGGTTCGTTTTCAGTAACTGTTACAGGAAGTTGGCTGGTATTCCCTCCCTCCACAGGAAAGAAGCACTTAGTTTCTCAAGTTGGTGTCCCGACGGAGGCGTCAGAGGTGTCCGTGACATACAGAACCTCTGTAGAAAAGGACTCCCCGCTCCAAGTCGAGCTACCTGGGTTCCCCAATACGGGCCTCATGAACATACTCAGAAGGGAGCCCCCAGCTCCCTCACACACCTGGGTGGGTGCCTCTCCCAAGTCAGTTGCTCCTTCATGGCCACAACAAAGTCTTTCTCAAGTTTATTGACATTTGGTTTGATCAGCTGTTAGGAAAGAGGGTTTGGAGACAGACCCCAACATTAGGCCAGAAGAACCTAGGCCCGGAGGGCCCCTGGGTTTGTTCCGATGGTGCTTTCTTTCCCACAGGAAGTCAGCAGTTAGTCTGATGACCCAAGAATGATTCTCTTCCAGAACAGCTGCTGCTCCTTAGAACTGGGCTTCTAAGGGTCTTGAGACACCAGAAAAAGTTAATATCCTGAATAAGCTTTCTTTCCATGATAATTTGGCAGGTTTTCTCCATGAGAAATGGAGGTGAGGGGGGAAGGCAAGGCGCAAAGCCAGGACTGACTCCACCCCTCCCCAGCCTCTCCCAACACCAGCTCCCAGAGCCTGGAAGGGGAGGCAGCAGGCATCGAATCTGCACTTGGCGAAAGGTGCGATTTTCCCCAGCTAGACCACGCAAGCTCTTGAGTGGGTTCCAGAAGCATAGGCACTGCCATCCAAGCCACAAATATTCCAGCATGTTTTCTCCAGAAGCTGCCGGTGAAGACCTCTGTGCTGGCGGGAGAGCTGTGCTGGTTGAAGGGGGGAGGGGTGCGGGTTCTGTGTTCCCTGAGTCGCAACCACCATTTCCTCTCAGAGGTGTTCCTCAGATGTGGTGGTGGGTGCTTTGCTGGTATTGTTCTCCTCCTTTTCCTCCTTCTCCTCCTTTTCCTCCTCCTCCTGGAGTTTCTACAAGGCAAAACAAGCAGGCAGCCCCTTGGGTGAAGAGGCGCAGGACTCCACCCAGGCTGGAGTGACTCCCTGTCATTGACTGTGTAATCAGCAAGAAAAACAAGAGCCACAGGCCACCCAGCATCTTCAAGAGTGAGCAAAGGGAACAAGAAAAGAAGTGCCAGCCCCTGGCACAAGTGTGTCCCTTAAACACAAACACACACACGAGCATGTACACGGGTGCACACACATACCCATCACAATGTCAGAAAAGGAAAAACCAAAAAAGCCAGCTTTCTGAGATGCCACAGTCACTACAAACCATCCCACTCCCAGTGCCACTGTCCACTCACAGTCCCTCCCCAACCCGACAGCCTACAAGTCACCTGCACTGACCATCAAGTAACTGTCCAAGTGCCACGTCTGCAGCTCCCTCTGAATTTCTGAGTACCCCCAGGATGAGCAATAGTATTATGATGTGCATGGAATGGATGCAACAAAAAGTTCTTATAAAAGCAGGATGAGCAATTGCATATATAAACTCAGTGACTAAAAATATGTATATATACTGGATGCACAGAAAAAGAGACTTTGGGACAGTTTTGCTTTGGATTTCTTGGGCAGAGATGGCACAGGATTAGAACGAGTCTTCTGGGTCACACTTGTTAGGTAGGTTTGAATTAAATATGGCCTGGAAAATATCCCGTGAGGACACTAGGTGCATACAGCCACCTTGGGCATTTGCTTTTGAAGGAGCACTCTGCTTCTTAGCTCCAGGGCTCCCGCAGTTAGGGAGAAGACCTTGGGCGCCGCACAGCCCTGCACAGCCAGCACCACTGGGCTGGACGAGTGTGTGTGGGGCCCAGCTAGAGCCTGGGTCAGTGGTGCTTCCCCGGAGAGTGTCTCAGGGCCAGTCCGCAGCAATGAGAGCTGTGGATATCCAGCCTTCCCATTCTCAGTCTGGCTAACTCTTTGGTCCCAGGTCAGCCTCGGTCACGGGAAACCTTTGTTCAGGCAACGCAAGTCAGTCAGGCAGTCTCTCTCTCTGGCACACGTACGCACGTGTACACACCCACATGTGTACACACCTGCCTCCTCCAGAGCCATTGCCTTGAAATCAGTCAGAAACACAGATTAGTGGGAATGGAAGCATAACCACCCTTCCACCTGGAACAACATGGAAACCCAAAGCAAGATTTTCATAGTCAAGGTTGGTCGGTATCCCAAACCAAAGATTCTGTATTTTTTTACCGAAACCATACACCTCACTTAATAGAAAGAGCAGTGCTGGCCAGATCTGCTGCGTGCCTGGCTTTACCTGCCTCTGATAGTGACTCTGAGTGCTAATGTGCAGGGCTCACGCACACTGACCTCCAGGGCGGGCTCCGGAGAAGGGATGCTCTGAGACAGCCCCAGCTGCCTGGAGCAGGGCCAAGCCCAGCCTAACTCTGACCTCCCCATAACAGCAAGCTGCCCCAGGTGCACGGGAGGCCCAGAGAGGCACAGCGACGTATCCAGGGACACGATGGTGGAGAACCATCCCCAGACTTGCCTCCTGTTCCCAGTCAGTGCCATTTCCAATGCTCCAAAAAGAAGGGGACTGAGCCGACGACCCAACCTTGTTGTATAACTAACCTGGCCCGCGTGCACAAGGACCTGGCTGCAACAGTGAAACGCTGGCACAACCTGCACATGCAACAAGAGGAAATGGAGGTGTGTGTAGATAGGAGGTTATAGAAGGCAATGTGCGGAAAATAGTCAAGCTGTGTTAAGCAGACAAGCGAAGTAGAAAACCAAACGTGCACAGGCATTCCCGTTGGAAACAACACTGAAAGGTGGGCTAGAATGTCACTAGGCTGTCTCTGGGCGGCAGCCTTCGCTTTCTTCTTGGTGGCATTATAAAGCAAACCTGGCTAAATCTCACATCGACTGACACAACATGTCTGTCACATGACAAACTGAAACCTCTGCAGGAGAAACCTACCCTGTTGTATCCCAGGCACCCTTCCCAGGCTCATTCTATGGTCACCAAAGTTCCACATCACTGTTTCCCTGAGCGTGGCAGGGGCGGAAGCCCACCCCACAGCGGCAGTGCCACAGCCCTCAGCCTGCCTGGGGAAGAGCATTGCTGCCCTGAGGCTTCCCTGCCTCCCCAGTGAATTCCCGTCCGAGCTCCTCCCTCCACTCGCCACTGCCAGCTCCAGTGTGGTATCAGAAGACACACAGGAAAGTATAATGATCATCATTTGTCTGCCAACACGTGTCCTTAACACGCTAAATACGTCTCTTTCAGACAGCAGTTTTGCCTTAGAAAACTGGAGGTTCTGGGGGGCAAACAGTGCCGGCACTCACACACGGGCTGCTATCGCACTGTAAGTCGGGAGCATTGACAGTACCTTGCTGGAGGACAGTTTAGCAGCACGTATCAAGGTCTCAAAAGTGTGCATGACCACTGATCCGTTGCTCAAGGAAACACTGTGCCTCAGCGCATGCGCAAAGTTTCCGCTTTCCGGACGTTAACCACAGTGTGATTTAAAACAACAATTGGCAACGATCTTAATTTCCATGGACAAGAAAACTTAAATAAATCATGGCTCACCCACAGAACAGAACACTGTGCCATCGTTAAAATACGTTGTTTAAAAATGAAAGTATGTTGCAAAGGACTAAGAAGCTGGTAAGTGTTCACAACGCAGATAAAAACAAGATTCCGTGTTTGTTTAAAAACAATTTATGTGTGTGTATATATAACATATGGATATACATATACACACACATATCCATTATACAGGGATTTGGACATGTACAAGTCAATGCAAAAATATAGCATCTCACCTCTGGATGATGGCATTACAGGGTAATGTTTAAATTCTATACACTTTTCTGTATTTTTAAATTTTTCTATAAAGAATATGTATTACCTCTGTAATAAGTTTTAGAGGGCTTTTTGTTTCTTTTTTGTTTACAAATTGCCCACTTTCACTCCTCCTCAGACATAATGGTTCCCACATGATCAGAACAGAAGGGAAACGCTTTTCTGTTGCAGATCATACTCCTGGTTCCCCGCTCCTACCCCCATCGGCTCCTGCCTCCTGACTCACCCTTTTAGGGCCCTGCTGGACATCCATTGGGTCCGGTCCTTCTATGGCCATAGCACTGACTAAGGGAACTGTCACAAGCCAGGAGAGCCGCTGCCTTAGGGCCACCAATGCCAGGACAGGACAGCCAGGCTCCCACCTGTCCTGCCCAGCACTGACCCCAGGCTGAAAGCAGCGGAGCCAGGACCCCAGAACTGGGCTCAGGAGCCGAGGAAGGGGTGGGTGCTGCTTGGCAGACTGTGGCCATGGTGACAGCTCTGAGGACCAGAGCAGGGAGGCCAGGAGAAGAGAAGGAAGCCGGAGAGGAGCCCGGGAAGGAGCGGCAGGGAGGCAGTGTGCAAACAGCCGCGGGGGAGACTCTGGTGTCCTGTCTGTGAGGTGGCTACTCTGGGAGCCCCCCAGCCCCACCTGTGCTGCCCCATCCTCAGCCAGGGACCCAGATGTCAGCCCAGCAAGCTCCCACATACATACATTCTCAGGAGTTTCTTTGTTTGCTTTTTGCCTCCGGAGATCGGCCTTGATGAATGCTGAGGTCAAGGGATCGAGAAGGAAGAACATCAGAGACACCGAGTTATCAACAGTGCTCAAGTGCATCCAAGAGAGGGACCCCCTACTTTCCTAAGGGTCACAGGTACCCTAGACCTATTTTGGATATTTCAGGAAGCTAAGGGCACACTGTCACCTCACCTGACAGAGCCTGGCGATCACCGCTGCCCCTGACAGGCAGAAGCCAATTGCTGTGGCTTTACAGACAGACCACTTACACTTGCCAGAGCACTGGCATACATCGCTCTAATCCTCGCAATAGCCCTATTTTGTAGATCAGGAAACCGAGGCTCCCAGAGGTTGGCCCACTTGTCCAAGGTCAAACAGCTCATAGCCTGGGATTCAAACGAGGGTCTTCTATCTCCAAAGCCCAGGGTCATTCCACCAAAACATAGTACTGCCTCGCAAGCAGATTTCCTAACAGGTCCTCCCCTCTGTCCTGGGTGTGTCCCCCTGATCTGTGCAATCAATCAGGACACCAGGTCCCAAACTGCCTAAGCCCATACGCAGCCTGAGCCTCATCTTGTCCTAAGGCCCCAACTCACCAGTGAGGGCTGCTCCAAGGGTGAGGAACACACACAGAAAGATGTTCCCGGGCATGGTTCCATAGTTGTCGATAATCTGGCCCTGGGAGATGGTGAAGATGATCCCAAACACCTGGGAAGGAACACAGAAGACTGGAAGCAAGCGCCCCGTCAACTAGCCCACAGTAGGGCTGAGCTGCCACAATGCAATGCCTAAACCAAGCAGGACAGGGGACAAAGAGCCACTGTACCACCAAAGAAGACCTACCTGGGCAGACACGTTGAGGAGGCCAGACGATATGCCTTCTGATTCTGGGTAGGTCAGCTCCACGGCAAACTCAAATCCCAGCGGGAGGTAGCCAGTCATAAAGAACCTGAAGGCCAGTTCACAGAAACAAGGTGATGGAGGGCTTCCAGAACAAGAAGGATGGAGAGCCCACCTCTTTCCTTAGAACTCCTTTTCCTGCTTTGCTTCTGCCCACCAAGACATGCCAGCCCTGAATGAGTAGGCCATTCCCTGGGAGGGCATACCAAGGAAAGAGATCCCTGCAAGCCAGGAAGAAGTTCATACATAGGCTTTGTACTCAGGAGGCCTCTGTACTGAAAAGCCCTGCTTCTTCTACATCCAGCCATCAGTTGCAGGCAGGGTCAGCATTTACAGCAGGGTGGGGATGTCTGGAGTGTTTGGCCCTCGGCTGAGAGACTCTGTGTCATGGGTACAGGGGCCTGTGCTGGGAGTAGGAAGTCCCTGGATGTTGAACAGCATCCCCAAGACTGTGGGACCTGGAGGAGCTCAAGGTCCTCCTTATTTTCCCCCAGTGAGTCACCAGCTGAGAAGGACTGAGGCTTGCTCTCTCTCTCTCTCTCTCTCCCCACACCCCCTTTATCCCACACACGCATGCGCGCGCACACACACACACACACACACACACACACTCATGTGCTGCCCATGGTAAATAATTAGGACGTGAAGCTGAGCAGAGACGGCTGTGGAAGGGGTACTCTTTCCTCTGCTTCCTCAGACAACAGGTCTAGGAAATTTTGACTCTAATTTCTTACATCTGCACCACACTTCTTGCTGCTTTTACATCTGTTGTCTCTCTCAGTCCTCCCAGCAGCTCTACAAGGCAGGCCACCTGTCTTCATTTACACATGAGGAGTCGGAGGCTCAGAACAGCTAAGTGACATGCCTGTGGCCTAGCAGACAGTTAGTGGCAGAACTGAGACCCGGACCCAGACTTTCCACGCCCCCATGTTGTCCTAGGCAGAGCCAAGAAAGACTCGGAGAAGGACACACTCCATCCCAACAGCACAGATGGGCCTGGAAGGTCCAGGTGGCCTTTAGAAGTGCTACATGTAAACAAGACCTCTGATAAAAATAAAAAGTATTTTCATACACTCCTCAAAGGAAAAAAAAAACCCTCTGGCCACCAATTGCACTTCTCCACAGAGATCAGTGAGAAGCCAGCAAAGGGATCAATGTCACCTCCCAGGAGGCCAGCAGCTCTGAGAGCCACGGGATGGTGCTTTCCAGCTAAACCCGTCAGAGATCAGACTTACCCCAGTGTGCCAGCGGTGACGAACACCACCCACAGGTGCCCCAGGCTCAAGGTCACTGTGTACACCACCATGCCCACCAGAGTCATGATATAGACCACCAGCGTTGTCTCCCTACAAGCAGAAACAAAAAGTTGACTCATGCACTTCTGACTTTAACAGGAGCATTTGTTCATTCATTCATTCATTCATTCTACAAGCGTCCATCAGGCACCTGCTGTGTGTCACACCCTCTGCTGTGTGCTGGGACATCTGCTCTCATAGGACGTTCTGTCCATGAGGTTGATGGACACTGAACCAGTGATCACACAGATACTTAATTACATGCGGTCATTGCTACAAAGGGTAAGACCGGGGGGGTACGCAGCCATCCTGCTGCACGTGTTTCTCCTGCAGAACTCTCTCAAACAGTATCAAGCCGCACTTTGCTGTGTCACTTTCTACCCATAGCAAGAAAGGCACAGCCTTTTCCCCTCCTCATCCCTCACAAGAAAAAGAAACAGGACAAACACCCGTGCGGAGGACTGCCCCAGAAGCCACCCAATTCTGCATGTCTGCTTTGCCCAAGATCCCATGACTGATCCCAATGCTGAGAAGTGACCCAACTTTTAGATTCTCTGTCATCCCTAATGTTCTTCCTGTTGCCACCTGCGCAAGTGCAACACAGTTTTTCCCGCTGAATCTGAGTGACTCCAGACAGCAGGAACTAAGAGAGAACACTCTCCAGCCCTCAACTAAGTGTCTGACACCAGCGAGAAAGCTCCGCTCACTCCCTGTCACATTTCCCTCTGTCAGCCCCCTCTGATAGACCATCAGCAACAAGCTGGCTTGTTGCAGGCTCACCCTGCTGGTGCCCCTCCCCGCACTTCTCCCACAGTGCCCACTCTGGGCTCCGCTGGGCCCTGACTCCTGCTTGGCCCTGCACTCCTCTCCCAGCTCTGCACATGCCTCTGCCCTCCTGCCACCCCATCAGGCCTCAGACAATGCAAGTTTCAAGCCCTCGCATACCTCCCCTGAAGCCAGAAACGTGGCCAGGGCATCAGCAAACACATGGTATAGTTACGTCAAACTAATACCCACATCTGTTGGGTGCTAGGAATTCTCTTAAGCATTTTACATTCATTTATTATTTTACTCAAGAATTATAAAAGCCCTGAGAGAGAAGTATAACTATCCCTACTTTTACAAATGCGGAAACTGAGGCTCACACTAGTTAGAACTAGTCCAAAGGCACCTACTGAGTAAATGCAGAGCTGGGATTTGAACCCAGAGCTGGGATGGGAACCCTGTGCTCCTTCTACTATTGCAGGGAGGATACTAATACTCTGTGTGGTTGCTGCTTTGGAAAAACCCAAGCCAGAGCCTCTGAAGGATGCCCCTCCCACGCAGTGCTTCAACGTGGCTGGCGGCTGCCAGCAGAGGGGATTTGTCCTTCCTCCTCCTGCTCCCCACATCTAGTCCGACCCACCCTGCAGAAAGCAACTTCGTGAGCACCATTCTGTCTCACTGACCCCACCGGCTCATCCTTCACCAGATTTGTTCAATCACAGCTTCATCTTAAACCACTGGCCCATCTAGAAAAACTACCTGCAGTTCTAGCCTGTGATAAATGGACCTGACCACCCGATTCCAGCCTCCAAACCAGGCAGGACAAATCTGGGAGCCTCAGGGAGAAAAGAGCTGGCACCCCAAAGACCAGATTATAGTTTTCACTCATCCTGTCCCTGCCTGGGCAGCAGTGCAGGGAGTGTCTCATGCTGACCACAGGATCCAGACATCGAGTGACACAGAGGAACTGGTGACGTCTAGGTCCCGAAGTGTCCTCCTTAGCCCTTCCACTGCATTTTCATCTGCATCATCTGCAGCCCACATTCCAGCCTAGCGACATTCCAATGCCTCCTTCTCCTGCCACAGAGCAAGCCCCAGAAACAGAAACAGTGCTGTGCACTGGTTTGGAGAAGGCCAGTCCCCACCGCTCTTGCATGTGGCTGAAGCAAGTAATTGACAGATGACAGAGACGAGATGGCAGCCAAGCTCCAGCAGCCATTAATTAAGCCACGCCAGGCCCTCCAGCATGTTCCACAAGGCAGCCACATCCCCGGGGATGGCCCCAATTGGCCTTCGACTAGGGCAGCCACAGTGAGACCTAGTCTGAGCAGAGCCTCACAGAAGTGGCTTTGTGTGGCAGAGCACAGGTCTGCTGCTGTCTGTCGCCTCCAGACACTGGGGACTTCGGAGGCATCAAAAAAGCAGCCCAGAACACTGTCCCACCCCAGGGCAGGACAACCCTGGCAGCTGCCCCACTGGCCAGCATTCATTGAGCACCCAGTGCATACAGAGCACTAAAAAGATGCAGTAAGAAGAGAAGGATATTGGGCCTCTGTTTTTGCCAGAGCCTTTTCTCGGAGCCTGGCTCCCGAATTGAGGCAAACTGAGACAAATGCAGATGAAGGCAAGTGCCTCTCTGGAATTGGCATCCAGGATGGCAGAGCCCAGGAGTCTGTATTTTTAACAGGCATTCTGGGTTGGTCTGGCACGTGACTGCACTCAAGTCTCAGAAAGACCACTCTGGGCTCTCAGAAACGCACTGAGCATTCAGACCCAAAGCACATCGCACTCTTTACCAAGAAGGTACAAGCAATTACAAGATAATAGGCTGCAAACCAAAGCACAGAGCACCAGGGTGAAACCCACACGCTCTGAGGGAGCCATGAGAACGGGCCAGTGAAATCATCCCTCCTTCCACTGTCTGAGGTTTCCCCGAATGTTCCAACTGCTGGCATTTTTTCTACATTCATTTTCACTTCTCCCCCATCGACCTCTCCTATGTCCTCTCCTATGGGGCGGGGAGGGTACTGCGCTAGGCCTCATGTCCTTTTTCTCTAACCTCCTTAAGATCCCCCACGGGGTGGGTATTGTTTCCCTTGTTTTATAAATGCGGAAACTGAGGCCCCAAGAAGATCAATTTGAACTGCCCACTTGAGCACTCAGCTGCCGCGTCCACACCTTTGGAGCCATATTGCTAGTGAATATGTCACTTCAAATTGAGCCCCCCAATTCTCAGTCCAAGAGGAAGGGTCACTTACTTGTAGGTTTTGGACCTATCCAGCCAGATGCCTGAGATCATAGCCCCAAGCATTCCTGCAATGACAATGGTCAGGCCTATTCTTCCAGCGTTCACTTCTTCCCCCTGGGAAAGAAAACCACAGCCCACAAAGATCAGCCAGTGACAGGACACAGACAGAGCACGGTTACCGTGAGGTGAAGGGGCAAAGGCAAGGAACCCTGGCTCCATGAGAGCCGGTTCTCAGAATGTATCGGGGCAAGACAGCCTGTAAGAAGCTGCCAATGGGGAGAAAATCCTAGAACAGATGCTCCTCCCAACATGTTCTTAGAACCCCAGATGTCTGTGTTTGGTACTGGATGCTGGAGTGAACCAAATTCTGTCCTTAGAACCACTTTTAGGTAGAGTTTTTTAAAACATGTAATCCTTAAGCAACTCTTTTGTCTTATTTATCATTATTCCCATTTCACAGAAGGGGAAACAAATACGCATATCCAAATCCACCATACTTTGGTTTTTGGAGCTATCGGTGCTGAAAGAAATAGTAAAATAACAGTTATATATTTTTTGAGCCCTTATTATTGAGCCAGGCACCATGCCGAGGATTTTACATCATTATCTCATTTAATTCTCATAATTCCCCATCATAAGGTTAGGAATCAGTATTCCCCATTTTTCACATGAAGAAACTGAGGCACAGTGAGAGAAACGTATTAGTCCAAGGTCATGAGGCATTTAAGTGCAGAGCTAGGATTTGAACTCAGACCTGCCAAACTCCAAAACTGGAACACTTAGCCACAGCGGCTGCCTCTGTGGCCGTGAGACCCTTCCCCTTCACGAGGAGGCTGGACTTGGAATTCCTGAACCCAAGCCACTCAGTATCCCATTCCCAGCATCCAGCCCTCTCTGGTTCTGGAAACATTTACAAAATACTTTCAGTTGAGTAACTAAGAGTCCAATCAAAATTAAACACTGCCCATATTTTACAAATTAAATATTTCAGATGCAACTCTCCACATATGTTTACCTACTGTGTTGCTAGGCACCATGCTATGCAATTTATGAGTATATAATAGATATGAATATATAGACACACAATATTATTTGCTTTCTAATCCTAAACACAACCTTTCAATAAGTAATTATGCTCTTTTGCAGAAAATAGAATGAGAGCTCAGAGATGCTAACTAGCTTGTCACACAGTTTAGTGCCACCAGAACTAGGGTTGAGAGCCTCCAATCCCATAAGCATGCCACCATACCACACTGCCTAGAAGTGGGAGACCCAAGAGTTAACCACTACCCCAGCTCCTGCTGAGATAGACCCAGAAACCTCAGCCTCTCCAGGCCCAGCACACCTCCAGGCCCCCTTACCGGATAGTGCAAGATCACCATGCGGTTCAGCAGAGTGGACAAGGCATAAAAAGCCCCGGTATTCAGACCTATGGAGGGAGGGAGAAACACACAGCATTAGGGTTGGCCTTCTGCTGGGGCCACGGCTCACTTCTCCCAGCGGTTTGTGGGGTCAGAAATCCTCATCGTCATTGCCACTGTGAGTGGTGTCCTCAGAGAAGAAAAACCCAGGCAGTGTGACACTACTCTGCAGTTGTTCTCCAAGAAATAGTCCAAAACAACCAAAAGTAGCCATTTCAACCCATTCTCAGCTGCACGCCACTGCCCTCTGCTCCCTCTAACCCTGCTCTGGGAACACAGGAAAGTGTTACTCAAAGGTCAGAATCATCAACATTCCTCTCTTAAGCCTTGGTTAGACCTATGTGGTAAGCAGAACTACTGGACACCTTCCACCTCCTCCTAATGAACCAGCCCCCCTGCAGACTGCTCCAGACCTTTGACCCCTGACACCACTCCCTGTGCAGGTGGTTTCTCACCTCTTCCCCCACCCCTCCTTCAGCTTTCTTCTCAGAGTCAATGCCTCACACAAAATCTTACATTTGAAACCTGGAAGGACCCTAACGAACATTTCGTTGCCTCTCCTAATTCACTGACTTATTCGACCAATAAATGGAAAACCTAGAATACACTATAAGAATCTGTGGCTTTAGAGAATGAGATCATTTGCCCAAAGCCATAGAGTTAGTAACTAAGATGAGACTGGAACTGACCCAAAGGAGAAAGGGCCTCCTGCTCTCAGTTCCTAATAACAGTGATGATGATGATGATGGTGATGATGATGACGATAACGACAGCAGTCCATACTTACGTACTAGACCCAGTTCTAAGCACCTTACAATCATCCCAACAACCCTAGAAGGCACGAAGTATTATCATCCCTAGTTTACTGATGAGAAAAATGCACAGTTTCAAAACAAATACACCAGGAGACATTTTAGTTTTGACTAAGCATTGAGGCTCACCAGACTACCAACTGGTACACTTGACATGAGATCCACTTAGAAGGGACACAGCTCTCAGACAGGGCAGCCTTAGGAGTTCCTCTTCAGCAGGACCAGTCCACCGAGCCATCAAAAGCTATTCTCTTTGGCCCCCAAAGTAATGGCTCAGGTGCAGGAAATAGTGGCCACGGCAACCACCCTGGTTTAACACCTGAAAGGAGCCACTATTGCTTGTAACAACTCCACAGGCATAGCTTCCATGGTCCCCACAAAGGACAGGACAGTGAAAGAGTCACCATACTTCACAAAGCACAAAGAATGGCTTCTTACCAGTTGTGAAAAGGTCTCCCAGTCCAGTTGTAGTCATTTTTATCACTAGAGGTCGTTTTTATCATAAGCAATGTTGAGTAGTGCAGCTGACTTACTCCCTCCATCAGGCTCCCAGAGGAAGGAGATACAAAGTTAAGTGAAGGTCAAATTCTCATGCAAAATGAGAAAGGAAGTTTTGCTTACTATTCCCACAATCACACAGGTAGTAAGTGGCAGAGCTGGACTTGAACCCAGACTGTGTGGCTCTAGAGTCCTTGCTCTTAATCACTCTGTTGTAGACCCTTAAAAAACATGGTTCTTATGCATTTCCCCAGCTCAGATTACTGAAAATTTCCTGGAAGTCCTGCCTCTCCCAGCAGGTCACCTCAGGAGTTCAACAGAGCTGGGTTCAATGCCACCTCCTGAGAGGCACAGGGCCACAGGGAGTCAGCAAACCAAGCAGTGCCAGCGAACACCGCTACAGCTGCATGACAGACCAATGGCCATGAGGGCTTTGTCAACATAGAAATGTCCAAACCTGTTGAGAAGACTTATAAAAGTTTACTGGAGCCAGAGAATATGCCTGGAAGCAAGATTTCAACAGACTGAGAAAAATACACCAGAAAAATAACGGTTTGCAGTTTGTTTCATGCACGTGAGGCCAGGAGAGAACATAAAGGAGGGTACATGAAGGTGGGGAAAGCAAGGCAGTGACTGGATGCCATGCAGGGGTGTCCAACCTGTGGCCCGCAGGCCACTTTCGGCTCAGGATGGCTATGAGTGTGACCCAACACAAAAGGGTAAATTTACTTAAAACATTATGTGATTTTTTTGTGACTACATGTCGCAATGTATTTAATGTGTGGCCCAACACACCTCTTCTCCTTCCAGTGTGGCACAAAGAAGCCGAAAGTTCGGACACCCTTGGCGCGGGGTGGTTAAGGTTCTGTGCTCTCTTGAGGGTGGTCACACCATGGAAGGAGGGGTCTGAAAAGTTGGTCAGGTAGTAGAAGGAGCCATCTGAAAGGGGGCATTTCAAAGGGGTGCTAACTGAGATGCACAGAAACACAGACAGGGCTTGCCTAAGGCAAAGATAGGCCTTGTACTGCAGAAATTATATGCCTGGGCGTGACTATCCATCGAGACCTACCCCAGTTAGGAATTTATGATCAGATCACTCTCTGAGATTACTTTCCAGAGAGCCCCTTTTTTTGTCCACAACTTTGAGACTTTCAGCAACTTCTTACACAACAAGTACAGCCAACTAACCTTTACACCATACACCCAGCCACTTGGAAATTCCATTCCTGAGTCAAGAAGGCCCATAAAGAGACACATTCCTAAAAAGGGTGTTGGGGTGGAATGTAGGCAGTGTGAAGAATGAAAGCAACCCCTAGTCCTGCTCCTCACACCTCTCTCAGCCCCTCTTGGCCTCTGGTCCGAGCCTCACGCTGTAAGGGGCAAGAAAACACTCAAGTCATGCTCAGCTTCAGGTGCAACTGCCACTCTCAGCTTGGGCCCAACAGGAATGAAGGAGGAGGGCGAAGTCCACAGAAAGCACAGGGAGATTATCCTGGAGTGAGGCAGGATAGAAAGAAGTTACGGAAAGCTCCTGACAAGTGAAATGAGGAAGTAGGAGCAGACACCTCAGTCCAATAAGCCTCTAGGTCCTTTCATTAGAGCCCCCACCTCCACACATGATCAAGGGGAAACAGTTTATGGCAGGAAACTCCTGTAGTGGCCGCAGAATTCAACCAGGACTGGCTAAAACCAGATCAATCCAAGATGGAGGAAAAATTGATGAGAGAACAACCCCAAAGCTCATTATACCATCATTATAATGAAAACTGACGCCACAAGCAGAAGGGGGGCTAAAGGGGATATAGCATCATGATTCCTCTGGAACAGACCATATTAGGGAGAAGACCCCCTCCCAACCAGAAGGTGGAGACAGAATTTGGCGTCATGAACACCGTGACACTTCAGAATGGACACCATGTGACTTCCGGCTTTTCCCAAAACTAAAATCACCTTTGAAGGGGAAGAGATTTCAGACTGTCGATGAGATTCAGGAAAATACAACAGGGCAGTTGATGGTTATTTGGAGGACTGTGTTAGGTCCTAAGGTGTCCAATTTGAAGGGGACTGAGGCATCCTTGTCCCATGTACAATGTTTCTTGTATCTTACATATTCTTCAATAAATGTCTCTATTTTTCTTATTGAATGACTGGATACCTTCTGGACAGACCTCATATAAAAATCACAAGAACTGACTGACCCAGTGAGCAACTCACTTGCAAGCCCACCTGCATCCACTCAGACGTGTACTTCTCTTTCACAGCAACTGGGTGCACAGCAGCTTGTCCTGGACTCACCCCCTGACCCTGTCTCCAGAAACCCACATCCTTGCCTCCTTCTCCACCTAAGTAACATTTGCTTCCACTCTCACTCAGACTTGTTCTTGAATTCTTTCCTGCGTGAGTCAAGAGCCTGGAGGTCCTAGAATGTGCTGGGGCAAAGCAGCCCCAGCTCGGAGCTCACAACCAGTCCAGAGACAGGAGGACTGGGAACAAAAAAAAAAAAAAACCCCACCTCAAACACCAGTGCTTCTATGACCCTGAGAAAGGCAGAGGGAAGCAGAGTCCTGAGCTGGTTAACCTACATTGCTGAAGCTGAGCACTTACGTGGGGGCTCAGTGGTTTAGGGAAATTGGTTCCAGATCAGCAACCACCTGAGGATTTGTAAGAAATGCAGATTCCTGACACCTCCCCAGACCTATTGCAACAGAAACTCTGGGAGTTTTGTAATCTGTGTGTGAACAAGCCCTCCAGGTACTTCTGAGATGCTCAAGTTTGCGACCCACTGGCTCAGCTAGACCAGTCTGGTTTTTCAACAGCCATCCCCCAACCCAGGCAGCCAGGAGACTGAATCAGGGCTTAGGCAGAGATGGAGGGTAGGGGTATGGAGCGGTATAGGGGCTCACCCTGGAGGGCTGCTATTCTTTCCAAATGTTTCTACAGAAATTAGAGATTAGGAGCTTATGTATGATCTCTGAATCCCTCTGTAGTGTGGATGTCCCTCCTCATGTCGTTGAAGGTTCCAGACTAAGTGAAAGAACAAGTCAGCTCCACCACCCACACCACGGGGTTCGTCGTCCCACGAGAAGGGCAGGAATAAAGCACATGCTCTGCCCTGTGTTTGAGTTCCTTGTCGCGGGAATACAGGTTCCTGCACTACACTCGGGTGTGACTAGCCCAGCAAGTGAAGCCTGCTGGGTGAGGGCCTATTCCTGTGAGAAAATGTGATCTTCCCTGAAAGGCCGTGTCATTCCTGGTATCAGTCACCAAAGTACCAGTCACGGAGGAGGCAGGCTTTGGGAAGGCAGAAAAGACTCATCATCGCTCTAAGTCTCTCCTCTGTCAAGAGCAGTGTTTTCAAACTGTGGTTCGGAGACCACTGGCATTAGAACTTCTTAGAGGTCAAAAACACAGATTTGTGAGCTCTGCCCTGGGCTTACTCTATCTGACTCTCCTGGAATGGGGCTAGGAATCTGCCTTTTAACAAAAAACAAACAACAAAAAAATGCTGAACATTTCTTAAACTCTCTGGAGTGTGGGAAGAAATGACCTTGGGAATACCAAAGATCAATGGCCAGGCCCAGGCTCCAGGTGGTGGGGCTAACATGGAGGTAGCTGGGGTGGGAAGGGACTTCGAGACCATGAGAATCACCCAATACACACCTACTTTAGAGGTCCTCAAACCAGAACTGTCTAGAATGTTTGTGAAAAGCAGATTTCCAGGGGCAGACCCAGACTTTCTGAATTTTAAATTCCAGATGAGAGGCATGGAAATCTACCCACACATTCAAATTAGGCACTCAGGGAAATTTTATCATTAGGCAAGCCTGGGGAACATGGACCCCAGATCCTATCTCTATGTTCTGGTCACTCTGTGCTTACTTTCTTTTCTTTTTTTTTTTTTAATTTTTACTGTTATTCAATTACAGTTGTACCCCTTTTCTCCCCATCCCTCCACCCTACCCCCTCTGTGCTTATTTTCCTTTTGTCCTTCCTGAACTTGTAGTAAATGCTTGTTTTAAGGGGCCTGCATGACCTCAGCAAAGCTCCAGGGAATCACAAGGATTTCATACCCACTCTTTTTCCTTCTCTTTTAAAAGATCAATAGCTCTTTTAAATTATATTGTATTGTTTATGCTATTACAGTTGTCCCAATTTTTCCCCCTTTCCCCCCTCCACCCATCCTCCCCACTCCCTCAAGCAATCCTCACACCATCTGTCCATGTCCATGGGCCATGTATGTATGTTCTTTGGCTACTCTATTCCCTATGCTGTACTTTACATTCCCATGACTATTCTGTAACTATCTATTTGTACTTCTTAATCCCTTCACCTTTTTCACCCACCCCCGTGATCCTTCTCCCATCTGGCAACCATCAAAACGTTCTCTGTATCTATGATTCTGTTTCTGTTCTGATTGTTTATTTTGTTTTTTAGATTCAATTGTTGATATGCAATTATTGCCACTTTCCTGTTCATAATTTTGATCTTCTTCTTAAAGAAGACCCTTTAACATTTCATATCATACTGGTTTGGTGGTGATGAACTCCGTTAGCTTTTTCCTGTCTGGGAAGCTCTTTATCTGTCCTTTGTTTCCAAATGATAGCTTTTCTGGGTAGAACTATTTTGGTTGTAGGTCCCTGCTTTTTATCACTTTGAATATTTCTCACTAATCCCTTCTAACTTGTAAACTTTCTTTTTAGAAACCAGCTGACAGTCTTATGGGAGCTCCCTTGTATGTAACTAACTGCTTTTCTCTTGTTGCTTTTAAGATTCTTTGTATTTAACCTTTGACATTTTAATTACAATGTGTCTTGGTGTGGGCCTCTTTGGGTTTATCTTTTTTGGGACGCCTGCACTTCTTAGACTTGTATGTCTATTTCCTTCACCAAGTTAAGAAATCTGCTGTCATTTTTTCAAATAGGTTTCCAATTTCTTGTTCTCTCTCTTCTCCTTCAGGCACCCCCATGATGCAAATGTTGGTACATTTGAAGTTGCCCCAGAGGCTCCTCATACCCACTCTTCAGCCAGGGAGATTTTAAGGGAGCACAAAGCACCCTCCCTAGGCCCATGTAAGTGGGGCAATGGTGAAGCCCTTCAGAGGCCCAAGGAAGGTATCCTCGGAACACACATTGAGGCTCTGAATTCAGATGCTCAGCTCTAGAAGAGTATTCAGAAGCAATGTAGGCACCCTGGCTGATGTGGCTCACTTGACTGGGTGTCATCCTGCAAGCTGAGGGATGGCTGGTTCAATCCCGTCAAGGCATGTACAGGAGGTAGCTGATTGATGATTCTCACCCTCTCTTTCTCCCTCCCTTCCCTGCTCTAAAAACAAATAAATAGCCCAGGCTGGTGTGGCTCAGTGGACTGAGCACTGGCCTGCAAACTGCAGGGTCACTGGTTCGATTACTAGTCAGGGCACATGTCTGGGTTGCAGGCCAGGTCCCAGCAGGGGCCTTGCAAGAGGCAACTACACATTGAAGTTTCTCTCCCTCTCTTTCTCTCTCCCTTCCCTTCTCTCTAACAATAAATAAGTAAAATATTTTTTAAAAATAAAATCTTTCTTAAAAAAGAAGCAATGGAGGCAAGGCTGGGGATAACAGGGCAAAGTATCCCCTAAGAACACTTTAGAGGAGGAGAATTTTCAACAATTCTTTTTAACAAGGCAATCATTACGCCATCACCATTGATGAAAAGAGAATAGCGGAGGCCATGTGAAAGCAAGACTTAGAGACACGAAAAGAAGGTGGCAAAAGAAGGTTCTTTTCTTCACCCCACCCCCACTGCTGATATACATCACAAGACCTGCCCTGCCCCCAAAGTCTGTTAGACCCTCTGAGGATCTGGTTTCAGGCTGTATCTTCCAACATTGTCCAACTTGGAGGAGGGAGGTATTTTATTAGAAGAGAAAGCAGTTTCTTCTTCTTGTGACAGTTTGGCAACACCAAGCATAAACCCATTTCTGCAAGTCCTCCCCTGTAAGTGGGCTGCCAGACTGAAGAAAAAGTGTTTGTTTTTATCCTTAAATAAATAGCATACCTGGCTAAATTTGAATTTCAGAAAAATAAGTAATTTTTTAACATAAATATATCCCAAATATCACATGGGACATGTTTACACTAAAAAGAATTCATGGTTTATATGAAATTCAAATGTAACCTGATGGCACTTACTTCATCTCACAAGCCTACCTCTAAGGGGTGGTGGCCAGAGCCTCTAGGGGAATCCGTCCAAAGCCCTCAGTGTATCACCTCACCTCAGCTCGGGGTGGCTGTCTCAGCAGCTGGGAGAGCACTGGAAAACCACTACAGATACAACACTGGGCATCCCACCAGCTGCACAAGAGCTACTCACTACTTGGGGAAACCTAGTTCAGCCCGAAGAAAGAATATAGGAATCAGCGCATTAATCAGTGCAACAGCAGTGTGGGTGAATGCAGTGTATTTATTTGCAATTAATTGTAAAGCTTTCATTTCCACTCAGAGAACTTCAACGGGAAGCAAATGTTTTTACTATTTTCTGAGGGCGGTGGGAGTTAGAAGGACAAAAGATGGGATAAGGTGGTACACTCAGGAACTGACAGAGTAGACACCCAAACTCAGGCCTCCCACTCCTTAGGTGCAACTCTGAACTCACTGGTCCGGCATTTAAGGCTCTTACTCCTAGGCATGTCCACCCATGTCCTGCAAATGTATTCATGCAATTCTCTTATCTGCTAGAACCCTTGCCATATGTTGAATTTATAGAAAGTGTTGTTGCTGTTGTTTTAAGTTTGAAGCAAAGATGGTGGGAGAAAAAAGCAGAGACTCTCAGGTGGACTGCCTTGACATGACCTGTGCACCTTAAAGAGACACTAAAGCTGATGCCCTCCCATCCCCAAATCCCAAAGATGGCTGGCCAGTTTGTTGGCCCTGCTTCCAAAACTCTAAAACTCTAGATCCACACTCTCGAAGAACAACCCCCAGGCAACTGGTCTGAGAATTATATCTGAGGAAGGCAGACCCAAAGACCACGTGGGCACATGGGCTAAGAAAAAAGCCCCAGCTTTGTCTCCAACAGGCTGTGTTCTGCATGGGGAGGCAAAACGGCACAATGGTTAGAAAGATAGGCTTTGGCATCAGACAGACAAAAGTGTATGTCTCAGCTCTGTTGCTTGCCAGCTGTCCAATTGTGGGCAAGGAACTAAACCAGAGTCTCAGTTTCCTCGGGTATAAAATGGAACAGAGTTAAGGACCTCTGTCACAGATTTGTTTTGAAGATGAAAAGAGATAATGCATCTAAAGCCTTAACATGGTGCCTGATACACAGTGATGGCTCAATAAAAAATTTTTCAAACCTGTGAATAAGCCTAAGAATCATTTCCTTGTTGGCAAACAGCCTTGTCTCCAAGTCTAATTCTCTACCATGGAAATTAGGCTTGTGGTTCTCCAAAATGAGCACAAACATCGAGATTAGTTTAATTCCCTCTCACTGAGATAATCCAAGGCGTTTGAGGAAAGTGTTAATACATTCTATCTACAGAAAACAGAGTTGAATACTTCCAGAGACTCAGAAGTGAACTGCTTTGCCCATCACCCATGTGAGCCCCCTTATTATTGCGGATGAATGCAGAAATGTCCTAAGAACTGAAAAGCTGGAGAGAATGAGAAATACAGACCTGAGACCTCGAAGACTGATCTAGTTATCTAGAACAGCGATTTTCAACTTGTGTGCTGCAAGAATAATGTGCGATACCTGACTATTTTGTCAGGGGCACTGACCCCTTTTTCCCTGAGGTTGTCAAATAAAATAAATGACAACAGCCAACACAACAATAATTATCCAGTGTGAATGAATCAAAATTACACCTATTTTTGTCAGACTGGAAAAAAACATATTTTTGGTGTGCCGCAGAATTTTAGTAATTAGTTCCTGTGTGCCATGAGATGAAGGCTGAAAATCGCTGATCTAGAGCTATTCCAGATAAGAGGTCATCTAACTATTGCATGTGACCAAATCACTTAGGCATGCCTCTCCACCCCGGATGATACCATCTCTTATCAATGCCTTGGCAGATAAACAGTTCGAGATGAAGGGCACTGATAAGCCTAAAATGAAACTGTGGCACAGTTCTGGGGAAAAACTACAGGCAATTATGTGACCGGCATCAAGAGTGCAGGTGTTGAAGTCAGACAAACCTGTGCCTGAATCCTGGAAAGCTGCGTGATCTTGGGCTGGTTACCTAACCTCCCTGAGTTCCAGTCTCCACATCTATGAAATGGGGACAGAGTACCTACCTAACATGACTGTGCTGGAAGTTACATAGAAGCATATGTGCGAAGTCTTGGCACACGGTAAGTGCTGTTGTTATAAAACACACGGTTTGCGAACCTACAGAGAACCTAAGGTTGTAGTCCACTGTGGCTTCACCAAGTGTAAGTCATGTCAAACCATTCTCATTTTTCCCATATAGTTACTGAGCATGCTACGCACTTGCTGACTCTTGGTTTTAAAGTAGCTGGTGGATTAAATGGTCAAATGTAGGACGGACAGCAGTGCACTTGGGTGGATGTCTTTCCTGGAATGCCATGAGGTTCTGTCCTTCTCATCTGGTCTAACATTCTTATTGAAAGTTGGAAAGAAGAGGCAGAAACACCACGCTGGAGGGGCAAGCCAATACACCAGCATAAAGATAAGCATTTATCTTACCAACAGCCAACAAAATGAAATGAAACAGGGACATTGTCTTGCAGATTAAAAAAAAAAAAGAAAAAGGAGTCAATGTTAGAAGACGAAGGAAGATGGGTTGAGGAGTGGCTACCGTGGCAAGACTCATTTACACATGCGTGCATTCATTTACTGACTCAGCCAGTCTTTCATTCACTCATTAACCATAGGAGCAGCCACTCCAGGCCAGCCACTGCTGATGAAGAAAAGACACATCTGTAAAGAAGAAGAGACGCAAATCCTTGCACTCAGGGAGGTCACAGTCTAGTGAGAAGACAAACTTGGAAATGGAACAGCACGCTAAGAGAGAAAAGATCACCTTGGAGGATCAGCAGGCATTTGTCAGATAACCTGATGGGGAAGGCATGGTTTCCTAACGTGCAAAGGCCCCGAGACAGAGCTGACTGTTCTGGTTGACTCTAAACAATTACTTTACATGCACATTCGGTATCTGGAAGAAGTAAGATGCACAGACACATCAGGCCTCTGGTCTCCCACTCCCAGTTTGAGTACCCTCCTGGACACATCTGCACCTTACCATAGGTGATGATCAGCAGCACGAAGTTGAGGTTTTTGAAGAGCCGGATAACGGAACTTAAGTACGAAGCATCAGTGGTTGCCAAGGAATAGCTCAGGGATTGGGCCCTGCTGGGGGGATGTTTAGGCTTCTCCTTGAATACTGAAAGGAAAGAAACAGAGAGACCACTGAACATCCCTGGGGTGACCCCTCAGAGTTACACACAGACGAGAGCCAGCTCCGTCGCCTAAGAAGGAACTCAGACTCAAAGGGAAATAGCAATTCTTCAAACAAACCCTTTACAGCTGCCTCTCTTGAATGAATCAAAATGATACCTATTTTCTTCATGGTCTATGGCTGAGTGAGTGGTCTGTCGATTACTTTTTCTTCATGGCCTCTGGACGGCCGCAACCCCTGGGACCTCCCAGGCAGTGCTCAAGGATCAAGGAGTCCCATAATAACCAGCAAATAACACCTCACAGAGCACTGAGAGAGGCTCTGGGAGTAGTGAGCCCAGCTAGTGGCTTAGCACCACAGCACCTCCTACAGGGGAAGTGGCTGTGCTGCCCATGCCTCCTCACACAGAGCCTGGCACAGGGCAGTCAATGAACATTCCTGAGTGAGTGAAAGGATCTGCAATCAGGAAAAGCTCCAGAGTCCGTTCTGAGTTTCTCAAAGTCTGAATCAGACATCTGCCTCCGAGGGACTAGAGGATGAGCTTGCTCATGAGGGAGAGGCTACTCTGACAGGAAGGACTAGGGGGTGGGGGGGGGCAGAGGGGACAAGGGGGAAACCATTCATTTTATATTCTATTTTCAGTACAACTGGTGCAATCAATTTAACTGCATTGATTGCTATTTAGTTCTCCGGAGGGCATATCGGTTTAACCAGTGTTTTAGCTAAACTTTTCCCCAGCCGGGTCCAAGCAAGCCTCTCGTGGCCTCCCCCACACCCCAGAACTTCTCCAGTTAAAGGAAGCTCTGGAAATGCAGTTTAAGGTCTTGAAGATCAAAGCCTCCCCTCCCCACCCCCCACCCCCAGCCCCCTGGCTGCAGAGCCAGGCTACTTTCTTCTTGGAAGTGGTCCAGGCTAATTTCCTCCAGGATAACTTCCTGCTGTTGGGAAGCGCTCAGCCATTATCCTGCCAGTTCACCTTCCCTTCCAGGAGGGAAAAGAAAGCAAGGCAGGGGCTTACTGTCCTCTGCAACAGCAGCTGCTTGCTCAAGGCCTTGGCAACCACACACCAGAATTCAGGTGAGATCTTTCAGTTCTTTATTCAATGAGCTACTATCTGCGCTTGATAATAAAATGCCAAAATGTGGAGATGGCCTACCTCTAGGATTCCAGGCCCTCGTCTGCCACAAATACAAGAATTCAGTGCTGGGCACATTACAGTTTGAAACTGCAGGTCTGGCCGAGTAAGAGGGGCCTTGGCTGGATTGCTCTCGTGGGCTCTTACCCACCACTCTACAGCTTCTCACCTTCCCAGGAACACTGAGTCCTGTCCCGGGTCTACGACATCCTTGCTGCTTCGGGAAGCCAGCAGGCAGCCCTCCCTCAGCTTGGACCCAGGGGAGGAAATTGTCACGGTGGGAGCAGTTGAATGAGGTGACCGATTATAAAACTGTTTGACTCTGGAGGTTAAGGCCAGAAGGAAGGAGTGAAACCTTTAACACAGTGAGTGAAACTTTCAGGTATTGGGGAGAAAACTAGTTATCCTTTAGACGGGTGACGAACCGACCATGAAAGCCTCCACTCTGCCGTTTCTGAATTTATCACCGCCCGTGTAAAATCACTCAGGGTACAAAAGAGGATAGACAGTTACATTGTCCATCAATTGTATGGTGATGATTGGTATCTAGACTTGTGGTAGTGATCACTTTAAAGTGTACACAGATGTTGAATCAGAATACTGTATACCTGAAACTTACATAATAAAAGATTTTTTAAAATTATATTAACCAAATATCTCAGTGATTAAATACATACACATATAAAATTAATAGTAGTTATCAGAGGCCGCAGTTAACTTGTACAAGGCTAAATTAATGGTCATTCTTTTCTTTATGTTTTTTGTATTTTCTAGATTTTTCCATAATGAACATATATTATTTTTATATTTTTTTAAAAGCATTAAAAACATGGTACCCAGGTATTCTCAGGTGAATCTATGAGATTATTAGTGGTTGTGGGTTGATTCTGTTTTGTTCCAGAAATTTGGAGTATGGCATTGGATATGTTTAGGCTAAAATCCAATCTCTGCCACTATCTAACCCTCAGTGATTTTTTTTAACTCCCCCAAGTCCTCCTCTCTGTTACATGGGATTAATGAGAGCACCTTCACTCACAGGGTCGCTGAGGGTTACATCAGGTCAGGCATGAAGAGCACATGCCTGTAATAAATGCTCATGGAGTTTCACCACGGGTCAGCAGCCCAACCATTCATTCCAGTGAGGTCATATTGGGGAACTGTTTGATCACACTTAAACCTTTACGGAGCCACTGACAACATGCACAGCACCAGTTGGCACTGTATTAGGGGTATTGAAAACCAGCAGCGGCCTGGCCTCCAGTTGCTGTGAATGTCCACCACATACTACGGCCATGTTCACAAGGGCCCATCAAAGCCAGTAGCACCTCCCTGCCCCCCCTCCCCACCCTCCAGCAGTCTACTAATGAACTTACCAATAATGACAAGGATGAAAAGCAGAGTGGCAACACCTGCTATTATGTAGAACATGATGCCGATGTGGTAGGCAAGCTTGTCCTGGTCTTTGATATTGGGTACCAAAACAGGAGGGACCAAGAACCCAGCCGCGATTCCAAGCTACAGAAGACGGAGACAGTCAATTATAGTCACCAACAGCCAAGAGGTAATGGCACAAATTTAAAGAGACTCTTAATAAGAAACACAATCCCAGTCTTTCTTAAAACCTAAACAGGGACTGTTTCCTCCTCAAGACACCAGAGCAAGCTTTCTTTTGATTGCCAACTCAATTCTCACACACCCTCACCATCAATACCTATTGGAAAAAATTATAGTCGGGTTCTCAGTGCAGGCTGGCTCTTCTCTAGCTGCACAAGAAACAGTGATTCCTATACTCTAATTTCTACGGTACAGTAAAGCAATGTTGACTTTTTCTTGTATCACCTAAATTCTTGATTTCACTGAATCTGTTAACCAGGAGTTCAGAGACCAGCTGGGGAAAAAGTTGAAAACTTCTACACCTTGTAACCCCGAGAATTTGCTTTCGGTGAGTCTTGGAAGCCTAAAGCTATTACCACACTTACAAACATGAAAGCTTAAGTTCGTTGCATAAATAACTTAGCAGTTGACAAGGCATCTGCGGTACAAAGTTATGCGCAGCTGCACACATTTGTACACACAGGGCAGGGGCACATGCAAACTGGCTGTGAACGTGCACACGCGCCAACAACTTAAAACATCTCATATCACATCTCACGTCCGCCTTGGAATTCAAAGTCGAGTAACCTGATGGAGTGTGATGCGGGTGTTTCCAAGGTCAGAAATACCTGGATTCGGGGGTGACTAGCTGTGACACAACCCCCAAAGCCCTCTGGCACGTGTAATGCCGAAACAGAATTTGAAAACAGCCCGAGCCCTCAAGCAAGCTTCAGGTTCCAAGAGTGAAGGAAGATAAGGCAGTCCACTGTCTTAAGGTCCCACTGTTCCTTTACTGTACTTTAAGGAAACTGTGGGTAGAGAAGCAATTTGCTTTCACTCCACACTATGATGCCGCTCGTCAGCAGCCAGTCTGCTGACCATCTCGACTGCTTTTCCAGCCTGTCAACTGCAGCCACTCAGGATGGTCACTAGCGGCTCCCAGCTCTGAAATAGTCACGAAAGTCATCCTCTAAAGGCCCAGTGTGGGGTTCTTCCAATGTATGCCAATCTATAATCAATAAATCAAGCAGATCTTTAAAGCATCTACTATATGAAAACCATTCTGCTAGATATTTTGGGAAGTACCAAGACGTACATAGCAGAGTTCCTGAATTCAAGGAGCT
The DNA here is from genome assembly GCF_022682495.2 of Desmodus rotundus. NCBI lineage: Eukaryota > Metazoa > Chordata > Mammalia > Chiroptera > Phyllostomidae > Desmodus > Desmodus rotundus. The sequence continues at coordinate 116,852,278 of NC_071393.1, read as the reverse complement.
TCTAATCTAGTGGGGCAGGGGTCTTTAAAATAAAGATTAAAAGATAACACATATGGTAACACTTGTGTGTTGAAATTAAAGAATGGTATAGTTTGAAAGTTCCTTTGTCATCCTCTATTACAGCATTTTTCAACTGGGTGCTACAGGATAAAAATACGCAATACCTGACTATTTAGTCAGGGGCACTGACATCTTTTCCTTTAGATTGTCAAACTGAAAAATGACGACAGCCAACATGGCAATAACCATCCAGTGTGAATGCCCTGGCTTGAACTATAAATACATAGGTCACATAACAGTTGCATTTTATCGGCCATGTTGCATAATAAGGTTGCATCTGGTTGGTTAATTCTTGGTACCAGAAATCCTCACATGCAAGAATATGTATGTGTGTATGTGTGTGTGTGTGTGTGTGTGTATGTATTTGGAGCAAAAAGAGTAGATAATTACTATTATATTTTTGTAAATCAATCAAAATTATACCTATTTTTTGGTCACACCAGCAAAAAATGTATTTTCTGGTGTGCCGCAGAATTTCAGTAGTTAGTTTATGTGTGCCACCAGATGACGAAGGTTGAAAATTGCTGCTCTGTTACAACCTCATTATCAGAGGGCCAAATGGAGGCTTCGTGGGGTTGAGCCCGAGAGGCTATGTGGCTTGTACAGGTTCACGCAGAGTGCTAGCAGAGCTGAGATGGGAAAACAGACCTCTCAGCTCCTCAGGCCAGCACCTCCTCCACTGGGCCTGGCTGTACCCTCTGGGCTAGAAGCCTTCAGAGATGCCCAAGTGAGTCAGCTTCTCCAGGAAAGAAAATGTCTCACGTCCTTGGAGTCTTATCTAATCTTTGGTTTTGGACGCACTGATTCTTCAGAGTCCAGTCTATCTTCTTAAATTCTTAAATTGCTGATCCGGGAGACTTTGAGAGTAAAAACCAGCCTAGACAGAGGGGCAAATGCCACCTTCACAGCTGGGAGCCCGGGCCAGCCGCAGGTCCCACTGACCTCCTAGGGGCTTTGAAAACTAAATAGAATCCTGCAGGGTCACTTCTGCAAGAATGAGGAAAGTTATGGGACATCATTCAGGGTTCTGCTTCTTTCATTCCCAAAAGGACCCCGATATAGGATAACCTAATCCCCAGTAATCTTCTGCCTCAAGAAATAATTTTTAACATTTATTGAATTTATTTGGATGACATTGGTTAATAAAATTATATAGGTTTCAGATATCCAATTCTATGACACATCATCTGTATATTGTTTCCTTCCATCACCATTTAGCTCCCCTCTCCCTTCCCCCACTCCTTTTCCCCTCTGGTAATCACCACTCTGTTGTTGGTGCCTATTTTTTTGTTGTTGTTGTTTTTGCTTAATCCCTTCACCTTTTTCACCCAGTCCCCAAACTCCCTTCCTGTATCTATGAGTCTGTTTTTATTTTGTTTGTTCATTTATTCTGTCATAAGATTCCACATATAAGTGAGATCATGTGGTACTTGTCTTTCTCTGACTGCCTTATTTCACTTAACACAGTACTTTCCAGACCCATCTATGCTGTCACAAAAGGTAAGATTTCCTTCTTTTTTATGGCTGAGTAGTATTCCACTGTGTAAATGTACCACAGCTTTTTTACATATGGACATCTATTGATGGACACATGGGCCGCTTCTGAATCTTGGCTATTACAAATAATGCTGCAATGAACATAGGGGTACATATATTCTTCTAAATCAATATTTTTTAATTCTTTGGATATATTCCCAGAAGCGGAATCTTTGGGTCATAAGGAAGCTCCACTTTTAATTTTTTGAGGAAACTCCATACTGCTTTCCACAGTGGCTGCACCAATTGCATTCCTACCAATTGTGCACGAGGATTCCCTTTTCTCCTCATCCTCCCAACTCTTGTTTGTTGATTTACTGATGATAGCCATTCTGGCAGGTGCGAGGCGATATCTCTCATACAACTCAACAACAAAAAAACAAACAATCCAATTAAAAAATGGGCAAAGGACCCGAAGAAAAACTTCTCTAAAGAGGACATACGGACAGCCAGAAGACAGACATATGAAAACACGTTCAATGTCATGAGTCATCAGAGAAATGCAAATTTAAAAACCACAATGGGAGACTCAGTTTTCATTTTCTACTTTACTTTTGCCTGTTCTGCAAACTCAAGGGTGGTATCTGAACACTGTTACAATACCACTGGTCACGAGCACTTCCAGAACAAATGTCACAATCAAAAACACGTCTGTGCAGCCCGAGGGCTTTGGGAAACAGGAAGAAGCCAAACTTTGTGTAATGCATCACTTGTCTTTCTGGCTCATGCATTTGACAGAGCAAAGGTAAACCCAGAAAACTAGCAGGCTGCATCTGGGATAAGAGTCCCACACACCCAAGCCCCCACACAAACACAGCATGCACTCTAGCTGCTCCGGGAGCCCAAGAACCACTTTCCGCATCACCACGCACAGCGGGGTACTCGACAAGGCCCCGAGTCACAACTGAATTAGAATCCTGGCACAAAGCTGCCCTTCCAAGTGCTGCCTGGTCATGGATATTCCTGGACCACCCAGGGAGGACCCTGGGGCTCCCACAAAAAGCAGGAGTTGTACGTCCATACCACGGTGAGGGCTTCAGTCCTAATGGAATGGGGACAGGAACACTGGTCCAGGTCTGAGCCCTTTGCTAGGATCCCAAGCACCTCATCCCTCCTGACTCAGGCCATCAGCAAGGTAGACGCTGCTCCTCTTGGTAGGAGGCAACCACCTCAGCAAACAGGTTCTCACCCACCCAACCTCATTCCTCCCAGGCCCATCACCCCAACCTGCTATTTGGAGCAATGGGAACCCACCCTCAGCCCCAGGGTAGGGCCCTATTGCCTCATTCCTTTCCCCTAGGCATAGTCACCGGGTCAGAGCTGGCATGTTCCCTCCGATTTCTGGAAATGCCTCCCTGTCACTGAGGGTCAAAAATGTCCCCTCATTGGGTCAGCAGCTTTCCCTACAGCAGAAACCTCCAGCTTGAAGGCTGACTTCAAACTTGGTCTCCCTAGTACTTACTGTGGGGCTCACACCCATGTCTTTCATTTTATTTTATTTTTAAAGATTTTATTTATTTATTTTTAGAGAGAGGGGAAGGGAGGGAGAGAAACACTAATGTCCGAGAGAAACAGCGATCAGTTGCTTCTTTCACGCCCCCAAATGGGGACCTGGCCCACAACCCAGGCACGTGCCCCAACCGGGAATCAAACCAGCAACCTTTCAGTTCATGGGATGGCGCCCAACCCACTGAGCCACACCAGTCAGGGCCCATGTGATTCACTTTAAAATGAACCCCTCACCTTTGTTCCTTTCCACCTCGACATTCGTCGCAGACATCATCACTCTAATAGAGCAGTGACAGGCTCAGGCTTTAGCGTCAGAATGCTCTCAGTTCAAATCTCGACTCTACCAGTTACTAGACATCTGATCTTCTAGGATCAGGGCAAAGTAAGGGCAAAGTTCATTCACCTCTTTGGGCTTGTCTCCTAATCTACAAAAGGGAGATAACACTATCTAGTTACACTATCTAGCTCATTGGGTCCTCCTGAGGACTAAATGGGCTCATCTGAATAGACTATTCAGCAGAATGCCTTACTCTGGACAAGGTACTCACTCCCCGTCTGCAAGCCTGGCTCTTCCACCCCACACACTCACGCAGCCATGAGGTCAGGCAGGAGAGGAGGGCCCACTAGGACTCAGAAGACATGCTTGGTTTCCTCACTGGTTTATTTATAGCGGACCCACAAACCACCCTCCCCTGGTTCTCTTTTCTTCCTTCCCTGGCTCCTTCCCTCTGCTCTTTCTCAGCTGTCTTAGTCACCCTTGACTCTGCCCTCTCTCATTCACTCGGTCCCAGACCCCCCCAAGCCTTCCCTGGAAGCCCATGTTGAATCTAACCCCTCCCCTTCAGGCAACACCCTGCACAACACACTCAGGTGCACAGTCCTCAGCACTTCACAGACTCCCTGCTCAAGGACCTTCAAGGAGCTTGAGCACGGAAGTCCAAACCCCTCAGCCTGCGGTTCTTGCCTTTCTTTGCCTAATTTCAAACTGCCTTTCCAGTTCCATGTCCACCTACTTCCTCTATGTCCCTGGTGCTTCAGCCAGATGGGATGATTCACAATTCCAGCTTTTCCATCATCGTCTAGTCTCTACCTTTATCTAAGCAGTGTCCTTGCTGGGAAAGGTCTCCGTCTTTTCTTCTCTCAGAGACCGTCTTGAGGTCAGTTTTCCTTGATCATTTTAGCGAGGCGAAGTCTCCTTGCCTAAACTGCTCTAATCCTTTGGTTTTCAGCCATTTTTCTGACATTATCTGGTGCCTGGAGAGCAGGGGCTGACTCCATACATGGCTGTTGAATGAATGGGCTGGAATTAACTGGCGTGTCAGAAAAACATCACTTCCCTTTAAATAAGCCATGAGCTCAGACCCAGGGAAAGATGTGGTTGGAAATTTAAATCTAGACAAGACTCTCAGAGAAAGTTTGCTATTAAAAAAATGGTTGGGGGTCCTTTTAAAATCAGAGCCTCATGAAAGATAATTGGGGTGCCATAAAGCCCATCAACTTATAGGAGCCTGTACAGTATGGTGCCACGCCCCCCGAGGTTGTATTTATATGATGAGCGACCTCTTTCATATAAAACACATGGATACCTGTGTGTATCCATGCATCTCTAGGACACTAGCAACGGTCTTACAGAAGATCCATCTGAAGCTAAGGTTCACAACAAACTGAAGCTAACAGACAAATGTAGGAAAATGTTGCCATAGAAAGGCTCATTTAGTCCATGCAGAATTTAGGGGCACTAGTGTGTGTTTAAAATGCAGTATGCCTAATTTCCACTGCATAAAAAAATACCCACATACTCCTGGGACTGTGTGGCGTGACACGGGTGCACACAGCACAGCCACAAGCAGCTGGGGGCCTCGGAAGCTTGTCTCCCAGGACCATATCCCCGTGGGGGCTATGAGCGACCCTGGGGAGCGATGTCAACACTCATCGCCCCATGGTGTGGGCACTAAACCCCCCAAAGATGGGGCCACCGAGGCGTGTGCCCGTCATGCTCATCCTATAAATACCCTCCTCCCCCGGGTGTCACCTGGACATTGGCTCCCACCTCCAGCTGAGGCAGGGTAGTGAGAAGTCAGGAAAACTCGGCAAGCGGAACGGGGAAACAGCCACACAAACTGGCCGTGAAATTTACAGCAGATACAGAAGGTCACCAGGGCAGAAAGTCCCAGATGCCTAGCCCTGGGTGCCTAGTAACAAGCAAAACTGGTACTGGACCTTGTCCCCAGGGTGGCCTTTCCTCCTCTGGCATGTCCCAGTCATGGCAATTTAGACCTCTTGACCTTTTCTCACTGGAGACAACATCTGGGCCTCAGTTGTATTTCGGCTCCAGGCCCAGAAAAAGCAGCAAAACCAGGTAGGTAACCTCCAGGACCAGCTGCAACGAATAATGACCACCCCTCCTAGTGCCACCAATCAGTGGAGACCATGACCCTGAAAGGGCACACCTGGAAAAAGCTGATGAACATTCTATTGAGATCTCCCCTAAACGCCCCTAAACTCTCAGCCTTTAAAACCATCAAAACAAAGGACCCAGCACAGGGTCCAGTGCTCCCCTCCCAGAGCAGTACCTCCCCCTCCCTCCCCTCCCAGGACTACACCCTCACCTTTTCCTTCCTCCTCTCCTTCCCTCACAGCTGTGCATCTCCTAAACTCTAAGGGACCCCAGGAGACTTGCAACCAGGGGAGCAATGGGCAGCAGCAGCTCACCCCAGGCTAGCCCCTGAGCCCCTTTTATGTGACTCTCCAGTGAGCTGACAGCAACCCCACCTTGGCTCACTTCTTTCCTATAAATTTTCTAGGGAGCCAAGGCAGAGCGCTTCCTGTTGCTTCTTCTGCCCTAGGCCCTTTTTTGTTTCACTGCCCCCAGCGTTAATAAATGTCCTCTCCAAATCACCTGGACTCGTGTTGTGAAATCTTTTCTGCATGAAGTCAAGAACCCACACACTGCAGGCCGGCCCGAGGCAGACCTGCTCCAGGCCTGGGTCCTGTCTGGTAACACAGTAATTAATCCGGGCAAAATGATGCACGAGCAGGGGCCCCAGGCCCCACGTGTAAGGGGCTAGGTTAGGGCGAAGGCTCTCTGCAGGAAAGCCACCTTTGGGCCTGTGGAGGAGGCTCAGGGCGCCTCCTGGGGCTGAGTCTGAGGGCGCTCCTGAAAGCAGCAAGGAGAATGAGGTGGCTGCTCGGCCACTTGAACACTTCCATGGAGCAACAGTTTAATCACAGAAGATGAGACCCAGCCACCTCGGCTGGCCCAGCAGCTCCTAGACAAACGCCACATGCAGCAATGAGAGGCGTGCAAGTCTGTTCACATGGTGGTGTTTTTGAAATCCCCAAATCCAAGCCCTTGGCTTCTTTAAAAGGCCAACTCAGGACTGAGGAGGTAGCAGACCTTCAGAAACAAAAACATTCTCATTGATGTGGGGGAAAATCACTCATGAAAGAGGTTTGCGGATTTAAAAGGCTAAGCTTTGGTCTCTAAGAACTTCGGGAGCAGGGTGAGAGCTGGTCAACTCTGAAGTTCCTTAGAGCTCCCTCCCCAGTCACAGGGTCTGTCCTCAAAGCTGGGGCTGTGCTGGTGTTTTAAACGCCCCTGACACTGGAATTGCCGCAGTCCTGGGGGTTAAGGAAATGCAGGGAGCAGCAGCTACTGAAATCAGGATAGCCTGCCACAACAATTGGTTCCTAGGGAAGGCACATGACAGCTGATACATTACAGTCACTATGCCACAGGCACCTCATGGTGACATGTGCGAAGGGTCAGTCTAGGTCTACACGAGGGCAGATGTGATGCCTCCTCAGGCTACCCTTTCACCAAGAGCCTGGGTCACCGCCAGCATTACCACACAGAGGTCCCTCTGATGACAGGGCTGGGGGCCAATGGTCACCGGCTGGCAGAACTTCCCCAGTGACTCAGCTGGGAAAGAACGAAAATGAGGGCACATCTTTCCAAAGACCAGGCCAGCAGAGTGGCAGAGGGCAGCATGTCATTTTCTCTAAGTTTGTCATATTCGAAGTCGGCAACATTCGGAGCCCCATGCAAACGCTTTGGCACTTCCCACCAACTGTGTGGCAGCGACTGAAAGACCCCAGTGCTGCCGCCCTGCTGGACTTGACCACGCCCTGCCCTTTGACACAGGTGGAGAAACAGCCCAAAGCAGAAGCAGCGTCGTCATATGCTGTCACTCATGTGACCATACAAGTTTCTAATCCAGGTTTTTTTCCAAGTCTAATTGGACTTTCTTGGAGACAGCCCGCCCCTTCCCGCTGCTCAGGGATGAGAGTCAGACCCAGGTGGTTACTCTCAAGCAGGCCCTGGAATAGCCGTTGCAGGCTACCGTGAGGCAGAGCCAGTTTCTCTTACTTCAGGGTGTGATTCCAGAGACGGGCAGGGTGGGCCCCACATAGCTTTTTCTTCAGGAGCCAACTTCATGAGTTCCTGCCTCGTGATCCCAGAGGGAAATGAGGAAAGGAAAAGAAATCTAAACCCTGCACCAGGAAAACTATTACTCATCCATATCTCTAGCATCACCCCAACAAAGCAGCACCATCAGATCTGGCCCTGTAACTTAGGGAGGGACTCAGGGACCTACTTATACAAAAACATCTCCCAGCGCCCTTACTCCTCCTCCTTGTCCTGACATTTTCACCCACAGTCACTCCACAAGGGACTGCTTTATAGCCTCGTCTCTCTTCCCTGACACGTGAACTCCGGGACCTTTCCTTTCCTATTCACTTTGCATCCTCAGAGCTTAGAATGTTGCTTGACAACAGAGTAGATGCTCGATAAATATTTGTTTAATAAACAAAGGCTATGATACATGGTCTCCACCCCCCACCCCTGGTATAGTTCTCAAGAACTGACCACAAAAGTAAGAGTGCTAAGCTCTGTAAATGGAGAGTGTGGTTACTAATCCAAGGTGGTCCTTCCTGAGAAAGACAGGCCAAGGGGATGGCAGCCTTTATTCAGACTCTCATCTGTTACATTACCGCTGTCAACTGCTGAGACCCAGGGGAGCTGGCTGGAGGGGATATAATCCGGGACAGGTAGTTCAGAGAGAGACCAAGACTGCCTGGTAAACCATGCAGGAACTTCATTTTCTTTAATCTGCTCTTTAATTTTATTTTTCACTCAAACTGGCCTCACCTTGCACCCTGACACCCTAACTCACCCGCCTCCTTCTCCCTCGCTTTATCATTAAGCCCTCAGGACAGTGAGGTTCTGGTCAGCGTCCAGCAGTCTTAGAAACAAGGTCCTCGGTCTATTGACTTTAGAGACAGAGTTTTCAGTGAAACTAAAGACAATATTTTGGCCTTGGTTGTGTTTTAAGTCTGGACCCAGGAAAGTGGAACAATCCCGCGAAATAAATCCTTGCGATGTTGGACAGAACAACTCCATGGCTGACATCAGGACCAGATGCGCTGAGCAACTACCCACCCCCCCACCATGGCACGACCCAGTCCGTAGAGACCACGCCCCTCACTCTTTCAGTCGCCATGATTAATGATTTTTTTCCTACATAATCTACCTCCTGGAAGCCACTGGGGAGCCAGGTCTTTGCGCATTAGCTACCTGTCTCCAGGCGTGGCGCCATGCCTTAATAAACCCTTCCTTTCTTGTCTACGGACTCCTGTTCGCGTCTAACTGGGCTTTGATGTGTGATGGTAGACAGACCCCTTTAGTCCGGTAACAATGGCCAGGGGCCAGTGTGGGTTATGTGCAGGCACCTGGGCCAGGGTAGGGGCACCCTCAGAAAGTTCACAGACTTTTGCACAGGAGTGTGAAAGTTCAGGGCTAGCCATTCTGGGACAGGTAATACGGCACCTACTCTCCTCCCTATGGAGCAATAGAGGGACTCTGGGGAGAGAAAACACGCATTTTCACAAGGACTGTCTGAGCCCCGCCTGTCTCCGTCTGTCACCATGGATGACTGTCACTTGTGCAGGAAGGCTGGGACCAACAGGCCGGTAGGAGGACACCTCTCGCTCCCAGGCCGTGTCTCCTGATGGTAGGGACAGAATCAGTTCTGTGCTGGGCCACCACATCCATGCTCCTCATTGAAGGGAGGAGACATCCTAGGCACATGTTGACGGAAGTGCTGCTTTGTGCCAACCGTTGATAAAAGGCTTTCCTTGGAGTCAGAAGAAGGAATCAGAATGCCCTGCGGGACTCCCGGAGCCACCGCGTGGCTCAGCTCATAGGGCCCCAATCAGCAGGGATGCTCTGGAACCCAGAAGCTCTGGGAGAGGCTCCCACAGCCAGAATGGCCAGAGCTGATTTTGAAACGAAGCACTGACTGTAAGGGCGGGAATGCTGAGCCCCATAAACAGAGGGTGTGGTCCCTCATCCAAGGTTGCCCTTAACATGACAGATAAGACATGATTTGTGTGTATAGGGAAGTCCTGTCATTCTCTGAAGGTCATGGGGCAAGTCCAGAGTCTTTTTTTTTTTTTAAGGGCACTTAAAACCTAGCATTTACACAGTATTTCAGTTTTTGAGGCACATCCAGCATCTAACTGGAGCCTCACATCCGCCCAGTGCGCTAACCGCAGGGAGCCCACAAAACAGAGAGGCAACAGAACCCTCCGAGGGCGTGCTGTTCTCTCCATTTCACAACTGAGTTCGAACGACTTGCTGAAATCGCAGAGTTAACCTGTGGTGATGTGAACTTCGGGATTTCTGCGTTCCCATTCCTAGCCCTACTCTCTTCCCACAGAACCTTGCCGAGCCACGAGGCACTGAGCAGATACCCACCCCAGGAATACGTGGCCTGAGGCTGAGGAATGAGCCAGGGTCCGAGGGGCCTGTGGACAGGAAAGGGACTCTGTGATAAATCTGACCAAAAGTGACCTCCCAGCTCAACCTGACTGTATTACATCCTCCCTGGGCAGGTCATGGTAGGTAGTCACCCCCAGACCTACAGAAGGTTTGTCTTTGCCTTAAGCATGCCCTGTCCACCTCTTACCAAAGTTCTACCTGAACAGCGGGCCAGAGACAGTCAGAAGAGAGGAGAGAATGTCAATGCTTCTGTAAGTTCCTCAGCAAACCTCCAGCCAGTGATCTGGGCCCTGAGAATACAACTTCTCCCCCCACCCCCCCCCCACACATTAGCCTTTAGAGAACAAAATGTTAGTAAGGAGGACTGTCCACAGATAAAGCAAGGGGCTGGTGGCGCGGGCAGGGGAGGAATTGGATCCAGAGAACCAGGGAGCCCAGATCTCCCCAGGCCCCACCCCAAAGAAGGAGGGGCTCTACCACCTGCTGCTCTTCCTAAACAGACTTCAAAGGCTTTGGGAAGTGAAGAGGTAGGTGGGGGGAATTTTCTCAGGGTAACCAGTTATGCATACAAGGTGAGAAAGATTAGTAAGGGGGTTGGATGAAGCTGCATTCTTCCCCCTACCCTCATCCCCAGCCCCCTGAAGTCATGGCAATCACAGAAAATGCTCTGGGATCTTCCTTCAGCATTGAGAAGATAATGCCCCGAAGATAAAGTGTAATATCAGAACACCACTCATCCATCTTTCGGTCAAAATGTTCTCAATCCCCACTGTGTGCCAGGAATGGCCACTTCTAGCGTGGGTCCTAATGAAGCAGGGTGCAGCCAAGAGGAGGGCCCCAAGAAGGGATTTGTAATGGGGTCCAGGACTCGGGGTGTCCAGGAAATATTAGAAAAATATGTATAGGATGTCCTCACCCCCACAGGCCTGAGCCAAGGGGGATGGGACACATGGAACAGGGCCATTCAGAGCTGTTTTGGGTAGCAAGAGCTTTGCAGCTAACCCCTGGCACAGTCATTTAACATATCTATAACCTTTAACTGGTTTCATGGATGTGTTAAGTAGCTGTGGCCCTGCTTTGAGCCAGGGGGATGGGACCAAATTCCACCCAGGATGGGACTGGGAAGTAACTCCCCCTGGTTACAGAGCCTGTGGGAGAGCTTGGAGATGATTGGCTCCATGCCATGGGGCCACACCTGCCCAGACTTACTATGGCAGCCCAGTAAAGCTGGAAGAATACAAGGATGCTGGCAGGTGTAACTGACTGTAGGAGGAGTCAGAAATGGGGCTGCAAAGGAAGATGGGCACTGGGATTTAAACCTAGGCCTGGCAGCCATAGAGTAGAGGAGACCACGCGGCTCCAAAGTAGGCAGCAGGAGAGACTTTGCCGGGAAGAAAAGGGGAGGAAGGACTCTTGCTGGTGGGCCATGAGAAGGTGCCGCATGGCTTTGGATTAACTGGAGATCGCAGCGGCCACACAGCTGATGGTGCCGGGAGCCTGAATCATGGACTTCTACTTCCTTTCCTGAGACACGGTACCCCGGACTGGGCACAGAGAGAGGGAAGGATTGTGCATCTGTGGGTATTCTAGAGGACTTTAGTATCTTATTGAAGACATTAGGTCATTATTCTAAGTTTGTGTAACTTTTAAATAAACAATTCCTTTCCTTTTCACCAGTCTCTGGCATTGAGAGACGTCTTTCCTCTGGCGGCGGGCATTGCGAACCTAGCAGGTGGGCGTGGGGGAAGGAACCTCCAGAGACAGAAAGGGGGAATCCTTTCTGTAATAATTTATCGTGAAGGAACCACCCCCTCCCTCTGCTCTGTAACACTAAGGCCGACCTCTGTCTCCCTGGGTGGTGACCTGCCCTCAGCCTCACTCACCAGCAGAGAGTGGGCAGGTGGGTCTGCTTAGGATCCAGTGTATAATACTACACAGAGGAGAAGGGTCAGTCAGCAAAAGAAGTCTAGGGATTGCAGCTGAAAGTAGAGAAAGTAGCTGGATTCCAGAGACCAAAAGCATGCTTCAGTGCCTGCGTTTGGCAGGAGGGAGAACAGAGATGTGGATTCAGTACATGTGGAGGGCTTTTACTTAGAGACTTCCTTATTTAACTCTGGTGCATCCTGTGAGGCAGGCTCTTTTATTTTTTTTTTTTAATTGATTTTGGAGGGAGAGAGAAACACCGATTTGTTGTTCCATTTACTTATGTATTCAGCTGTTCACTCTTGCAGGTACCCTGACCCAGGAGGGACGCTGCAACCCAGGTGTATTGAGACAACACTCTAATCAATTGACCTACCTGGCAGGGCCAGGCTTTCTTGTGACAGTAAGCTTGATGCCCAAAGCGGCAGGTGTCCTGCTGGAGGCCCAAACACAGCTGCCAGCAGAGCCAGACCCAGGTTGCACGGCTACCACACTGGTGTCCCCCGACTTCATGCACATCAGAACCCACAGATGGAGAACCAAAACCACGGGTTCCTGAGCCCCACCCCAAGGAGGCTAATTCCCTTGGGTCTGCCCTGGTACCCAGGACCCTGCCTTTTTAACAAACACTGGGTGGTTCTGATACTGGAGGTTCCTGGGCCTCACTTAAAAAGCAATTATTCCCCCAAGGAGAGGAACCAAGAAACACTTCTCAGCTGCTGGTTTCCAGCGGGTCCTAGTGTCCTAGGTATGGAAGGTGAGAGAGAGGTGCACACTCCTGCCTAGATCCTCAGTAGAGAAGAAATGGTCCCTTCTGTGAAATCACTGACTGGCCCCGTAGAGATCTCTGGCACCAAACAGGAAGCCCAGGACAAAGGTCTGAGGAGGTGCAGATTGCTCGAGCCGGCAGCCACCATCTAAACAAACAGCCCGTAGGAATGGGCCCTGCTTTAACGTGATGACTCACTGCTGTCACTTTGTAGTTCTCAGAGCCGCTGGGCAGCACAATGGCCTTGAGCACGGAGAGAGCTGCTTGGAGAGCCTGAAGGACTCCGGGCTATGTTAGCATTGTAATTTGGGTGGAATCAGGAATTCTAGGGGAGAGGAGAAGGGGGAAAAAAGGAGAAAAAGTAACCCCCAATCTTGCTCCAACTTCTGTGCCCCTCCCTTCTGGAGCAGGCAGGGTTGTGCATGGAAAGTGGTCCCTGGAACTGAAAGGGGATTGTGTTTACCTCCTCTCTAGAGAAGGAATCAGATAGGATGGGAGCCAAAGCAAACACTGCTCCACGGGGAGGTTCTAAAACACACTGTCGAATTCCAAGAAGTTGGGAAGCAAGTGAAATCCAGCCCTGCTTCCCATCTCCCCCTTTTGCCCACAGAGATGGTGCTGCAGCTATGTGCCCTCAGGGTGGGGCAAGGCCCCATCTTGAATTGTGTGGGAGGGCAGGGGCCGAGCTAACATTTTGTACAGCATAAAAAAGGAAAGATGCCTGGAATGAGGTCAGAGAGCAGACGAGTCCAGGTGGGGTGTCAGAACCTACAGGATGCCCTTCCACCTCTGAATGACTCAGCAAAGACAAAGGTCCTTAGTCCTGCCCCGGCCAGGTCTCTCAGTTGGCTGGAGCATCATCCTGTGCACCAAAAGGCTGCAGGTTCAATTCCTGGTCAGGGCACATACCCAGGTTGTGGGTTCGATCCCCAGTCAGGGGCGTGTAGGAGAGGCAGCCAATTGATATTTCTCATATCGATGTTTCTCTCTCTTTCTCCCTTCCTCTTTCTAAAAATCAATAAAGTAACATATCCTCGGGTGAGGATTAAGAAGAAAAGGCAAGGTCCCTAGTCCTGCAGAACAAGGGAAAGAAGATGCTCTGTGAGGTTAAGTTTGGGAATGGTGCTGGAAAGAAGTCGGGAAACAGAAAATGAAAAACGAAGAAACACCCCTTTCACATTAACACTATTGCCTTCCTCATCCCTGATGGGGCTTCCACCCTCACCATCCTGCAATCCACTTGGGCCTCTTTGATGTTGGCAGTGGGGAGCTGAAGTTCAGGGAAGGACATCCTGTTCACAGCATTGCTGGACAGAGATCAGGAAGCAGGCGGGGAGAACCGCTGTGTCCACCTCATAAGCCTGCTCACCCCACTTCCTTCAGTACAGCCTTAGGTGTGTGAGGCTACGGTCTGATGTGTGGGCCTGGGGTCGGCCCAGTGTCTATGTCACCCCGGAGACCCCAAAGTCTTTACCGCAGACAACAGGTCTCATCAACCACACACTTGGAAACGAACACCATCTCCCAGCACCCGCACAGGTTTTGGCTGAGTAGCTCTCAAAAGGGACAGGGCCCATCAGGATACTGCCTAGAAGCTTGCTGGAATGGCCCGCCCTCCCCTATTCACCGACCCCTGGTCACTTCACTCATTAAGAACGGGCTATTACCATCACCTCCTCAGGGGAGCTGTCTTACTTGCACCCCACTGCGCTGACACTGGGGCACGCGCTCCCGCAGGCTGTGACCCCTTAAAACCCGCTGCACATGTGTCCTTGAGCCTGCCGTGTGGTGACATTATGAGCAGGTAAGTGTTGGCCTCTCCTAAATCAGGAGCCCCTGCAGACAGGAGCCACTCCCTGCCTCTACCAGTGGCAATGCCAACGGCACCTGTCCTTGATTCACTGGCTCTGACCTGATAACCCTAACCCTCCACCTACTGTCTCATTTAATCCTCCCCTCCGCCGTTTGGAGTAGGCAATATTATCTCCATCCTACAAAAGGAGTCAATACGTCGAAGTGAAGGGACTTGTCCAAGAGTAGACAGCAGCGCTAAAGGTGGTGTTCTCAGCCACCTTGGGTCTGAAACACAGTAATGACTTCACAGCTCTTTTCATTGAAAGAACAAGATTGAGTCATAACCCCTTCCTTCAGCCACCAGAGCTCTCCATTACCGTATTTGCCGTGGACAATGCACACTTTTTGCCCAAATTTTTGAGGGAAAAATAAGGGTGCACATTTCTACCTGGGCATAATGATTACATGCCATGGGTATAACAATCCCGGGTATAACACGCCTGAAGACACGGGTGTGCGGTACACATAGCAACATGCAGGGAACTGAATGTCACCTTGATTCCTTTCAGGAAACGGAACCACGTTTAATGATTAGTCCATCCACTTGTAGTGACCGGTTCGCCCAGCGCCCTGAGCTGTAGGAGAGGTGTGTAGTGGCTCCCGCCCCCTGCAAGTCCCCCTCTCAGTCAGATGAGGAGGGGGAGGGGGAGGGAGCAGGAGAGGGAGGAAGAGGGGGAAACACAAACCACCTGAAAACAAAGGCCAGCACCCAGGGAACTCAGCAAGCACAGAGACCAAGGAGATAGTGGCAGCAGGTGAGCAGCGCCCAGACAGAAGGAAACGCCTCACAAGTAGTGGGGGGTTGGGGGTTTTTTGATGGGGATGGTAGTGGTGGTAAAATATACAATCTAAAGTTTACCCTTTTAACCAGTTTTTACCATACAGTTCAGCAGTATTACGTACATTTTTGCGCAACCTTCCCCTCCATCCATCTCTAGAACTGTTTCCTCTTCCTAAACCAACAGGGAACCCCTTCAATAATACCTCCCCATTCTTTCCTCCCCCAGTGCCCCTGGCGACCATTCTACTTCCCGTCTCTATGAATTTTGACCACTCTAGGTACCTGTGGTATGATCAAAATACATTTGGTCTTTGTCCCAGTTCCTGGCCCAGCTCTAAACATGTTTGGAATTTCCTGAGTGATAGGAGTGTCTTGTGTTATTCATAAGGAGCCCCTTTCCAGCACACCTGAGTTTTAAGTAAATGAGGTGGGGCTCAGGATGAATCCGGAACCAAAAGACCTAGTGATTAGAGTTTGGGAACTTCCAATCCCACCCTCCCCCAACCTCTGAGAAGAGGGCAGCTGGAAATTAAGCTCTAGAAAGACCCCTGAACAAGGAAATTCGGTAAGCTCTCAGGATGGTGAACACACCACGCCCGAGTGCACCCCAAGAGGGTATGGGAACTTGTGCTTCTCCCCATACCTCGCCCTGGATCTGCTCCATTTAGCTGTTCCTGAGTTGTACCCTTTATCGTAAACCAGTCAAGGTAAGTGTTTACCTGAGTTCTGCGAGCCATTTGAGCAAGTTATAAAACCTGGGTAGGGGTCGTGGGAGCCCCCAGGGCATAGTTTATCAGAAGTGAGGGTAGCCTCCAGCACTTGCAAGTGGTGTGTAATGGAGAGGCAGTCTCGTGGATCAGAGCCCCTCACTGCTGGGACCTTAACTCTGAGCAGCCGCAGGACGCCCCGCTGGCGCTAGAGAATTGGAGAACCGTTGGTGTCCGGGAAAAAGACGTCTCAATACCTCCTACAAGTGCACTGGAACAGTGCTTGTCCTTTTGTAACCGGCTTCTTTCACTTTGAAGAACGTCTTGAAAATCCACCCGTGTGAAGCATGCGTCAGAATTTCTTTCTTTTTCAGGCTACATAACGTTCCATGGTGCGTGCAGGCCACACTTGGTCCATCCATTCCCCCACAGAGGGCACTGGGCTGCTTTCCCCTGGGGCTGTTTTGATGACGCCACTGGGAACACAGCCATGCAAACATCTATTCAAGTTCCTGCTCCCAGTCCTCCGGGGCATGCCTTCCTACCTCCTGCTTAATTTTGCTGTAAACCTCAAACTGCACTAAAAAATAAAGTCTATTAAAAAATTGAAAAAGACTGTCCTTTCTCTCTTGAATGGTGTTGGCACCCTGGTTGAAAATCATTTGCTTACACACGTGAGGGTTTATTCCTGGACTCTATTCCATTGATCTACGTGCTTGTCTTCATGCCGATACCATACTGTCAGCGTTACTGTAGCTTTGTCGTTATTTCTGAAATCAAGAAGTGTGCAACCTCCAACCCTGTGGTTCTCTTCCGAGATTGTCTTGGTTTCAGTGTCCCTGAAACCTCCACATGACTTTTAGGAAACGTTTTTCTTTCTGGGTAGGGATTACATCGAATCTGTGGATTGCCTTGGTAGTATCGATGCCTTGACAACATGAAGTTTTCCGACACATGAACACAGGAGGTCTTTCCATTTATTTAGGTCTTTAATTTCCCTCAGCAACATTGTACAGGCTTCGGTGTACAAGTCTTTCACCTCCTTGGTCCAATTTATTCCTAAGTATTTTTCAATGCTATTATAAATGGAATTAATTGCTTTCTTAATTTCCTTTTGGGATTGTTCATTGTTAGTGTACAGAAAGATAATTGGGTTAAAACACTGCAAATGTGGTTTGCAGAAGGGAACTGGGGACTGAGAGGCACAGCAGGCGGAGGGGGGGCGGGCAAGGGTGAGTAGAAAGGCTATGAAATTTCCTATCATTTGATTGTGGTGTTTTCTTGGTTGGGCAATTGCCTGGCGGCTGTAGATCTTTGACTGATTTCCAGAGCTCCTGTAAAGAAGTGGTTGTAGCCACTTTCTAGTCTAGTTCATGTTTCTGTGGGGAGTGAGGGTCTGGAGCGCCCTAGTCCGCAGTCTTGTTGGTGTTACTCTCCTCCAGCATGAGGCTCAGTCCCAGGGTATCTTCCCGAAGGCAGTTAGGGAACTGGACTGATGGGAGCTGAGAGACAAGGCTGAGCGGAAACGCAAGATTGGGCAGGAATGGGGAGGGCCAGCGCAGGGGTCCTAGAATGCTACCCTGAAACTCAGGCTTGACTCAGTTTCTGGCAGAGAAACGTCATCGAGACAGGCAGGCTGGGCACCCCAGCCTCCTCGGCGGAGGGTTGAAATTCAAAGAACAAAAGGATTCGAGAGCATCTGCAATGGGTCCCCCTCCCTTCCACCAGGGATTCCCCCAACCCCACTAAAACCCAGGGTTCCGAGTACATTTTAAGAACCTTAAGTGAATCAGAATGATGACCCCCATCCCCAACCCAGCCTCACCCTGAGGCAGGATAGTAAGACGCTAGGAAAATTCCTTGGCGAGTGGAATGGGGAAACTGAGATAGCTAGCTGAACAAGTGGCCGAGCAATTTACAGCCAGATACAGGTCACCAGGGCGAAATCCCCCGGTGCCTAGCAAAGGGCACCGCTGACGCCAGACCTGGCCCCCAGGGTGGCCTTTCCTCCCCTGGCATGTCCTGGTTGTGGCGGTTTAGACCCTGTGACCTTTCCTCCCTGGAGATAACATCTGGGCCTTAGTTGTATTTAGCTCCAAGCCCAGAAAAGCAGCAAAACCAGGCCAGCAAGCACCAGGACCAGCTGAGAGGACTAAGGATCTCACAGTCCTGGTGCTGACCAATCAGTAGAGACCACCACCCTGAAAGTTCGCACCTGGAAAAGCTGCTGATGAACAATCTATTGAGATCTCCCCTAAGACAGCCCTAAACTCCCAGCCTTTCTAAACCCTCAACTGAAAGATGGTGAAGGGATTAGTCAAACAACATATCAGCCCACAGACGTGGACAACGGTGTGGGGCCACACTGTGGGAGTGGGAGGCGGGCTGGCGGGGGGGCAGGGGCAAAGGAGAAAAACTGGGACAACTGTAATAGCATAAACAATAAAATATTTAAAAGGAAAATATAAAAGTTGCATATTAAGCTTAAAAAACATTAAAAACCCTCAAGACAAAGGACCCAGCAGCATTTGCACGCTGGCACCTTTCCCTTCCCCCTCGCCTTCCCCCACAGGCGTGCATCTCCTAAACTAAGGGACCCCATGAGACTTGCGGCCCCAGCAGCAGTGCGCGGCGGCAGTTCCCCCAGGCTAACCCCCTGAACTTATCCCCAAGGCCCCCTTTTCCCTGACTTCCCAGTGAGCCCAAGCAGACCTTCCTAGGCTCTCTCCTGTTGCTTCTTCTAGCCTAAGCTCTTCCTTGTTTCACTGTCCCCGGCTTTAATAAGCGCACTCTCAAAATCACCTAGACACGTATTGTGAAATCTTTCCTGCACGAACTCAAGAACCCACACCCTACAGGCCGGCCCAAGGCAGACCGGCTCAGGGCCAGGTCCCTGTCCAGTAATGTCCCCTCAATCTGAAGGGTGAGCAGCTGAGTTCCCAACTGCTCAGATCTGGACACAGGACGCAGTACACAGCAAATACGTCATCAAGCAGCCCTGACGAGAACACGGCTCCAAGCAGGAGGCTGCCTTTCTGGGGTGTGCTGGTCCTCAATCCTGGTGATTTCAGAAGTCTGATCAGTACTTACCTGGGAGGTCAGATGAGAATACAGGGGCCCGGGCCCCTCCCCTAGAAAGTCTGATTAAGGAAGTCCACTTGGGGGCCCAGGCATCTGCATTTTTACTCAGGTTCATGGGTGAGGCAGAATGATCACCTTTTTCAGGAAGCATGTGTCTGGGTCCCCTCCCTAGGTCGCTAATCTCTGAGCTCATTTCCTCCTGCCTGCACACGGGTGGTGGTGGCTTTTCCAGGCAGGAAGAAAGGAGAACTGAAATTCATTTCCACGTCACCCTGCCCAGGAGTCTCACACGGGGCAGTTTTATCTGACCCAGTTTCAAAACATAGAATTTTTTTCAAAGTTTTGAATTCATTGTCAGCATTTAAAAAACGGATTTCAAAAGTCAGACACAGAAAGCCAAACAGTATACGAATCCCAGAAGAGGACTCTGTGGGGTCCCTAGAACAGGCAAACTCACGGAGACAGAAAGGAGAGCGAGGTATCCAGGGGCCGGAGGGAGGGGAGGGGAGGAGCCACTGTGTACTGGGTACAGAGTTGAAGGGATGGCGAAGACGTCTGGGGTGTAAATGGTGGTTGATGCTAACATACCCTGCGAATGTATTTAATGCCATTGAGTTGTGTGCGCTTAGGAATGGCTAAAATGCTCAATATCACGCTACGTATATTTGACCACAATTAAAAAAACAGATTTCACATAAAAATCTGGATTTCTGGTTTCTCTTCAAAGGAGAAAAAAGAGGAGGTCTGACAAGGCTGGGTCATGCTTTGTATGTCAGAGGTGGGCGGGAGCTGCAGCAGCGGCCGTCTTCAGGTGGGACGTGTGTTCTCATGTTTGCTGTGACCTCACCACACTCCAGTGTCACTTTTACTATGTCACGTTTAAAGGACCTGGCTCCCATGAGCATTTGAGGGTCCCACCCGTTCTCATTTTCGTCACCACTAGCCTTGTTCTGCTCTCCCAGTCCCTGCCTCTTTTCTCTCTTCTGCCGAACAAGGGGAGGCCAGAAAGTGGTCAGCCACGTGGGCAGGCAGTCTGTGCGCCTTAAAAATAGCCATCAATGGAAGGGACCAGGAGTTTGCCTGCACCTCCCCAAACTCCACTCAGACCTTGAAAGAAAGGCCTCTGACATTAGATTACCAAGAATGACAAGTCTGGAGTTCAAGACACCCCAGTGGCCAGGATTCTGGAAGATGACAAGGCTGACTACCTGCTGGCCTCACGACCCTGACTCCTGAATCAGCCTAGGAAACACACAACCTCTCCAGGGGTATCCAACTCATTTTCACTGGGGGCCACATCAGCCTCGCGGTTGCCTTCAAAGGGCCAAATGTGATTTTAGGACTGTACAAATGTAACTACTCCTTAACAGTTAAGCGAGAGCTCGGTGCTGCCGCCAGGTAGAAGATGCCAGGCCAGATAAAAGAAGGTGGAGGGCTGGGTTCGGCCCGCAGGTCTTGTGTTTGCCACCTGTGGTCTAGGCGCTACCACATGATCAGCCAGCCCCGCAAACACAGCCAAAGCCTCAAGGCTTCAGTCAGTTCCCCAGAGCCCATCTTTATCTGCTGGAAGCTGATTTCCAGTTGCTTCAAATATGATGAGGTTCGGGACACGCTACACCCCCAAATTACGGCACCGTGGCATATGGAATAGTATAAGCTGAAGGAGTGTGAGCAGATGGCAGAAGCAGAAAGGCTGCTCTGATCTCGTCTCCCTCCTTGCTCTTCTTCCCTGAAACAGACCTTAAAACCCGCCGGTGAGAGGCGCCCTCCCTAGACCCCGAGGAAGGAAGCATCCTTCTCTCTGAAGACGAAGGGACGCTGCCCAGAAGAGGCCTTGCTCAGTTTCCCCCAGCGACTACAACTCCTGCATACTCCTAAGCTGTCGTATTCCTCCGCGACTGTCCACCTTTCATCAAACCTGGCATCAAAATGCACAGGGCTGTTTCTTTTTTGTGCTTTTTTACTGTTAAGATTTTATTTATTTATTTTTAGAGGGAGGGGAAGGGAAGGAGAGAAACATCAATGTTCGAGAGAAACATCGATCAGTTGGCTCTCACACACCCCCAACTAGGGACCTGGGCTGCAACCCAGGCTCGTGCCCTGACTGGGAATCGAACCGGCGATCCGATTCTTCATTTTCTTAGGAAGGTTCCTATGTCACGTAACACTTACATTAAATAAATCTGATGGTTTTCTGTGAATAGGACTTTGTCAGTTTAATTTTTAGACCCAGCCAGGGACCCTAAGAAGGTCAAGGAAAACTTTTTCTCCCCTGCAAATAGCATCATTGTTCCAGACGTGTGCAGTCCCACCTGGCTACTGAACACATCCTATCGCCTGCTGGGAAGGGCGGTTAGTCTGTAAGTATAAAAAACAGGCCAATTTCTAAAAGCCCAGTATGAAAAAAGAATGTAAAATAGCTTGGTAGTAATCTTATTATATTGATTACATGTTGAAATAATGCTTTGGCTATATTGGGTTAAATAAAATATAGTACTAAAACTAATTTCACCTGCTCATTTTAATTTTTAATTTTATACTTTTTTAACATGGCTACTAGAAGATTTAGTTACACACGTGGCTTGCATTATATTTCCATGGGATAGTGCTATTTTCCACAGCCCAGCCAGCCGTGGCTTCCACTGAACTGGCTTTTGTAAGGTAACTGTATTTTTCTTACCTGGAAAGCAAACTGATTCTCTCCTACTCTATTATCGGGTGGCACTGTGCTCTGAGCAGCCCAAGAGTCCTGGAGGAAGGCCCTTCCCTTCTGGCTGCTGTGGGCTCCTCGTGGGGGCTGGAGCTGACCTGAAGATTTCTTTCAGCTCCCACATCTCCCTGGTCCTCGGACACCAAGCTATCACCAGACTCCAACACAGGCTTTCTTCCAACTGTTGCACAATAACAATGTGTCCACATCTCTCAAAACCCTACACAGATAATTATCCCTTGAAACAATAGAGCAAGTGTTGCTTAAAAAAAAAAAAAAATGCCAGTCTGTTACCACCTGTTCAACTGGTCAGAGGGAACAGGAAGAGCCTCAGCCGCAGTCTGTGAGCCTCCTTCCTTCCTCTCTCACCTCACCTCAGGATTTACTGGTTTCCTCTTCCCAGAGACTTGTGACTTGTGCCTCCCCAGCTAAGTTCAGAGCAGCAGCACCGGCCCTTTAGCAGTCTGCAAGGCTCCCAGAGTGGGAGGGGGAGGGGTAGAGGGGGCTGGGGGGCTTGATTCTAATGCTGGGAACTTCAGAAGGCCAGAGCCAGGCTCTCAAATTCTAGAGGAAACGGCTGGACACTTTTTTGCCACCACAACACTTGAGGCACAAAGGGACAAAATTTGAACCTCAGAGTCCCACCCCGCCCCCACTTTTTAAAAAATATATGCTTTATCCACATGAAGACTCGATATGGGCCAATCATTGACATGTATTCTGGAGGCGGAATTGGGTCCAAACCTCCCTCCCGCCGCTCAGTCGCTGTGGGACCCTGAATAAGGAAGGCTGCTCCATTTGCCGGCTCAGTTTCCTCCCTGTAACAATGGGGACAATTCCACCTGCCTCGTAGCGCTGAACATTAAATAATGGATGAAAACGTGCCTTGCACAGAATAGCTGTCTGATAGATATTTAGCTCCTTTCCTCTTCAATTTTCCCATGGCAATTAGGCAAAGAAGATACTAAAAGCCTTGTGGATAACTGAAAATAAATCCTCTATACTCTAATAAGTTTTGCTTTTTTTTTAATCTGAATCTAAGTGCCTGGTACAATTAAAACATCTGGTGCAAGAACTCTGAGAAGGCAGGGGTTAGCTTTGCAGCCCTCGCGACTGGAAAAAAGGTAGGAGCTACATAAAGGGGTTCAGAACAGGCCTCCCCAAGATGTGCTACTTTGGCATATGGATTATTTCAAGCTGAAGGCCCTTGAGAGCCTGCAGATTCAGGAGGACCTCCTGCCCCCCCCTTAACTACCTAGGAGAATTTAAATTGGGGGCCTCATCCATAGTAAGAGTTGTTACCAGAAATAACCTTGACGACCAATCTATAGGGCAGGACAAACTTCCAACTACTGAGTATCTACTCCTCTTACTGTCCCCTGAAGGCCCCTCCTTCCCCTCTGAAGGCCCAAGGCATCTTACCTTAGTCCTAAGGATGTCATATAAACCTCCTTTTATCTTTCTGTCTCTGAACTGCTCATGTGTGTAGGGTCTCTTAACTCTTTCATGTATATGGTGTTCGCATCTGTACACATGTAATTAAATTTGCTTACTTTCTCTTGTTAATCTGCCTCATGCTGATTTCATTATTAGACCAGTGGAAAGAACCTAGAAGGGCAGAAGAAATTTTCTTCCTCCTCCACACAAGTAAGAATCTGCTGAAGGAATGAATGAATGTTGGATTGAGTGCGAGTAGGGTCTGGTGCGTGTGTGGAGCATAGAAGAAGCACGAGAAGGGAGAGGTCAAAATCACCAGGGGCTTTGCTGATGAGTGTGAAGGTTGCAGCCTGTGAAGAATCCTTCGGCGGAATGACATTTCAAATTTGTTTAACGGCTTTGTGGAGCCTTTTTTCTAAGGAGCGAAGCTCAAGGTGCTTTGTTAACATGTAATTCTCCTCCACTCAGTCATGTGTTATTCAGAAAGAAAGGCTAAAACACATTCAGAGGCCCTGGCCAGGTCCCCACACACCAAGATTGCGGAGTTCAGTCCCCAGTGAGGGCACACACAGGAATCAGCCAATGAATGCATGAATAAGTGGAGCAACAAACTGATGTTTCCCTTTCTCTCTTTTTTCCTCTCGCTAAAAATCAATAAGCCAATTCTTTTAAAACATGCTGAAAACCAAATATTTATCTCTATGTGAGGAAGCATAAACAATTCCATTTTTTCCATGTTTGTTTGTTTTTAACCTAGCCTGGTGGGTTGAGCCTAAAAGATCAGACTAAACAGGTGCTCTGTGATACAACTACATGCCGTCAGAGTGCATTTAACTGTGCAGTTCTTAGCAGGTCCTGGCCTTGGTGGGTGTAGGGGTGATGAATGAGTAACTGTTCTTATTAAATGTAAAGATATATCTGGTGTTAGGTCCCCTCACTGGTGTGTGAGGAAGGATAAGAAAACCTGTTAGTTTACCTTTAACGGTTAACAAAACAAGCGTGGGGTTCTCTGATCTCACCGGGCCACCTGAGGGCTGCTCCCAGTTCGCTGTGCCCTCCCCAAACAGTGGCCTTGTCTGCATCCTGTTCTACTGCAAATAGGGAGATTTATCTCTCCGGGAGTTTGAAAGGTGCTGCCCTTCACCCCCACCCCCTGCTTTACCTCCTATAAAGGAAAATTCCAGCGAAGTCAAGGCCACCAGCAGGGCTGCAGTGGGGGCGTTAAAACTCCCCACGTCATCGCCTTAGACTCCGGCTTTCAGAGAGGATAGGGTAAATGTCACCCTCAACACCTATTTTTTAGTTGCCCTGAACAAGACCCATCTTGTCTCACCCCTGGACTCCAAATCAATTCTATCTCCAGAACATTAAATCCTACAGGTGGGGAAAAAGAAAAGAACTGGGTAAAGGATTTTTCTGTCGCCTGTTTGTGTGCTAACGAAGGCCTCTCTGCGTGTTTTCATTGATTGCTTACACTGTTTCCCCAGTGGCAGGACTGAGTGCTTTGGGCAAATTTAGCTCAAGTCAACTTCCTGGTGGTGAAGATGAACAGAATGAAAATTTGCCTTTAGAGAAGTTTTGGAAATTTCTGACCCAAATAAGAAGTTTCTAAATGAAAGGTTAACTTTTCTCAATGCGATAAACAGGTTAAGAGGAAACAGGCCTGTATGAACTAAAGGTTACTGGTTATTTTAAACACAGAGCCACAAGTGAGCGAGCCTTGGGAAGCAGTGAGTCCTGGAGACAGGGGTCCAGATGAAGAAGAGCCCCGTATATAACTTGCTTCAAATATTTGGAGAAGACAATCAGACTCATAACACACCCAAGTTTCTGGGTCATGACCACATTGAGATGCAAGGAATTTGAGATGCTCCTTCCAAAAAGAAGGAAAGAGAAGGGATTAAGAGATGAGCTTCCCAGGGCTTTCCAAGTTTTCTAGTCTTTGGAAATTCAGAGTGAGATTTCTTCTCTATCCTGCTGAACTTGGCTGTAAACCAGAGGGACAGAGTTTGGCAGAAAGCATTGTTCCTACTGTCCTGGCTTTAGCTGTGTATAAAAGAAGGTAAGAATAGTGCCAAATGTGACCAGGGCACCACTCTGCAATTCTCTATGCTACAGGAGATACTGCACTCTAGGAAAGCTGTTGGTCAGGCTAACAACACCTGCTAAATTCTGATGGGACCAGAATAGTCTGGCGTCCTGGAGCTGCTCCCAGAGAAAGGATAGCTTTCCTGAAGTCCAAGGTCTAAGCCGGTGGACTGACAGGTTCAGGAATAAAATCATCAAAACCGTCGTATGTTTCTAAAGCATGCTTTCTGCTAGGGGAGGAGAAAATGTGAGTGGGGAGAGAAATCCCCTCCTTTTGCTCCCCCAGCCCTTCTCTTACACAGTCACTCAGTCATAATCACTCCCACCATCAATCACACCCAGCCATAAAGTCACCCAGAGTCACAAACACAGCTGAAGTCAGAAAATTAGTCTCCCACACAGTTAAGTTGCAGTTAGGTAAAATTAAACGCAGTCCCACAATGATTTGATGCCCATTCCCGTGAACACCCACAGACACTGCTACCCACCTGATTGCCAAAGACAGCTATGGAGCAGGCCGTTGAGACTTCGTTAGCACCGAACCAGACAGAAGCAATGCGGGAGGGCATGCCCAGGATGAAGACCTGGGCCACGGAGCAGATGACCTGGCCCAGCATAGTGACTGGGAAAAGATGAGGCTTCAGGCTCCCTAACTTCACCCAGGCCCCCAGGCAGTTGAGAGCGGAGCCCGTCAGGGCGATGGTGCGCAGGCCGAATTTTTCCAGCAGCCAGGCCACCGGCAGTAGTAAAGGGATGTAGGTCAGCATGTAGCACATGGACAGCCAGTCGATGGCAAAGGCACTGACGCCATAGAAGTACATGAAGATGTTATTGATGGAGCCGTACTGGATCCACTGGAAAGCGTTGCACAGGGAGTAACAGCTAAACACCAGGACCACCGCCCAGCGGCGCTTGCTCACCTTGATCATGCTGAGGTCCTCGGGGCCCGAGCTACTGGGTCGGGCCAAGACGCCAGGGTTGGCCGAGGTACTGGGGAAGGCTGAATTGCTGGGGTTCGCGGAGAAGCTGGGGTGGAAGGAGACGCTGGGATGGGCTGAGACGCTGGGGTCGGTAGAGACGCTGGGATGGGCCGAGACGCTGGGGTGGGCAGAAATGGTGGGGTCTGCCCGGAACTCTGATTCCTGCTCAGGGGTGCCATCCCGCTCCTCCAGGTCGGGGGCTTCATTCACCATGGCCACGGTCTCACCTGGAGCGCTGGACAGGTGCTGAGAACTCCGGCAGTCTTAAAGCACAGTAGCCTCGGCTGGTCCCCTAAAGCTGATGGGGCAGTTGCTCCGGTCTGCCCCAGAAGAAATGGAGGTCCAATCCTGCGTGAAAGCCACCAGCGGGCCTCCCAACCTTCACCTCCCAACTTCTGCCCCCACTTTTTCGTGGGGCCTGCTGTCCCCAACCGCTGTCTCCCAGGCCAGCCGCAGGCGCCTTGAGTCCGCTTAAGGCTTTCTAGCCATGTTCAGCGCTTCGGTCCGGGAAAAGACTTAGCTCCTAGCGCAGCCACTTCGCCGGACTCCGGTTGCTCCCCGGCCGGCTTGGGGCCTCGCCCCTAGGGCGCACGTGACCGCCCCGCCCCCGTCCCGCCTGGCTTCCCTCCCCCACACCCCCACCTCCTCCGGCCGGGCGGGCCTGACAGCCCAGTTGTTTCGCCACAGTTTGAGGGGTGCATTCCTCCTCCACGCCCCAGGCGCCATGGAAACCGCCCGGTTAACCCCCACCCCCTGAACTGCCCCTCAAATTCATTTGCCCCCCTCCCAGAGGACCACGCGAGAAAATCCTGTCCTCCTTTCCGAGGTAACCCTCCAAATAGTTGCCTCGCACCGGTCCACATCTTCCGCGCGCGTGCACCGAGGCCCGGCGCCTCCAGAATGGTCTGGGGAACCCAAGAGGAATTCCCAACTTTTTCCCACTTGGCTGGGCTCCCAAACCCTTCCTGAACTGTGGCATAAGGAGGGATTTGTAGATTTCGCGGCCTGGTTGCGCTCCTGGGGTAAAGGGGGAATTGCAAAAAACTCACTTGGTCGGTTGCTTTCGGTGCGCACGTCGTCTTACCGGAGGGGAGCTCATATTGGAGCCTGTTGGATAGGGCTATTCTGTCTTGACGGATCCCCGGGGCTGCCTCCTAGGCGAGGACGTGAGGGTGGAAGGGAGAGGGCAGTAGGAGATGCTTAAGTGCTAGCGGCGGTTGCGTGGTGAAGGGCACGGCACCTAAGTAGCCCTGGGCTGCCACCTGCTGGGCGGGCCATTCCAGAGAGTAAATCCTAAACTCAGGACCTCTGAAAGTCAGCCCTGCAGGGCAGAAGGGCCTTTGTCCACTGATCCATTTCAGCCCTCGGAAGGGCGGGACTTTCTCCCTGGGTTCAAACACCAGCTTAGCTACTCCAGGGTATGTAACGTAAATTAAGGTACTCCACCTCACCTTGGTTTCTTTATCTGTAAAATCGGGATGATGAAATAATAGTGCCCACCTCACAGTGATGATTTGGGGCTTGCATGACTTAAGACACAAAAGCACTTTGAAAATGCCCAGCAGATAGTAAGCATTTCATGAGTGTCGACTATCCTAACCATTAAAAAGGAAACATTTGTTGTATTGTGCTAAACATATTTACTGCATTATCTCATTTTACCATCACAAGAATTCTGGACAGTGGTTACTCTTGCTTGCCTGCATTTCATATTGATCAGGAAACTGGGGCTGGTAGAAGTGAAGTAACTTCCTCCTTCAGGGCCCAGACGGTCTGAAGAGCATTACTTCTCTTGCAAGTCTGCATTTGAGCTACAGCCTGGCTTCCCAAGTGCAGCCTGGGATGGACGGCAGTGTGGGCAATGCCTGGGAGCCTCTTACAGGGGCAGAAGCCCAGGCCCACGCCTGACCTCCTGAACAGAAGTCTGCATTTTATTACATCTCCAGGTGATGCGTTTATTCGCACATTCAAGTTTGAGAGCCACAGGGTGCCAGTGCGTTTTGTTTGTTTTCTTTTTTAATCTTTAGACCAAAAATGAAGAATTTAAGTTCTGTAACCCAATGTGCAACCCAAGTTGGGACTGTGGTTCTCAACTTGGTTGCACATTAAAATCATATGGGGGCCCTGGCCAAGTAGCTCAGTTGATTAGAGCATCATCCCAATACACCAACGTTGTGGGTTCAATCCCCGGTCAGGGCACATTTAAAAAGCAACCAATTAATGGGTAAATAGGGGAACAACAAATCAATGCTTCTCTCTCTCCAAGATCAATTAAAAATAAATAAATAAAACTGTATTTAAAAAAATAAAATAAAATAGAGTGGGGGAACTCAACATTCTCAATGCCTCAGCCACAGCCCAAATCAGGGTTTCTGGGTGTGGAGCCTGGCATCTACATGTGGAAAGCTCCCCAAGTGATCTCAACATGTACCCGAGTTTAAGCACCCCTAATGGGGTCAGAACCGTTGGCTGCAAAAACAGGCGTTGGACTTGTTGGAGTCAGACCGGACCTTGGTTCAGCAACCTTGGTACTTGAGTTCTGGCTGAGAAAAAATTCAGAGGCAAGCCTCAAACTGTAACAGAAAGTTTATTTAGAAAGTCACAGAGGCAGAAGGGAGATGTAGGAGAAATGAGCTCAGAAAACAAATTACAGAGGTAAAAGAAGGGTCCTTGGAGCTTAGGAAAAAGAGAGAGGCAAGGAAAATGTGCCTGGGGGAAGGGTTTGGGGGAAAGCTTGGGAGAGCTCCAGAGACAGCCAAGCTGGGTCCTCCATCCTAAGGGCTTTTAGGGACCAGGATTTTACGGGGGGCGGGGGGGGGGGCTCCCAGGGGAGGATCTCAACAGAATATTCATCAGCTTTCTAGGTGTGTCCTTTCACAGTCATGGTCTCCATTGATTGGTCGGCACCAGGGCAGGGGATCATTAGTCAGTGCAGCTGGTCCTGATGTCAGCTGTGGCATCGCTTATCTGGTTTTGCTGCTTTTCTGAGCCTGGAGCCGAAACACAACTGAAGCCCAGGTATTACCCCTAGGGGTTAATGCTTGAGGGAGTGGTCGTGGAGGGGCCCACGAGGGAGTCTCATGAGGCCACTCTTCAGCATGTTGGCCCTCCACAGGGTGTCTACTGCATGGCATGTAAGAAGAGGAAAGGTCAGGAGAGGGTCTGAACCCCACAACCAGCATTATGAAAGGTTGGGGGTCTAAACTGCAAGACCAGTGATACGCTAGGGGAGGAAAGGTTACCCTGGGGGTGAGGTCCTTGTTTTCCTAAGTTTGCCTGTTTCTAGGCACCTGG
Organism: Desmodus rotundus; assembly: GCF_022682495.2. Taxonomy (NCBI): domain Eukaryota; kingdom Metazoa; phylum Chordata; class Mammalia; order Chiroptera; family Phyllostomidae; genus Desmodus; species Desmodus rotundus. The sequence continues at coordinate 116,822,765 of NC_071393.1, read as the reverse complement.
GGCTTTCTGCCCTTTGACCTTCTGTACTCAGCCCATCATTCTTGCTCCTCTCAAGCCTGTTGAGTTGCCTACTACAGAACCACCAGTTCACAAGAGGGGAAACACTGCTTGGAGCTACCCACTTGTTGGCAGAAATTATGGATTATAACGGAATGTTTGGAAAGGAAACATGCTCAACTGAGAATTTCTACACTAACTTGACATTCCCTATTCTCAAAGTTCCAACAGTGTTTCCCATCATTCTTTATGGGAGTATAGGGAGCACTGGACCTCCACTCTCTTGGAAAGACCTCTCACTGTTTCCTTTCCCTAGGTCATCGTGGTCCTCTCCCCAAACTTTTCAGAATATATTCTTAATTTCATTTACAGATATGGAAACTGAGGCCTGGAGAGTCAGAGTGTATTAGCCAAGTCCCACAGCTAATTAGCATAAGAACAAGCAACAGGAAGACAGATTTCCGGTGCGCCCTTGCGTGAAGCCTCTCCCACATGCTCTTCTGGGGCAGTGCTTCAGTTTGATGACAGATGCCAAAGGGCCTCCCCTGGGATCCGAGGGATGTTTGGGGTAGCCTTGTCGGATGCAGTGAGCAGGCTCTGCGGTGAGCTCTGCATTCAGTCTACTCAAGATCTGAAGTCCGTTCTGCCAATATTACCTTTGGGGTCTTGGGCACTCAACCTCTCTGGACTTCAGTTTCTGAATCTGTAAAATGAGGATTAAAAATACATGCCTCGCAGGGTTGTTGTGAGAATGAAACCAGATAATGTGTGTTCATTCCTTCAAGAATATTCTGAGAGCCACCAGGGTGATGCTGTCTCTTGGCTGATTCCCACCAGGGATACAGCAGCTATATAAATATTGGGTAGATATGACATAGAGTGAAATATTAAGTAGTCACCCATTGAAAAATCATGTATTAAGTAGCTTACTATGTGTTACATTTATTTATCAATATGTCCTACCTCTAGGTATCTATAGGTAAAACCTTGAAGGGGAAGGAGAAATACATTTTAGGGGTTGCTTCCTGAAAAGGGGCCCTGGTGCCCAGTTTTCTCCCAACTGGCTCATTCCCCAGGGAGCTTGAGCAACATCTGGCACTGAACACAGCTTTTGTGGCTTTCTGAAGGATGGCAGCAAAGTCTGCCCCCTAGAGGCTAAAAAAAACTCCTGGCAGTGAGAGCAGAACTTAGAAATCAAAACGAGAACCTGATTGGTAGCTCACCACCACCTGAACAAGGGGCTGTAGATATGGAAGGCATGACGTTTGTTGAGTGCATGGGAAAGCTGAGTTGCTAATGAATGAATCTGGTGGAGACCCTGGATTATTCTCCCTTAAAATACAGAGACTTGGACTTTGCAGAAATGTTGTCCATACAGATCTTATAATGTGTAATACTTCACACTCACCAAATCCTGTTTGCCTTATCCCCCACAGTTCCCATGCATTTCCAGCTCCTAAGGACTTGGGCACATCTTTGGATACTCTGGATACTCTGCAGCATTTACTGATGTAAGCTATACGGCCCATGCTCTCGGGCCCTGTTGGCAGCATTGAGTTGAGTTACACATCACCGTGAAACTTTGGATAACTTGGACAAAGAGGAGATCCAATGGGTTTTCCAAGATGAAAGACTTTGTAAAATGCACCTCCCCCCCCAGAAAAAAACCGTTGCAGAATGTCATCCGAGTTGTCATCAGGCCTGGAAATTGGAAGTCAAGGGAATGATGCTTGCTGAAGGAAAACCATCTTCTGCCTGGAATTTTATACCCAAATTACCAAAAGAAAAAAGTATGAGAAGAGAATCACATATTTTCAAACATGACATGCAAGGTTTCAGAAAAACGTACTGCCTTATGCTCTCAGGAAGCTGCTAAGGGGTGTGCTCCACCAAACAAGGGAGGAAACCTAGAGAATTAAGATGTAAGATCGAGGAAAAAGGGACTCCAACCCAAGAGGCAATCGATGGGAATCACTAAGATCACGATAAAGGAAAATTCCAGGCAGACAGCTACGTGCCAGGGGAGAAAGCAGCCTGTTCAGACTGAAGCTGGCCAAAAGACTCCAGAAAAGATTTATTCAACAAGATGACATCGACAGAATTTGAGAGGGGTTTTACACAATTGGGGAAGGATTAGAGGTTGGACTAGGAATAATAAGTACCACAAAGCTAACTAAACAAAGGGCGGGGGACAATGATCAACTCCAAACTGCAGAGGGAAGGAGGAAGCTCATGGCTACCTTAAGTGACTCAGTTGTGAATAGCGTTACCACGGTCCTAACAATGCGAAGACTGAAAATCGATCTTGTTGCCAGTGGAAATGGGGTCCCATCGTGGGGTCCTGAGAAAGCATTTCCAGGGACCCACACAAGGGAGGATGAGGTTTAGTGGTAAGATTTATTGGGGTGGGTGGAAATAGAAGGCTGCCCCCAGGATCCTAGTGCCTCATCTTCATCTGTCCCACGGTGGAAAAGTCTTCAACAAGCCCAGAAGAAAGGCCAGTGTCCATAAATTCTCTGCCATTTAGTCAGTCCATAGCAAAGCTTAGTCCAGTTCAGCCTTTGTCTCCATCCAGCAAGCTCAGCTTCTGTTCCCAGATGCACTTCAGGTGGTACTGTGCTGCTGTACCCAGGCTTGCGCTTGGAGCCTGGGCCCGCGCAGCTGCTAGGCCCGCATGGCTGCTGTGGAGAGAGATACATGAATGAAGGGGTTGAGTGCATGTTCGTGGGGGAGAGAGAGAGCTTCATTGCCTTGGATTATATTATTGCAGGCTTGGGAAGGACCAGGCACCCTTTCAACCTTTCAAACTAACCAATCAATTTCCCAGTCTTTCACAAGCTTCTGCTGGTTTCCCCCCTAGCCGATCCATTTCCTAGATCTTCTGGGATTCTGTCTCTTGTTCAATCCAATCTTTTTCCCAGGTTAGATAGACAGGCATTGTGGTCACCATCTTGGCTCCTACTGGGCATGTCTCATGGTAGAAGTACCTCTTCCTATACCACCTTGGCTTCTGCTGGGCACGTGCCCAGCAGAGGAATTTCCCTTTTATTGCTTATTCCTTCCCTGGTAATGATAGGTAATGACCAGTAGTGACAGGCAACCATCTGTAGCTTTCTTCCTGCTTCTGGGATTAGGTCCCAATGCAGCAGTCCCCTGGGGAATCTGTGAATGCTGCCACTTCCTAGTGAAACAGGCTCAGCATCTGATTCAGCTCCCCAGTTTATTATGCTTAATCTGTTTGATTCCCTTTGCTCCATTCCTTTATAATATCTAGCTCTCTACCCTAACAGTATAACCAAATATGACATAATTATATGGAGAGGACGGGGGAATGGGAAGCGGGTGTGTGGTCGAAATGAGGGTAGAGTAAACATGGCTAAACCTTTGTCTGCCACGTTGGAACGTCAATAGACTATGCCTAATAGAGACAAAATCAGGAAGTATCGATATACTCATGTTATTTGGAACTATGGACGTAAATACGAAAAGACTCATCTAATAAATGTTGAAAGTAATTGTCTCAAGGGAGCAGGAAAAGGGCTTCGCAACTGACATTTTTGATACATGACTATTTGATTCTTTTTTTATTTTAATTTATTATTGTTATTCAATTACAGTTGTGTACCTTTTCTCCCCATCCCTCCACCCCACCCCAGCTAAACCCCCCTCCCTCCCCCACCTCCACCCTCACCATTGATTTTGTCCATGTGTCCTTTATAGTAGTTCCTGTAATCCCCTCTTCCCACTGTCCCCTCCCCACTCCCCCCAGCCATTGTTAGATTGTTCTTAACTTCAATGTCTCTGGTTATATTTTGTTTCCTTTTTTTTTTCTATTTATTATGTTCCAGTTAAAGGTGAGATCATATGGTATTTGTCCCTCACCATCTGGCTTATTTCACTTAACATAATGCTCTCCAGTTCCATCCATGCTATTTGATTCTTTAACTAGATATAACTTTGGTTTTATTTAAAGCCCTAAAATTTAAAAATGGAATCCAGCTTCCTTTTCTGGTTTTCTCCTGTATTCCTCCAAAGTGCCTAGTAATTGCAATGTGTGTTTTCTATCTCTCTTCCTCCACCCCCACTGAGATGTATCAAACTGTTTAAAAAACCAATTAAATATAAATTATCCAAATTAAAAAAAAAAACTGGACTCAAATTGAGTGGAGATTGAGCTGCTTCACTAAGGCCCGTAGGTGATTTCATCCTCGATCTTACACTGGTGCTAAAATGGACACCCAAGACTCGCACCCTGGAACTGCGAGATATCCCTTCACTGAAGCTGTGTCCTCCCAAGTTGTGCCAGGATGTCACCTCAGAAAACTGGGTGCCTGTTCAGAGTCCCTATAATCCACACCCTAATCTGGCTTGACCCTTCGATGCCCTTCTTTCTGCTTGTAGTGACTTTCGTGCTTATAGATTCTGTGGGGGTCTTATCCCTTCTACTTTCAACTTCAGTTCCATCACCCAAAGACCATGCCAAGGTCTACTTATTCTCTGGAATTTGTTCTGTCAGTGAAGAGCACTGCCAGCTCCCAGTCAGCCAAATCCAAATCTTGAGAACTACCCAGAACCCTCCCTTCCCTCACTCTCCGTGGCTACTGGACACTTCTCTGCTTGCTTTCTTCCTTCCTCTCCTTCGCCTTTGACACCAACTGAGTTCAGACTCTCACCACTCCTCACCTTAACCCTGTGACCCCCTCCTGATTGGTCTTACTTCTCCAGTTCCCCACCACACCAGTTCACAGGGCTTTCGATTTCTCTTCAGGACTCTCCCCTGCCTTGAACCATCCAGTGGCCACCCCCAGCTTGCAGAAGGTTCAGACTCTGCAGCTTAGCACGTAGACCTTGGTGCTGTAGCTCTGGCCACATAGCCTACCACCGTCCATGCCCACCTTTTGCTCCAGGAAGGCGGAGCCACCTGCAGCTCCCCACAAGCATTCTGGACACATCATGCCTTGCACGTGCCATCCTTCCCAATGCAGGACAACCATCACCTCCTCTAAGAAGCTCTGAGTATGTTGACTCAGAAGTGTCCTTCACACCCTGCACATACATCTTTATGGTAGCTATTATCACACTATAGCATAAATGTTTCTTTACCTCTTTAAGTTTCTCGAGGTTATGAATCATATCTTATTCATACTCAAACCCCAACCTCTAGCTCCAGGTCTAGCCTACAGATAGGAAGTGAAAGAATGATTAAGTTGACTTCTAGGGTGCATTCCTAGATGAATCCCACCTCCAGAAGACTTCACCATGAATGAAAACATGTTCCTCTCAATCTGAATGCTCATGTCTCCTTTGTTTGTTTTCCTTTTTCTTTTCTGAGGCCTTCCTCCACGGGGTTTGGAGCTCCCCACACATCTCACGGAGCCCCCAGGGTGGAACAATTAGGAAGGCAATGCTGTGCTGGGTGGGATTCTGGATTCCTTCCCCTCTGGGGTCCTCTTGGTTCAGAGAGTCTCCAGGCCTGTCCTTGAAAGGAATGTGGTGAAGGCCTGCTGAGGCCTGAGGGAGGAGGGAGATGCATTTTTCTTAGAAGAGAGTACAGGGTGAAAACTTCCAGCCTGGACAAGGAGACACCAGGCTCTGTCCTGGATGCGTTGTGTGAAATCGACTTTCCCATTCCATGGAAATGTACGAGTGCATCTAGGGAGGTCTCAGATGGTAGAGGTCCTTCTTTAAAGAAAAGGCTTAGGTACCTGGGTCACATTCTATTTCCTCAGCTACACGTACTTTGGTGCATTTATGGGTCTCCACTATGTTAGTCTTCATAACTTTTTAAGTACTGCAAGTACTTCTAAATAATTAGAAAATGAAAAGGTTGCTTTATAAACATGAGAAAGACCTACCTAAAAAACTTGAGCCAAAGAGGAAGGAGATATTAAAATGCTTTTTTTTTTTTTTTGCATAATCTATAGAAAGCCCCTAGGTGTGAGGCTTCCTTTGCATAATGAAATAGAGGAAGTGTGGTAGCAGCAAGTTTGTTAATTACCAGGGCGACAGTTAAAGGCAATGGGGGACAACGCAGAGGGGTGCTGACAGGCACAGGCATGTGATGTTGGAGCCCCAGTGTTAGAAAAAAGACAGAATCGTCTGTCTCAGCCCCTTGGTTTACCGGGGACAGCACCCGGTCTCAGGGAGCTGTCTCCACAGATTCATTCACTTATTCACACAGTCATTTCCTGCGGGCCAAGCACGGTGCGGGGTGTCAGAGAAACCTGCACAGCAAAGCCAGGGGTCGTCCCCCTGTGGGACTCCACAGACGATGGGCGAGACAGAGGTGCAAGCAAATGATCAAAGGGTGGCACAGTAACTGCACGGTGTCGGTCCGCGCTGACTCACGTTGGTGACAAGGCAAGGAGGGAGGCAGGGGGAGCTCTAGGGATCTGTTCAAGCAGGATCTTCAGGGGTAGGTAAGACTCAGCCTGGTCCTGTGGCCGGCGCTGGAGACCCAGAGTAAGCAGAACAGACATGGCCCCTCCCTGCCCTCAGGGAGCTTACCATTTATTTGGGAAGACACCATTGATCAGACGCTCACACACTGTACATAAAATTGTGGTAACGAGGGTTATCTGTAAGAATGTGTAAAAGGACAGACGGACTAGAGCAGGGGGTTTCAACCGGCGTGCCGCCAGAATTTTTAAAACAAGCAATACCTGACTAGTTAGTCAGAGACACTGACCTCTTTTCCCTTAGAGTGTCAAATAAAAAAATGGCAACAGCCAACACAACAACAGCTGTCTGGTGTGAATTCCCTGTCTTGAGCCTTAAATATATATAGGTCATATAATAGAGTTGCATCTTATTGCATCTTATAATAGAGTTGCATAATAAGGTTGCATCTGATCAGTTCATTTTTGGTACCAGATATCCTTATATACAAGTATAGGCACCTGATTTTTTTTAAGATTTTATTTATTTATTTTAGAAAGAGGGGCCCTGGTTCGTGTGGCTCAGTGGATTGAGTGCCAACCTATGAACCAAAGGGTAGCTGGTTCGATTCCCAGTCAGGGCACATGCCTGGGTTGTAGGCCAGGTCCCCAGTAGGGGGCGCATGATAGGCAACCACACATTGATGTTTCTCTCTCTCTTGCTCTCTCCTTTCTCCTCTCTTTAAAAAAATAAACAAATAAAATCTTTTTTAAAAATAGAGAGAGAGGGGAAGGGAGGTACAAAGAGAGGAAGAGAAACATTGATGTGAAAGAGAAACACCAATTGGCTGCCTCATACACACCCTGACCAGGGAACCAAACCCACAACCCAGGCATCTGCCCTGACTGGGAATCAAACAGGGACCTTTTGTTTTGTGGGACAATGCCCACCCAACCAACTGAACCACACTGTTCAGGGTAGAACCTGATTTTTTAAAAAGTCATTTTGGAGCATAAAAGATAGGTCATTACTATAATTTGGGAGTTAAATCAATCAAAATTATACCTGTATTTTGATCAAAACTGCAAAAACATATTTTTTCATGTGCCACAGGATTTTAGTAATTAGTTTATGTGTGCCACAAGAGGAGAAAGGTTGAAAATCACTGAGCTAGATCATAAACCAGATCTTAAGAAAGAGTGGGAAGGGCATTCTAGGCAAAGGGAACAGCAAGTGCAAAGGCCCTGAGCTGGGACGGAGCACAGTCCTTTAAGGAGGTGAGCGAAGTCAGCGTGGCTGGAGCAGAGTGAGGGAGAGGGCGAGGCCAGAGAGAGAGGCCACAGCTAGATGAGGCAGGCATAATTAAGGATTTTTTTACTTTTTCCTAAGAGCAAAGGGGAGCCACCGAGAGACTGTAAGCAGATTTGTCTCTTGGAGAGGCTACACTGGCTGCTTTGTGGGGAAGGCAGTTGGGGTGCAAGGCGAGCGTGGGAACAGAGCCTTCTTAGAAGGCTCTTGCGGTCACCCAGGTGACCACAGAATGAAATTTTGAAGTGAACACAGGCGGTGGCAGCAGCATGGGGCGGAGTGGGCAGGTGAGAGGTAGGCAGTGGACTGGGCTGGGTGGGGGGAGGGGAGAGGCAAGGGTTGAGTCAGGATCGTGTCCTCTGGAGGCAGAGTAACAGCTTCAGCCAGTAAGTCTTGCAGGGAGAGACGCGAAGCTGTAAAGGACAAGCGCCCTGTACTATCTATCACCCCGGCCTCCCGCTCCTCCCTCCTCCTTCCTGCACCCAGCCCCCTGCCCCTTCCTACAGCTACCTCAGCCACTGCAACCTGCTTTAAATTCAGTGTGAATTCCCATGGAAAACCGATAGGAAAGTAACAAGTCTGAATTCATCTTCTAGTCTTTCACTCGCTGGCATCACGCCCTCTCAGGGCAGCAGGGTGGGACCCTGGGCTCAGGCTCACTTTTATTCTGGGGGTAAATAGAATAAGTAGAAAGAAACAAACAAGCCTAAAGTAAAACTCAGGAATTTATGGATCCCTGTTAAGAGTGCCCAAGTTGTTAGTTGTGGGGTCCATGCTGCCGATGCCCTCAGCGGCCCTGAGCTCTGAGCGGTCTGGGAAGGGCTCCCATCGTCTCAAATGGGGAAACCGAGAGTGCTGACTGCACCCGAATTTTGTCAGCATTTCCTTTTCACTTTGAATTGATTGCCAATGACAGATGCCCAACTCAAACCAGCTGAAGCTCAAACCATCAGTGCTTGCCACAAGCACTGTCATAGGTACTGAGAATCACGTGCCTTTAGAAATGAGGTACTAGCTTGCTACCCTCTTAGTACTTGGAAGCACCCACATTTCCTTAGCAAGGAGCATCCTATTTGCCAGAGTAAGGACCAGGAGCACCTGCGAGGGGCAAGGCTGCCTGCACGCATTTAATTTCTCATGCACATCATTTGTGTGATTCTGCATGTGAGTCTAGAATCCAAATGCAGCTCCGTGTCTTCGCAGTTGGCATTTCCGGCTGTGACAGATCTCTGTGTGACCGCTCACCTTTCTGGTCTCCTCCACCTTAGTTCTCATTCCCTAACACGCTTCTTAGTTCCCAGTGCCCCCAAGGGCTCTTTTATCTGCTTGACGGAAGAGCCCAGTTCTGCTTTCTGACCCACAAAGTCCCCATTGGGATGCTTTGTTTTGGAGCTGGGCACAAGTACCAGTGCCTCGTGAGATGACTTCAGGCGCTACGCTGCGAGCAACTCGAGGGTCATTGCCCAGTCCCAGGAGGACAGCCCAGCCCATCTGGGGAGGGGGAAGGGGAACACACCCCAACGCTGCCCTTCCCTCCAAGTCCCTTTCTAGGCCACTCCACTGTGATCCCTTCCAAATCTCAGCGTTCTCCTCTGCATCCCCCAGGCTTCTTCCCCTTAACTTTTTAGGCAGCCCCCCTTGTGCCCCACTCTTAAGCACCCCTTCCCTAAACCACACCCTGCTTTTGTCCTAACCCTTACCTGCTCCAGGTGTCCTTTCCTACACACCTGCCTCAGGCCCTGCCCCTAGTCTCAGCCCTGTGTCCTGGTCCATTCCTCACCACACACCTACAGCGCCACACAGTCCCACCACACCTTCCCTTCTCACGACCTCCCTCCTGAGGGCCAGCTCTCCCTCTCAGGCTGCAGCTCCCACCCATGTGATTCCCAGGGTCCGGCAGCCTCTCTCCTTCCCTCTGCTCAGCGGCTAGAGGGCCCTCCCCCCCCCCCCCCCCCCCCGCGCTCCTCCCTGCCTTCCCCGCCATTGCCGCCTCGGCCTGCAGCTCTTCCTCTGGGGCAGGGTTTGTCCTGCTGGCCGCACTTTTCCTTTTGGTCTCCCTTATCTGTTCCCTTTTAAAATACATGTGTCCAAGTAATAAAAGTGAGTTGACTTAAAAAAGGAAGTCAGTAACCCTGCCAGTAGTTCGTGGAGGCAGCCGAAACGGTGGTCGTGGTACGCACGTGACGGCAGTTTGGGAAACACCGAGCCAGAGGAAAGGGCATAGACTCACAGGGAAAACAGCTGCCAGAGTCGTTCTGTGAGCGGCAGCAGTCAGCTGGGTGCCACACAGTTTCATCTGCTGGTGGGGCCCCGCTTTGTCACGGATCAGGTCCTCCCAACGCCAAGCTACTACACAGCCTGTCTCCACCCCTACGGCCCCGTGACCTGTGGGCCAGGATGCCGCCTCCCTTCTGTGCCTGGGCCCGAGTACCACCAGGAGCTTTTTCCCTCTTTATCCCAGACACTCACTCACTTGGAAGCTGCTCTACCCCCCATTTCCATGGCTACCAAAAGCCTGCTCCTCGCTAGCAGGTTGGGAAAGTGTGGGACATCAGAAGGAACCTATAGGGTCTTGACATTGAGCACTTCCTCCCTCCCCTTCACTGAAGTTACTGGGAAGTGGTGAGGAGGCAGGGGCGGAGGGTGGTGTCCAGGGTGGTGATGCCGTTCATTCATTCATTCATTCACTCATTCAACAAATGTCGGGGAGCCCGGACTAAGTATCCAGCACCGCCCTAAGCACAGGAGATACAACGGTGAACACACTGACAAGGGCCTGAACCTCCCGAAGTTCACAGCACCATGGGGAAGACAGCCAGTGAATAAACAAGGCACGGAGTATCATGTAAGACAACAAGATTGAGAGTGGGGGGGGGGTTAGGGAAGGCCCCCTTGAGGAGGTGGCATTTGAGCAGAAGTGAGGAAACAAGCTGTGTGGATATCTGGAACAAAAGTGCCCTTGGCACAGGGAATGGCAAGTGCAAAGGTCCTGAGGTGGGAACGTGGTTGGCTTGTTCAAAGCTCAGCAGGGAGGTCAGTGTGGCTAGAAGAGAGAGATTGAGAGGGACTGTGGGGGGCCAGCAGGTCAAGCAGAAGGTGGGCGCCAGATTGCCGGGGGTCTTGTGGGCTCTGATGTGGTCCACCAGCACTGTAAAAGGGTCACTCTGGCTTCCTGCGGAGAGCGGACAGGAGAGCAGTTGGGAGACGCTGGAGAGGGATGAGGGACGAAGGAAAGGGGTGGAGTGCCTGCCTTGGGTGAGGGGCATGGATGCGTCGATAGGCAGGCTGGTCGGGTGGCGCCACCAACTTAAAAATGGGGGAGGGTCTCTCTGTGGAAATGTAACTCAACAGTGCTTTCAGAGGTGGTAAAGTGAGAAAGAGGTAGAGCCATCTCTCCAGTCACTCGGGCACCTCAAGCCGCAAGCTAGTGCGTTCCTGTCATTTCAGGCCACGTGGCTGCCTGCCTTCTCTTCACCGAGACTGGGCCTCTCCTCCTTCAACTGCTCGCATTACTCATCCTTCAGCGCTTGACTGAGTTATCACTTCCGTAGACAAACCGCCCCACGCCGTTCCACCTCCCCCCAACAGCTCTGGTCGCCACTGCCCTCTCCACAATGGATCAGGGCATATGTTCCCCTGGCTCTCGGTGCTTCTCTTCCGTGGTACTTTTCACAGATGCCATCCATTAATTATAGTTTAGTCATTCTTTGATGTCCGCCCCCCACCAGACTGTGGGCTCCACAAGGGCAGGGATGGGTCTGCTTTCTTCATCCCTCTATCCCGGATCCCCAGCAGTGTAGTGCGCCTGACATAGGTGGGTGCTCACCACACTTTTGCTGAATGAATGAACTCATAAGCAAATGGAAGAGCAGGTGCCAGAGATGCAGCAGGGGAAGGGAATTGATTCTCCAAGAAGAGATGCCAATAGGAATAGGGCTGTGTCAGCTGAGAAACCAACGGGCTCACAAGCACCTAGCATGGAACGCACTGGGACTTTGTCTGGCATTTGCAGGCCGATCCAGCCTGGCAGACACGCCCACACGTGTGCAAACACATGTATGTGGCGGTACCAACAGTACCTCCTAATATGAAGCATAAAGATAGGTTGATAATAGAAAACCTCTACTCAGGACACTTACTGAAGTTGGAGCAGGAACAGGGATTCCTAGTTTATGGCCAGAATTTGTTCTTGAGGCCAATGATCCAATCAAGTCAATCCCTTGAGCCTTGGTGGAAACCGGAATCAACCTGGACAAAAATCATGACACATTCAATTCGGTTTCAATGCCTCAAGCTCCCATCCCTCAAGCTCTCTCGCATATCTTCCCCTCCAATTCCTAGCATTCTTATGCCCTCTCTACCCTCCTGTGAGTCAAAAGACCTTCAGAGAAGGAGCAGGCAAAAATTCTGTCTACAGTGTAAATGGCTGATAAGACAAAGTACTATCGAAGCTCCTGGTATTACTCTAACTAGAGGCGTTTGCCCTTTGGTTGTAATAAGCACTTTTAGCCACAGGAACAAAGCCTGGGGGTCTTATGCCCTTGTGATTGTGTTCTATGCACGCCCCCCTGTCTCACAAAGGTTGTCCTAATCTCCCATTCACTGCATTTGGAAGGCACTTGACATGGCTAATTTCAGCACAAGAGCATTTTGTCAAAGTGACATTATGACATTACTTTAAAGAACCATTATGCTTCCAACCATTAAAAAGCAATCAAGTAATGTACTTAACCTACGGTCTCCGTTCCGTCCCTGAACCTCACCCCACCCTCCTCTCCGGCCTTCCCTCTCACCATCGACATACTGTATCAGTTGCCAGATCAAAGTGGCTGCTGAGTCAAACATTCTGCTTCATGTCAAGTAGGTTTACTTCTTGCAAGCATGAGGATCTCCTGGTCTGCTACACTGTGACAAATGATGACAACTGTGGACTCCCAAGTCTATGCTGTGGACTACGCACTCTATCAGCAGCTGTGTGGCTTGAATCGTGAGTGCGACTGTTGACGGATGAAAGATTTTTACCTTGGGGGTCTACATATGGGTTTCATGGAAGCCTGTGAATCCCTGAAATAATATAATGCAAAATTGACAAATACCTATATATTTTCTAAGGGGAAGGAAGGGCCAATAATTTTCATTAGATCTTCAAACAGTCTGGTAACCACCAAATGTAAGAAATCACTGGCTTAGATGGGTAATCCCGATATTTCAGGTGAAAAAAAGTCTACTTTAGAGCATGCTGCCTAGTATCTGCCCTCGCTATACACATATGGTGTTGCGGGCAGATGGGTGACTAGTTTATGCAGCACATAATCTAAAGTGGATTTCTTGACACAGATGATGTACTTTGAAGGCAGCCTTTGAGGACTAACCAGAAAAGTTGTTGGATCAATTTTGGGCAGAGTGAAGCACGCGTTTGGTGAGACCATCCTGCCTTCTAGAAGGTGATTTCTGTTTTCTCTCCATTTGCAACAAAGTTGCAAAAACTGGGTCTAGAAGGAATATCTGGGCAGTAGAGCAGGTGCCAGAGATGCAGCAGGGGAGGGGCGATGGCTCTTGAAGAACAGATGCCTGTAGGAACAGGGACTCCCAAGCACCTAGTGTGGAAAGCACTGGGACTTTGTCTTGGACTTGCAGACAGACGCAACCTGGGAGATATGTGCACATATGTGCAAACTGCCTCTCGTAAGTCACGAGGTCTCAGAGGTGACCTTGGGTTTGGGAGAAGACCCAGAATGAGTTGTGGAAAGCACAGTGAGTGGGGATCGCTTCTGCTTCTCTGCCCAGCTATTGTGTCCTGTTATGGTTGAGACTGAAATCACTCAGCAGCCACACGTTTCAGATTGAAGTAGCTCCTTGCCGCCTTAAAGGTCAGGAAAGCCGCTGTGCTGACACAGGCCTGTCTTCCCCTGGCAGTCCGTCCCACATTGACTCCTGAGTCATCACACCTGGATGACTAGGCTGACGAAAACAAGGTTTCATGGGGCGCGTTGAGCTGGGGGGAAGTTGGGTGGCAGGGCAGGGTGGTGGAGCAAGAAGAACACGGCAGTTGGAGTCTGAGGATCTGGGTTCAAGTCCTTGCTCTGTGAACTTGGGCATGCTGCGTTGATCTATTTGGGTCTCAGATGAAATTATATAATGCAAGACAAGCTGTTTCACATGGTACCAGGGGCATACTAGGGGCTCGATGAGAGTGACTGTGCAGGACCCACACTGAGGCAGAAGTCTCTTTATTTGGCCTTATTTTATTTTATTGTTCTATTACAGGTGTCCCGATTTTCCCCCCATTGCTCTCCCCTGGCCCACCCACCCCGCTCCCAGGCAGTCCCCACCCTATTGTCCATCTCCATGTGCCCTTTACACATGCTCCTTGACTAGACCTTCCCCCTTCTTGCCCCCCTTATGAGGCAGAAGTCTTGACCCCAGACTGGGATGCAGTCAACCCTGGTCTTCACAGTAAAGCGGCTTCAGAGGTTGCTTATGGAGACCAGTTGATCCCTGGACCTGTGGAGATGGGCGTCCCTGGTCATCCATTTATTCAACAAATATTTCTTCAGTGCTATGCTCTGGGATGCAGTGAGGAAGCCTGATGAGGTGCCAGCTTACATCTAGGGGTCAGTTCTCAGTGGCCAAGCTTCTGCCAAAACATGTAATGATTGGCCATCACAGGTAGAACTCAGAACTGTCTTGGTCTCTCTGAAACTGGAAAGTGGGGTGGAGCCTGGAGGAGGCAGAAGGAAGAGAAAGATCGGCTCCACAGTTCTCTGCCTTGTCACTAGGTGGCAGCACCAACTCAGGGCTGCTGTTTCCACCCTCCCAGTAGCAAGGCATTCCAGCTATGGAGACAGCAAAGACAAATTTGAGTCCCTTGTCTGAGGTGTGACCTTGCACAAACCATTCAACCTCTTCTGAGTCTGTTTCTTTATATTTAAAATGGGGATAACAATAGTCCTGAAATAGCAGAGTGAACAATCAGGTAAGCGTTTGGTAAGTGGCAGCCACTCCCATCCCTGCCACCAGCAAGAGGACTAACCAGCATCCTTCCCTGACTCTTTCAGACATCACCCTTATTTTGTGCTTTCCCTTCTTTTCAAGAGCACCCCTGATGCTCACTTCAAGTGATTCCTGAATAGTTTTAGGGGTGTGGGAGTGGAAGGCAGAAGGAAGCTCCAAAGTGTGATTTTTCTAGAACAGACCCACTTTCCCCCTTTCTTCCTTCCTTCGACCTCTCCCTACCTCTGCGTTTTCTTTCTTCCACCCTGGGACCGTCAAGTTTATTTACAAAGGCTTGTCGGCCACCAGCGCTGCGCAAAGCCCTCGGCTAGGCAGGGCTAGGCAGGGGAAGAAGATGAGGGAACCAAGGGAGAGAAGAGCAGAGACGCACACCGCACACCGGAGAAAGCCCCTCCCTCAGAGGCACTCATGTCCCCTCCCCTCGGCACTGAGCTGGTCCCCAGGTGTGGTGCACCCAGCGCAAACGAACCGGTTGTCAAAAAATCAAAGTATTTACATTCTGCCTGGTCACTAGCCCCCGCCCCTAGGCCCCTCCATGCCTCAACGCAGAGCATGCCCTGACCCTGCTGCAGCTTCAGCGCTCATTCTGCTTAGCCAATGCCCATCCTAAAATTCGAATATTACCCACCCCACCCCACCCCAGCAGGCTGGCTGGACCCCACACTGAATGAACAAAAGGAAGGGGATGGAGAGCGCGGCCTGGAGGCTGAGCTGCAAACCCCCAGTGATGGCTTTCCAATCAGACGGAGTCTGGGGCGTTCGCTGGAAGCAGCGGCAGGGCTTGTCCTGGTCAGGCGCCCCCAGAGGCTGCTGCAGTGCTGGCTGGATGCCCAGTTTCCGATGGGGCACAAGGCGGCCCAGGACCCTCTCGGAAAGCAGCCTCCTCTCACTGGCCCCTGAGAATCAGGATCCAGTAGGCATCCCCAACCGCTCTTCCTGGGAAACCCAAGTATGATTCATGCTTCCTGAGTTTCAGGTTTCTGACAGAAGCTCACTCTGACTGACTGAAGGAGGCAGTGGATTTGTTGGAAGGATATTGTGTGGCTCACAGAATCCAAAGGAGGCCTGGAGACAAGACTCAGGATGAGGCAGAAGGAACCAGAGCCTTCTCCACCACAGGGATTCCCTGCGCAGGGCTTAGCAGTTGGAGTAGAGCTCCCACTATCTTTTTGGAAAATGGGTAGAATTTCAAAAAACAACTGTGGTGTAATAAAGTCATGCCTCTCCTGCCACTTAGATTAGAGTCACCTCATGCTGCTTACGTCAGAATCACCAGAGAATCTTATTAAAAACGAAGATTCCTGGGCCCCACCTACAGAAGCACAGAAAAGATAATAGGGGGATTCTAGGCAGAGGAAACGGCACATGAGCAAAGGCTTAGTGAAAGGAAAGCACAAAATATAGTCAAGGACATGAATTTTCCGGCCTGACCAGTACACAGTGTTGTTTCCAAGAGCGGAGGACAGACAAGGGTGCCAGGGTCGGCGAGTGGGTTCAGGTCCAGGGCTCTGGAAGGACTGGGGGTAGCTGGAGGCTTTCTCCCCCTCTGCACTACTGGCGCTCGGGGCTGGATAACTCTCACTGGTGGGGGCTGTCCTCTGCATTCTAGGATGTTTAGCAGCATCTCTTGTCCCTATCCACTAAATGCTAGTGGCACCCGTCTCCCAAGTTGTAACAACCAGAAATGTCTCCCAATATCGCCTAATGTCGCTCCAGGGACACAATTACTCCCAGTAGAGAACCACTGATTTCGGGGGACTAGTTTAAATCCCCCGTTCAGTTGTCTGTTCTCTTGGCTTCAGCCTCAGTCAGGTAAGCGGTGCTCAGTAGTGCGGTACCTAGTGGCTTAACCAAATCAACTCTTTGCCACTTTCGCTTAACAGAAACCCAGGGGCAGCTCGTAGCAGCACAGTCCTGCAGCATTACAAAGAACACAGAGTCCCTTTTCCTCCTTGGCACGCATGGCTGTCTTACGTTCCGAAGATGGCTGTCCCACCTCCCACATCATACCTGCTTTCCAGACAGAAAGGAGAAAGGCACGAGCCAAATGAGGTGGCCCCACCTTTTAAAGAACTTTCCCATAAGCCCTACCCAGCAATGTTTGCTAATATCTCGCTGGCCTGTGTCACAGGGCCATTCCTAGCTGCAAAGGAGTCTGAGAAATGTAATCTGTTTAGCCGGGCACATTGCCATCCTAGATAAAGTGAGGGTCCTGGAGTAGGAAAAAAGAGGAGATGGCTTTGAGAGGTCTATTGTCAGGGTCGGCCACCGCTCTTAACTTCCAATTGCTGGGTACAGTGACAAGCTCAGCAGTCTCTCGCCAAGAATCTACCAGAAGAAGGCAGACAAACCTCCCAGCAGCAATGAAATTTGTCTGTGCAAGTTTCCCTACTGAATTCCCCTAAGAGGAGGCTCCTTATTTCTATCTGCTGGTAGATTCTTTAAACCAGGATCAAGTAGATTAATGCAAATCACATAGCAAGCAGGTGAAAAACAAGATTTTTAGCAGGGATATGTCACTTATTCCCTCCTGGCCCCTGTCTCATTTCCCTGGAACTTACGCTGGGCCAGGGCAGTAGCCAGGCATCCACAGCACAAGAATTCCGTTACACATCTCCTCTGCACCCTTGCTGCAAAGCCTCAAATGCTACCATTAGGCCTTAATTCCTTTGGGTCAGGCATTACTCTCCCAAGGCACCTTTGAAAATGCCAGTTCTCACGCTGACCGGTGGGGCTCAGTTGGTTGAGCATCGACCCACGAAGTGAAAGGTCACCCATTCGATTCCTGCTCAGGGCACATAGCTGGGCTGTGGGTTCAGTCCCAGGTCTAGGTGCATACAAGAGGCAACCAATAGATGTTTCTCTGTTACCCTGATGTTTCTCTCCCTCTCTTTCTCTCTCCCTTCCCCTCTTTCTAACAACAAATAAAATCTTAAAATGCCAGTTCCCACAGACAGAGATAAGAGATGATTACCTCTCTACCACCTCAGTGTTGGTCTTAGCTCACTAGCCCTCCCCACCCCGGCATTCCTGAGCAGCTTTGGGGCAAGGAGACACAGGAGGTCTCCGGAAGGAGGTCAGAGCAGTAGAGAGAGACAGCCTGTCTGTGCTGGAAAGAAGCAGGGCACATGGCTGGCTCACCTCTTTCAATGTAAAGCCACCATAACAACTGGGACATGGGTTGGAGTTATTAATAAACACTGCTGGTAAGTTTGGGTCCAGTAGATGGCAACCCTGTGACCTTTGCATTGACTTCGCCTCCCTTTCTCTCCCCACCCACGCTTCTCAACCTGAAGACTAAACATCTGGCTTTCCTGTAATCTGCTTTGACATTAACTCAGGGAATAACACTGCTGGTAAGAGAGAAACACCAAAGACGGAAGGCGGGGAAACAAACGTCTCCAGGAGCCCTCACATCAAAGCGACCGATGAGGATGATGCCGTCGTACACCCCTGCTTGCCTCATGGAGACTGGGCTTTCCAGGGAGACAGTGTTGACCTAGATCCGGGTTACAGACTGCAAACCTCTGCAGTGCCACCCTCGGACTGGGAAAAAGAGGTCCCTGCTCTGGACCCCCCACATTACAGGGGCCAACTCTGGCCCTCCTCCTGCTATAGCCTTTCCACGGGGCAAGGAGTCCTTAGGACCAAGGGTACGTGGCCACCCAAAGCCCTCTCTCTCCTTTTAGAACATCGCCTCACATACCCAGGACACCAGCATCCCCTGCCTGGGTGGCCCTGAGCTGGCTTCCAGGAGCCCTCTTTTTCCTTCTCGGGGGGAGACCAGACCACTGGTGTGTGCACCCTCGGACCCGAGGGGCAGCTCAGGGATGGCTGTCTGTGTGGGAGGGGTGTGCATGGAACCCCATCTTGCAGGCTGGTACGTTTACCAACATGAACATGAGGAGGAGCCAGGGGAGGGACAAGAAGGGGACAGGCTGCAGTTTGGGGCTGTTTCTCCCTATGTTAATAATGCAAAGTTCTGAAGCATCTAAACATTCTAAATCCAAACCTTGCCTTCCAGGTTGTTATAAAGATATATTCGTCAAGGTAGCCAAAAAAAATGTATTTTGTTTAACATATTTAATATATTTTATAAGCTTGATTTATAATGCATAAACACTTAGGCATAAGGTATGTGGCCTCTGCTTATACTCTTGCCCCAGACCCTGCAAAGTTTAGAGGTAAACCTGCTCTACAGACATATTTTGTTTGGTCTGCAGAGTGTTTTAGACATTGGAAGATTTCAGGTCGAAATTCTAACTTGGGCTTTTCTTGACAAATTGAAACGCTGGGTCTGAATTCCCAGTGGCAGCATGGGATAGAACCAAGGGGCAACTGCCTACTTTAGACTCACTCCTCAGTTTGCCACACTCCCCACCACTCCCAGTTGCCCTATGACCAGTGAGCTTCACGTATTTACAGTGCCTGCCTGGGCCCTGGAGGCATTTGAATGTGGGTCAGTGGTGCCAGCCTGAGGGAGCTATCCCTGTCATGGGTAGGAGGCTGGGACAGAACCTGGCTGGCAGGGCATTCATGGTCAAAACTCTGAAAGCTGAAATCTATTCATAACTGTCCCTGCAATTTCCCTGTGTGGAGGTGAAATCAGCATTGGTACTCACGCCAGGCTCAGCCTTCTGCTACCTCTACCAGGCGATCAGAAAGGAGAAGTAAAACTGCCTGGGGTCACTAGAAAGTGGAGAAAGAAAGGGGAAGAGAAGTCCTTGCTGAGAGATGGGAACTGCGCACGTGAGCTCTGCATTTCTAGTTCTGCCTCTGCATGTCATTCAGAAGGTGCTCAGCCCAGGTCATGTGTTTTCTCTGGGAGTTTCTGGGGGGAAATCACAATGCTAGAGCAGGGGAGAGGAGAAAAATCTCTGATTGGAAGGAAGGCTGCCCCAGACTCCCATGAGAAGCCAGGGCCCGGCAGAGCTGGCTCTAGAGAAAGCAGGATCTAAAGTTCTGCTTCTTAAGACTGAAAGAAAAACCAATTCTTCTCGATGCATGCAACATCTGAGGTGACCTCTGGCCTCTGCTCTGCGTAAAGGGAAGGAGCTACCTAGAACATTAGCCACTAAAAACCAGGCCCTGGAGGAAATTGATGGGAGAGACCCTCCTTGCTACTGCCCTTCATCACACACCCCAATCTACACTGAGTCCGTGAACTGAGAGAAGAGCCCCATTTCCACGTTTTATTGGGAGACCAAAGGTTAAAATGCCAGATTCTGCATTGGAAGCAGTGCTGATCCTGGGGACTGGCCTTCTGGGCTGTGCCCAGCAGGCTCTGAGCCCAGTTCCCCCACACTGGGCATCCACAGGCATCAGCTTCAAGGGCGAGGAGCCCAACAGTGGCAATGCGCCTTCAGAGGTCCTTGGGTCGGACTCCTCCCACAGACGGGCCACTGGAGGTCAGGTGAGGACGCAGCTCTTTCAGGCCTCAGCGGAGTTTAGTGATCACGCTAGCCCAACACTGGCATCATTCCAGCGAGGGAGGGGAGACTTGCATGGCAGAAGTCAAGTTCAGACCTTGCCTCGACCAACCAGATCTGGTGGCCCACAGTTGAGGAGGTCCTGGTACAAGGGAACGGGCCAGCGGCCCCCTCTCCCCTGTGGTCACCATGTCCCCAGATGGCTGCCAGCAGGGAGGCAGTGGACAGTGGCAGTCCCTTGGAAGGACCAAGGCATGAGGCTGAGGGTAGCTGCTGAAGGATATCCCATGCAATCCCTATCAGCTTTGTCCCCCCCGACTCAGTGGGGCCATGTGTGGGGGCCCTGACATTGCTCTTGGGCAGAGATCCTGGGGATCTCTGAGGAGCTCAATGGTTTAAGGATTGGTCAAAACTGTGAGTCTGAAGCTCTGAAGGTGAGCTGGTGTTGCCTGAGCCGCTGCTGCACTCAAACTGAGCTCTAACTGGCAGCCTGCAGAGCCTCGTGGAGACAGGCAGAGCTGTGTGTGCCGTGTCAAGCTCCCCGAGGGAGGCGCGTCTTCAGCAGGACGTGCAGACCCACTGGTAGGACCATGCCTGTGTCTGTCAGCCACATGCTGCCCCAAGAGAGCGTGAGGAAAGCTCTGTCTTGCATGTGAGGGGTGGCACTTGTGTTACTAGAATTGCTGGCATGGGCATGGCAGGCCGCATCATCCAGGCTGGCTGTCTGCATGGAGCAGAATAAGTGTAGTCGTGGGGGGTGGGGATGGGAGCATCAGTCTGAAGGACCACCCCACTGAATGGCATCTTGTACGGGTCCTTCTCCTGGTCTAGAGAATGACCCACTGATAATCTGGGAAGTGTGAGCGATGAGGAATGGAAGGTGGAAGGTCACGGTGAAGGTCATGGCTGGGACCATTTCTTACGGTCCCAACTAGTAAGAGATATACATGAATTTATATGATTCTCATTTGAGAAGGAGAATCAAGAAGATGCCTAGAGGGAGAATTAAAGATTCTTCAAAAACCCCAGCTTCCCAAGTAGGTTCATAAACCATGGAAAATAAGCGGTATTCACAGAGTCTCCAGAGCTTTAAGGGCTCTTAAGTCGAAGAACCGAAAAAAAAAAAAAAAAGTCCCAGCCCCACAGAGTTTAAGGTTTCAAGGGAAACTGCTTTACCAAACTGGTTTCTTTTAAGACATTTATTTAGAAAAATAACCCTCCCCTGCCCTCCTCCCTCTGTGCTGTAGACCTTTGGCTGTAGGGCTGATACAAGTCTGGGCTGGGCTTCTATCCACGTGGGGTCCAGCACCCACCCACGTGGGGTCCAGCACGTGCAGATGGGCTGCCACCCAGCTGGGAGGCCTCGCCCACTTCCAGCTGCCCCATCCTGTGCTCAGTCTTTGTCCAGGCCTCTGTCTTGGCGTCTCCAGGTAGAGAGAGGGCTCTGGGGGCGAGGGCCGCCTGGCCACAGTCTATGTGCCCCTCCGGAGGCCTGCTGGAGCAGCTGGGGACTGTTGGGGGTGGCTCTGCTCTCCCCCACCTCTGGCAAAGCTCAGGGCTGGAAGCGCGGGGAGCTGACATGAGGCTGGTGGAAGGCGTGGGTACTGTACACCACCTCGGGTGGCGAGGGCGCGCTGGTGGCCAGCACCGAACACAGGGGCTCGTGGCTGCTGAGCACCGATGTGAAGTACTTCATCTCCTCTGTGAGCTGCTTGATCTCCTTGCGCAGAGCCGCGTTCTGTTTCTCCAGGTCTTCACTCTCCTGTGAGGGGGAGGGATCGGCATTGGAGATTAATGTCAGGCAGGCCCCAAGATCTGAGGGGTGTGGAGGTAGCAGGAGGAGCCCAGATTGGATTTGCAGGCACATCCATGGGGAAGGGCATCAGAGTTTGTCTGCACATGTGAGTGTGCGCACACGTGCACATAATATTTGTAGTGCTGTGGGGGGGGCACATCTGTATAAGCAAGTGTATACACGTGCATAGATATCAGGTTCGACCATATGCAATTGTTGATACTTGTTTGTTCGACCCATAAGAAGGGCAGTTTCTTACGGTCCCAACTAGTAAGAGATGTACGTGAATTTATATGTGAGTGGGTTCCTTTGTACATGCATGTACGTGGGTCTCTGTGTGTATGTGGGTTGAGAGTGGCAAGTACATGTCAAAGGAAACCGGCTGGCAGGCAGAGCCTGAAAAGATGGAGGAGTGTATGAGAACATCTTAGTACTGATTTCATTCTTTTCCACCCTGTGCTATTCCATGTGTTTTCCAAGTGGTCCCAGCGTTGGGATTTAGTCTCACGAAAGGAATCCGTGGTGAGCTGCCTGTGCCACCCAGGTTCTAGAACACTTAGGGTCTTCATAAATACTAAATGGCCAGTGTCCACCACAGTGCTTGGTCCCACTCTGTCCCGCACACCCAAGAGCCTGTCAGATGGTGTTCAGGGTGTGTCCCAAGTCCGTGTGGTTCCTCATTTCCAGAAACACCTCTCCCCTGCTGCTATGAGAGCCGTCAGAAACGTGCTGATGAAGGAAGCTCGGGGTAAAGAGTGCTGATTACTGATCACACTGTTAATTAATCAACAATGACACTCCGGAATCAGCATTTACTGGAAAACAATCCGCCTTCAGAAAACCCAGGGGAATTGCTTTTCCAATGTGCCTTTCAAGGTTTACAGGCTTTGGCTCAGTGAAACTGACCTTTTCCACTAACCACTGGAGCCCACAGAGGAAGGGAAATGGCTGGGGATGCAAATAAATTACATTTCAGATCAAAAAGCAACCCAATATTTGAAGTCTGGGCCTTATTGTGCTGGTTCTGTTCGATTTAGGTCAGCATTTCCCAGACTTGCCATATCATTAGAATTTAATTTGAGGACTTGTTAAAAATATAGTTTCAGGTGCTTCCTGAAATCTAGAGATTTAAACTCATTGGGTTTGGAATTTGAGGCAAATTTTGAAATTTTAATTTTTAACAAGTGCCCTAGGTCATTCTAATGACCAGACAAGTTTGAAAACACTAGTTAAATGTGATATTAAATTTGTTTCAATGATTCAAGCAGTCATTAAGTACCTGCATCGAGTACATATGAAATCAGATGTTTGTTGATTGACTGGCTGACGATATCAACTGCTGGACTAGAGGATGACTCAAAATTATGATGGGCAGTGAGCAGATGTAAGACAACTTGTCATTGAAAGTTTGCCTTAAGTAATCTACCAGGAGCATGAGCCTCATGCAGGCTAATGAGCGAGTCAGTTACATTGCCAATCGCCCTAACCCTGCTTCCGGGAAGGTGGTAAAAGAGCACAAGTCCATGGTGTTACCCATCAAGCCAGCTTCCATCATTTATAAAGGACAGATGTGATCATGCACAGCCTCAGCCTGGCATTTCCTGTATGTGGCTCTGAGCTAGAAATGTGCCTAGATAAGTACAAAGGAAACCCCCATCTCTAAAACAGGGTGGGTGGTGGGCGGGACACTGGCTGCTGCTTCTGCAAGGTGTGGCTAGCTTACCATTTGGTTGTTTCCGGGCACATCCCAGAGAAAGGGCATCCCCTCTTTACCGAAAGGAAAGATAAAACAACACTTAGACCGGGAGGGGCAGGGGGTGTTGGTAAGACGGGAACTGGGCGCCTGGAGTACTGGTCCCTTCCTCTAGCTCTTTTCCTCGCCCCCTCTTAGAGTTTCCACTGGTGACAACATTTACTGTAAATTCTGTGCTCTGAAGAGCCTGGGCAAACCCCGAGGCAGAAGGGAGGGACTGGGTAGGCGGTGGCTCACGGACCAAGGCCTTGGCTCTGACCTTCTCCCCGCCTAGAGGCAGGCCTAGCTTTCGGGAAGTAACTGCAGGTCCTTCCGAGCTCTGGCAGCTAAGCAAGCTCCGCTGAGCACTCTCTGGCTTTCTCATCTCCCAGTCCCTGCCTCACTGGCTTGCAGCCCCCAGAGCTCTAGAAGTGGGTTCATAACCACTGCCGCCTCTAAACAGAAAACCACCACCTAAGACAACAAACTTGTCTTTACCTTGAGGAGCAAAGCTGCTTCCTGCTAGGGCCCCAGAGAAACCAGCACTGCCAGTCCAGGGACCCTGCAGCCAGCCACTTAACAAGAGAAACAGTTTGACTTCCCTTGCAGGAGGAAGCAGCTGATGAGGGGCCTCCTTCCTCCACATCCCCACCTGCCGTTGCTCGGTCCGTGGGTCTACTGACCCTCCCTGGGCCAGTCACAGCTCGGAAAGGGCTCACCCCGGAGCATCTGGCAAAGATGGTCATGGGAGCAGCCGTTTACATAGAGGTAAAACGATCACATCCCCTAACTTCTCAGTGGGGGCTGGGAACCTAGAACTCACTTAGGGAGAAGAGCAAAGGAGCATTGGGTCATCAAATTTGGCTCCTGACACGCCTGTCTCCTGCTACAGGGGTCAGCGGTGGGCCCGCATTTGTCCTTCCGCATAACCTGCTTTCTTCTCTTGCGGACTCGCGTAGGTCTTCAGACTCCACACACTGGCCCTCTGAGGTGGCTATGCAAGGCCAGCTGCTCTCATTAGCTCCACTTTACAGAAGAGGTCAGCGGAGACCCTGGGACAAACCTACTCTGCCTATCCGCCCAGATGACTACAGGCTGGTGGCAGCAGCTGCTGAGAAAAGGGCTGTAAGATTGACCTCAAGACACCTAGTTTCTTAGAGGTCCAGCAACTTTGAATGAGTGACTGAGCGATCCAAAGCCCCAGAACCACATGGGGGCAGAGCAGGGCAGGCTTGGCTCAGGGCTTCCCCCAGCTCAGCCCTGGACCCTTTAGCACACCCAACTGATTTCCCTGAGACTGGCCACTCAGTTGGGATAACTGAGAAGCCCTCGGCTATTCTATAGTCTCCAAAGAGAAAACCCTGTCTTGGTTTGGGTGGTTCTTAAGTATAGCACAATACGAGATTCCCGAGTCGGTCGCACTCCTCCAATCACAGAGCTGGGCATCTGCCTCCTGCCCTGAGTTGGGAGGGAACCTCCTGTCCAGCTACTTTGCTGGTGGGCCACCCCCAGTCTCGCTCTTCCTCCAGATGCAGAGTAAGGTCCACAATACATGGCGACAGTGGGCTCCATCAGCGGTCACTGGGGGCAGGGCTCCTGGGTCCTGATCCTGGTTGGGTGACTCTGAGCCCTTTGCATGCCTTTGAAACTGGAAGACTGGACCAGAATGATGAGTCTCAACCTTGGGCACACGCTGGCATCAGTGGGGTCCCCTGGGGAGCTTTACCAATACTGATAATTGTGATTTAACCAGTCTGGGGTGCAGCCTGGGCACTGGGTTGTTAAAGGCTCCCCAGGGGATTCTAATGTGCACTGAATGTTGAAAACCACAGGGTTAGAAGATCTCCCACCCTCTTCAACTCTCGAGTATTTCAGATTCCAAACTGACTACCTGAGCATATTAGCAAACTGGAGCCTCTAAGCCCCACTTGTTGGGAAGGTGCGTGAGTGCATGCGTGTGTGTGTGTGTGTGTGTGTGTGTTGGGACAAAGGGATGCAAATGCAACTAATATGAGAAAAATAAGTAGAAACCAAGTTTTTAAAAGGAACAGTGCAGTTTGACTTAATAGCTAATATTTATCAAATGCTACTCTTTTAAGTTCCTCACAGTTATCATTATATTTAACCTTTGCCAACCCAATACAGTAAATAATATTATGAAGCACATTTTGCAGAAGAGGAAGATCTAAGGTACAGAGAAGTTAAGTAACTTGTTCAAGGTCACACAGCTTGTAAGTTGCAGCGCCAGGGCTTGAACTGAGGCAGTCTGGCCTCAGAGGTTGCCCACCATCCTGTCTGCCTTTGAAGTCTGTTTAAATCCTTTGGTATTTGATAATTATCTCCTGTGAGGCGTCAGCCCTGTTGGCTTCCTAATTTCACGCCCCCTCTTCTCCTACCTCATGCAAATCCAGATGTGAGTGTTCACGATTCACCTTCACCTGTGGAGGTACTTGGTGCCTGTCCTGTCATGAACCACAGTTTGGGGGCGGCTACAGAGCAGGCTTCCTGGGGGTGTGGGAACATTCTGGGGAATTCCCTACTGGAGGGGCCGAGGAGGGGGTCACTCAATGAGCTCTTGAATGATGGGGAATCCCCAGGCTGGTCCCTCACCCACAGGGAAGCCAACTGGGACCGAGGCCAAGGCCAGGCTCTCGCCCAAAGCAGGGACTCTCCGGCCATTCTGAGCAGGGCTTGCTCCTCCTTCCCGCCAGCTCTGGATTAGTGCCCTGACCTTCTCTTTAAATCTTCTGATCACAGTTTCCAGAAAGGTGAAAACAGTCTGTGTGTGTCTCTTCATCAACAGAACCTGCAGGCACTTATCAGTAGGGTGACAGGTTAGCTCTTACCCACTCTTAAATATGAGAACAGTGTGTGACGCTTACAGCCCTCCCACCCAGTCATGTGTTCAGTCTCCAGCAGTTGCCAGCCCCCATGCACCAAATACACATATGGGGCAGAGCCCACCATTCCTGCAGAAGTCTGCAAACTGAGAGAGAGGACGTGGTCCCAGCTGCGGTGGGATCCTTGCCTGCGTCTCCCTCTAGTCCTGGGGGAGGCAACCCTACCTCTGGTCCCTCCCTTACCCAACGAGGAGAGAAGAATCACAAAACCACAGGTCTGTGCACTGAATAATGTCTACTTCTGATTCTGGAGGAATCTTCACTTTCCTGCCTGAAAGCTAAAGATCTAGGACCATCAGCACCCTCATCATCAACTGACGCCTAGCCACGCCAGCCATGCCCTCAGGAGCCTCTCTGGAGTCCAGTCACCTATTCCTTGGCTTTCAGGACTACGAGCTCATTGACCTCATAGGTGAGAAACACTCTAGGTTGGCCCACTTCACATTTATCCCAAACTCCTTCCCCTTACTTTCCTCTGGAGAAGCTGGGAGGAAAATACCTCAAATCCCCAGCTGCTCTAAAATCCATGTGACAAATTCTGACCAATGAGATATAAGCAGGAGTATCTGGGGTGGAGCATCCCTTCCCAACTAAAAAGGCAAAGCCTCACCAGGACACAGGTTACCCTCCCTCAGCACAGAGCGATGCCTGGAGCTTCAGCAGCCATCTCGCAGCCTTGAGGAGGAAAGTCACATCCTGAAGAAAACTGTGCAGTGAGAGAACAGGATCTCAGTTCTCTGATGACACCCTTGCACTAGCCCTAGTCTGTCCACTTCTGAATTTCTTATGAGAAAAACAAAGCATGACTTATCGATGACCCCGTTTGATAGTTTTCTATTGTTTGTAACTGAGTGCAATCCTGACTGATACTTCAAATAAGCAAGGTCGTCACTAGCAAGCCCAGGTCTGAAAAACAGACGGCTCATAACTACCTTCCACACAAAGGATTGAATTCTGTGTGTGTGTGTGTGTGTGTGCGCATGTGTGTGTTTTAAGCTGCCTCTGGGACACGGTGCTGGGTGTGTAACCGTATATAACCATATAACTGTCCCACACTCACTCCCCGCATTCCACCACATCCTCCTGATAGGTTGCAAATGTCACTGCTCCCCAGTTCTCAACCCTGGCTGCCACTGCCCTCGCCCAAAGAGCTTTGCAAAACCCGAATCCATGAACTTCGCTCCCGAAAGGTTTCAGTTTCATTATTCTGGACTGAGTCTCAGGCCTCAAGATTTAAAAAAATACTTCCCAGGTGAGTTAAATGAGGGGCTAGCTGGAGAATCACATCCATGGCTGATTTGTCTTAAAAACAGTGTAAGAATATAGATAATACAATAGATACAAGGTTTAATGTTATTACATTTATTTTATTATAGATGCATTTACTTAATATCTTTGTTCTATTAAGTGTGTTTTATTTTATAGTGTATAGTATAAATATAATATAAAGAACTTTTAAAAAGTGGAAGGACATTTCTAATAAAAAAAAATTCTGTAAGTTAATGCCTGTTTAAGGTAAAGTGCCCTATTATTGCTATTACACTATATTTGGTGAAAACTATTCCAAATAGCCCAGAATATTTCATTTTTAGGGTAGAAAGACAAGAGGTGGCGCACCTCTTAGAATCTCATTGATTATGATGGTACCACACTAGCTCTGAATTACTGGACCCGGGAGTGCGGGGACTGTCGCTGTCTTCACTGTTTTGTCCCTGTGACTAGGACGGTGCCGGGAGCTCGGAATCTGTGATCGCTCCCCAAGGTCTGAGCTCTGCACACGAAGAGCCTGCGAAGCAAACTCGGGATGTCCGTGAAACTTGCCAGGAGAGTCCAACCAACTGCTTAAGTACTTTAAGAGCTTCTGCTGTTTTGATTCCAGGAGAGCTACAAATGAGTGTAAGAAATCCATTTTTCACAAACATCTAGGTCAAACCCCTGCTTAGCAACACTTTTGTTTTCAAAACTGAAGCTATGGGGTGGAAGCAGTGAATTGCACCGCCGTAGGAGCTCTGCAGGCCATGGTCCTAGCTCGGATATGGCTTCCCCATCCAGACCAAGTGAAGGAGACTTGTCCCACTGCGATGGAAAACCAAGTCAGACAGTGTTCCTGAGGCTTTATAAACAACCGGAAGGAAGGCCGTATGTTTTTATATGTGAAGAGATATCTGATGTCTTCATCTGATTGATTTATAGGAAAATGCCAGGCTCTCTGCACTAAACAAATGAATAAATACAACTCTTTCCCACGCATGCAAAACAAACAAACAAAAAACCATGTTACCTTGTTTTTGTATTTGCTCTCTCATTTAACTCTCAGACAACCCACTGAGGTGCCATTGCTTCCCATTTTATAGATAAGAATTCAGACTCCAATAGCTCCTCCAGCCAGAATTTTAGGTTCACATAACTCCACCAGCCAGGATTGGAATAAGTTTTAGTGACAACCACCCCCGGACCCCTCCAAATCTGGTTCCTGCTTCCCACAGCATGGCTGCCTTTATTCGTGAGCTCCGCCCCACTCCCTCGCTGTCCCCAGCCCCACGAAGCTCCTTGCTGACGCTGACTGGCAGCACCCAGTCAGGCCACCAGGCTCTGCTGAGAGCCCCGTCTCCCAGATCTGCTCAGTGTCTTCCTCTTTGACTCGTATCTGGTCTCAAACGGCAGGGCCTCTGAAGGGCCTTCCCTGGTCACGGTCCCCACCCCCATTCCTTTGTCACTTTCACCATTACACTCTTTGATTTTCTTCAACACACTCTTCACTTTGTGTGATCAGCCTGTTCATTCATTCGTTTATTTTCCAGTCTGAGTTCTGACGGAACGTGAGGTCCGTAAAATCAGGGATTGGTCCACCTTGTCCCTGCTCTATTCTCAGGGCCTGGAACGACCCTCCTGGCTCACAGGAGGCTATCATACGTGTATACTTGTACAGCGGAATGAATCATTTCTGCTGATATGAGTGCTAGTACTAGGAATGCGGCCTTTGCTTTTAGAATTTTCTGGACCATTCCACCCTCTTAGCAATAAGGCATATTCTTGTGCCAGCTGAGCACCGAGAAAATATTTTAGTTACAGGGTCCTCAGGTTCGAGAAATTCCATTTTAGCGCCAGGACTCCAGTCCCCTCTGCTTGGCCTTTTGTCACCAATCTCGAATATTCCTAAGAGCTCCAGGTCACCCTTCTTGGATCCTCTAAATCTAAGTGAGCAGATATTTACTGGGACAGTCCCAGTTCACTTAATGTCCTGGCATACTTTTTACTAGAGCCCCTTTCCACTCTCAAAAGCATTTCCACCCTAGTCAGGTAGGGTTAGAGCATCACCTGATACGCCAAGGTTGGGTTCGGTCCCCAGTCAGGACACATACAAGAACCAACCAATGAATGCGTCAATAAGTAAAACAACAAATCTCTCCCCACCCCACCCCCGCCTCTCTCTCTCTTTCCCACTTCTTCTCTCCCTCTCTCTCTCTCTGAAAAAATCAATAAATTTTTTTAAAAGTGATTCCATTTGGAGGACAAATTATAAGATCCCCTCTCAAAATGTGACCCCCAAATTCTAGGTCAAGGATATTTTCTCTGTTCTTATCCTTTACGTCCTCCAGAATTCACTCAGCTCTCTATTTCACTATTTTCTTATGATTTTAAATAAAATATACAGTATAAGTACATTAAAGATGTTTTTAAAAAATTATCCATGACCACGACCCTAGTCCTCTAACATGACTGTTTCCATTTGTGTATGTTGCCATCTTAAACTTTCTAACAAACATAATAGACCTATTTTTATAAAATCTCAATCAGTACATATACAAATTGTATTTTCCTTTCTGTCATAATTTGGTAATAATCACAATTAATATTTTTAATGGCTATATCATTAAATAGATAGTCCACAATTTACTTAAAATGGTTTTCTAATGTTAGACATTTTGGTTGCTATCAAAATATTGCCATTATAAATCACGCCGCAGTGAGCACCTTGCTCCCCCCCTGTTTGTCTGTTCAGTCATTTCCTCGGATAACTCCGCAGCAGGGAGATTCCGGGGGCAGAGGGAGCAGCTGGGCTTGCAGGTCAGTCCCAGCGAGAAAGGGTCAGGTAAGGTGCACAACGTCAGCAGCGGTGAACGCATATGTCATTTTCACGGCAACCTCATCGGCATTTAGATGTTATCGTTTCAAGTGATTTGTCAATTAGCTTATTGAAAGTTTCTTAATTTCATTTTAATGTAACAAGTTATTGATGACTAAGGAGGAAGAACTTTCTGTGGGTCAGCTCCCTAAGGCAGCATTCTCAACCAGGGGCAAGTTTGCCCCTCAGGGACCTTTGGCAGGGTTTGGAAGTATGTTTGATTGTCACAGCTGGGGCCGGGGGGGTGGGGGTGCTCCTAGGATGTCATGGGTGGATTTTACATTGTACGATGCACAGAACCCAACCCTCCCTACCCCACACAACAGAAAATTATCTGACTCAAAATGTCAAATAGTGCCAAGGTTGAGAAACACTTCATAAGTATCGTTTTCACAATCAGAATAGAAAGTAGGATTATTTTCACTTTGGTAGGGAAAATGTTACATAAGCTTTATAGTCATCGCCTCTACCACTAATATATTGGAGTCTTGATGTTTTTCTGAAAAAGGATGTTCTTCCTATGGTATAAACATTAAATTTGCATTTATTTAATTTGCTGCAAATATTTTCCCCAATGTGTCATTGTCCTTTTAATTTTGGATTACAACTTTAAGACCTTTTACAATAAAGGAACATTGAAGCTTCAGCCTCTCTGAGTCTTGGACTCTCTCCCTTTCTGGCCTCTTGCTGTGTACTTGGCTCCTGTTGCAGAAGAGTCTCCAGCTAGCTCTTCAGACATTCTGGTTAACTGCCTACTCCTTGGCTTAGCCTTTGCAAGAGGACAGTGAGAGCGATACCGCCTGCATAGCGAAGTCCTGGTTAGCAAGGTGGCAAAAAACGAAAGCTAATGGGGGGAAGGCAAGAGATTTGGGTTCTTGAAAAAGACCTCAGTGTCCTCACTGGCAACACAGCAGGTTGACAAAGACACCTAATTCTGTGATTCTACACACAAGGGGGTATGGCCATCATCATTGTTACTCCCTCCACGAGCTACCATGTGGACGCATGCCAGGACCCCGCCCCCACAGATGTCCCACAGTCTGAAGTGGACTTTGTCCTGTGGAACCCATCTGTGCCTCCTGGGAAGCAGGGGGCCGACTGAGTCCTACAGTGAAGACTAAGAAAATCCCCAGGCTGCGTGGGCATGGGCTCTTCGGCAAGACTCTCCCATTCTTCTCTAGAGAAAGAAGCCTGGTGCTGCTGAGGACGGCTTCTCAAAGGCATCTGCGGCGTGGGCAGCCCTCCCCTTGTGACCCGGGCAGGACCTGTTATCCCATCTGGACAGAAGTTCTTTATAATGTTAAGCCTGGTGTGGAGTTGGCATCCCTTCAAATGTGCCTCCCAAACATAAGCACACCAGCCATTGTCATCAGTGGGACAAGAATTTAGGGATGGTGGGTTGCCTTGACATTTTTTCCTTCCCAAGTGAAAATGGTCAAACTTTTTATGCTGATTAAAAACTACATACGTTCATCATAATAAAATTACAGGAAAATACTAGGAGTAAAGTAAGTGACTCGAAACCCCACCACTCAGAAATGCCCACCGTTACATTTTGCAGGACGCCCTCCCAGACATCTCCCTGAGCGTGCAAACATAACCCAAACCCACAGAGTCTGCATTAAAGCACTGCTCTGCATACTCTCTGTAACTTACTTTTTCCACCCAGTCTTGGCACTGGCAGCTTTCTGCGTTGGTAAATACCATCTCCATCGTCATTTTTAGTGCCAGAACAAATTACAGTGTGTGAATGTATGTACAGTAATATGCTTAATCCCCTTTTATGTTGGGCTTCTGTCCAGTTTTATACTATTGATAAAGTGTTTACTGTCCACAGATAATGATGAATTGAGCATCTTTGTGCAACATTTTTTTTTTAAACTCTTGTTAGTGACACTGCTGCTCCCAAGGGCTTTCACACATAGGATGTTAATGTTTCTTGTTACACAGCTTTCTTTAAAAATCGCCTCAGTGGAGATATCGGTTTATTGCTAGAGACATCTTTACTTTCTTGACCAGGCCTAATGATGGAGGAGGGAAGTGTACATTTTGAAGGAATTTGCTTAAAGAACAAAAGCTAAATTCAGGAAGAGGCTGAAGGAGGGTACAGGCTATGGAAGATGAATACATCTTCACGAGAAGCTGAAGAAAGAGGCCGCATAGCGTCGTGGTTAGGAGGATGCATTCTGAAGTCAAACAGACCCAGTTGTAAGCTCAGTGGACTTGGACGAGTTACTTAACCTAATGGGGGGCTTACAAAGTAAGGTTTTTGGGCAAATTCAATCAGGTACAGCAGGTAGTGTGTGTAACACACAGTGCCTGGTACATGGTCTTGTGCTCAAGTAATGTTTGTAATAAAAGGTTCATAGCAACAGAAGCCAAGAGAAATGTCTCTTTTCCACAGACGATGCACTAATTTTACACAGAACTTCTGTAGGGTAGAACGAGTCAGAGTATTGCTTCTGGGTGGCTTCTGTTATCGTTGCTTTGTTTTTACTGTAACTTTGCTACACCAAGAAACCTTATAGAACGGTTTCCAAGAGAGAGAAAAAGAGCACTATGAGTGAAAAAGGACTCTACGCAGCGCTTGTCTTTCAGGCCTCCCCAGAAGACCGAGAACAACAGTGTCTTTCTAAGGAGGCCTGGGAAGTTCACATCTTTGCTGAGCTTCTTTGCTCCCATTATTCAAACACCTTATTTCTCATAGCATCAGCGTAAAGCTTTATTTCATGCATAATTTACACTCATGGTGTTTGCTACATATGGCACTAAAGATACACCCTAGGACTGTAAACCTTTCTCTTTTATTGAAGTAGTGTGGGACTCCTTCGGAGCTGGCCCCGGGCAAGCACCTGTCCCGCCCTTCTCCCAGGGGACACCTAAAGTTCCAGCTGTCAAACTTGACCGTTACTCTTTCTTGCTTCCAATTGCATCCCCAAGGCCAGGTCCGACTTGCTGACAGCACAACTCTGAGCTCTTATTACTGTCTGCGCACCATCTCCTCTACTTCCAGCCTTTTCCAGAGAAAAGCTTCTCAGTTGATCTCAACTCTCTTTCCCACTGACCTGGGACCCTGACTCAGAAGCCTTCCCACCACGAGGCACCCGAGAGTCACTGCAGTTCACCAGGTTGGCCACATAAATGGAACTGATTTCCCTTCCCTTATATGCCTTGTCTAGCACTGTGGCCCTCAGGGTTCCTCACTATCAATCCTGACTGACGGTTGGCTCTCCCAAAGGACTGAGATGTTTATGCAGGATGTTCAAGGGATAAAATGTCACAGTGGAAGATCATTCTGTGTTTGAAATCAAAATTCAAAAAGAAATCATCCTCATGTGTATGTTGTAGGTAAAACAAATGGAAAGTACTTCTCTCCAGCTTTAGACTCATTCTACTTTTCAGGAATAAATACTATCAACAGTGTTTTGGGAAACCTACTTGAAAGATGGTAAGTTGACCCATCTGTGCACAAATACATTTTTGTTTTCATTAGAGACACACATGGAAGCAAACCATGTAGCACATTCACACATGTTCCACTTACAAGAATAGAAATTTGATGGTCTTTTCAGATGAGCACATTCCGAGGTAACCCATTATTATTTTAACAACTCCATGGTATTCCAATGAATGAGGAAACTATAGTTTAATTAGCCCATTACTGGTGGATATTTAGCTTGTTTCTGGGCTTTCGTATGACCAACAATAGTTAGCTTTACATGTACATAATTATGTGTTAATTATAATTATGTAATCTGTGGGTATGTTGGCAAATAGACTCCTAGGTGTGAAATTGCCCTGCTACAGGGTACGTGCGCTTATAAATTGGATGGACACGCTCAAATGCCCTCTGCGCAGTCGTACCGGCTTATACCTCTACTGGTCACGTGTGCTGGTACCTGCTTCCCCGCTGCCTTGGCAACACCATGTATGAGCAGCATTTTCGCGTTTGCCAATCTGGCAGGAGATCTTCACATTGCTTTACTTGTCATTTCACTAACTACTATAAAAATGAGCACCTTTTCCATATTTATTTGCCACTTACTTCTCTCTGTAAAATGCCTACTCATAATCATCCCTCATTTTTCTTTGGACTGTTCATCATTTTCTTATTCATAAGAGCTCTCACATATTAAGTAAATATTATGCCCTTTTTTGGTCATACGTCTTGCAGATGTTTCTCCCAGTCTGTCGTTCGCCTTTGATCTTACATATAGTACTTTAAGCTGCGTAGAAATTTTCACTTTTTATGTATAGAGGTGATGTACAGCAGTCTTTCCCTTTACGGTTTCAAGGTTTTGTTTTTTATGTGGAAAAGACTCCAGTCCAAGATGAAATTCGTAATGCTCCCTTTTCCCAAATTTCTTTAGTTTTTCTTTTTCTTTTTGTATTTAATCTCTGTGTGTGTGTTGTTTGAGAAATAAAACAGTTAGCTTTCCCCCACCCTCAAATGACTAGCCAGTTTGAAATGCCATCCTAGTCATAGTGCATTTGAGCTTATGTCTTGGGGGTGGACACATGTGCCTGAGTCTTAAATCTGAGTTTGTCTGGAGTCCCGTTCTGTATTCTAGTCTACCCAATACTCTGTCTTTTTCATATCTTTTTCGTTTCTACATTTGTCATTCCCTTTAATATCTTATTCAGGTAATTTTCTCTAGTTGCCCTCCCTTTTTAGATTTTTTTCTGGAAATTCTCACATGGTTATTTTTCACTGGAAACTCAGAATAGCTAATCTAGTTCTCCAAATCCCAGAAAATCCTGCTGGGATTTTATTGGGGTAACATTAAATTAAATTAATTTTTAGATGAACAAAATTGTTATCATTATATTAGGTGTATCTATTTATCTGAGTGTATTTTAAGTCACTTAGAATCATTTTTAAAGTTTAGAAACTTAAGCCCCACATATTTTTTGTTAAATTTATTCCTCCCTTCCATTTGCTGTTGTTGGTGTTATAAATGAAATCTTGTCTCCAATTAAATTTTATAATTAGTTATGGTTTGCATCTAGGAAAGTTGTTACTTTTTGGGGTCATTATAATTAGTTATGGTTTGCATCTAGGAAAGTTGTTACTTTTTGTGTCAACTTTAAAAGCTGACTGGATTCTCTTATTATTTTTAATAGTTTTTTAGCTGATGATCTTGGACCCACGTATTGGCTACTGATAGCTTTTGAAAATGAACTGGTCAGGATAGGCCTTTCTCCTTTTGACTCAATGCCTTTACTGGGCCTGATGAGCTCTGCAGCTGTCTGTGGGAGAAGAGAAACTGAGTGTGAGGGGTGCTGGGTGAGACACCCAATCAGGAGAGAATTAAAACAAAACGTGGACTGTCTGTTGATGTTATGAGAGAAGCACTTGATCCAGTTCCTGCGAGGGGCAGTCAGTGCCGGGTGCCATTACATTTGCATGAGATTAAACACGGTCCTTGAGAGGGGATCTCTCCCTGCTCTGTCGTTTCAGAAGCAATTCGGGTACAGTGTTTTGGTGTAGACCACTTACAGAACACGAAATGGAAAATGTTAAATAGCACCCCGACTTCACTGGGGAAACAAGGTAATTCCTGTTTAGGATAGATAACAGTGATGAAGTTGAGATCGAGACGCTGTGCCCCAGCCCATGAATACAAGCGCGGTCCTTCTGTGACACCGCGCTCTCAGTGGCTTCTGAGCCCTAGTCTTTCAAGTGCAGGTGGACGAGCCCTGTGATTCTGCCAGAGTGCCAGAGAAGGTTCCAGAACTGCAGCACGTGGAGCCAAGCATGAAAAGGAGCCAAGGGCAAGCCAAGCCCTAGATCCTAAGAATGTCAGTGATAAACCGGCAGACTTTCTACCCAGATCACAAATGTCATTAAGAGGCTAATGGATAGAGAAGATGGGTGATTACCGTCTGAGAGGAAATAGACATTTAGACCACAGGCAAACCCTCCATTTGATGGTGGCAGATTTATATGCTGCAGCCAAAAGCTTCTGCCCGAAGTCAAAAACATCCGTTGCATGGGCTGCAATCCCCATGCTTGCTGTGTAAAGTCGGACGTGACCTAAGGAGTGGTGAGGGGTCTGTGCCTAGCTGTGGGAAAGGTGGGAACGTTCTAGAGATGAGGGGCTGGGGTACAGGCATTACTGTGTATGTGACTGGGGGCTCCGTGGACCCCAAGCCCTGGAGGTTACCCCAATCTAGCCAGGACAAGTATAATCAGAGGGTTCTAACTCTTGTCTTGTAGAGAGAGACAGCGGAGCCAGAGTGGAAACCCTGAGCACAGCCAAGAGACATACATGCCACCTTCCCTGATGTGTGCCCCAGGGGTTGGATGAAGACCAGTGGGATGGATGTGCAGGGAGACAGCCGTGTGGCTCAAGGTACAGAAGACCCCTTTGTTCATGTCAGGAGGGAGGAAGATCTCTGTCACCAGAAGTAACCAGGCATGATTTGGGGACCATTTCCAGAGTGGGGGTGTGTTGCAGTGGAGTTTGAAGCATCAAAAGTGTGTCTGAACATTCCAGCCTTTAAGAAATCTTTCAGCCCTGTGATATATATAGATATAGATATAGATATATAGATATAGATATAGATATCGTACATATATCATATATGTTATTATTACAAGAAGCAAAGTAATCATACTTAAATATATAGACATATATTAAAGTGCATATATGTACATTTTTTATTTTGCTTCTTATAATAACTACTATTAATAGTACTCTTATTATACTCAAAATTTTTTAATATTTGTTATGTGCCAGGCACTGTGTTGAACTCTTAGATGCACTATCTCTATAAGGTAGTGACTGTCATTTCCCATTTTATAGACATGGAAACTGAATCTGAGGGAGGTGAAGAATGTCTCTAAAGTTGGCCACACAGATGGCAAGAGCAGAGCTGGGGTTCGAACCCTGTCCTTTTGACTGTGGAGCTGCTGAGCTATACTTAGTTTCCACGTTAAAAAAAAAAATCACAAACACAAAGTTTATAGCAGTTTTCCAGTCTCAGGACATTATCTACTTGCACAGAAAGGAAGGGTTTTTTTTTTTAAAAAGATTTTATTTATTTATTTATTTATTTATTTTAGAGAGAGGGGAAGGGAGGGAGACAGAGAGGGAGAGAAACATCAATGCGTGGTTGCCTCTCACGTGGCCCCTGCTGGGGACCTGGCCCACAACCCAGGCACGTGCCCTGACTGGGAATTGAATCAGCGATCCTTTGGTTCACAGCCCGCACTCAATCCACTGAGCCACACCGGCCAGGGCAGAAAGGAAGGTTTTATCCTGTCTAATTTTCATTACTTTGTTCATTGGCTTGCTCTAAAGAACACCTGAACTAGAACCAGACTCTGGTAGACACAAAGCGAGTGATCATAGGTTTTCAAGCTTCAGACAGAAAACTGGAGTGTTGCGAGACTCTAAGCCACAATGAAATCATGGAAAATACACAAGGAGCAGGACCGCCACCAATTTAACACTTACATTCTGATCGCAGTTACCCAGGAGGAGAACTGACTTGCTGTTCATTCATCTTTTTTGTTGTTGTTCAATCCAACAATCATTTATGAACTTAAAACTATGTTATTATGCCATGGAAGG
This sequence comes from Desmodus rotundus, assembly GCF_022682495.2. NCBI lineage: Eukaryota > Metazoa > Chordata > Mammalia > Chiroptera > Phyllostomidae > Desmodus > Desmodus rotundus. The sequence continues at coordinate 116,784,506 of NC_071393.1, read as the reverse complement.
TTTGCTGAATACATTGCAAATAAAACTCAAGCGTCCAATCAGAGACGTTGCAGCAGCCTCCTGTCTGCCTCCTTACAAAGCTTAACAAATCATCTTTCTTTCTAAAACTACATCTTACTTTTTTAAATTTACTTTTCAATCGCAGTTGGCAAACAATATGATATTCATTTCAGGTACGCAGCATAGCGATTAGACACTGATATACCTCACAAACTGATCACCCCAATAAAGTCTGGCCCCCACCTGACACCACACACAGACACCTTACTTTTTCTTCATAAGATGAAAACAACTATTCTCGCTGGCTGATTTCCATGCTGATCTTTCAAATAAACACAAGCACATTCATTTTTGGCACCAATTTCCCTTTTTACCATTGAAATGAGTTACTGGGCTGATGGAGGTTGGGAACGCTCAGGAGGAAGGACAGAAAGGCAGAGTGGCCAGAGAAAGGGATGAGGGGATGGAGAAGAAGGAGCCAGTGAAGTAAGGGTCGGCTGGACAAGGACCAAGTTAAGAGGCAGAGTGAGGAGAGGTCAGTCGATAAGGTGTGGGGGACAAGGAGGGAACATCACTGAGGAAGTACACAGCCAGAATTTGGAAACATCGACCAGGGCCTTGGACTGCTGGTGGAACTGCAGTTCAGCGCTGACCAGGGCCCCGGCTCAGGCCAGGGGTCGGGGCCTTCTCTAGAACGCTTGAGACTACAGAGGCAACTCAGCCAGGATGGTGACCCTCCCAGGTCGGTGCACAGAACCCTTGGGATATCATTAAAGAGAGGAATTTCAAAGTCAAACCTTAATGACATCCAGAAAAGAGGAGTAACGTACAGCACCCTGTGAATCTCCTTGCCCCAAATGCAGGGCCTGGGGTGGCTGCCCAACTGGCCTCCCAGGAGGTGGGACTATGTGGGACCCTAGCACTGATGGATATTGGGCTCCCCCAAAGCTGTTCACAACTTCTAAGTTCCTCCCAGAGATAGTCTTGCCTTCTGCTCTCTGGGCTCATGAGGGATGGAGTTTTCTCTGGCTACCCCATTGCTGAGCAGGTGATTCTGCCTTCTGTTCAGCCTCTGAGCTGCCTGTGCTCCACTCATGTACCCCTCAGCCCCCCTCAGGGGTCAGGAAGAAGGGCTCCTTTCTCTTTCAGCCTTCTGGCTCATTCCCTGCCAGAATCTTCTCATTACTCTCAAAGGAGAGCCTCCTCTCCCACCTCACCCCACAGCCCTGTCCCTTCAACTCACTCCCCCCACATCCTCAGCTCCACGCAGGCAGACTCAAAGCATCCAAGCTTTGTGGTCCAAGTGTCCATGGGGGGGTAGGGAGCAAAGCCTATGGCTCAAGAGGATAAAAAAGGCCTGAACACTCACCAAGTGCAGGGTGTCAGCTTTCTGTGTCTGCCTCTGTCGGCTCTTCTGGGCAGCAATGCGGTTTTTCTCCCTCCTCTGAACTTTTCTCACATCGTCAGATGAGTCCTGGGAAGCACAGAGGATGACAATTGGCACATCCGTCCCTCTCTTCTGAGCTAAAGCAGGTTCTCATGCTGCTAAGTGTCCCTGTGTCCATCCTTCCGTTTCTTCATCTTTTCATTTGCCCATCCACCCCCTATTTACCAAAAGGCTGAACCCAAAGGGGAACTCTTCCCCACACTCTGTTACGCTGCCTAGGTCTCTACAACTTCTTTGGTCAGCAGTTACAGGAAGAGGGCGAAGGCCTTGAGGCCTCACTAGAGCTGAACTTTGAAAAAAATGGTTGAGGCGATGAAGTGTGTTTTATCACCTCTCCTCCTCCTCAGGGCTGCTCCACCCTTACTCTCTCACTTTTTGGCTTAGAACTTTCCTGCTATTTTTTTTTAACTTTTTTTAGCACCTACTAGGTGCCAGCTTCTGAACGAGTGTTTTTTCAGAGGTACTCTTGGTCATTGCCCCAATTCTGTGAAGTTGGTACTGTTATTTCCATCTTACATGCGAGGACACTGAGACTCAAAGAGTTTGCCCAAGAGCTCACAGTAATCCAGGAGTTACATCTTCCAATGCGAAGTCTGATGCCTTTCCGAGCCCCGCCCCCAACCCCACTGGCTTGTACCCCCGTACCTTCTGCTGCATTCCTGGGCTGAGGTCCCCATCCCAGATCTGTCCCTTCTTTCCCTGCATTCCCTTCATTGTGCTCAGGGGTCTTGACATTCCCCATGACCCTGAGCGTAATGCCTACTACAGAGGCCAAGAATGGCTTTAATGGTGAAGATTACCTGGCCACGACAGGTAGTGAATGGGTACTTAGGAGGTCAAGGGGAACTTGGGTGTTCTCTAAGCACATCTCCCAGATGGGAAGGTCCTCTGCTTGGGCAGAGAGGTTAGGTCCAGCTTTCCCCCAGATGCTGCAGGATAAATGGGGGGTCTAAGTGAAACCCTTCTGCAAATCCTCGCGGGTCTCATGACCCCGCAGTCCAGTGGTGCACAGTTCCCAGGCAAGACTCTGTGCTCACCAAACATATGTCTCACGAGTTTGCCCAACACTTCCAGCCGTGGCAGCAGGAGGGCATTGGGTTAGATAGGAAGGAAGTGCTCTTCCTCTAAGGGGGATGGGGACCAGGTTACCATGGAAGCCATGAGTAATTTCCTTCCTAAGAAGAGCGCAGATTTCCAGGCAATCTGAGCCAGCCCGATACCATCTTGAACAGAGGATCCAGTTGTTTGCCCTCTAGAGGTCTCCACTAGGATGTCCCCCAACCTGTCCCTTCTGTTAGGTAATTTATGACCCAATGCCATTGCATATTATATATCCATGTACTTTTATTTTGGCAGCAGCATTTTGAAAGCTCTCTTGGATATCTGTGCTAAGGAACGAATGGAAGAAATTGTAATCCACTGATATATTGGAAGAGAAGGGAGCCTCTCTTCTAGAGAGAGATGTCCAGAAATGTGGTCAAGAGAACACCTGCGAAACTGTGAGGCAGGCAGGGTGCCCCATTTTTTGGCAACCCCCAAGCTGAAAACTTTTGACTTGGAAGTCACAGTCTAGACCCCAAATGCTCCCAGAATCTCTACCTCAATCTCTCTTGTTCCCCCAGAGCTGAGCTAAGCTGAGCTACTAGTAAATGTCTCTAAGTCTCCAAAGTCGCCTCCTGATTTCTTTCCTTCCTCCCATCTAGAAGCCACAGGGGAAAGAGGTGCAGGTCGCAGCTTGAGCAGCCCTCTCTGCTGGCTGTGCTAGTGACAGGGACAGTGCCCCAGTAGATAAGACAGACCCTTCTGTGCTGCCTGGGTCCCTCCTCCTTCTAACCTTTTTCTCCTTGACTTTCCCTGACCCCTCTCCCACTTGCTCTGATGGCTGTCTCCTGGGATGAAACATCTCCAGCCTTAGGGCTATGGATGCCCGCAGCCCACTCTAAGTCTCCTCCTCTTGGTTTTCTACTGCCTTGGAGAAACACAGAGCCTTTCCCCTGAGACACTAGAGTTCTTTGATGCTCATTCTCCTCTTGGCTTCCTAGAAAGCTTCCTGGGGCAGGAATCCAAGTGAGACGAAGGTGATGGGCACCATTGGAGAACAAGGAGGAAAAGGGGCTGTGGCGGAATGGGCAGGAAGATGAGGGTCTCTGCCAATATGCTCAGCTTGATTGCAAATACCATATCCTAAGTCTAACAGGCTGCTCATGCCACCAGCCACTCCACCGCTGCTCAGCTCCCTGGGCAAGACGGGGAAGCCTGCCTCTCTTCTCGTCCCCTCCTACCCCAAGAGAATCAGAGGGGATAAGGGAAGGAAAGGAGGACTCTACCTGTTTGCCTGGGGGGGGAGAGCGGCTGAAGCTGGAGTCGCTGCTGTCGGAGCTGTGAGGCATGGCTGCAGTCTTCCGGGCTCTCCACGCAGCCCCAGATGCCTCTGGGCTCTCTTGTCACCAGCTGGCCTCCTTTCCTGATGATTCCCAGGCCAGCAGCCCCACAGCCCAGCCCCTCGACAGGTCCTTCCTCTGCCTGCTCTGCAGCCACCTCTGACCCCTGCGTCCTCCTCACTCTGGGGTGCAGAGGCACTGCTCCCCACAGGGACATGTCGTTTGCTCTGGGGCTCTCACGGCTCTCTCTCTTGTGGTTTCTGGTAACTCATGCTGAAGTCACATGGGCGGAAACTTGAGCTAGAAGTTAATTTAAGATAAAATACATATCTGGGAAAAGACCCACAGAATTATGTGAAAGAAAGAAAAAAAAATACACAAAACCCCAGATACCTTCCGACAGTTTGAAAAGGCAGAACAGCTCTCTTCAATTGATGAAGATAAAAGAGAAAAACAGGCCAGGAGGGAAAAACCCCAGCCAGAATTAGCAAGTCTGTCTACTGTCAACATGGGCAGAAAGGAGAGTGAGCAAGGAAGGAGTTTCCATTGTCACCCGACTTGATTTTTAAGCCAAAATAAAACAACAAGACTGGGATTTCTTTCTGGATTTTGTTTGAAAGCAGCTGCCTATCCTTCCTCACTGACCCTGGAGCCCAGCCAGCCCCGGGGTGGGTTGGGAATGACAAGGCTCCAGGCACGGCCTTTCCTAACTGTCACACAGAAGGGGCTGCGGCCGATCTGAAGCCCTGGGGCAGGCTCTGGAACTGATGCTCTAAAAGTGTGTTCACCGCCCATGCCTCTTGGCAGGATGCGCTCCCTAGCGGGGGAGTCCAACCCGCAGCCCGCGGGCCACATGCGGCCCACATGGCTATGGATGAGGCCCAACACAAAATTGTAAATTTACTTCAAACCTTTTTTTTAGTTCATCAGTTTCATTAGTGTTTGTGGATTGAATGTGTGGTCCAAGACAACTCTCCTTCTTCCAGTGTGGCCCAGAGATGCCAACAGGTTGAACACCCCTGCTAGAGAAAAGGTGCCTCTCGGGTTGAGGTTCTGTCAAGAGCTCAAGATTGGCTCTGAAACTTAATGACTCATGGAAGTCACCAGGTCAGAGTCCAGAATGGAGGGACAGAAAGAAAAAAAATGACGTGAGCACTGTGCTTGGAGTCAAACCAACCATGGTTTGACATCTGGCTTGCCCACTCCGTCCATCTGTGGCCTTGGGCAGCTCACTTGGGCTCCATGGCCCCCACTAGCTCCATCTATGAATGGAGGTTAATAGAACCTTTCCTACCCACCCGTCAGGGCTGTCGGAGAAGCAAACACCTCCCACTTCCACTCTGTGATGCTCTACCTGAGCCACATTTTACTTTCTTCATAGTACCCATCAAATTTTATAATTATTTTACTAGTTTATTTACTTTGTGTGGGGGGGGTTGTTTCTTTCATTAGAATGTTAACTCCGCTTGCAAATTTCATGCAGCAAATGTTTATTGAGCACTTACCATGTATCAGGCAATGTTCTAAAGTACTGGGAATACAGTTAGTACTGACTTTCTCTCAGAATGAGAGAGTGAATCGGTTAGCTTGTGCTGCCTAACAACCCACAGCAAACTTCAATGGCTCCAAACAACAACTATTTATCTAGCTTGTGAGTCTGCAGGTGACCTGGTTGGGCGAGGCTGACCTTAGCTGGACTCCATCATGTGTCCTCAGACAGTGGAGGTGGACTGACAGTTGGCTCATCTAGAATGTCCTTGTCTGGGATGGCTCTGCTCCACATGGTGTCTCATCCCCCGACAGCTTTGCCTGGGCTTGTTGATGTGGAATCCTCGAAAGTAAGAGCAGGAGCATTCAAAGCCTCCCGAGGCCCAGTCTCAGACTTTGCACGATGTTCCCTCTGCCACATTCTACTGGGCAAAGACAACCACAAGGCCAGCCCAAACTCAGTGGATTGAGTACTGGACTTCACCTCTTGATAGGAGGAATTTAAAGAATTGTGGCCATTTCTGCAATCTCCCACCAATGAGAAGCCATTGGAGGTTTTAGAGCAGAGAAGTGAGGAGCTGTACCTTGTATTTTAACAGGATCTCTCTGGATGCAGTTGAGCTTTTCCTGGAGGGTAGCAGAGTGGAAGTAGGGAGGCCAGTTAGGATTATGGCGTTGAATTACTGCAATAATCCCAGTTGCAGACAGTGGTGGCACAGACCAGTGAGGTGGTAACGAAGATGGTGAGAAGCAGCCACATCGAAACCGAAAACTACGCCTCTCTTGTTTACACATACATGCCCAGTGCCTAGTACATGCCTAGTAAATAGTTGTCCAGTGAATAAATATATGAATAAATAAAGGAATTCCCATGGAACTTTGCTCATAACTTCTGGTACTTATCATGGCCTATATTGTTCTGTATCTTTTCTCCCTGTAGAATATTGAAAGCTGTGTAAGGATAAAACTGACATATTTATGTTTTATTAAGTTCAATGTAACATTTATTAACCCTATTATGTAGCAGAAATCATAATGATGAATAAGACAGAAGCCCTGCCCTCATAGAAAGAAGGGGAAGTAGTCAAATAACCAAATAGGTTATTGTAAGTGTTACAATGTTCACATGAAATTCTTTATCTTTGAACAACCTATCACTCAACAGCAAATACTTGTTGAATGAATAGTTGCTTGATGCTGTGGTTTCACATCAATATACTTATTTAATATTTAACAGAGACTAATAATGAGAGAAATAAAAAATTAGCTGACATAGAAAGATGGCCTCTTGCAATGGCATCATTAAAATTATTTTTCAATATTTAAGATTAAGGAATAATAAATGATGGGATAATATGCCCCATTAAGCTTAGTGAATAAATTATGGATAGAGCTAAAGGCCCCTGTACATCCTTTCCTGATCCCACTCCCCTCCCCCCACCCCAACCCCCAGGTAACTATTTTGCAGAACGTGGTCCTTCCCATCCCTGTTCATTTCCCTGTGCTCAGAGACGTGTACCCAAAGAATACACAGTGTTACAGGCAATGTTGCCATGAGTGATTTTAAACTTTTTACACTGCAATATTTTTACACTAAACATTATTTTATTTTATTATTTTTAGATAGAGAGACGAAGAGGGTAGGGAGGGGGAAGGGAGAGGGGGAGGGAGGGAGAGAGAGAGAGAGATAGACATTGCTTTGTTGTTGCACTTATTCATGCATTCATTGGTCGCTTCTTATATGTGCCCTGACTGGAGATCGAACCCACGACCTTGGCATATGGGGACAATGCTCTAGCCAACTGAGCTACCCAGTCAGAGCCAATATTTTTACATTTAACTTCTATTATTATTTTATAGTATTCGAATGGTCACACAAAGCTTGGGATGCCCTGAGGCATCACACTGAGGTTATTCTGGAGAATTCCATAAAGCCACCAAGGACAGTTGTAATAGAGCCAGCATCTAAGCAGGTAGCACCGGCCCAATACCTACAAAGAAGGCTAAGGGTGCATTTGCAGAACACTTTACTTCCTTATCCTGACAACAAACACTTCTAAGTTGTACCGGGGTCATGTATGAGTCGTTGGCTTATACGTAGCCCTGGAACAAATGAGAAAACAGTGCCATCTCTTGGCTGGCAATGCCAGGCCAAAGGGCAAGGACTGGTGAGCACCTGGTAGACTGCTAAGGTGGGGGCTCTTCAGCAGGGAACAGTGTGCACAGCTGTTCCCAGCATCCTTGGTATACATCACTTACTATGTGCCAATTGCATGAATGAACCACTTACTGTTGCCAAGTATATGAATTAGTCCACTCAATTCTCATGACAGTCATAGGAGGTAAGTACTAGTCCACTCCAGCTTTTTGGATGTGGAATACTGAGGTGCAGAGAGTTGAAGTAACTTTTCTCAGGGCCACACATGACAGCTGGCTTCCCCTAGATGGAGGGGAGAGGGAGAGAGAGAACTTCACAGGGCCTCTTATGACCTAGTCTCTCATCACTGCTGCTTTATTCTTATCATTAGAAGTGAGGCTCTAAGTCCAACCCACATTCAAGGGGAGGAAAGTAAGGCTCTACCTCTTCTAGGGAGAAATAGTAAACAATTTGCGGGCATTTCTTAAAACTACCACACTTCTTGAACTGAGTCCTGAGGGGACACAGGGCTGGATGAGGGCTGGCTGAGACCAGGAGGGAGTCACAAAGCAATGTTCCGCTCCCAGCTCTGCCTCCCACCACCTTTATGACCTTGGGAAGGTGGCTCTACCTCTCTGTGCCTCTGTTTCCCCAGGTGCAAATTTGGTGGAGGGGAATGGTAGAGGGGAGTGCTTAGAGTCTACTTTGTGAATCTAAGTTTAGTAAAACAAAATCAAACAAAACCCCAGTTTATATTTCACGGTTCTATTTGCCGTGGTGGAGAGCACCACCCTGCAGTCAGGCTGGCCGGGGAGCTCGGTTCCTCACTGACTAGCTGGGGGCCTTGAGGCTAGGTTACTTGACACCTCTGTGCTGCCATTCCTGCATCTCTAAAACGGGAGAACATAATATCACTAATCTTCAGGGTTGTTATAAGGATGAAAAGAGTTAAAGTTTGTAAAGTTCGTAGGACAATGCCACAATAAGAGTTTTTGTTAAATTAAAGCAACCCTTCTACTGTTCTGATTAAATATGACAAGCAGAGTGCTTCAGGGCAAGCTGCTTCTGGGAGTAGATTTTTTTTTAAATATTTTATTTATTTATTTTTAGGGAGGGATAGGAGGGAGAAAGAGGGAGAGAAACATCAATGTGTGGTTGCCTCTCAAGCGCCCCCTACTGGGGACCTGGCCTGCAACCCAGGCATGTGCCCTGACTGGGAATCGAACCAGTGACCATTTGGTTTGCAGGCCGGCACTCAATCCACTGAGCCACACCAGCCATGGCCCCAATGAATAGATTTAAGTGAGTGATAATCAACACTGACATTCTTGACAACCTGTATAGATTGGGCACCCACCAGTCAGAGCAGTTCCAGGACCCTGCTGTATGGTGGGAGGTGGGAGATGGGAGAAGAGATGGCCTTGAGGGAGGGGAAGGGAGATCTCAGGGGGAAACCCAAGAATTAGGGTAGCCGCTGTTTGCCAACCCTTATTCAGCATTTCAATAACTGGCATAACCCCAGCGCCTACAGAATCAGCGTTGTTTAAAATTAGTAGGATCCGTTGTAGGTAAATGGGCTTCTTAAGGTAATTGAAAATAGATGGTGCTTTTAGTGTGCCAAAACCCTGCTCTATTCATACTCATTCAGTTTCAGTTCTCCTATTGGTTTGCTGTTCCAAGTACCAGGACAGTATGGATTTCGGCCCAATGCCTGCTGACTCGGCTCATTTCCAAGACTTCATGTTTTCCAAGAGCAGGAATGCTCTGACCAAGGCATTCAGGAAATGGGTGGGAACAGAGGAGAAACCTGAGTGTCCACGGTGTGTGCCCCGGGGGTGGGGGTGGGGCACTGACTACAGAACTAGGTACTTTTCCTGCAGGAGAGTCATTTCAGAAGTCAGCCTTCTGTCCCTGGAAGGAGGTGCAAAATCTCCCAAGGCCACACAGAAGAAAGGAAATACTCAGATATTTTGATTTAATTGGTTTGAGCAGAGGTATTTTTCAAAAGCTCCCCAAGCAGGGATGTAGAGGGCATCATCGAGTCCGTTTTGCTAGGAAGGGACAGTGTGGCCTCAGTGTCAAGGTCATTGCTGGCCCCGCAGAAATAGACACCATCCGGCTGTTTCATCTCTCTCACCTTCCTGGGAACACAAAGGCACCAACCCATTCCAGTGCCCTGGGTTTAACTGGCTCCAAATCTATTCTCATCACCTGCTTTGAGCGGGTCCTTAACCTGTTAGAGTTAACCGCAACCCAGCCCACCGCAGAGCATGCCAAGCAAAGTGGGGCCTTCGAGAAGGGATTTAGGGTCTAGAAGTCTTAGCAGCGCCCACCCGCACCCCTTCACCCCCACCCCACCGCAGACTCTCACTTTTGCGTTCAGTGGCTGCACTGAGCCATTGGCTGAATTTAGACCCCTCTGCCTTTTGCTCTGAGAGGCAGTTTCACTTTCCTAGAGGATGTTGCCTTCCATTCCCTAATAGTCCCCTCTCTAGTTAGTAAAGATGAAACCCAGAGAGAAGAAAGAAGAGAAAAAAAGAATCTCCTGAGCTTGCAGGCAAATGTCCCTGGGCTCCCCAAAAGCCCCACACTGAGGTGCTTGGTGCCTGGGGAGGACAGGGGAGAGCTTCCCCTGCTGCCCACTGCTCCAGGCTGCCTCCCAACCAGGTCAGAATTCCCAGGTTATCACTCTTGTCCTTCATCTAGAGCACAGGTGGCAAACACAAGGCCCACAAGCCGAATCCCGCCCTCCACCTTCTTTTATCCGGCCCGGCACCTTGTTTCTACCCGGCGGCAGCGCCGAGCTCTTGCTCAACTGTTAAGGAGCAGTTACATGTATACAGTCCTAAAATTACATTTGGCCCTTTGAAGGCAACTGCGAGGTTGACGTGGCCCCCGGTGAAAATGAGTTTGACACTCCTGACTAGACGATTCAGTCACTGATACTAACCACCCCCACCCGCTCTCTTTTCTGAGCTCCATCTGCGCGCCTTTTTGAGGGCCAGTTGGTGGGTGCGCCGCCTTTGAAATCTTAATGGTTGATTGCCACTTTTTAGTTATTTGAACTAAAATAATAAAAATCCCCTAACCACCCTAGCTTTTTTTTTTTTTTTTTTTTGGTGGAAAAAGAATAGCATAGTACATCTTCACCACTTACAAGATGGCAAAAAAGGGGTTTTTATAGAAGTTTCCCAAACAAGTTGGGAAAACATTTACCTGAGGGCAGAGCTCTCCAGCAAAGAGGCCGGAGGGGGTGGCCAGGTGATGACGGGGAAATCCCCCCAGTGGGCACAGCCCGTAGTCCAACCTTCTCTGCTTTAAGTCCAGATCAGGACTGGCGGGAAGCTTCTTAGGAGGGTGTGCATGTGGCCAGGCCCAAAGGACAAAGCAGAGTTTCTCAACGACAGCCTTCTTGACGTTTGGAGTGGGCGCCTCTTTGCTGTGAAGAGCGCCCCTCCACACTGCAGAGTGTTTAGGGGCGTCTTTGCTCTCTACGCACTAGATGTGAATAAAACCCCCAGGTTGTGGAAATAAAAACAGGTTTCTGGACCTTACCAGCTGTCCTCTAGGGGAGGGGCCAAATGACCCCAGGTGAGAACCCAAAACCAAAATTATCCCAGGCGAGAACCAAAAACAGTTGTTTTTGAGTTAAAGACCCCAAAACAGCTGTTCCCCCAGCCAGTCAGAACCTGGTGGTTTTCTTACAAACCCCCTCAAAGCTCAGGACGCCTCTGGTCAGAGGTGGCCTGCCCCATGAAGCCTCTGAGTGCCCTGAATTCTGACTGACTCCGGCCTGTGGCTGGAGCCAGGTGACACTAGGGCCTCCGGCAGCTCCAAGGGTGGGCACCAGAGTCGCCGCTGGCAGCCTCCCCGTCTCACCCGACCCTTTCAGACAGGCGAAGGGAGTGAGGCCTCTCGAAGGTCGGGAGAGGCCATTCCATGCTTTAGTTTCCCACCAGATTAAAAAGTGAAGATGCAAACACTGTGGGACTTTTTCAAACCAGTGTACTTGTGCTAGAATCAGGTACTTATGGGATTTATATGATTATTAACTCATGGCTCGCTGGAGGTGATACTGTCAGGCAGTGGGAAGTAACGCTGAACTTGGTGAATCTCCTCTTCTCTCAGTCTGGGCTGAGTATCTTTGGCTGGATATACGACCTCATTTGGAGGTAAGGGGCTTTGGGAATGTGAGACCTGGACCAAAATCACTTTTCAGCACCCCTCTCTGACCCACCCAATCCTCAGAAGAGGAGAGAACCTTAATCAGGAAAGAGGGTGAAAAAGAGAAATTGCTTCTTAGCTTTGAGTTTGAATATGCAGTGGGGTACCCTGGCTCTGCCCCTGAGCAACCATGAGATCTCGCACAGAGCACTTAAAACTGTGCCTCAGCCTCCTCATCTACATAATGGGTATAACAGTACCACCTTGTAGTAATGAAAGTATTTAAATGGCTTAGCACTCGTGCATAGTAAGCACGTGGTGCCTATTTAGTGTAGCCCACAGTAAACTGGGCCTCTCCCAGTACAATGTATCATCTGAAAGAAACATTGAGAAGAGGGAGTCGCATCACACACCAACTTTCTGAAAATCCTCTTTGTACAACCCTAACTCCCCACAAGTCATCCTCCTCTGATAGACTCTTGTGCCGGTCTATCCCCTCTCTCTCCAAGGTCTTTCTCTGTCCCTGCTTCCCAAATCTCACAGCCCTGTCTGTGACTTTCACGCCTATCTTGCTGAGCAACTCTAGTCTCCCCCTCCCACCCAAGCGCTCTTCCTTCGTCAGCTGGTGTCTCCAGGCCAGGTCCATGTCGCTAACTTTTCGTCCCACTGTCTTCTTCTCCACCCTCTTCTGCCTCCACAGGGCAAGGGTTCAGTGGCTTCCTGGTCGGAACAAAGATGCCTCCGCCAAGGTTTTTTTTTTGTCAAGGTATTTTACCTGGTGGTAGACATTTGAGGTGTCTTCAGGTTTTGACTATTATGAGTAAAGTGGACATGCATATTCATGTACAAGTCTTTGGCGGGGGAATGTGCTTTCACTTCTTTTAGGGGAGTACCTAAAGTGGAATACCTGCAAGCTTGCTAAGATCATTTATTAGTTCTAGTAGCTTTTATGTAGATTCCTTAGGATTTTCTTAGATGATTGTGTTGTCTGTGAATAAAGACCGTTTTTCTTTTTCCTTTCCAACACATTTGCCTTTTTTTTTTTCTTGCTTTAATGCATTTGTCTTTTTTTTACAAGTATTGAAAGTAGACATTTTTTGCCTGGTTTCTAATCTTAAGAGATAAGCATTCAGTCCTTTATCACTAACTGTATTAAAGGGGGTTTTAATAGATTCTTTTTTACCAGGTTGAGGAAATTCCCTTCTATTTCTGTTTGTTGAGAGTCTTCATGTTGAAAGTATGTTGAATTTTGTCAAATGCCTTTTCTGAACCTATCAATATAACTTTATGGTCCCCCCTTTGTTCTACGCTATGATGAATTACATTGATTAATTTTTGAATGTTAAACCAACTTTGCATTTCTGGGATATACTCTACTTGCTCATACTTCTTGGCATATTTTAAAATTGAGATGTCATTTACACACCACTAAACGTACCCTTTTAAAGTACAAAATTCAGTGGGTCTCAGTACATTCACAGAGTTTTGCAACTCTAACCACTGTCTTAACTTCAGAGCATTTTTATCACCCCCCCAGAGAAACTCTGTGTGGCTGGCAGTTGCTCTCCACGCCTCCCCCCCACCGCCCAGCTCCCAACCCCCAGCAATTACTAACATACTCTGTCTCTGTGGACTCGCCCTCTACGGACATTTCCTATAAATGGAAGTATGCGATATATGACCTGATGTGACTAGCTTTCCTCACGTACCGTAATGTTTCCAAGGTTCATCCATGTTGTAGCATGTTGTAGCATGTCAGTACTGCACTCCTTTCTATGGCCCAGTAACACTCCATTGTACAGAAACACCACATTCTGTTTGTCCGCTCTGCTGTCCGCAGACATCTGAGCTGTTTCTGCATTTTGCCTGTTATGAATAATGCTGCCGTGAACGGCTGTGGACGGTGGCATATATTTTAATATGTTCTGCGTGGACATATATTTTAATCCTCTTGGGCATATACCTGGGACTTATGTTGCTGGGTCCTCTATCATTGCTTTATGTTTGACTTTTGAGAAACTACCAGATGGTTTTCCACAGACACTTCTCCATTTTATATTCCCCAGCCATCTATAAAGCTTTCAATTTCTCCACATCTGCACCAATAGTTGTTATTCATCTTTTTGATTATAGTCTTCCTAGTGATCGTGAAGTGCTGTCATATCGTGGTTCTGATTTGCATTTGCCTGTGACTTATGATGTTAAGCACCTTTTCATATGTGTATTGGCCATTTATATATCTTTTTTAGACACTTATATATCTAATCTTTTTATTTTAAAAATTGATATTTTTACTGTTGAGTTGCATGAGTTATTTATATATATTCTGGATGCTAGATCTTTATATTATTTACAAATATTTTCTGTTGGCTGTCTTTCACTTCTTTTGTGAAACTTATGCTACATTCTGTTTCAAGTTTTCAGTGTAGAAGATTTTACCTGATTGACATTTTATATTCCACACTGAATTTTTATTGAGGCTTTGGGGGTTGTTGAACAAGGCATAATCATTTTATAATAGCCGAGACAAGATTTTGAAATAATTTGGAATGAGTGGTTTTAATTACAAATCTTTAGGAAGATGAATTGAAATCTTCTTCCAAATATATCTCTCGCTGTGCTCTTGCTAAAATTAAAGCTGAACCTGACATTGGTGACTTACGTTTTTTGTTGAAATAATGTCTTTTACTTTCTTGATAGTGTCCTTTTAAGCACAAGAATTTTTCATTTTAGTGATGTGTGAGTTGAATATATTTTTCTTTGGTTGCCTTTGGTGCCATATTTAGGAAACTAGTGCTTAACCCAAGAGTTTTATAGTTTTAGATCCGATAGTTAGGTGTCTGGTCCATTTTGAGTAAGTTTTTGCATGGTGTGTGGTAGGAGTCTAAACACATTATTCTGCATGTGGATATACAGTTGACCCAGCCTCATTTGTTGAAAAGACATTTCTTTTCCCATTGAGTGGTCTCGGCATCTTTGTCAAAAATCAATTAACTATAAATGTTGGGATTTATTTCTGGACTCTCAAATCTCTTCTATTGACTTATATGCCTATCTTTATGCCAGGACCACCCTGTCTTGTAGTAACTTTTGAAATTAGAGAATGTGAGTCCTCCAACTTTATTCTTTTCTCAAAATTGTTTAGGCTATTTTGGAACCTTTGCACTATATGAATTTTAGGATCATTTTGTTAATTTCTGCAAAAAAGGAAAGAAAAGAAGGCAGCTGGAACATGATATGAATTGTATCAAGTCTGTAGATCAATTTGGGAAGTCTTGACCTCTTAACAATGTCAAATCTTCCAGTCCACGAACATAGGATGTCTTCCCATTTATCTGGGTATTCTTTAATTTCTTTTAATGATGTTTTATAGTTCCTGATGTATAAGATTTGTACTTTTGTGTTAGATTTAGTATTTTATTCTTTTTGATACTGCTGTAAATAGAGTTGTTTTCTGTATTCCATTTTTAGGTCATTCATTGCCAGCATGATGGGAATATAACTGATTTGTGTATATTGATCTTGTACCCTGAAACCTTGCTGAACTTGGTTATTAGCTCTATCAGTTTCATAGGAGTGTGGCTTTCTTAGGATTTTCTATACACAAGATCATGTCGTCTATAGATGTAGTTTTACTTTTTCTTTCAATCTGGATATTTTTTATTTCTTTTTCTTGCCTCATTTCCCTGGCTAGCAATTCAGGTACACGTTTGAATAAAAGTGGTGAGAGTGGGAATCCTTTTCTTGTTTCTGATATTAGCAGGAAAGTTTCAGTTAACTTTCACTATTAAGCATAACTTCAGCTATGAATTTTCCATAGGGTTTTGGTGTTTTTTTTTGCTAATTTGGGAAAGTTGGCTTCACTTCTAGTTTGCTGAGTTTATCATGAAAAGCTGTTGGATCTTGTCAAGTGCTTTTCCTGCATCTATTGAGATGATCATCTATGCTTTGTTTTTTATTTTCTTAAAATGACGTATTATATTACATTCATTAATTTTTACAGGTTGAACAAATCTTGCATTCCTGGGATAGATTCCATTTTGTCATATTATATAATCCTTTTAAATAAGTTGTTGGATTTAATTTGCTAATACTTTGTTGAAGATTTTTGCATCTATATTCATAAGGGACATTGGTCTATAGTTTTACTGTGATTTATTTTTCTAGCTTAGGTATCAGAGTCATATTGGCCTCATAGAATGAGTTGAGAAGTATTTTCTCCTCTTCTAATGTTTGGAAGCATTTAAGAAGAATTGTTAATTCTCCTTTAAATACTTGGTAAAATTCACCAGTGAAGACATTTGGTCCTTGGCTTGTCTTTGTGGCAAGTTCTTCACTACTGATTCAGTCTGTTTATTTGTTTTTGCTTTATTCAGATTTTCTATTTATTCTTGATTAAGTTTCAGTAGTTTGTGTCTATTTAGGAATTTTCTATTTTATCTATATTATCCAATTTATTTGCATACAACTCTTCATAGTATTCTGATATAATTCTTTTTATTTTTGTAAGATCAATAGTAAAATTCCCCTTTTTCATTCCTGATTTTAGTGATTTGAGTCTTCTTTCTCTGTCTCTCTCTTCCTCTATTTCTCTCTCTCTTTTGTCAGATTAGCTAAAGGTTTTTCAACTAACCATGTTGATCTTTTCAAAGAACCAACTTTGGATTTCATTGAATTTTTCTATTGTTTTTCTTCATTTTATTTATTTCTGCTATAATTTTTATTATTTCTTTTCTTCTGCTTCCTTTGGGTTAGTTTGCCTTTATATTTTTTCTTCTTTCTTATGGTGAAGGGTTAGGTTATTTATTTGAGATCTTTCTTTTCTAACATAAGCGTGTACAGCTAAATATTTTCCTGTAAACACTGCTTTACCTGCATCCCATAAGTTTTGGGTTGTTATGTTTTTGTTTTAATTCATCTCAAACTATTTTCTAATTTCCCTTGTGATTTTTTTCGATTCATTGGTTTTTTAGGAGTATGTTATTCAGCACCCAGAAATTTATGAATTTTTTCCTGTCACTGATTTCTAATTTCATTCCATTGTGGTTAGAGAACATACTTTGTATGATTTCCGTCTTTATAACCTTCTTGAGACTTATGTTATGGCCTAACAAATAGTCTATTCTGGAGACTATTCCATGGTGCACTTGAGAAGAATGTGTGTTCCATTGTTGGGTGGAACATTCTGTTAACATTTGGATTAGTTGGCTTAGAGGATTGTTTTCTCTCTCCTTGTTACTCTTATATCTAGTTTTTCCATCTATTAATGAAAGTGGAGTATTGAAGCATTCAACTATTATTGCTTACTTGTCTCTTTCTCCCTGCAAGTCTGTCCATTTTTGCTTTATGTATTTTAGGGACTCTCTTGTTAGGTGCATATAGGTTTATAATTATGTCTTCTTGATGGATTGGCCCTTTATTATTGTAAAATGTCTTTCTTTGCAACAGTAGCAACATTTGTCTTAAAGTCTATTTTGTCTGATACTAGCATTAGCCACTCCAATTTTCTTATGGCTATTGTTCACGTGATATGTTTTCCCATCCTTTTACATTCGGTTTATCTGTGTCTTTGAACTACAGTGTGTTTCTTACAGACAGCATGTGGTTGGGTCATATTTTTTTAATCCATTCTGCAAATCACTCCCTTTTCATTGGAGTGTTTAATGTATTTACATTTAATGTAATTGCTGATAAAGTATGATTTGCCTCCCATTTTGCTACTTGTTTTCTACATATCTTATGTCCTTTCTGTGCCCTGATCCCTCTCTTGCTGCTGGCTTTTCTGTTAACTAGATATTTTCTAATGCACCATTTTAACTCACTTATCATTTCTTTTACCATATTTTTTTAGTTATCTTCTCAGTGGTTTCTCTGGGGATTACACTTAACATCTTATAACAATCTAGTTTGGGTTAATAAAAACTTGACTTCAATAATATATTGAAACTTTCCCCTATATAACTCCATTCCTCTTCCCTTTGGTTTAATACTATCATGTAAATTAGTTCTTTATCCATTATATGGTCATCAACACAAATTTATGATTATTGCTTTATGCAGTTACCTTTTAGGTAAGGTTGGAGGGGGAACATGTGTTATGAACAAAATATACATTTATATTGTTCTTAACCTAGGTAGTTACTGTTTCCAGTGTTGATTCTTCATGTGGATTCAAGTTACTCGCACCCTTTCATTGCAGCCTGAAGGACTCCTTTTACTATTTTTCGTATGTTTGATCTTCCACTAATAAATTCTCTCAGCTGTTGTCTATTTGGGAATGTTTTCATTTCCCCTTCAGTTTTAACAGCTCTACTGAGGAAGAATTTACATGGCATACAATCCACCAATTTAAAAAGCACAGTGCGATGGCGAATGGCGCATTGACAGAGTTGAGCATCTACCAGCACAGTCCATCTTAGAATGTTTCCATTACTCAATAAACACACCCTGGACCTCTCAGCCATCTCCCCTACACCTCTCGCATGCCCATCTCCTAAAGACCTAGGCAATCACTAACCCACTTTCTCTCTGGACAGGGTTCCCGGTTTGCTGACTGATTGAGCTTTCAAAAGAACTGTCTTTTCATCTCATTGATTTTTCTCTATCATTTGTCCATTTCCTCTATGTATTTGTCTATTGAATGGCGTTCCAGTGTAGCTCTTCTCATTGCTGTTGATATTCCAGTGAATGAATATACTACTATTTACCTATGTTTATTTGTTGATGGAACTTTGTGTTGTTAGGTACCGCTGTAATGATATTATTTCTAACAGCTCAGTTCTGTTATTTAATTATTCCCCCCCACCCCCCATACAATTTACTATCCAGTGAACTGATTTACATCCAATGGGTGAACACTCGCTGCTCTCAACATGCTCAGGGATTAACATTTTTTGGTCTCAGTCGTTACCAGGTTAAAAGATCTACCTTTCTTGTGACTTGTATTAGCACATTCACTTTTTATTAGCACAATCTACTTTTTTTTTTTTTTTTAAGGAAGAAGGCACTGTATTAGTCAGGGTTCTCCACAGAACAGAATTAATAGGATACATGTATATCTACATGTGTGTATCTTTGTGTCTATATACATAGAGAGAGAGATGTGTGTGTATACATGTGTATATATATACAGAACACACACACACACACATATCTTCTGTTCCTCTAGGGAACCCTTACTTTATTTTATTTTATTTTTAAATGTTTACTCATTGATTTTAGAAGACAGAGGAAGGGAGAGAGACAGAAACAGTGATTTGTTGTTCTGCTTATTTATGCATTCATTGGTTGATTTGAGAACCCTGATTTTATGTGAGAGACAGAGTGAGTGATTGACTGCAAGAGAAATTGAAAGAGAGACGCTTCCTAGCCACGGGTCCTGGAGGAAGTACACGGCGTGCCTGGGGGGCCTCACGGGAAGGTGAAGGCAGGGTGTAGGCAGGGAAAGTGACAGGATCTGGGGCACATGACTTTACTAGAGTCCCTTGGTGAAGTGCTTTGAGGTTCTTGGGCTAATGCCAGATTGGTCAATTTAAACCAGAAAGAGCAGGGGTTTGGTAAGCTTCATGGGGGCCTTATTTAGGGGCACACAAGGGGAAAGCCCTGAGAGGTAGGGGCGGTTCTTTCTCATAAGAGCTGTCAGGGAGTCATAGTAGGAGCTTACATTTGCTCGAGGCTCTGCTGTTGTCCAGGGCACGTGTTCATCAGAGGGGACGGGCATCATTTTAAGGCCACTTGGCCCTACAAGGTGAACACTGGGGCAGCAATACCATGGAGTAGCTTCACAATACTCTTGACAAGAAGGGCAATCCCCTTAATTCAGTCCATACTTTACATGTTAAACTCATCTAGAAACACCCTCGTAAAACCACGCAGATAACGTTTGACCGAATATCTGGGCCCCCAGGGCCCAGTCAGGGAGACACACAAAGCTGAGCATTACAGGCAGCGAGCAGTAACAGGCCACACAACCGCGCGGAAAGAAACCATATGAACAAGCAAGGCCGCTGGAGCTGAGCATGCCGTCCAGCTGAGAGGGCCGCTCTCCCCCAGTTCCCGCCGACGTGACGGGTGAAAAAGGCAAAGAAGTGCATTTAAGTAAGGAATTGACTCATGGCAAAGCTGGCATGGAAGGAGAGGACATCCACACACCAGAGATTCTGCTGTATTTCTGGAGGACTAACAAATGTTCTGTGGTATCAAAGACAATGTTGGAAATATGAGTTCTTTTTTAAATATTTTGTTTATTTATTTTTAGAGAGCGAGCAAGGGAGGGAGAAAGAGAGGGAGAGAAACATCAATGTGTGGTTGCCTCTCACATGTCCCCCCAACACTGGGGACCTGGCCTGCAACCCAGGCATGTGCCCTGACTGGGAATCAAACCAGCGGCCCTTCGGTTTGCAGGCCAGCACTCAATCCACTGAGCCACACCAACCAGGGCAGAAATATGAGTTCTTTAGCTGGTGAGCAAAAGTCCAATTGAGCCCATGAAAGGAGACTGACTAGAGAGACAATGGAACCATAGAGAACTATGCAGCCACTAAAAATAATGTTGCAAAAGAACATGTAATAAAAAATGTAATGACATACAAAGACATTCACAATATATTAAATTAAACAGCAGGTTAAGAAACAATACATTTAGCATGCTATTTTTCTTCAGAAAATACATATCGTATTTTTCGGACTGTAAGACACACCTAGGTTTTAGAGGAGAAAAATAGGAAAAAAAACCCTTCCCACCCGGCCCCACCCCCACCCCATGAGCCAGGTAAGCTACATTTGGACTATAAGACACACCCCCATTTTCCTCCCAAATTGGGGGTGTGTGTCTCATAGTCTGAAAAATACCGTATGTATTTAATTGAGAGACTATACCCCAAAACCAGCAGGCCCAGGGTTTTCTAGAAGTCTGACCTGAGGCAACACAGGGCCTAGGCCTGCTACTGAGGTTTCCTGATCTGAATCACCCGGCACAGAGGCTGAGCTCGAGCCACAGTTACACATCTGGCTGTTTTGACGAGGGAGATGGTGCCCAAAGTCTCCTGGGCCCCTAATCATGTCTACAGAGCAATTCCCCACAGCCATGCCTCCGTATGGACGTACAGACTATTTTAGCATTTCTGTGTGTATTTATTTTTATTTTTAAAACGTTATATTTAACATATTAGCACAAGAACAAATATGTATCTTGCACAATTCTGCTTTGTAAACAATGGTACATATGCTATATATTTCTGTTATAAATATACACGTAAAAACATTTCTTGCACGCTGAGAAAAATTTAACATGGCGTGCACAAGAGGCTTGGAGAACGCAGGTCTGCAGGACAAAGGCCCAGCCCTCACGTGGTCACTCCTTCCTGGCAAGTGTGCTTACCAGAACCCAGAGACTTCACGCTCCAGCTGCTTGGGCCACTTGTGCTTCTCGGCAGCCACTGCTCTCTTTCTTAGCTCTGCTCTTCTATTCTTGCTGTTTCCTCTGGATTGTCCCTTTCCTCTCCTGCCGGCCAGCGCCGGCTCACTTTGTGGGCCTCCGCTCAGTTGTTGTTCTTGCTGGGAAACGTTCTCTGACCCCCAGTCTGGGTGTTCTTAAGGGACCATCCCTGCTTGTGGATTTCTTTGCCATGACATTTACAGCTCATTGTCATGGATTTCTATCCGCCTGTCCTCTTACTCACTGCAAGACAGGGAGGTCTTACTTCATCTCTGTTCCTCAGTACCTAGCACAGTTGACTCAGTGACCCCTGGGATCTCTCCCCGCATTCATGCCCCAGTGAAGACCGCTGGCTAAAAACCTTTGCCAAAAAAAAAAAATGTCTTCTCCAGACACCCACTCCTTCTGGAGCTTGGATCAAATTGCACACCAGGCCAAGAGTCCCCCTTCAAGAAAGAGAAGAAGTTCCCCTTCAACAACATCCCCCCTTTGGGACTGTGGTTCCTCCTGCATGAAGCATAACCGAGGACTTCCCCCGGTGGCTCTGTCACAAGCCCGGCTGGGCGAGCTCCTTCTGCAGAAACTCGATAACATCAGAGTATGGTAAAGGTTCCAGGCAACAGGCTGTCCTTCTTGTGTGAATGGAGGAGGGGCCTTCAACAGAGGTGAAGGCCTCCTCTGAGCAGGAGCCTCCCTGGGCACAGGGTGACTGGCTTCTCAGGGTCTCTCTCCGGGGTCCTGGGGTTTCTCAGTGCCTCATCCTCTGAGCCCCTGTTTCATCCCCCTCCTCCCCTGCGCCGGCCTTCTCCGTGTCTGAAGGTGGACATCTCCCGGCTCCTGAGCTAACGTTGCCTCAGTTCCAGTGTTAGAGGAGCCTGAGGATCCCCACAGAGTTGAATTCCAAACTGGAAGAGAGGCTCTACTGGGTCCAGTTTGAGTTGGGGTCCACCCCCGTGCCACTCAGCCACTCCCCGAGGTCAGGGACGGGTCCTGTGAGCATAGCTGCCAGGGCCCTCTCCTAAGGCGCCAGGTGATTCTCAGACTGGGGGGGTGGGCACACGCTGTCAAAGTGTCATCCACAGGAAATAAAGAAGGGGCAGAATGGAAATACACCTGAACTTCTACTTAGTGCCCGATGCTTCGGTGAGTATCTTAAAACAAGAAGTCAGTTCTCTGGAGAAGGATGGGAAGTGGGTCCCATCCAGTTCCCCAGTACACCATGCCACACCACGCCACGCCACGCCACGCCACGCCACACCAGCCCCAGTCCAGGATCTCTGAGTGAGACGGAAGGCAGAGGGGATAAATGCCTACGTTCAAGCGGCTAACAGTTCAATTGAGAAAGTCACACAGGAGACTTCGATGGCTTTAGGAAGCCTGCCCCTCTTCCAAGCCCAACCCCGCACTGCCCGTTCCTCAAGGCACAAGTCACATTTCTCCTCCTCGGTGAAGCCTCTCCTCACCACACCTGCTTTTGTATAGAGAGGGACACAGTGCACGGCATGGCTGAGAGAACCGAGAACTGGGACTCATGTGGTCCCACCTCCGTGTGACCTTGAAGGCCCCATTTGTCCAGCCTCAGTTACCTTGTTTATGGGCTGAAGGTGTTTGGTCTACTGTAGGGAAGCTTTGGTGGAGTTTTAAAACTTTAAGAATCTATGGAATGTTTTTACCTCCTTCTCCTAGAACTCCTTTAGAATGCCACGTCTATGTGAATGACTCCCTTCGTAATCGTCCAGCTGTGAAATGCTCCAAGGTGAAAAATGCAATATTGTGCATTGGTTACGGGTAGGCTCTGAGGACGCAACCTGTCCATGCTCTGCATCTCTTCTCACTGCAGAATGGTCTGGAATGGACTGTCCGGCTGTTCCCCCGGGGTATCAGGGGCTTCACCAAAGCAGAAGGCCTCCCACTGCCAGTGGTTTTGCACACCCGGGAACGTATCAGCTCTGGAAGATCCAAGTAACACCTGCGCCTTCCCAGCTACATCCGGGGTTTTCACTGGCATTCACTAAACCTAGGGTTATAATGTGGATTAAATCCCATCAGTGACACCATGCAACCATTTGAACTGCCGTGGGACTGGAAATCCACCACCTTCCATTAGTTTAATGTCTGAAGAATAATGAGAACGGAGGTCCTACGTATTTTCCAACATCTTGGACTTCATAGAAGAAGAGGAAGATGAGAAAGAAGGGGCAGGAGGAGAAGAAGAAGGAAAGGGAGAGGGAGGAGGTACCAAAGCAGAAGGAAATGCCACTGAAATTTGAGACACGGGACTAGAGCAGTCGGCAGCCCCTGGGGACCACACAGCGACTGTCACGCAGCAGCACTGTGAGCCCATGCAGTGGGGTCTTTGCATGCCAATGATGTCCCTCCTTTCTGTGCCTGCAGATGAAATCTCAGGGTGTCAGAGGGGAGATGTCACACTGGAGGAATCTCGAAGCTCTACTCCAAGGAATCGTACAAAAGCAAACCCTTTCACACTGAGATTTGAGCCATCTCTTATGTCCATCTACGCACGGGCTGAATTTGAAGTTGTGTTCAATGAAATCAAGACAAGTTTTAGTGTAGCTACAAAATAAAAAGGAAGTTGGGGGTGGTCATCTAGAGTGAGACAAAAATGAATCACAGGCTCACCCCTTGCTGGCTGTGTGACTTTGGGCAACCTGTTTCATGGTTTAGCACCGTGATTTTCTCACCGGAGAAATGAGGATATCACCAGTGTGTGTGTCATGCAGCTGTTTGGAATGTGGCATGACATTTTGCTTTTGGTGCCCTTGGTGAATGGCAGCCATTGTCATTGTTAATCTGAGCACAGGTAACATCTTGTCTCTTCTCCCGAATTGACGGTGTGGCTCGTGAGGGCCGGGCCCTGTCAGGGTCCTCATCGGTGTTCACAGCAGTGCCCAGCGCAGTTGTGGTGCACAGGCATCTTTCAGGGAATGACAGTGGTGAAGCCCCAGACCAATCTGCACCCTCTGCCTCTCCGAAGGTCCCCAACTTAGAATGCGAGAGGGGAAGAGGTGTCACAGCACGTGACAAGTCTTTAGAGCAAATGTCCACTGCCCCCGCCACTTCCTCTCCAGAGTCAAGAATAACTTAACTCCAGCCATTTTCACAGACTGAATTCCACCGAGGAAAGAACTGAGCTCCCGAGAGGAGTTGCCTGGGTTGATCATCTGGATGTTAAATTCCGTGTCTCTATATGGTTGTTTTTCTCCATTAGCCTCCCAGGTATGCCTGCTACCCCACTCACCCTTAAGTGGGCTGGATATGGCAGCAGGAACAATAGACAACAACCCCGGGAAACTCACGCTCACCCAAGACACACTTGAACTCAAAAAGAGCCTCTTGCTTGTGCGGAGATGCACCGTTTTATTTCTCAACATGGCCCTTTCTCTGCAGCATGATAGAGCGAGAGCCCAGCACTTTGATGTCTCTGCCCCAAGGACAAAGGGACAAGGCTCACCTCTCTAAGAACTGCACTGAGCAGGTAACCAAGCTGAGAGTCAAGGGTCCCTGTGGCGTTCGTTGCCAGAGCAACCCAGGGGGTGGTGCCACCCGCATTTGAAGAGAGGTGCTGTTAGTATAGCCAGCTTCTGAAAAAGCCTCAGTGGTAGAGAGACCCCCAGGCCTCACCCCAACCCCAGCCCCCGCAAAACCTTCTCAGGTCCAAATGAGCATATGAACAGGGACTGGCTCCCCCTCGTTACAAAAGAGTGGGGCACAAGTGCACCTGCTGATGCAGTTTTTTTTTTAAGTTTGACTTTTCAGTTACAGTTGACGTTCAATGTGATATTAGTTTCAGGTGCACAGCACAGTGGTTAGACATTCCTATAACTTACAACATGACCCCCCCCAATAAGTCTAGCGCCCACCTGGCACCACACACAGTTATTGCAATATTACTGACTATGTTCCCTCTGCTGCACTCTACACCCTCGTGGCTATTTTGTGACTACCGACTTGCTGATGCAAATCTTTAGAGGCTAATCGCACGTGATATTATGCTGTGACCTGACTTCTTTTTAAAATAACTAGTTCCGATTTTTTTTACCTCATTCATATATATAAAAAGTTTTAAAAATCCTAATGGAGCAGAAGAACTTGTAATGAAAACCAGAGAGATGCTTCCAGAAATAATCTCCACAACTGCCATTTACTGAGCACCTACTATGTGCCATGCACTTTGGAATCATGATCTCCTTCAGAGCTCACACCCCTCTGAGGTGGGTGCTGTGAGGACCCAGCTGTACAGACGAGGAAACCAAAACTTGCCCAGCAGCACATGACGTTAAGAAAGAAAAGAAGTGAATATCCTAAGTGCAGTGGCGCCATGATTAAACCATGAAGATCGGGATGGAAGGAAGCCCAGAAAAACAAAAATAGATGATTTGATAGGGTGATAAGATTACCAGGACTTTTTTTTTTTCTCCTTGGTAAACATCTGTTGTTTTCCTGCAGTGGTAGGTACTTCGGACTACAGGATAGAGAGGTTGCTTTCTCACACCCCGGCGGGTAACAGGCTGGAAGCCTTCCTGGAAGAGGCCTCGGACTGCCTGGTGATAAATGCCTCATCCCCAGCTGCCCCTCCCCCGCACCCCGTTCCCTCTGGGCTCACCTCCCAGCAGTTTCTTCAACATCTTTGTAATTGCTGAGTGTGTGGAGGGAGAGTTTGGGGGAAATCCCTTCTCCAGCTCAGATTGGCTTTGGTTCTTTTAAAAACTTATTGCAAATTTGCTCCTTTGGAACCTAGTGTGTTTTCCCTTCCCTTTTATGAATCAGCACAGAAATGGCCTGATTTATCTCTGGCCCAACCAGATAAATATCTCTGGATGATAAATCTCGCTGAGATCCTAGTGCTTCTCTGCCTACGGGCTCTCCCTCCTCCAAAGGATTCACTGGCCCCCAGGCTGCATTAGCCCAGGCTCCATGCGGCCTCCTGACCTCCCTGCCCCCTGGAGCTTGGTTCCAGAGAAGAGACTCCTAGACCCCACTCCCACCCTCTATCCCCGAGGAGACCTGGGCACCCCTATATTCTACATGCCTTACAAAGGGAAAAGTCAGCAGGGAAACTATGATCTCCCTCCCCCTACCTCCAACTCTTCTTCCCCTAGGGCATCATGAGACCACCCTGGCCTCCTCTCCAGGAAGAGCCCCCCTAGCTAAGTGACCCTGCAGTCCTATTCTACTCCCCCGCCTGTTCCAGGCTCAGGACAGACCCCCACCCCCAGCTGGTCCTGACAGTAATGGGCTGAAACACTTGCCCTTGTTAAGGTGTTCCTGATGTAACATGTTGCCCTCTGAGGGTGTTTTGCATCATTGTGAACTCCCACACCCACCCAAGGTACCTGGGTTTAGTCACCCCCTTTCATAGATGAGACAACGGAGGCTCAGAAACACGATGTAACTTGCCAAGGCCACCAGATAGGAGGCGCCAGGCAGGCTGGGATTCTTGCCTCATCCCCGTGCTGGCCCATCCCCTTCTGTCTGGTTAAATTGGACAGTTACATGTATTTTTGTTCATGGATACTACCTCCATCCTAATGCGAGGCTGTGGCAGGGGATTTACAGAAAGTGAAGAGGAGCGGCAAAGAACTCAAGGGTTGGAGCAGAAAAAGGGCCTGGAGCCCTGACAGGAAAGGCCGTGAGCTGCCGCAGCCCCTGTCCACTCCCAACCTCAGCTGCAGGCCGGGAGTCAGGCATGCCAGGCACCCAGTAGCAGCACGAGGGAAAGGAGGACAAAAGAGATCAACATTAAAAAAATAAGTAAACACTAAATGTTGTCCCAAAATAAACACTTGGCTTGTGAGGCCAAAACACTTATCTTGTCTGGAACCACCAGGTCTACAATGACCTACTGTCACCTGTTTTATCCGTTATGCAAGTCTCTCTCTCTTGTCGTGTTCATTTGGTAGCTACCACAAAGTTTTTTCGGAAGCGGACAGAATACTAGCTGCCGACAGACAAATGTGCCGTGTCGTTTTATCGTTATGGTGGTGGTTTGTTTCTGCAGCTTGAAGCCTAGGCCTGTTGGGGACGTGTGTGAGAAGGACGGAAGGAGGAGCTGTCTGTGGGGGTCCTTGGGGGGTGGGGGCAGGTGCAGAGGCCCAGACAACCTGTGACCACACTCTCAGTTCCACTCTTGAAGAACAGACACCCCGACCTCAGAGGGCTTTCTAGCCCTGTTTCGGGATTTGCCGTCGGTGATTCTGAAACTTAGTGATGCTGGGAACTGGGGGGCCAAGAGACCACTCCCAACCACTTCCTCTGCCCTGCAGCCATTTTTCCCAGACATCATTTATTCAACAATTATTGAGCGCCTACTGTGTGCCAGGCTCTGTGTAAGCTGGGAATTCAGCAGTGACCCAGACTGGCATAAACCTGGCCCTAATGCAGCTCGCAGAATAATGGGGGGTGGGGGTCAGATGAGTAAATAATTATAATTCCATGAACTGAATATCACAAGAGAGGAAGTGCAGAGAGGGGGCATCCAATCCAGACCCCAGGGGTCATGATTCTTACTGGAAGAATTAAATTTAAACCAAGATCTCAAGGCTGTTTAAAATATAAGCCAGGGCCCTGGCCGGTGTGACTCAGTTGGAGCGACTTCATCCGGTAAACCGAAAGGTCAGGGCACATGTGTACAAGAGGCAACCGATCAATATTTCTCTCTCACATGGATGTTTCTCTCCCTCCCCCTCTCCCTCCTTTCCTCTCTCTCTAAAATCAACAAGGATGTCTCCACATGAGGATTAAAAAAAAAGGTATAAGCCAGGTGTGGTAGACACTGGACTGGCTCCAAGGTTGCATTTCCTCTGCCTCCTGGACACAGCATAAGACTACATTTCCCAGCGTCCCTTGCAGTTAGGTGTGATCATGTGACTGAACATGAAGTCAATGGAATATGGACAGAATTCATAGGTGCCACTTCCAGGCCTGGTCCATGTTCTTTGCTCACTCACCAGCCAAATGCAGAGGAATCCAAAGTCCCAGGGCAGAGCACAACCACAAGATAGAACAAGCCCGGGTCCCCGAATCACACAGGGGAGGCCTGCTCACCAAATGGGATCGCCCTCATGAGTTATTGCACTCATGAGAAATACAGTTCTATTGTGTAAAGCTGTGGAGATTTGGGACCTATCTGTTACAGCAGCTGGCATCACCCTAACTTATAACCAAGCAGGAGTGGGGGACAAAGCCTTTTAGAAAAAAGGTATTAGTAAAAACAACCTAACACTAGGAGGCAGCAGTCAACCAAATAGATAGGAAAGAACAGAAGCGCCAGGGCCAAACCAATGGGATCAAACTCTGGTCCCATACTTCCTTGCAGTGTGATCGTGAGTGAGTTACTTAAAACATCTGAATCTTAGTTTCTCACTTGTAAAATGATGGTAATAGCACCTTCCTTGAAGGGTTGCAGTGAGTATTCAATAAATAGAACCAGAATGGTTCCTGAGACGTAAAAGGCTTATCAAATAATAAATTTCTTACTTCTAACTACATGCATTCTTAGAATGACATTTCATAATATACTTCGGTAACTGGTACCAGTAACAATAATACTAAATACATATTGGGAACTAATTATGTCCCAGGCACTGTTCTAACCACTCACATGTACTAATTCCATTCTCACAGCTCTGTGAATGAATTAGGCACTATTTCCCCCCTTTAACAGATGAGGAAACTGAGGCTCAGGGATGTTACATAACCTGTCCAAGGTGAGCAGCCGATGAATCCTGGAAGGCATGGTTACAATTCCCAAGTTGCAGATGAAGGAACAGAGAGGTGACACAATGTGCTTAAAGACACACAATCTCAAAGCGTCCCCCAGGTTGGGGGCCCTAGAGCCTGCCATTGCTGACAGTATTTCTGGGGGAGTACAGAGCAGCACCCCTGACCGTGAGAAGCACCGTCCTTTTGCGTTCCAGCAGGTGTGCTGGTGGCTTTGGTAGTAACGATGCTGACCAAAACCAAGTACTGCTTCAGTCAACTGTGAAAAAGCAGCAGGTGAGCATGCCCAGAGCGCTTCCCGCTTCCCGTGATGAACCTTGAGCCTTCCGGCTGTGAGGTCAAGGCAGAGGGGCTTTGGTTTTTACAAGAATGACAGTTCTACCAGGGCTTTAACAGGAAACAGTAGCACAAACCTCATCGAGTGTAAAAGGATGCTCAACTTCAGGGAACAAAACAAAATAGCTCTAAGAAATGGGACTTCAGAAGGCAAACCTAGTGTGGAAGTCACAGCCCAACAAGAAAGGATGGTCATTGGACCCGCTGAGGTCCCAAATGGCCACCAGAGGGCAGCAAAGTCATTGGTCAGAGAAGGCAGAGGCCCCTTTAGGCTCTTCCTAGAGTAGGTCATCTTCAAAGGACAGCAGATGGACAGGAACAATGAGAAAGGACCTCCTCCATCGCTCAAGGAACATCCCCTAGACCTGGGATCCCGGCCATTTAAAAGAGACCGGGCTTTGAATTTGTTCTTCAGATCATGGAACTAAGGTATGCTAAGTGTAGAAAACTTGGAAAATGCAGAAAAACCCATCAATCAAACCATATTAATCTCACCATCCAGAGAAAAGTGACGGTAGTTTACATTTTAATGAATTTCTTCTCAAAAGATGTAGAAATAGATGAACATTAGCTATATAAACACATAGAGATATGCATTTACATAGTTTGGGGTTTTGTGAAACTGACCTCAGTCAGTATATAGACATTGGTGGCCCAAGTTTCAAACTCAACTACAACAAAAGTATATGAATTTAGTCACATGTAGTTATAATCGTGTGTGTGTGTGTGTGTGTGTGTGGCATTGTCCAGTGTCTCTCACTTGCTCAGCTGTGAACTTCTCAAAGGTCAGTCCCCACTGCACCCAGCACAGGGGTGAGGGGACTGGCACAGTGACGGGTGACCAGGCAGGTGCAGTGTCCACTGAGGTCCACTGGTCACTCTGATGGGCCTCTGCACAGCCTAGATCTAAGCTTCCCGAAATCTTGGGGGGAGGGAAGCTGCGCAGCCTTCCAGTTAAAAAAGATTCCACTTAGTGCCAGGTGCTCCGATTTTGTTGAATTTCATCCAAATGAGTCACACTGAATGTGAGGAGGAGTGACAAGGTTAAGGAGTTACCACTTCCTGTGTACACACCAGCACCTCATGCTTTTACCAGAGGCAGCGGCACCGCAGGAACGGTGGGAATCCAGGCCGAACTTAGAGGCACCATTTTTTTGTCTTCAGGTGTGACCAAGTCTTCCCAAAGAAACACATCAGCACCTTACTCTGTGAGCCCCTCAGTCATTGTTAAATGAGATACAAGCCTTAAAAAAAATTAAATTTTTTAAAAAGGCACACCTCACTCTCTGAAAGTGTGGGTGGTACTCGGACTGAGTCTTGAAGATACCAGTGTTCACCAGCTGAGAAGAGGGGAAGCGGGCATCGCGCACCACCTGGGTTTATAAGCGAGACTTGTATAATTCACATGACTAGGTGAGACACCCCTGATCCCCAGTGGAAATTCTCTGGCCTGTGCTTCGTACTGAGACAAATCTGGTTTTGAATCAACTCGATCACTTTCTAGTTGTGTGTTTTGGGGCAATCACAGAATCCTGGGCGTTCCAGGGCAGGGCCGAGGGGAAAATGGAACAGTTTCGGGGGAAGCATCTGCTGTTCAGCTGGCTGGGGCATGGGAGGAGAGGAGACGGGGCAGGAGGGTGCCACACCAACGAAGGCCGCCAGGAGCTGTGGCCGGCTTTAAGGAAGGGTTACATTGTGCAATAACATATAATAGTATTTGTTTTACTGGTCTCACAAGAGTTATGGTAAAAACCAACGAAATGCACCTGAGGAAGGGCTTTGTAAAGTAGATATCTACGTCACGGGCGTCTTTCCTTTCTCTGTGGTGACCATCGTCGGCTCCCAGGTGCAGCCCGGCACATTCCCCACACCAGCCCTTCACCCCCGCCCTGCCACCCTCCCAGATCCACGCCATCACACTCACAGATCCCATGGGGTTGCTCAGTCATGCTCAAGTCTAGCCAAGTTGCAAGGAGTGGGGTGCAGAGGGAGAGAGAAGTTAGCCGGACGGAGGAAAGGAGAGAGTTCTTTTTTCCTGGCAGCTGGGGACATCAGGGCCCTGAGTAGAGGGATGATGAGCGGAAGCAAAGTCTCCCCAGAGCTCAGCACACCCAGCTGCTGGGCCTGCTCTGCTGGCATGGAGGGTGACGGCAGAGCGCGTTGCTCACACCTGTTACAACAGGTGTTCCATTCTGCCTTCTCTGCTGCCGTTGGGAGGCAGCTCAGCAGACAGGGAAGAGGCCAGGCGTGTGGGTTGTAGATCGCAGTCTGAATCCTGCCCCCGTGCCTGACCAATGCATCCTTGTGGGCAAGCGATGTGAACCCTCTGGGCCTCGGGGTTCTTGCCTGCCAAGTGAAAAATGTTATTTACTAATTCCTGGGTTATTGAGAGACTTAAATGAGATCAGCAGCAACCAATACATCCAAACTAGAATTATTGTTACTCATATCAGCTGTTTTGTTTCTGTATCTCTCCCACTGGCCTGGAAGTTCCTTGGGTGAGGGGCGGGGGCAGGGACGTGGCTAGAATCATATCCCATCCACCTTCCTGTGAAGACCGGCGTGGACAGTGGTTAGGGCCCAGCCTTGGTTCCCTATATCTCTACATCAATGCAATTGTAAAAACATGATTTTAAAAATGTTTTTTAAATGGAGGAAGAGGACCACAATGGCAAGGTGCCTTCGGGTCAGGAATGGCACCGAGCGGCCCTGAGTGCAAAGGCATGGAGTGACACAGGTCAGGCTTGAATCCAACCCTGCCACTCAGCTAAGAGTGAGACCTAGGGAAAGGGACTTAATATTTGGGGGCTCCAGTTTCCTTCTCTGAAGAAAGGGTCATCTGATAAATGCTAACTCTTGGTTCACTGAATTCTACTCCTTTTTTTAATCCCTCGTGACATCGCTAATTATATATTCAGTGCCTGTCTTTCCCCACTAAGCTGTAAGCTCCACGAAGGGAGGACTCCTGTCTAACCCCATGATGCCAACACATGACATTTGCTCTAAATGCGTGACCACAGTTATGAAGGGGTCAGCCCCCTTTTACAGAGGAAGAAACTAAGGCAAAGTGTTTAAATGACGTGCTCCAAATGACAATAGGAAGTGATGGTGTCGGGGGGGGGGGCGGGGGGGAACCTGGGACCTGTGCCCTCAGTCACAGCCTCTAGCTGCGATGCTCAGCCCAAGAGCCTGGCAGACAAGAGGGTGAAAGAAGCAGGTACCTGGGGACGCATGCCCCAGCGGGAGCCACCCCTCACGGTAACTTTGGGAAACTGAAACAGAGATTTGTTCATGAGTAGGTGGCTGTGAAATCGAGAGGGTGGGGAGTCATCAGGGAAAAGTCCTCCCAGCAGACAGATGTCTTCCATTTATGGAGAGGAGAAGTTTAGGTGGAGAGAATGGCCTGACCACATCAAGTATGACAGCAGAGGGTCAAAGGTTCAGTAACCCTGGGAAGCTGGTCCCCTGGGTTCCCCCTGAGGTTGGGGAACCAACAAGTGCAGAGGGGACTCCCCAGAGTTCAAGCGTTATCCAGGCTCGACCTGAGCAGAACTTGGGACTCTGCAGGCCCCTCCCTGCCTGCTCACTTTATGCGACTCACATACATACAGAGGAATGGGGTTTTTATCTTTTATAATAATTATTTATACTATTTTTATAATCATTATCTTTATTTTTATAATAACCTTTATATGTTAATGATCTTTCTGGTGACAAAATAACACACATATCTTCATCTTAGAAAAAACCTGGAAACTACAAATAGACACACACACAAAACAAGCAAAAGTCATCGATCATCTCACGGGGCAGGAATAACTTTGTTTAATATTTTGGTATGAATATATATTTCCACCTGCAACATTGAGATCAAGTATAATACAGTTATTTTCTGTAGATAATTCAGTAGATGCTTTAAGAAAAATAACCAACAAAGCAGAATTATTATCACAATTAAAATATATGAAATAAAAGGGAAATTTGGGTTTAGCCTTCCTTCCTTTCTTCTGAATGTCCAAGGCTAGTGTCGTGCACATAAAACAGGCAACAAATTGTCACCAGTGAGACGTCCTGGCTCTTATCACGTCTCAGGAATTGATGGAACCGACCTTTGTTTCTGCCCAGTGGGCCTGGAGTCCCGGAAGTTACACAGTGTGGCAGCCGCTAGGTAGCTGCCCAGCAAACCCCTTTCCCTCTATTCTGGGAGATACAACTGGACTATCTTTGCCAGCCTGTCTTGCAGTTAAGTTGAGACCATGTGACTGAGTTTTGGCCAATGACATACAGGTAGAAATGTGTTCTAGTTCTCAATTGCTGTGTAACAAATTCTCCCCTAAGTCAACAGTCTAAAACCACAGAGATGACCTCACACAGTTTCTGAGAGTCAGGAACCCGGGAATGGCTCACTTACCTGAGTGGTTCTGGCTCAGGGTGTCTCAGGAGGTTGCGGACGAACTATTGGCCGGGGCTCCATTCTCTGAGCACTGGATGGAGACCCGCGGTTCTGTCACGTGACTGTTGCCAGGTGGGGGTACTTCAGTTCCTCTCCCTGGGGGCTCCTCCTCCGTGGGACTGCTCCAGACACGGCTTTCCCCAGAGTGAGCATTCCAAGAGGGACAACACCTGAAGCGGAGCTGCAGTTTTTTTTCTAACCGAACCTTGAAAATGGTCATCGTGTCCAAATTCTATTCGTTAGAAGTGAGTTCCTAAGTCCAGCCCGTGCTCCAGCGGAAGGGCATTAAGCTCCTTCTCTTGAAGGACGGAGTATTGTTATGGAACAGAAAGAGCTCATCCATCGGCGCTAGCAGAGCCAAACACTAGACACTGAGAATTAATTGCACTGGAGGATACTAGCTATTTTATTCTGAATGGCGCCATCTAGGAGAATGGGAAACTAATGCGCAAAAACCCGGTTACAGATTATATAGGGAGAAATCACAAAACACCACGGATTAGCGGTTTGGGTCATGCTGGATGCTGATTGGTCGGAGGTGAGGTAAGGGGGATAAGTCATTTCTATGGGTCCTGAGGACAGCTCTGAGGTCTGTTCCTGTGCTACTCTGTCCGTTCCCATGGGAAAGAAGCCGGGGGCTGTTCCATCTTAGTCTCAGGAGCTGAAACACAACTCAGGTCAAGATGCCATCTTTACTCACAGGGACAGAGCACAGGCTGACAACTGTCAGAGGGGAGCAGGTTGGGAGGCGGGTGAAAGAGGTGAAGAGATTAAGCAAAAAATAAAAAATAAACAACTCACAGACACAGACAGCGGTACGGTGATTACCAGAGGGAAAGGGGGTGGGGAGGCAGACGAGGGTGAATGGGGATAAACGGTGATGGAAGGAGACTTGACTGGGGTGGTGAACACACAGAACAATATACAGATGATGTAATATAGAATGTACACCTGAAACCTATATGATTTTATTAACCAATGTCATCTCAATACACATAATTTTTTTTTAAAAGATGTTATCTTTAGCCTGCCATTGGTTCAGATATGTGACCTCTAGTCCGTCCAGGCCACTGTCTCCTGCTGCCTGGGGGGTTGCTGATTATCAGGGGAAAGGCTAAGTCTCCGACTTAGAGAGAGAGATGAATGATTTCTAGACCTAGGACTTAAGACTAAATGTAAGCAAAGTCACCGGGACCCTCGGTTTCTGGATCTACTTTAAAACCGCCACTACCCATCACACATTCAAGGTCGGAAACCCCTGCACGGTCCTTCTGCCTCCCTTTCCCCACAGGCTGGCCAATTGGAGAGAACTCAGTCCCAGAGGAGGAGAGGCACAAAGTGGGAGGAACCCAGCTCCCTGGGGCAGGGGCAGGGCGACTGAGGGGTGCTCCCCACTCTGCGGGCGTTTGAACTGTAGAAGATGGGAACCAAGGTCTTCTTTAATGGAGCCACTGAGATACGGAGTTTATCTGTTACTGCACCTCATCAGCCCCTCACATGGGAGACGCGTTCTGTTCCCCAGGCTCAAGCCCGTGGGTGTATGTTCTCTCAGATCGTGGTGTTCTTGAACATAATAGAACTGCTTCAGGGAAATGAGACCTTTCTTTATGCAGAGCCCTGAT
Source organism: Desmodus rotundus (assembly GCF_022682495.2). NCBI lineage: Eukaryota > Metazoa > Chordata > Mammalia > Chiroptera > Phyllostomidae > Desmodus > Desmodus rotundus. Next base: position 116,749,302 of record NC_071393.1, on the reverse strand, counting down.
GTGACCATGTTCCCTCCGGTTTGGAGGGAGAGGGTAAGAGAATCCAGACACAGGAAGCGGGAGGACAGGGTAGGTAGAGAGAGCAGGAGGGGCAGGCACATCAGGGGAACTGCAGGGAGGATGGCCAAACCCTGACAGCAGCATGAGCCTCAGAGCACAGCAGTGCCACAAGGTGAGTCCCCACCCTCCTAAAATACAGGAAAGAAGACACAAAAGCCAGATCAGGAAGAGCCAATGGAAGTGATTTGGAAACACCTTCCTTTGAGGGATATATACGCTACAGAAGCAAGGTAGGAGTCCCTGAAGGCAGATATATGAAGGCATTCACTGTGCCCAGGTTTGTAAGAGGTGGGGGTGGGGGAGGACGGGCATGGGGGCAGGATAAACCTAATGGTTTAGTAATGGTTCAGTTCACACAGACCCTGCTGTGCTGGGAGGGGGGATCCCAGCAGGCCAGAAGTGCACCAGCTGATTTACTGGAATAACTGACAGGCGCACAGTCCTTAACGTAAGTGAGACAAACAAGTCGCCGACTAGTGCACGAAACATGACTTCATCTTTAGTTTTTTCACGTGTGACGCCGGATAGATAGATAATGGAGAGAGAGAGAGAGATTTGTAGAAACTTAATGAAAAAAAGAGAAAACCAGGAGGCATGCACACCAATTATAAACAATACTTACCTTATTGGGAATGTGTAGAGTGGGAACGAAATGGGCTGCAATGTTTACTTCTTACTTTCTGTGCTTTTTTAAAAAGACAGTATTACAGATCTTTCAAAAATAATAGACTTTATTTTTTAGAACAATTTTAAGTTTACAGAAAAAACTGAGCCAAAAGTACCGAGAATATATATACAGCTCCATGTACTCCCTCTCCTCCACCCCGCACTGGCCCACACCCTCCCCGACACTACTAACATCTTGCATGAGTGTGGTACCTTTGTCACAATTGATGGGCCAACACAGGTACATTATTGCTAGCTGAAGTTCCTAGTTTACATGAGGGTCACTCGCTGCGCTGTACAGCACTGCGCGTATACGATGGTACATATACACTATTATACACCAGTATAGCATCGAACAATAGTTTCACCACCCTCATGCTCCCCTGTGCTCCTCCTGGCTATCTCTCCGCCCTCCTGAGCCCTTGGCCACCACCCATCCTTTTACTGTCTCTGTGCTTTTGCCTTTTCCAGAATGTCACACAGTTGAAACTATACACACAGTAGGGAGACTTTTTGCCCTACTGTGAAGGTTTCTTTCCTTTTGTAATGTGCATTTAATCTTCCTCCACGTCTTTTCATGGGTTGGTAGCTCACTGCTAAATATTTTATTGAAAGCACCACAATTTGTTTACTCATTCACTCATTGAAGGCTATTTTGGTTGCTTTCAGTTTTTGGCAATGGTAAATAAAACTTTTGGATGGACATAAGTTTTCAGCCCATCTGGGTAAACACGAAGGAGTGGGATGGCTGGATTGTATGGTGGATTTTGCTTTGTAAGAAACCAGCAAACCGTTTTCGAAAGAGCTTGTAACATCACGTACGCCCATCAGCAGCGAGCGACAGTCCCCGTGGCTCCTCATCCTCTCCAGAACTTGATGTGGCCAGTGCTTTGGATTCGGCCGTTCTAATAAGTGTGTGGCATCTCATTATTGTTTTAATTTGTTATTCCCTTATGACATATGATGTTGAGCAACTTTTCATATGTTTATTTCCCAAAGGTATATCTTCTTTGATTAGGTGTCAGTTCAGATCTTTTGTTCATTTTTAATTGGGTTGTTTGTGTTCTTTCTGTTGAGTTTTTAGAGTTCTTTGTATATGTTGGATACAAGCCCTTTCTCGGATATATGTTTGGCGAGTAGTTTCTCCCAATCTTGGCTTGCCTTCTTATCCTCTTAATTAGAGGTTATCTTGAACACTTCTGGGTTTTTCTAGTAAATGTGTAAGTGAAGAAGACGAAGGTGAGCAGCAATGGCTCAGGTCAGTCCTCCTTGCCTGGCTAGACTTCCAGTCCTAACTCCTGGAGAGAAGGAATTGGCAGCAAAATGAAATTCACACCTATGTGTTATACTTGTAAACCATTTTTGTGTTTATGGAGCTGATTTAGTAAGCCCCATTGTTTATCCATAGTTTGTGATTCAAGAAAACCCCCTTTTTTGCCAGGCCCAATGAAAGAAATGAAATTCAGTACGTGGGAGGGTTAGACACTAGACTCCAGGGGACCTTCGAGAGGCACCTGCACCTCGGTGGGGAGCCCAGTCAGGGACAGAGGCCAACTGCAGGGGGCTGCCTGCACCCCCACCTACCTATTGCAGAATAGAGTACCTGACCAGGCCCCAGAAGTCAGTTCCCTGAGAAGCTGAATGCTCTCCTGCAGCTTATTTCTTATGACTCACAGCACTGCCCTTGGACTCCCCTCTGCGCCCTCTCTGATGAAGGAAGGGAACCCTCCAGAGTAGCGTGCGCTGCAGGTGCTTTAGAAATGCCGAGGCTTGGCCGCTTTGAGGGAATGCACTTTAGGGAAGTCTCATCTGCCCTGTGCCCTCAAAGAGGAACAGAGCCCCATCGGAACACTGCAGGGAGTTCAGAGGCTCCGGTCTCTGCAGCCCCCTCTTCCCACCCCCACCCCGCCCCAGGAGGTTTCTTCCCAGCGCTGCTATGCAAATCTGGCTTAGTAGAAGGGTGAACTGAAGCTTTCTTTCAAGCAAAGAAAGGCAGAGAAGGAGAATAATCACACCCTTCACATCTGGGCTATAAATACCGCAGCAAGCAGGGCTGGGGAAAAAGGGGTTGGGGCCTTCCAGAGGTTGAGTCTGCTGTGAGGCCTGTGGCTGCTTGTCAGGGTTTCTTCTCACAGGAAGTGTTAATGGCAGTATTTAGCTAGAAAAGGGGAGCAAAGGGGACTAGGCAGGGAGTTTCACAAACTGGGAAGCAGGAGCCTGTGTGCTTCACCAGGAAGCTACAGCTTCACACTCCAGGGGATCACAGCATTGTGCTCCACCAGGGGGATTAGCACTCCGCCCTTCCCCGCCCTGGTTCCAGACACAGGGTGCAGCACTTGACCAAAGAGGCCTGTCGACCTAGCCTAGGGAAAGAAGTGATTGGTAGGGAAGTGACCCCGTCCCAAGCCCTTGAAAGCCTGGGGAGTTTATTGGTCATTTGGGAAAAGCTTCTGGTCTCTTCCAGATGCAAGGTAATATAATCCCAGGGGACCAAAGAATCGTGCTCTTGCTCTTTCTCTTTCTCTCTTTCTCTCAACCACCGCTCCCCCCACCCCACCCCACCCCCACCTACCCGGCAAGGTGCTCGCTGTGCTCCCTGCGTTCTCTCTCCATAGCCACGTGGCCTAACAGCTGCACGGCTGGCAGCCACTCAGACCCTGCTACCAGAGCAGCTGGGAACAAGACAAGCTACCTGGACAGGGGCTGAGACTGCTTAGCAGCCGCCTGTGGCCTCCAAAGGACTGAGCTTTAATATGAAGCAAAAACTCTAGACACCGGCTTTTGTCTTGGCCTTGCTGAGGACATCGTTGGTCTCTTTCTATGGTGGACAGAGGGAGATGGGACATCAGAGACCCAGGGGGCAGCTTCTGTTTCCAGGAACAGAATAAACCATGCCACAATCTCCCATGCGTGGGTCTTTGGAATGTTTTCCTCGTGATTCCACAGAAGAGCCTAATTTCCACCGACAATGGGAGGATGGTACAAGCTGGAGTGAGGTGACTGTAATGGGCGCCAGTTAGAAAAGGCTCCTCAAGGACGTGGCCGCCACCACAGGGCAGCCTCTGGGTCCCTGAGAGAGGCAGCTACAAGATCGCTGAGATGAAAGCAGTCATGCACTGTCGACCAGCCATCGGGGTCAGAGGGCCAACACCGCTGTCAAAGATTCAGACGCTGATGAGAGAGCGGCCTCGGGGGAGCAAGTGGTGAGACGGTCACTGATCCCTGGTGTTATGTCCAGCCGAAAATGAGGTTTTATTTTCCCTCAGGCAAGAAGAGCACCCACTCGAGAGTCACCTGACCCAAGGTAGACACGCCTGATCTCTTGCCCTAGACCTGCCCTTGTCTGCCTCCCCAAGGGGCTCTGAAGTCCCTGAAGGTAAGGATTTTGTCAAGTTCATATTTGCCTTCCAGCCTGGCTCAATAAATGCTGTTTGGGTTGAATTCAGTGGTGCTAACTGCCCCGGTTTCCTCATCAATAAAATGGATGTAAAGTTTTAACACCCACCTCCCGAGAGCCCAGCATCAGGTGTTGCTCACTAAAACCAGTATCTGCCCTCTGGTTCATCTGCCTCAGTGGTGCAGTGATTCCCGTTTGTACAGAAAAGCAAAGCAGTCTGTGATCCTTCCTACTCATCCTCTCCTCTGTCACTCCAAAACAATCTGTCAGTATATTCAAATTACAGTTTTGAGTGAGACACCAAAGCACAGTAAATGTGAAGCCACATCACCAAGTACAGACAGGGAATTTCAAAGAACTGGTTCCAAGGTGATTGAAGCTTTATATACTTTGAGGATATAAAAAGGGTTCCAGATATGGAGAGGTAGGAAAAGCATTTGTCAAACCATTTCTTTGGAGAGAACTGTTGAGGTGCCTAATCCTTGCCCTATACCAGGCGAGAGGGGGGGGCCTGCTGCCTCCTTCCCCTCAAGCCATGGAAGGAGCGGGCAGCCATGGGGCCTCCTGAAGAAGCGGTTGTGCTGGGCTGAGCGTGGATGCCCCGAGTGTCTCTGGGGAAGAGGTGCCTGGGCGCTCCCTGGGGCCAGTGTGGGCTGGTGTGGGCTGGCCTGCGTCTGTCCTGTAAGGTCATCTAGAGGATGCTGGGATGTACCTGCAAGAAGCCTGAGCTGAGAGACACTCTCCTGGGCCTGAGGGAAGTACTTCCTGGCAGATACATCTGCTCAGGGGGAGGCATGCCAAAGAGAGGTCCCTGGAGAAAGAAATGTCAGAAGAACCCAGAAAAGAACCTATGAAAGGAAGAACCAGTTTTCAACATTTGCCAGGACCAGCGTATCTAAGCCAGCTTAGAACCCTAACAGTTCAAGGTCATCAGGCCATTCCTCTCCCCTCACCACTGCTCCCACTCCCTGCTTCATCCCTGGGAGGGGCCAGAAACTGGCTGGTGAGCTTGGGCTGGAGGAAGGGAGAGGAGAGACAGGCAAGGGGAGAAGTGGAGAAGAGGCACCCATTCTCCCTCCTGCCTGCAGACCGGCAGGCTGAAGTGGGCCCGTGCTGGCGAGCAGAGAAGAGTTGAAGATGTGGGGCTTCAGTGTTATCTCAGACTGGACCTGCCAATCAACAAACTGAGACCCAGAATGGCCCAGGACTGCCTCTTGCCTGAAAGGAGTTCCAGGCCTTCTGGAACTTTCACCGGGGCGAGCGCACACGCGCGCACACACACACACAATCCTCAATGGATAAATTTCAAAGGGATCATGGGAGATAATATAAAGTTGTATTTTAACTTATCACGAAGTGTGCACTCCAAATAGGCAGCACCTTATGTACCGTGGACACCTCTAGCTGTGCTGGCTGTGCCAGGTGGGGAGGTGACAGTGCCTATGGCAGCACGGTGTGAGTGCCAGGGCAGCCAGGACTGCCGCCCAAACCCGTTAGAGCCCCACTCCAGGCTGGCAGTTTTCCAGGTCACTGGGAAACGGGCTAGAGCAGTGTTCCTAAGGGCAGTATATAGAGCATGTTGCGTCCAAAGCCCACACAGGCCCAGGAAGCCAGAGGGTCCCAGGAAGTCTAGGGCCTCAAGAGCCTCATTTAGACAAATGTCCCTGTTCCAGGTCCAAGGTTCTACATTTTTCCCTTTTAGCACCCTGACTTTAACATGGGAAATCCCTCAAGGGCGGACATTCATTCTCCTTGCTGGTCCGGCCACCCTGACGGCAAGGTTCCGGGCCAGGTTCTCAGCACAGCGTGCTCTGCGCTGGAAGAGGTAAGTGTCTAATTAAACGCAGCCAGAGACGCTGCCTGGCTCTCACATCACGTCTTGAATTTACAGTTTGCTGAACTCAGTTTTTCATTTCTTTTTCCAAGGCTTCCAGAAACTGTTAACAAAAGGCAACCCACTCAAGCTGTGTAACTTAGCCCCCCACCAGTGGGGTGCCACAGACACCCTTCACCTGCCACCTGCACCATTTCTCCATCTGCACGGGAGGCTGTCTGAGGAACAGCCCCACCCCACTTACTGTCAGGCCATCTGATAGAAAAGTGACTCAGCTCCAGATGCCCCAACCTGAGGGTCTGACTTCCAGCGCCCCTTCTGAATCCATCTGTTTATGCCTGGGCTCTCCCCAAGGAAGGGACCAAGACAAATAAATCCCTGTGCACAGGTGGTTTCTTTGGGAAGTGATCCCAGCGAGCAGGGGAGTGATATGGGGAAGGAGAGAAACCCACACAGGATGCACCCCTGAGTAGGGCCACCTAGTCTACCGGCCATTTCTATAGGTCTTGCTTCACCCTGCAAAACCCTTTGAGGAGCCTTAGGAGAAGCATCTCGGGGCTCTTCACCTGGAGACTAAAACGGGAAAGCATTTATCCATTGTCCCCTCACCCCAATTAGTCAACAGAGACCCTACATGGACCCCCCTGAATTTCCAGGTGGCTTATGTGTCGGTGCCACGGGGTGGCCATGGGTGTCCCCCAGGACAGGAAGGCAGGCAGGCTCAGGACAAATGCCTGTGGGGAGGCCCTGCCAGTTTGCACCCGTGTGAAGTGGCTCCCGCCTGCTCAGAACTGGGGTCAGAATTTTAAATGGGGCACAACAGAAGCCCAGTACAACCCACCCAGCTGAGGACAGCCGGGTGGGGCTGATGCTAGATTCCACTGCAAATGGCCAGAAGTGTCAGAAGTCCTTCCCTGAGGAATCACCCGCACAGCCAGCTTAGGGGCTCAACAACAAAGCCAGTCTCTGACAGTGCTTGGCTTTTAAGCCAGAACAGTGTGCCCAGCTTAGTTAACCTCACCATTAACCACAGTTTAGCTCTTCCCCATAAAAGATGATTTGCAAGTATGGAGAACAAGCTCACTTCAAAAGTACAGATGTGTAATATAAAGGAGTATGGCCAGCCTCCATCTCATTCCTTACACTTATTTGCACTTTTCTATGAGTAAACGTGTCTGTGTCTCCGTGTGATCTGTGCGTTGTGCGTAACTGTGTTGTCCGTGTCTGTACTGCCACACATGTCTGAGCATGTGTGTGTGTCTCTGTGCACTGTGTGTTGTGTTGTGTGTGTCAACCATCCAGTAGGTGCCAAGCACGGTGCCAGGCACCGGGCGCCCTGTGTGGAGACTCCACCCCACGGCACTCACACAGAGAACAGCACGTCTTGCCAGGAAGTGAGGACGGCCATAGTTAAGAACCTTCAACTCTTAGCTTTCATTGTGGAAGGCAAAATAAAGGCCTCCCTAAGATAGAAATTGAATATGTTATGTCACATGGTAAGGGAGAATTAAGATAGCAGACAGAATTAAAGTAGCTAATCAGTTGACTTAAAGTCATATTATCCTCCCTGGCTGGTGTGGCTCAGTGGATTGAGCGCTGGCCTGCAAACCAAAGGGTCTCCGGTTTGATTCCCAGTCAGGGCACATGCCTGGGTTATAGGCCAGGTCCCCAGTAGGGGGCACATGAGAAGCAACCACACACTGATGTTTCTCTCCATCTCTTTCTCCCTCCCTTCCACTCTGTCTAAAATAAATAAATAAAATTTTTAAAAAATGAAATAAAACTTGTGTTGTTGTAAGCCACTAAATCTGTGGTAATTTGTCATAGCAGCAAAAGGAAACAAATTGACCTGTGAAAACTGGATTCATTTCTTTAAAACACTCCCCTTTGCTTCCCTTTCAGCCTTCACTTAGAGGTGCATGGGTTGCACTTTACACAGGGGTCAGGGTGAAAAGTCAGCACGTAAATGAGAACATGTAGAATTGAAATTAGCCTCAAATTTGCTTTCAGTTACGATGTGGAGAGCAGGGATCAGGACCCACAAAAATGAGCGTATCAGCACTCCCCAAGGTGTCCTCACCCTGGGACACCAGCTGAGGGAAGGGCCAGCTAAACAAAGCACACTCTTTAAATCCTTTCTTTCTTAAGCACGTAATTAAGTTTGCATCAACTCAAAGACCATATGCTACAATTCCATTGTAATTTCAGGTTTTGTTTTTATTCCCTGAGTTTGCTAAGGAAAGCATGGGAAAACAAAACCTTGTATTTGTATCAAGGCCTGTTCTCTAGTATTATGCAAAGTAGCAAGCATACGGAGAAGTCTGGAGAAGACTATGACCCCGTCTGCATGCACATCACCCATCTTGGACAAATTCTAACATCATTCTACAGTTGATTCACAATTGTAAAAATGAAATGAAATGTTACACGCACAGTTAGAACTCAGTGTCCTCCTTACCTTCGCGGTACCACCCCCACCTGCCTTTCTTCCCGCCCCAAGCAGCCTCTCTCATCACTGGTGTTGACATTTAGAGCATCCTGGGCATGCTTTCACGTCTCTCTTACCCAGATCTGTGCGTAACCATAAAGGATAGAACAGCAACTTACAAGTCTAGAAAGATTCCCCAAATGGTACTATAGCCCTTTGCAAATTGCCCCCTTTTCCTCCAGCTCAACGTGTTTCTGAGATGTATCCACATCGCTACCTGTTGCTCTGGTTCATTCTTTTTAACTGCTGAAAAATATACAATTTTATGAAAACACACAGTTTGTTGACCTGCTCTTCTGTTCGTAGCTATTTCGGTTGTTTCCAGCTTCTCTTTGTTACAAAGATCCAGTGAACATTCGTGTACATTTCCTTGTGCTGGAACCCTGTGCTAGAGTTCCTCCAAGGTATATACTTAGAAGGGAAATTGCTAGGTCAAAGGATGTGTTTAGCTGTAGCGTCACCGGTTATTGCCAAATTGCTTTACTCAGTAGTCACGCTAGCTTCCCACTGGCTGTGTGTGCAACGTCCCTCTAATCTGCATCCTGGCCAGCAACACTAGCTCCTGCCCATCTGATCGCTCCCGGCCTTTATCTTCTTAAACTGCGCAGCTGACTCTTACAGCAACCCAGGACACAGGTGGCACAGGTCTTACTCATGCCCACCTGATGGAGGGTGGCGGGAGGCCCAGGGAGGAATGATGAGCCCAGCAAAGCTAGCTGCAGCCCACCAGGAGCCGAACCAACTCAGGAGCCTAAGATCCCAGGCACAACACCATGGGAACCAGACACACGGCCAGAACACTCTCTGCAGCCACCTTTAGAGAAAAAAAGATATTCGCATAATTTGTACTATGTGGTAAATACCAACAACTATCCATCCACACAGAGGGCAAGAAATTACCATTTTCTGGGGTTTTATATTTCACAAGACAATTTTCTATGTGTACCTCACTTGACCCAGACAACCCCTGAAAAAAGACTTGGATTATATCCCCCCTTACAGATAAAAGTGAGGCTGGTGGCTCATCAGCAGAAGATTGGCTTTCAACCTATTTGCCTGGTAAGTATGTCTTTTCCGTTCACTTGGAGATGGTTGTCTGAGAGTTGGAAACTCTCCACATGTGTCATCTCTTCTGTTTCCCCGTAAGTGAGGTCACATCACAAACACGGAGCATTTCCCCCAAGGGCAAGGCCCGGCCCTCCTGTTTGTACGCCTGGAGTCTGACCCTAAGAGCATCCAGGCTCTGCCGCCCAACAGGACAGTGACCTTGGGCAAGTTACTTCTTTCCTCTGCCTTGGTCGTCTCTTCTGTAACAGGAGGGTGATGGCACTTCCTGGCAAGGTCACACGGACCGCCTGCGGTAGCACATCTAAAGTGCCAGGCATACAGGAGACATGCCAACCTTAGCTCTCAAGAGGAAGACTGCAGTTGTGACCCCTGGCTACCCCAGGAGGGCGGGGCGGTCCCGATGAGGCAGAAACGCCAAGGGCAGGCCTCGGCACAGCACAAGCCACGGTTCTGGGGCAGCCCGTCCGCAGGCGCTCGGAGGGCCCGACTCTGGAGGTGCAGGCTCACCACACCCAAGCAGACCCAGAGGTACCGCAGCCAGGGCAGGTGGCAGGAGCTTCTGCCAGCTCTCTTGAGGGACCCTTGTAAGTCTACAGCTTTGTTTTTCTCATGGCTTGAAAATGCGAAAGATTAGAGCCAGAGGATTTACTGTGGCTGCCACAGCTGACAGTGAGCTGACCGGGCCCTGACTCCAAGGCTGGGCTCCATGGGTCCACACCAAGCGTGTGGGGTGGAGAGAACCTTCGATGAGTAAGGAACCAAAGATATATTGATGACCTATTCTCACGTCCCATCCACCCCAGAAGGCCTCCTCATTCATGGCCTGGGAAGCAACCCAAGGTCACTGCTGTCTGAAGCCTCATTGTTGGTCAGGTAGCCCCAGTGATGGAGAAGAGTAGATGCCCCGTGTAAAGTAGGAGAGGAGGGTTCAGCCCCTCGTTCTGCCTCTTTTAAGCTGGGTGAACTTTCATCTTCCTAAGCCTCAGCTTGCACAACTTTTCAGTGGAGCTCAAAACGCCTGGCCCGCCTACCTCGTAGGGCTGTAATAGGAAATGAGATGACACATATGAAGTGCCTGTGAACTGCCGCATGCCGAGTTCACACTGCCTATCGCACCGAGCCATCCTTGCTCTTCCCAGTCAGGTGTTCAGCTGTGCAGGCGGGAACCTGGCCGGGTCGTCCACACCTTCTCTCCTGGGCCAGTGGCTCACTCCACGAACAGGGCAGAGCCTGAAACTCTGTCCAGCCCTTCTAGGAGCTAAATCTGCAACCCTGGCCTCACAGGCTTCCTGTTCTAGTCAGGTGAGACATCCAACCACAGGGATAACCGCACGGTCAGCTGGCGACAGGTGGAGCGCCATGCCATGAGCCTTTGGAGGCAGCGCTCAAACCCCAGCTCTGCCCCGTGCTGGCTGGGCGACCCTGGATAAGTCACTTACCCTCGCAGTTCAGTCGTTTGTGAAGTGGGGGCCAGGCATCACGCTGTCGGGAGAAGTGAATGAGGTGACATACGCTCACACACAGTGACGGTGTGACGCTACTTGTTGGCACACGGTGGCTTCAAGTTTATTTCCCGGGGCCTCTAACTCATCATCTCTGACTTGGGGGCGGTTGCTGCTCCCTGGCACGGCTGTTGTGAAGGTGAACTGGGACTTTGTACGAAGAGAGCACAGGATTTAGCTCCTGACCGGACGCTCCGGGAATGCAGGGCCTGGGTCTGTCCTATTCCCCACTGGCCACTTGGCTCCTCAGAGGGCGCCTGGCCCACACATGGTGGCTCTCAGTTAACAGATGTGGAATGAATAAACGAAGTAAGTCCTGCAGCTTTCTAATGGCTCTGAGCCTCAGCTTCCTCATCTGTAAAATGGGCACACAAACACTAACCCAGAAGGGCTGCTGTGAGAACCAAGGGCCAACGGCGATGTTCCAACACCCTCGTACACTGCGACCGGGGGGCCCGCTGAGAGCGTCTTGTGCCCCACTTCCCAGGCAGACACCACAAGAGGCAGCTGGGTAAGTAAGAGTAATGTTTACTGAGCGATACAGGACTGAGTACTATGAAGGGTTTACCAGGATGGAAATGCTCCCCGCCCCCGCCCCGGCCCCCCAACACCCAGAGACTACAGTACTTAGGAGTTACAAACAACGGCCGTAACTGCTGAATATCTGTTCGTAACAAACAAACCATAGCATATTTATACTGTATCACATCGAGTGACTATAGAAATCCATATATATATTGCTTGTATAAAATCTTTTTTTTTGTAAAAAATATTAAAAAAAAAAAGAAAGTATAAAAAAACATGTGCAGTTGAAAGCCCTGCCAGGACAGCCAGTCTGTAAACATTCAGTGAGTATGTGCTTTGGAAGGGCGCCCGCGCCTCGTGCCCACAGCAACTCCAGCAGGGCCGGCGAGGGTGCGCCCCGGCTGCCGCTCCGGGCAGGGCCGCGCTGGACCATGGTGAGCGGGTGCAGCAGGGCCTGGCACTGTGCCCCTCTCCAGCTTTGCGTTGGGGTCAGGGTCAGGGTCAGGCAGATTGCAGTTTCACTCTGAGTTCCATCCTCAGCCGCATCCTGGTTGCAACTCATGGCTTTTCTTGGCTGCTTGGAGGTCCCTTGAGTGGGTGCCCAGGAGGACAGGCCGGAGAAGTGCCCACAGCTGCTTGGTTGGGCGACTCTCCGACCCAGAGCCTCTGTCCTGCCTCCTTCCAGCCTGGCCCCAGGCAGGACAGCCCCACCCTCGGGGCTACTTTGGTCTCAGCGCTTGGTCCTGGGTTTCATCAGCCTGTTCTTCCCCTGGTGTGGCTGATGGGAGTTTCACAAAAAAGCGCGGCCGATGCTGGCTGTGCTGAGCCTCATCCAAAAGTTTTTCATGCAGCAAGGAAGGGCCCTCTGGGACCCTCCTCCTCCTCCCTCTCCCCATCTCCTCCTCCTCCTCTTCTTCCTCCTCCCAGCCCAAGGTCACTTCTTCTCCAGCTGCTCCAGCAGCGGGTTGCCTTCTGAGTCGGGGGTCTTAACGCTGTCGGTCCGGACGATGCAGGTGGGGCGGTGCCGGTTCAGCATCAGGATGAGCTGCTGCCGCTCCTGCTTCAGCTCCTCGATCTGGGTTTTCAGCTCTGCGTTCATGAGTTCCAGCCGCTCAGATTCCTGTGCGCAAACACAGAGACACGGCTTTATGCTTCCACTGGGTACCGGCTCTGACTTTGGGTTGGCACAAGGCTGGCATCTCCCTGTTTGCTGTCTGCCAGGTCCCCACTAGAGGAAGCAGAGAACCTGCTCTTGAGCCCCTGGGATAACTGACTTTCTACAAGCAGTGTCCGTCACACCTGTGACACTGGCCTGTGTCACCAGTGATACAAACCCAGGTTATATCTGGGGCCAGCCTGGCCAGTGGCCCACCTCTCTTCCCTCACTCGATCCTCTCCAGACTCAGTGGCTTCCTTGCCACTGCCCAAGAATACCAGGCACTCTCCTGCGTTGGGGCCTTTGCATAAGAAACAAAAGGTGGAAGAAGACTGGAGGCCTGGTGGATCTAGGACAGGTTTGCGAAGGGTCCAGAGGGATTAGAGGTGGCCCTTGGGTGGCAGTGAAAGGACAAAGGGCTTTGATGAGTGACAAACTCATGTTGCAGAAATTTTGGCTCGTGGGATGAACAAGCCCAGTGTGATCATGTAGCTCCTTCTAAAACATGTGCTTCCTGGTTATTAGTTGTGTGAACCACCTCTATCTGGAAGCTTTGCCCATTGGGAGGAAATAACAGTCATCCTTCTGGATCCAAAATGGGGATTCAAATAGACCTCAGGGGAGATTTTCAGTGAACTTCCAGCTCAGTTGTTGAGGTGCCAGGGAAAGGAAAGAATGTTGGTTTGATTTGGGGGGGTTACATGTTTATAGTGTGGCTAGTGATGGGCATACTGAGTGAAGGCTTGGGGGGCAAAACAATAAATAGAAGCACTCCTGAATGATTTTTCTTGGACTGTGTCTAAAAACTTATAACCAGTTGGGTTTTTTTTTTTAAGGTTATTTATTTATTGATTTTAGGATAGAGGGGAAGGGAGGGAGAAAGAGAAGGAGACAAACATCAATGTGTGGTTGCCTCTTGTGCGCCCCCTACTGGGGACCTGGCCCGCAACCCAGGCATGGCACCCTGACTGGGAATCGAACTGGTGACCCTCTGGTTTGTAGGCCAGCACTCAACCCACTGAGCCACATCAGCCAGGGCCCAGTTGGTTTTTGAATCTTTATGATTTTATTGATTTGAGAGAGAGGGGAAAGAAGAGAGAGATATAGTGAGAAAAACATTGATGTGAGAGAGAAACATCAATCAGTTGCCTCCCATCCCACATGCACGCTGAATGGGGATCGAACCTGCAGCCTTGTGGTTCATGGGACAATGCTCCAACCAAATGAGCCACCTGGCGAGGACAAAACTTATACCAGTTTGAGAGCTGGAATTCATCCAATGACCAGCAAAGTTTTAGACCAGCGGTTCTCAACCAGGAACAGTGTTGCCTCCCAGAAGACATCTGACATCGTTTTTGGTTGTCACAGCTGGTGAGAGGGCCGCTACTGGCATCTCGTGGCTGGAAACCAGGATGCTCCTCAACAGTCTGCAATGCTCAGGGTGGCCCCACAAACAGAACTATCTTGTCCCAAATGTTCCCAGTGCTGAGGCTGAGCAACCTGCGTTAGACTGAGAACAAGCTGTGGTCGCAGCTGTGTGTGTGACTGCAGGCTGAGAGGCCCTGGCTCAGGCCTGTGAGCTGGCCCTTCCACCTGGGGGGCCCCCACGCTCCCTGGGCTGCTGTCTTCCCCACACCAGCCGGTCTGACTAAATTGTTCCTTGTGCTAGTCTCTGAGGGGGCAGCGTCAGCGCCTGGGGACCTTGGAACTGCTGATATGTGCAGTCCTCGTGACTACATGCTGAGGGAGAACAGCCTCAAGAAAAAAGGGAAAAAGTGCTCAGAGGGGAAATGTTAAAAACCGGCTATGGTGGTTTTAGTTCAACAGGATGAGGCACGACGGGGAGGCTGGCCTGGCCCACCGTTCTTGGAATTCCGAGAGGAGTCCACCTCTGGCGGCCAAGAGAAAGACCCCACGTGAAACCAGGAGCCCGTGACCCGTCAGTCTAGGACAGTTAGGTGCCAGCCTTAGCCACTAGCTCACTGAGTCTGACAAGCTGGTGACCTTGGGAAGTTCTCACAAAAACCTCCTGGCTCATCCCAGCCCAGGCTCCAACGCTGAACCCTGAGCCTCGGCCTCAGCCACCCGTGATCATCTGCTGAGGGCCTGCTGTGTGCAGTGAGTGCTCCGGGGACATTCAGAGACCCGTGAGCCCCCAACGCGGCTCTCATATGGCCCCCACTCAGGGGGAGAACCCCTGCAGCAGCACAGAGGTTACTCTGTGCCTGCCTGGCAGCCGGGCGAAGTCTGCAAGGCCTTCAGGGGGGCTCGGCGGCCAGGTCTGACCTTGGGTTGAGTAGAGAAGGTCGGTGGGGGGAGGGTTTCATGAAGGGAGCCCTGAGTGAGCAAGGACACAGAGGTGGAAAAGCTTAACGTGTGTTTGGGAGGTAAAATCCTCCATTATGACCACAGGTCGGTTTAGGACGTAGTGGGGCAGAACGCTGGGAAGGTGCGTGCAGAGCCAGACTGAAAAAAGCTCTAGGGTTGGAAGTAGGATCCTAGAGCAAGTTCCTGAACTTGTCTGAGCCTTGGTTATCTCATCTGTAAAAAAATGATGATCGTGACCTTCCATGCAAACCAAAGGCTTAGGGAGGCCGAAGGAATTTTCATTTAAGCTACGAGCAAGAGAAAATGAAGAAGGAGAAGAGGAGGAGCACGTTTCACTGAAAGCTTGGCAGGTCTCGGTGACCGCCCGGATTTGGAGAATAAGAGCCAGGGACAGAGCCGGCCGTGAGCCTGGGGTGGGGGGAGCTGTTCTGAAGAGTGGTGGGGAAGGGCAAAGGAGGGTGGGGTTGTAGTGCCATGGGTGGGAATTAAAAATGGACGAGCAAGGGGCAGTGTCTGAGGGGCAGCATCCAGCACTGCGTACAGGCCCACTCCCTGAAGTGACTGCGGGCCCCCCAGCCTTATACGTGAGCATCTGTGTCGCACAAAAGACCAAGCAGGTGTGTGGCACCTTGCTCCAAACAGGCATTTGCCACAGGAACACCACTGCATTCTGTGGGCTTGAAAATGTGAGGCTGTGCTGTGGAGCACCAGCTGGCTACTCAGTATGTCACTAACTGCTCCTTCGCTTCAGTTCCTTCTGTTTCATCGGCCGGTGCTCGCGAGGTGAGGGCAGAAGAATCTCTTTTTAGCCATGACTGTAGAAGTGGTGTGTGGCTTTATAACAGCAATTACCTGATATCTGTTTTCCTAATTAATTAGGACCGTGGGCTAGGATCTTCCCATGTTAATTATGAAGTGAATAACGGCTTGCATTTTTTATCATTTTGCCTCTGGTAGATCTTTAATGCCCTAGAGAAAATGAAACCATTTGTTGTCTTAGAACAGAATTAGAATGTGAAGTTTCAGTCTCCTCCACTGCGGTCAGCAAAGGCAACAGACAGAATCCAGGCTGAGGGGCTGGGCACCCCGGCTATGTGGCCTCAGCCAAGTCCCTCCCCTTCTCTGGGCCTCAGTTTCCTCCCAGAATATATGACTGGCCCGGGGGACTTGTAGCATTAAGAGTCTCTGACTCTACTTTTTATTAAAGTTACCCTGAGGGTTGGGAATAAGTCTGGGGCAACCTTCTGAACCCAAAAGTCCTGAATTAAAGTCCTGACTCTGTGCCTTGTAAGCTATGCCGCTGTGAACAACATCCCTGGTTTCCCTGAGCCAGGGCAGCCTGAAGGGAGCGTCAGGCAGGACAGGAAGCCCTGGGTTCCAGTTCTGACACAGCCACCATGTGACCTGGAGCTCCAGCCTCCCGAGTCTCAGAGTCCTTGGTGGAAGGGGGCTGCCCTGCCCCCTCCCAGGCCACTGTGACCACCAAGGAGAGAGTGGCTATGAGGAACACAGGGTGCCACGGGAGCGCAATGCGGGTCACTGCTGGCATGCAGGGAAGCTGTGTTGGCACAGTGGGCACAGGGCTGGCGCTACAGAAGGGGGCATCCCAGTGGGCCTGCTGCTCCTGACTGCGGACAGGCGCTGAGCTCAGCCCAGGGCGTGCAGGGGAAAATCTGACCCATGCGAAGGCCTGCTGCCGGCCCCCTTCAGGGCCTGGGCTGGTGCAGGGGACAGAGCTCTGAGACGATGCAGGAATCTCCCAGGGCGGATCTGAGTGTCCAGGGGTCAAGGACGGAGAAGTGATTTTTTACACACATGTGCATACACACACATGCACATGTATCCCTTTGCTCCTCTGAGCCTTGAAAATACTTCACCTACTAAAAGTGAATCTCAATTCCCCAGGTCTGTGGACACTGTCAACACAGCCATCTGAATTCCTGCCTAAACCTCACACCCAACCTCTGCTTCCAAGCTGGACATAAGGGTGGGAGGCGGGGGGGGGGGGGGGGGGGGGGGGGGGATGAGACTAAAGGGAAGGACTGGGCTTAGGCCCACTCAGACCTGTGCAAACCACCCTCCTAGACCCAGAGGCTGCACTTCTCATGCTCACAGCGGCCTTCTTCTCTCACCGGGGCAATACCACAGCCACACAAGGGATCGTCCCGATTATTCTCGGCTGCCCCTATCTGTGCCCGAGCTACAGTGGAGGGATCTTGCTACAGTGTGTCTCTCTCTCCTTCAAAACCCTCCCATGGCTCCGCTCGACCAACATTCACCATCCTAACGGGCAAGGCTGTAAGGTGGGAGGAAGGTGGTATCAGTAACCAGGCCAGGGCGGCAGGCACACCCTGGGACTGCCCCAGACAACCTGACAGCCGGCTCCAGGCCGCCAGCCTCCCCTTCCTCCCGCCTATGCCTACAACTGCAGCTACTCTTTCCAATTCCTGACCACACTCTTAAAGCCTCTTGCCTCTGGGCTTTGCTTGTGCTTTTCCTGGTAACGCCCTCCCTTCCTGTCCTTCATCTCAGCTAGCTGCTACTCCTCTTCTATGTCTCAATATGCAGCCTTTCCTCAGCCTAGACGACAAGGCCCCTCTGTATGTTCTCACAGCTCACTGCGCTTGCCCAACGCAAGGCTCAGTACGCGTTCCTGTTTCTCATCTCCCGCCTGCCGACCCCCCTGCAGACGTCGCTTGCTTGTCCTCTGTGAAGCGGGCACTTGCTCAACACGTTTTGGGGGGACAGATGGATCAGTAAACGAGTAAATGAATCCCAGCCCTACCACCTGCTAGCCGTGTGACCGCGGCCAAACACCTTGACCTCTCTGAGCTACAGGTCAATGTCTAAAACGGGGATAATCAATATTTATCTCCCCGGAATGTTATAAGACTAAATAAGACACGTGTGATGCCTGGTGCACAACAGGTGCTCAGCAAGTGTAACTGGAATGTGAAGAGCAGGTAGCAGCATTCATTTGGCACTGACTGTTTACTGCACTAGTGTGTTACTGTTTACATTCGCTTGGCATATCTTGCCTGCTCACTGGCTGATCAGCCCTTGAAGGCAGGGATTGGATGGAGACTTCTCTGTTCTCTGCTGTGCCTCTCCAGCTCTGCAGACACCCAGAGCTGGAGATGAGTATGCGACACTCCATCCATCTTAAAGGCCCATGTGAGACCAGTGTCTTAGAAACTTCTTGAAAACATCCAGCCCAGTGTTGGTCCACCATCTCTTCCAAGGGGGGTCTCCGAGATCTAGGAGTCTAACCTGGCCTAGGTGCTCACAAGCCCAGACATGTCCACAGGTCCCATGCTGATTACACCACAACCTCAGATTTGCTCTCTGCTTGTTGCAGACCTGAGGAGAGACACACAGATTCCTCAGCATCAGAGAAAAGTAAGACCAACCCGGCTTTTTCTCTCCAGCTCCCATGGGAGGACCCACGTCCGCTCCTACGCATGCGCCCCCCCCAGTGTAGCTAGCCCAGGGCTGGGCACCTAGGACATGCTTAAAATACTCGCCAACAACTCAATGAATGAGTAACAGACACACAAACAAATGAATGCACGAATGAATGAATGAATTAGAGCCAGTACAGAAGAGTGTTAAGAATACATGCTTTGCAGTTACCCCCAGGCGGAAATCTCAGCTCTATCACTCAGTTGCTGAGGGACCTGGGCAAGTTATTTAACCTTGCTGTGCCTTAGTTCCCCCACTGTAGACAGGATCACAAAGGCATGTGCCTCGTTTAGTTGTTAGGCCAATAAAATGAGACCTAAACACATAGCAGTTGGCACAGTGCCCAACTTTATAAGTGTTACCAACTATCCTTGCACATGGTAGGATAGAGCCTGACTTGTGATGTTATTACGATACATTGTTACCATTCCTATTTAGGAATGAAGAAGGGATTGGAGGTGGGGAGCCTGGAAACTACATGTTCCATCACTGGCATCTACCATGTTTGAGAATCAGGGAAGGCCTAGGAAATGGGACTCAGCAGAGAAAGAACACCTGCCCGGTACATTCCCCATGAAAGGGCAGGGACCTGCTCGAAGGGCCACGAGGAAAGGGGACCCTCCACTGGTCTTTGTATCAGAGCTGACCTCTGGTCCCCAGAGGGCAGGAGCAAAGAGGCCAGCCGGCTGGGAGGCAGAGCTGGAAGAGCCTCCTGCAGCTAAGGGCAGAGCTGTTCTCTGCCCAGGTGCTGCGTCCACTGCCCACATGCATGGTGATATCACCTAATTCATCAGCACCCACCCTAGACAACTTTGGCAGCCCACTGGGTACCAAAATAGGTAGCATCAGTCCTGGGATCTCTGGGTCAATCAGCACCAAGGGTCTAACCTGAGTGGAGGGAGCTCGGCTCCTCCCACAGATCTCCTCCAGGAACTGGGATGGGCCGCAGCTACTGCAGGCTGACCTTGGCTGTCTTGGCTCGGGACGGGGCATTAGACAGGAGCCAAGGAAGAGCAGAGGGGCCGAGGCTGCTGAGGCAGATGCCCAGGTACACACTGGCCCCACAGCTTTGATGACATCTTTTAGTCCACACGTGTGCAAGCCCACTCCCCGCCCTGGCCAGCTGCCCTGCTCACCCGCTGCAGAAACTCTGTCCGCTCCTTCTTCTTGTTCCTGCAACGAGCTGCCGCAACCTTGTTCTTTTCCCGGCGCCTTTTCCTCCGCTCCTCTTCCTCGTCTAGCTGTGAGGGCAGAGAGCCACTGATTAGACGCTGAGGCAGGCCTGCAGTAGAGCTTCTCTCCTGACACACAGACAGACAGATGGACAAGGGCCCTGCCGACCATGTCTTGGTGGTGAGGAAGCTGTCTCCTCTGTCTGCCAGCTCACTGGCCTCTCAGCTGGTGAAACGGAGACGCTTCCCATTTAGCCCGAGGATCCTCTCAGAGCAGGTGGGCACCCCTGGGTGGGGGTAGTCAGGGCCCCAGGAGGGCACGGCTGCCTGGGTTCTGCCAGAGTTCAGGAGCCCAAACCTGGGAGTCTCTCACACAGAGGTGGTACCCAATGGTGACGGTCTGTTCTCCTGCCCAGCCCAAGCCCTTTGGACATTATTTTCCAGGCCAGTGGTTCTCAGGCACGTCCTTTAAAATTACCCTGGGCGTGGGTACAGCTTCTGCATCCTCTCCCACCCATTTTCCCATCCCTGAGGTACCTTCTCCCTCCCGCTTGGTCCATCCAAATGCTTGAATCTGCCTTCTTGCCTACCAAACAGTCTCCCAGCCTCCTCAGCACCTTTAATCCTCTTCTCTGCGTGTTTTTCCCCCAGGACACCCACCTGTATCCTGCAATCCCAGGGGCTCCCTAAAGTGCCCTGCTCGGGACACAGGCAGAGGGGCTTCCGGAATCTCTGGGCTTACTTCTCCCCAGGACACATTAGGAAACGCATCACACATGAAAACGGGCCCACGACATGGGGAAAAGGAAACTCACTGCCCACCGACACTGGCTGTCAATCAAAGTGGCCGTAACTCTTGTTTCAACAATAACAGCAAGCGCTGCTGTTAGCTGTCTACTTTGCTAAATGCTTTAAACGCAGGTCATGTATCCTCACAATCAAAGTTTGATGAGGAAGGTACTACCCTGTTCCATTGGACAGATGGAGATACTGAGGCCCAACAGTTCAGTACATCCAAGGCCACCTATCTAGGAAATGGCAGAGTCGGCGTTCCAACTCAGATTTCTGTGACTTCGACCTTCCTGCTCTTGATCAGTGGCCCACCAGCCCCAGGCCGCCAGGGTCACGTTGATGTGATGCCTCTCATGGTCTGTCACCTACAGGAGACTCTGGAGGACACACACAACCAGCTGCGCTGGGGACAGGCTAGAGCGAGAGGCCCCTAGAAGTCATAGATTGTCCTGGGCTTGCCAACACTCTCACTTCTCAAGCCAGTGGGGGTGATTCTGGCAGCCTGAGGCCTGGAACGAGGTCTCCGCCGAAACGGCTTTGGGCCAGGAAAATAAACAGCCTCTCTCCATGCACTCCCAGCATGCTCTAGGAGGTCAGGACCCAGGGCCTGGGCCAGAGACCAGCACCCACGACCATCGTCACAGGCCCTGGCCAGGCAGCCCCTTCTCCTTCTCCACCACCTCCTAACTTCTCCCTGACCCACGCCCATCCCGCCCAGGAGGCTGCCTGGAGAGGTGCCTGGTCAACACTGCCCCACCCAAGCACCTCCCAGCCCCTCAGCCTCCTTTGAAACAGAACCAGAAGTGACAGCTCCTCTGGCTGACCTGCATCTGGGAAAATAGAAACCTGGACAAAATCAATTCCGCCCAACCTCAACCTCACCCCCAACAAAGCAGAGGTAACCGTGACGACAGGCAGAGGGAAGGAACTGGAGGAAGTGGCAGGCGGTGCAATCTCCCCTGGGCCAAGAGGGTTTGCCCACAAACTGCTAAGGTGATGTGTGCAACCTGAGCACCGCCGGGCTCACAGGCCTCCAGCCCTTCCCCCAGCGTGCCCTGGGCTCTGGCAGAGCTGCTGTTTCTTAGGAGGCACAACCCCTGGCCTCCAAGACCCAACTTCCTACCCCACCCCCGTGCAGGGCTTCATCCTCCCTAAAGTTCGGGGGCGCTCGGAAGCTACTCTAGCAGCAGAAGCAAAGAGGCTCGACACTGGAAGTTTCAGAGATCAACCGGGCCTGGCCGATGCCCAGAGAGAGGGCTGCTCTACCCACTCCTCCAGCCACATCAACCCCCTCCTGCCACCACTCTCTGCTCCAAACATCTCACCCTTCTTCAAGCCAGCCAGGCCCTCCTGAGAGGACCTTCCTTTCCCACTTGGAGAACTCATGCTCAACCTTCAAGAGCAAACATCACCTCCTCTGAGAAGGCTCTTTAGGCCCCAGGATAGAACTAACGGCTTTTTCTGTGCTGCTGCAACACTGTGAGTACCCCACTGTGGAGTCTCTGCCATATCCCACCCTTGTCTCTGTTGACGTAGGTACCTGCCTTCCCTGCCAGGGACCTGAGCATCCCAGGCACCTGGCATGGAACGTGGCACTTAGTAGGAGCTCAGCAAATGTTAGTCAAATGAATGAATGAACAGAGGGTTCTGGAGAAACATGGCACAGGCTTGGATTTTATCATTATAAAAATGATTTATTGCCTATTTTTGTATCTGCACAGCCTTTCCCCCCAGGGCTCAGAAGGAACCTTCTCTGTTGGAATAGTCTCTTCTCTCTATCTGCAGGAGGCCAGCAAAGCTTGGGGATGGGGTCCTGTCTTCTCAGAAGCACACTGGCCAGAGGCAGAACCTAGATTCGGGGTACAGGCCCCTAACAGCTGCGGCACGTCTGCACAAATCCTCAGCAGGCCCTGAAAGTACCCAGGCTGCGCGCTGAAGCCTAAAGCCCCCAGTTCCACAGCCTCCACCAGCTCCCAAGCCCACCCCCAGCCTTTCCTGCACCCATGCCCACCTGGACTGACATCTCCCAGGGAGGCAGGAAATGGCCCGAAAGCCCCACTGACACGGCTGCGTCCCCCCACAAACACTCCTGCTGCGATTTAAGAACCACCCTAAGGACATAGAACAAACAGCTGCTGAGGCCCCACCAGAAATGTGGGGTGGCACGCACCCGCCAGCCTCCTCCATCCCCACGGGCAAGCTCTGGCCTGGGCCTGCATGAAGTACAGCCCCCAACTGCGACCATCTGGAGGCCCCCACCCCCAGGCCTCCTCCAAGCCATCTTTCATCCCCCAGACTCAGGCTGCCGTCCTGCCTCCTTGAGCTCCCTGGATTAAAGCATTTGGCCACGAGGGGGTCAGAGACAGCACAGGCTGTTTTCAGACATCTAAAAATGGAATCCCCAAATGGGAGGTGCCATTTTTCCCCCGCAGATACAGCTGGAAGAGCCAGGGTGTTGGAGGAAGAGGCAACTTGACACTTGATATATTTAAAGAACCAAAAGTTGGGGTTAGGGGTGGATGGGGCATGTCTTTTCCTGTTCCCAGACTCAGTGCTGGCTCTATCTTTTCCAAATCCCCAGGAAGGCCTGGGGCAAAGCTGTCTGCGTTCTGGCAGTGAGGGGTGCCCCTGGGCCATACTTTATGGACTGAAGGGACTTGGGGACCCATGCCAAGAGGGCCCTCCTGCGGAGCTACCGCACCCCAGGGAGCCTGTTCTCAAGCCCCTGCTGAGGGCTGGAGGACCCCAGTCCCTGGGCACAGGCAACTGGGTAGGTAAAGTCTGAATGGCTGACCCAAGCTGGGATGTATTTACCTCCTGGAAATTGAAAATTGGACCGCTGGGCTGGGGAGCAACCAACTTCAGCCATGTGGCCAGAGGAGCAGAAAGATCAGGCTGCTGGAGACAAGCAGAGACCAGAGACTGTGTGACAAGAGAGACACTCTCATTCAGGTATAGGAGGGAGTCACAGAGGCAAAGAGAGGGATTCGGTGACAGAGAGAAAAACAGGGCCTGAACCAGGGGGAGGCAAGCTAGGTGCCCAAGGAGACACATTTAAGGAGGCGCTCACTCTGGGGCTCGTGCAAGGGCAGGATCAGCCCCCAGGAGTGAGTGCCTCCTTAAATGTCAGGCTCTGGGCATCTTACTTGCCTCAAACAAGCTACACACTGAGAAAGGTGAAGACAGAGAGAGAGAGAGGAAAGAGAAACACAGGAGAAAAAAAGAGACAAAGAGAAGGAGGCAGACCCCAGAGAAACACAAGGAGACATGGACAGAGGCCAGCGGTACAAACAGGCGGAGCAGACAGACAGAAAGCACACACAGAGAAGGAAACTATCTTGATCCTGTCCTCCCAATTCCAGCCCCCAGAGAGGCCTGACTACACTCTCTGTCCTTGGGGTCCATGACGACGCACACCCCCCACCCCAATCTGTGCTGAAAGCTCCTCTGGCCTGGAGGGAGTTTGAGAAGGTTTCTGCCGCTTGTCACTGAAAGACGCCCAGGACACCAGGGTCCCGCCATTGTGAAATCCTGCGATGCCTGGTGAAAATGGAGGCGTGGAGGGTGGTCCCCAGGGATCCAGGGGAGACTCACTGCTAGCCAGGAGGTTGCCTCCAGAACAGTTGGGAAAGTGGCCGAGCCTGGGTGCGGAAGGCCCTTGAGCACGTAGAGGCAGGTCCCCTCAGCAGGGATCAAATACTCTGGATTAGGAGTCCAGCAGGTTAAACGGCCTCAGTAAACCATCCAGGACAGTCTTACCCCACCACTTTCACCAGGAAGGAAACTGAGGCTATCAGGGCTGCCTGGCAGGTCAATGACAGCCCGCTGCTCCTCCAAGGGCAGGTGGGCTGTGCGAGCCCCCCACACGGGTAACAGCTACCCCCCACCCTTTCAGCTCCATCCTGGCCACAGGACTGAATTCTGAGGGTGATGACCATTGTTTTTCCCTATCTGGGTCGTTTAAAATAAAAAAACCATTTGCTGCACAAGTAACACTGAATGTGTAGCGTTAAAGCCACATGGCTTCAAGGAGCGGTCTCACCCGCACCCTTCCGCTCCTGCCTGACCCTCACTGGCCGCCTTGTTTCTCAGACCCCGTCTGCAGGCCATGCGGCTTTCATACGACGGTGACAGTTGCCCAGGTGTGACTGTGAATTCTGACATTTCATAGCCTTTCCAAAAACGTGTCTCGTAGGACCCACACACAGGTAAGAGGAGAAAAAGCAATGATACTGTTTAACCCGAGGCACCAAAAATACAGAAACTGTTATACGGACAAAGCAATAGAGAAGAGAGAAATAAAGCAGGACGAGCAGAAATTGGGGGGGGGGGGGCTGGGGCGGGTGAGAATCAAATCCCCAGCGCTGGCCAGAGCAGCGAAGATGTGGAAGGGAGGCTTCTCTCGCGCTGAAACTGCCGCGTGGGCACAGAGACCTGGCTCATCGGAGACTCACAGTGCCGGGGTGTTGGCATGGGCTTCAGAGTCTAAGAGGCCTGGGTCCCCCAGCAGCTCTGCTGCAGACTGGCTGTGTGCTCCTGGGAAAATCACTGGGCCTCTCTGAGCCTCCTTTCCTCACCTGTCTGAGGAAGGCACCTCGCCCTGCTGCACAGGTTCATAATGAGGACTAAGTCCTAGCCCAGAGCCCGGGACACAGGAAGGATTCAGCAAATGCCAGCATCCCTGCTTGCCTTCTCAGCGAGGCAGGGCAACAGGCATAGTGCTGCCTGGGGTACACCCAGCCTTCAGCACCCATGGGCGGAATATGGCATAAAAGGAGACCTGAGTGAGGGAAAGCAGGTGGGGGTACTTCGGAGCACGTGAGCTGTCAGAGAGCAGACCTGGAAGAACAGCCCATGGCCTCCAAATCCAGCCCTGGCCAGGCCCACAGGGCTCCTCCCCGCTGCATGAAGGAGACATTTCAACACCAGGGACCAGTGAGCACCCTGGGAAGTAAACACCCAAATACCAAACATACCAGACATTCCCCCATATAAACAGGCTGCTCTGAGCAATCCCTCCCCGCCCCCTGCCCCCTCCACCAACAAAAAATGTAGGGCAGGCCAGAGACCAGACCTCAGTGGGCAGGCTAGCCAGCCAGTGCCCGTGAATCCCTCTGCCTCAGCTCAGCCCCGGAGGGAGAGACCAGGAAACCCCAGGGCCCCGTCCAGTACTCTTGCTGACTTGCTGTAAGGCCCAGGGGTCAGGCCCTCCCAGCCAGCATCTCCCCTGGGCCTAAGCTGTTGGAAACTCCGCCCTCCCCTCTCTGGCATCTTTTCTAGCCAGGCCCTTCCCCTCCAAAGGCCAAGGTCTGGGCCTCAGCTGTGAAATACTGGACAGTTTCTGTGAACAGTGGACAGGGCCATAAGGGAAAATTCAAGACAAATGGTCAGCCTAAGACAGCAGTTGTAAACTCAAGTCACCTCAAGGGGCCAAGTAAATAACCATTAGGGAAGGCGGAGGGCGAGACGGGGCAGTGGCCCGAGGGACACCCCTACTGGCCCCAGGGTAACGCAGGCTCACTGTTGCCAAATCTTCCAAATTTTCAACACTAGCTGAAAATGTGGATTTTTAAGTAAAATCTCCCAATTTTTAATTTGGCAACAAATTCCATTTCGAAAAGAACACTGAGCGAGCCAAACCAAACACACCTATGGGGCTCACCAGCTGTGGGCTGCCAATTTACGACCCCTGACAAGCGACCCCAGAGGGGATGGCCACCAGACATTGGGTTCTAGCCACCACGATGCCACATGCCGGGGCCCTGCCCCATCACGTCAGCTCTCCTGTCGCAGCTCATCGTTAACAAACACAATGGCTCCCACCTCTCACTAACCTTCAAACCTTCTGCAAGGTGGGTAGCAGGGACCTTATTGTACAGGTGAGGAGACAAGGTAATATGTCTGCCCTAGGTCTCCCAGCTGGGAAAAGACAGAGATTCCATTCCATTACACCATGCTTCCTTCCGATCAGTGGGCTGGAGAGAAATCTCCCCAAAGCCTCACCTAGCCCTGCCGTTCCTGGGTTTTTATTCATTCAGTCTTACGGGGCAGTGTTGGCTTGGCTGAGGGGAACCAGAAAGGGGCTCTTAGCAAGCACCCAGGCCAATCCCCAGGGAACTCAGGTCCAGGGAAGGAAGGGCATAGCCTGAGTCCTCAAGATGAAGACTAAGGGACACTGCTGGTGGGAGCCCCTGGGCCTCCTGGCTCCCCCCGGCTCCTGTTTCTGGAATTCTCCTGCTTCTCTGTCTCTTGCCTGGGACCCCCTTCCCGTCCCTTGCAGGCCGAGGTCTCTCGGCTCTCCTCACACGCCCCCTGTGGGCCATCGTTTCCATGCGGTTCAACTGCCACAGGCACACCAATGCCAGCCCAGTTTTATTTTCAGACCAAAACGTCCACCTGCCAGCTGGATGTTCAGTGTGGGTGTCCCTCAGCCCCTCAGAGTCTGTGTCCTCCATTGGCGACTTCGTCTCTGGGGTTAGAAACTCCGTGCCTACCGCTCACCTGTCCCTCTCCTTATTTCCAACTCTGATCACACGGGCCATGCAATTCCACATCCTCAATCTCCCTCAGGTTTGCTCCCCATCTCCAACCCCAGTGCTGCTCTTCAGGCCTCTCTGTCCTAGGAGACCTCCTCACCTTGCATGAGGCCCTCCTCCATCCCAGGCATCAGAGGCAGGAGGTGATTACCCTCAAGCCCAAGCTCCTTAACGTGCCCAGCAAGGATCCTCATGACTTGACTCCACCTGCTGGGGTCTCATCTCCTGTCTACCCCTACCCTATACTCCATGTTTCTGCGGTGCTCAGCCTCTCTATACACCCTAGCTTCCTTAGCTCATGCCTTTGCCCTGCTGTCCCTGTGACTCATTCTAAGCCTCTACATTCAGCTCAAGCATCACCACCTACAGGAAGTCCTCCTTGATGCTCATCCCCTCCAGACTGGGGAGGGGTCCCTCTGCTCTGGGCTCCCATAGAACTCTGAACTTATCCTGGTCTTTACCATGATGGGTTCTACACTCAATTCCTGCCTCCCCCACTAAACTGGGATTCCCACGGAGGCAAAGTCTATGTCTTGTTATTTTTGTGTGCCCAGAACCTTGCTGAGAGTTTGTGGTCATCAGTAAATCTCAATAAATGTTTGCTAGAGGGAGGCCCAATCCACAGAACTAGTGACCTAGACAAAACCCAAGACTCCTGCCTCCCGGTCTGGTGCCCCTTCCACTTTACCCTAACTGCCCCCAGTGCCAGGTTCTAACCAAACATATTCACCTACAAACAAACCCCTACACCGGATGCCACGCTCACTCAAGCATCAGACCAGCCCAGCCAACCACCAGGTGAAGGCTCTGAACGAGAGCTGGCAGTGGCAAGGGCTCCACCTGCCAAGATGATTCACTCAGCTCCCCTGGCTGGGGGCGCAGGTAGATAAGCAATTGCTCAGCGCCCTTGGCATCTGCACAAAACGGTGGGGAGCACCATGGCTGACAGCTAAGCTCTACCCTGAGGTTCTAGAACTGAGAAGACCCAGAGACCCTCATTCCCTGCTGCACCCGCAGGCCAGGGAGCTCGAGGTCAGGGAAAGGGAGTGAGTCTGCAGGGGTCCCTAGGTCAGACAGCGACAGTACCAACCAGAACACGCTGCTCTCTGGAAAGAGGCAGGGAACGGCTTCTTTACGAACTGAAAGCCTGCCTCTTCTATCGTTGTTGGGCAGCAGAACCCACAGGGGCATCCATCCAAAAGACTTCTCTGCATGCTCACATCTCAGCAGGATGAAGCAGTGACCTTGGCCCTCCCAACCCCCAACCTGTCCCCCGTGCCCCCAGCAGAAACCTCTGGGGGTAAGGGAGCCCATGAAACAATAGGCCGCGGAGGCCTGGGGCTGGCTTATAGGAACAGAATGGGGAAGGCCGTTCTCTCAGAGAGCACTGGAGGACAGCTGAGAACAGGCAGCCCTGTGGAACAAAGCCTGAAAAAGCCAGCTGGGCTGGGCGACACCCCCTTGCGAATGGTCCTGCTAAGGACAGAGCAAACACCGTTACTACACAAGTGAGGCAGAGGCCAGGAGACGTGGGGAAACCACCTTGGCATGGGCAGAAGACCCGACATTGAGGAGAAAAAGGGACCGTGATTCTCTGGAAGTTCACTGGCTTCAGAAGAGCTATTTGAAGACAGAGGGCTCTTTTTGGTTGAAATACGTCTATTTCAGGCCCATTTCATACGTAGGGTTTAGTTGAGGCTTGCTTTCCCAGTAGGCAATCAATCAGCTTTCTTGCCCACTTGACAATCGCTTCAAAAGACGAGAAAAAGGGAGAAAAAGGGAGAAAGCACTCACACCCTAAGGGACCTTCTAATTAATTAAGCTTCGAGTTTATCAGTAGGGAGAAAGGGAGAAAGGGAGAAAGGGAGAAAGAAGGGCCCTGACAAGGCTCCCCCACTTCCCAAAGGCTGGTGCAAAGCAGACTACATCTGGTTTCTGGGGAAAATCCGTTTTCTCCTAAAAAGAGTTAATAATACACTCGAAACTGAGTCTTTAACAATAACACAAACAAGCAGTGTAATATGCCTTGATTACACTGGGGGGGAACCCCCCAAAACAGAGACAAAGAGCTCCTGCAAAACGACTATCGATAATTAAATGAAAATGCAGTTGTTGTAGAGTATATTTATAAACAGGGACCTCTGAAAGGCCCGAGCTGGCCAAAGTAGAATACTTCAAGTCCCACAATCCTATTAAAGCCTCAGAAGTCATTTGTCTTTCATCCTGAAGGAGAAAAGCAAGGTCCTTGGCTTAATTATTCTCCACCAGCGCAGGTCCGTTTAATCTGCATACAGGCTGTGGAGCTAAAACACGGATTTCAGCCAATTTCTTTCAGGCACGAGGCACAGATAATAGACAAGCTGCTGAGCAGGATGGTGTCCTCTCCTTTGCAGGTCCTGAACTAATAAAAATCCCACCAGGGGACGTAGCCAGGTGAATTCTCTACTAGGGATACCTGGCTTGGAGGATGGAAGAATGATTTCACCGTGAGTGATGTATGTAATGAAATGGATGTGGATGAAGTTCAGAGACAGGGGAAAGTGCTGCAGAGCACCAGGCAGATGCGGGAGGGGGGCGGGCAGCGAGGTACAGAGCAGAAAGCTCCCCCCGCACCGTGTTCTTAGACCAGAGCCACTGAGAACTCCTGGTCAGACACAGCAAACGGAAGCTCCTTTGGAGAACAAATCAGAACGGTTTGTCTGATTCTCCCTTCTAAAACAATAGAGGCCAGCCTACTGATAAACTCGAAGCTTAATTAATTAGGAGGTCCCTTAGGGTGTGAGTGCTGGCAGTGGGGATCTCAGGACCTTAAATAACTGGTTTGGAAATGCCACAGTGTTTGCTGGCTCAGAGCACCTGGCCTCACAAAGATTCAGGTACCACACACATTAATAAATCCCCGATGGTGTGTGGGTCCCTCCAAAAAGCTTGGGATAGGTTTGGCAATAAATGTGGTTTTGGACCCTTGAGGCCATTCTCAGACACAAGCATTGCCGCTCAGAGCAGGGCGTTTGGGTCATCTGAATGCAGAGGGTGTCAGCATCTCCCAGAGGGCTCTGGGTGTCACCCACTCGTGTCTGCCTCAATAGTTTAAGGTGGGACCCAGGCTCCCGGCCGCCGGTGCCGCTGGTCTGAGGACCCCACTCTGAGTGGCGCTGATGTAAACCAGTGGATTTCAGACTGGTTTCAGCAGTAGAAGGCTCTTGTTCAAATGACGACATGTTAAATAAAGGCCGTATTTTCTTACGGGGCTCACAGTTGTATTATATGCTTATTACAGTCCTCCATCGAGAATAATCCAATGAGTTGTGGTTGATGCAGAACCTTTAACTCAGAGGTTACGGGGGGTGGTTACAGGTTTCTGACAGCCTCGTGATCCAAATTATTCCTGTTTTATGTTTTCTGTCCACACACACATCAGTAGTTACCAACAGTGTGTGTGTGTATACACATGGATATAGGTGCACACACACTGTCCCGCACTGCATGTTTTGGTCAATGGTGAGCCGCACCTACAACAGTGGTCCCGTAAGATTGTACTGGAGCTGGAAAACTCCCAGCACCTAGTGACGTCATAGCCATTATACGGTCCGAGCACACGCATCTCCCGGGGGTTTGTGGAGATGCTGGTGCAGAGAAACCTCCTGCGCTGCCAGTCGTACAAAAGCACAGCGCACACAAATACGTACAGTACAAATACTCGATGATGGTAATAAACGACTATGGTGCTGGCGTGTGCGTTTACTATACTTCCATTCATTAACTTAGTGCGTACTCTTTCTACCCCTAAAAAAGCTTGCTGTAAAAGAGGATGCTGTGTTATGATAGCGGCTGCCTCATTCAGCTCTTGTTTACTGCAAGTCTTGATTGAGTCATGTTTCTGGTGTTTGATTTAACCAAACACCTGTGTTGTTTTGCCCAGAAACATACTGTACAGGCTTGTAGCCTAGAAGCAATGGGCTATACACTGTACAGCCAGGTGTGCAGGAGACTGGACCATCCAGGTTTGTGCAATGCACTCGGTGATGTTCGCACAGTGACGAGATGGCCTAATGACACATTTCTCAGCATGCACCCCCGTCATTCACTAAGCAGCACATGACTGCGTTTGTAAATAAAGTCTTATCGCCTGGCCTTGCCCCCTCAGGATGCTCATCAGTTAAAGAAAAGTAGCAGGAAAAGCTTTATTCTGAAGTCTACACAAAATAGACTAACCTGGCACCAGAGGTCACCTTGGCAGTGCTCTCCAAGGTGTTAGATTTGATAACTAATAGGTATTAGCATGTGTGTGGACCTAGCTTTCTTAAAAAAAAAAAAAGACCAAATAGATAAAATTATGGTTTAAAAATGACCCCAGCAAGTTATTTACTTAGTCTCTCTGAGCCTTGATTCCCTAACAACTAATAGTACTAGTAACATCCACCTCATAGGGTAATTGAACAGATCAAAGGAGATAATGTCCACAAAAGCAGTTTGCTAACCATAAAGTATGTTGTTCCAGTGAGCCTTCTGTCCTGGACACAGATATCCTCACTCCTTCAAAGACCTGGGCTGGCTGATACTGAACCAGGGCTTTCAACCAATGGCCACAGGCTGGAAACACCTGCCGGCCCCACCCAGACCAACGGCATCAAAATCTCCGGGCTCCGCGTCAATACAAAGGTAATCACTCTCTAGGGCGCTCTCGGGTAGCCAGGGTTGCACCACATTTCCTCCCAGGTCCCCCACAAAGTCCTGCCAAACTGCTCTTGTTGCTGCTGGATGGCCACCAGCAGTCAAAAAGAGAGAAAATGCCCCGACCAGATCCTGTCCTCTCCCCCGCTGTTGGCAGGAAAGGGGTTTTAATAGCCTCAGCTACTAATTCGGGAGCACAGATGGGTGCTGGGCGATGTATGTGCATTACCCCTTTTAATTGCCCCTCTGTGAGGTAGGTGTCATTCTTCCCTGTTTTTTAAAATAGCTTTATTGAGGTACCACATTCCATACCATTCACCCACTTCAAGTATACAATTCAACGGCTTTTAGTATATTCACAAGGTTGTGACTATCCCCACAGTCATTATTAGAACATATTCGCCACCTCCAAAAGACACCTCACTCCCCTTAGCTATCACCACTCCCCCAACTTCTCCCATCTCCTCCAGCCCCAGGCACCAGGGACCCGGTTTTCCTCTCTGTCTCCGTGGATTTGACTATTCTGGACCTTTCACATCAATGGAGCCCTGCGACAGGTGGTCCTTCATGACTGGCTTCTTGCACTTAACCATGTTTCCAAGGTGTGTGCATGTTATAGCATGGGTCAGCGCTTTGCTCCTGTTTATGGCCAAATAATATTCCAGCGTATGGACATCATACGTCACCTATCCATTCATCATATGATGGCCATCGGGGTGGTTTCCCCTTTTGAAATGTTATGAATAATACGGCTGTGAACATTCCTGTACAGGTTTTTGTGTGAGCATGTTCTCCTTCCTGAGGGCCGCACACTCGCAGTGAAACTGCTGTCTTGGGGTGTGGGTCTACGTGCAGCCTTCTGAGGAGCTGCCAGGCCGTTTCCCAAAGTGGCCGGGACATTCTACCTCCCTGCCAGGGGTCCGTAAGGTTGCCACTTCTCCCCAACCTCATCAATGCTTGTGACGTACCTGTCTTTTTTTATGACAGCCCCGAGGGTGGTTTGGGTTCGCACATCTTTGATGGCTGCTGATGTTGAGCATCTCTTCTTGTGCTTATTACCCATTCACATAGCTTCCTGGGAGAAACACGCATTCAGATACTTTGCCCATTTTTAAGCTGGACTGTTTGCTTTTTTATTATTGAGTTGTAAGAGTTCGTTGCATTTTCTAGATAAAAGTTCCTTCTTGGATCTATAATTTGCAAAACCGTCCTCTCATTCTGTGGACCACGTGTTTACTTTGCGTCCTTTATAGCGCAAAGTTTTTATTTTGGATGATGTCCAATTATCTATTTTTTTAGTTTGTAGCTTGTGTTTTGGGTGTCATATCTAAGAAGTCACAAAGACTTATCACTATTTTCTTCTAAGAGTTTTGCAGTTTTAGCTCTTATGTTAGGTCTCTGATCCACGTTAATTTTCGTATACGTTGTCAGATATGTTGTCTGTCTCCGCCCCGCCCAGTTTTACAACAAAGGAAACTGAAGCTCAAACGTCCAGCAACCTCTCCAGAGCTAAACGTTCTAATGCAGCAGCTCTGCGTGCCCTCCGAAGAGCCCAGGTCTGTTATTGGTGGTGGCTGGGAGAGGAGGCAGGGGTGGGGGAGCACTATGGAGGCAAAGCCCGGGGCAGCTGCTTCCCCAGAACTTGAACGTGCACTATTCTTAGTTAAGGGGACACTGCAGCCACGGAACAGAGCACAGTCAATGAGTCCCAGCACAGGGCAGGATGTGAGCCACCTCAAGGGGTCGCTAAAGCCAGAGAAGGCCGGTGACCTCACCCCCAGCACCTCGGCAGCCTGCCTGAATCCGCCCATATGTCGTCCTCCTAATCACGGAGTTCTATCCTCAAGCCAAGTTGTCTAGTGTCTTTGGGGCACAGAAGAGGGGAAGGAGACTTGGCTGACCCCAGAGCTGTTGGGCCACAGGAGGTCACCTGTGAGAGGGCTCAGTTTCCTAACCCTGAGTCCACGCTCACAGGGGATCTGGGGACACCAAAGTGAGGTGACCAGCACTGACAGGATAGGCCACTTGGTAGGGCTGCTAAAAAAACCGATAGGTCATGGAAATCCAGCAACGACCTTAACATCAGAGGAAACAAGATAAGGGGTCATACAAGGCAGCTTAGGGGAAACCAGAGGTTGGAAGGGCCTCTCCATTTGCAGCTCGAGATGGAAACTGCGGCTCGGGCTGCATCCACACTGCATCAACAATCAGAAACGGGAAGGTCTGCTCACTCTCCTGGAACCCAAGGCGCAGGTGCGGCACTGGGAAGGCCAGTGCTGCCAGAGTTCGTACAGCCGTTCCCTGAAGGTGGACTTCAGCCTTAACTAAGTGATTTATAGGGGACTGTGCTGCAGGCAAGGTCATCTTTACACTCAGTGCCTCACTCAACCTTCACGACAAAACTCCGAGTTGTAGTTTCCTCCTTTCACAGATGAAAAAACTGACGCACAGAAAAGACGGCAGACTCAGCCAATCACATGCAGGGAGCCAGACTTTGAACCCAGAAGCTTGAACCAAACCCAGAGCTCCTCCCAGACCCCAGAAACAGCCCCTCTGGCTAGGAAGCCAGGATGGGGTCCTGCTCCAGTGGGTCCTGCTCCAGTGTCGCGTGGGCGCCTCCATGCACTGCGGCCACAACCACCTCCAAGGCCAAACACCCTGGAGGAAATGAAAGCCCAAGTGACAGCTTTTGAATAAATTGTAAAACTAATTTGCATAATGGGCACATTCAAAAAGTAAAGCATAACCGTATCTTCCATTTCTTGTGTGTCTCAGTTAAGTAGCAAGCGTTGTGAAACCCCTTCCCTGCGTGAGTTCATTTAATCACCACGGCAACACTGTCAGGTAGGTACTAATACTATTCCCACATTAAGACAGAGAATCTAAGAAGGCAGCCTGGGGCTCCCTGAACTTTTCAGAGGTATCTGATTTCTGCTAAGAACATGCATGTCCAGCCACATCCCCACCATCACCTCTGCAAGGGACCCGTGCTAGGATGACAGGAGGTATGACCAACCTCTGATGTCAAGCAAGAGCTCCAGGACCCCTGTGAATGCTCAGGCTGTGGCATCAAATCAGACTCGATACCACAGGGGGCGACGTCAAACGCAGTCAGAGCTGCTTTTAGCTGCCGCTCATTCTCCCTCAAATTAAACTATTAAAGGGAAAAGAAAGCTAACAGCTTTTTAAAATGTGCTAACGGAATTAAAATGGAAATTCAGGATTTCAAAGACGAGTCAGGAGAATCTGTTCCAAGAAAGGGACAGATTGGACCTCTCTGCCAAATGAGTATGAGACAGAAAAAGCGTCTGAGTCAGGGAGAAGAAGGCCAACGCTGTTCCGAAGAGCCACAAATTAAAAACCAATTATGCGAGGCTTGCTAAAAAAATGTCAGTGGGCCGCCTTTACGTTTTAAATCACTAAAAACACAAGCATGCTTACACCAACATTTATCCAGCACATCATCTAGTTGGGGGCAACTTTTTATGCTCAGGCTAAACATGTGAACACTTGGTCTTCTTGGTGAACAAACTCTGGGAAACCACCTGTGGCTGAGAGTAAGCACACCTTCCAAGAAAACCCCATAGGTTCCATCAAATGCACATTTCATCCAAAGGTAGAAACTTTCTAAATGTCCTTCGGGGTCCCTGGGGAAGTTGGAAAATGACCAGCGTGAAATCCACAAATAACTAAGTCTCTTCTCCTGCTCTGAAGATGACGAGGACCTGGGTCCAGCCAGTCACCATGGGGAATGCGTGCTGGAAAGGCAGTCCGCGATGGAATGCTCACACGGATTCTTCAAGGTGAAGCCCGCAGAATGCTCCCTGACAAGGAACAGAAGAGCCTAGGAGATGTGTGATAAACAAAGCCAACCCTAAGCCTAAAAAACACAGATTCCCTGGACTCCACCTTCAGAGCGTCTGAATCCGTGGGCCCAGGGGCGGGAGTGGAGTGGGGGTTGGAAATCTGTATTTATATAAGATGTTTCCAAGCGATTTGACGATGAGCCAAGTTTGGGGATAGTTGGCTTGGTTTTCATTGCGCTTTTTTTTTCTGCCTGAAGTCACTTAAGTCCAGAAACAGAAAAATAAAAGGACAATGCTTGGAGGTAAGAATTGAGAGGGACAGAAATCAAGGTAGAGAGCGTTTAAGTGACCTGCCGAGTTGACGTGGCTAATTAATGTTTAAAACGGCAAGCGCATATTGAACATTCAGTATATGCGAGGCACTGCTCACAGTCTGGTGGGAGTAAAAAGAAATGTAAGATCTAGTCGCTGTCCTTGGGACCTAAACACAGGACCCAAACTCAAAAGCAGGCTGGTAACACGGACAGGGTGAAGTGGGCTGGGTATGAGGCAACAGGGAGTAGTGGGGCCTGTGATAAAATCAAGGCCGCATGCTAGTACTGTGGGCATCTGCTACTCAGCTGTAGCTTTCATTGCACATAAGGGTGTGGACCTAGAGTGGCCAGATAGTCTGGTTTTTAAAAAGAAGCCAGAAAGTTCACATTTCCTGGCTTTTAAATATAGCAACTCATTCAATTAAAAAAAAAAAAAGAAA
This sequence comes from Desmodus rotundus, assembly GCF_022682495.2. Lineage (NCBI taxonomy): Eukaryota > Metazoa > Chordata > Mammalia > Chiroptera > Phyllostomidae > Desmodus > Desmodus rotundus. The sequence goes on along the minus strand of NC_071393.1, from coordinate 116,713,082 downwards.
AAGGAAAGGAAAAAATCCCCACAGTGTGAGGGCCAAATGAGATTCATCTGTAGGCTGACTCCTGCTCACGAATGACAGCCTCTTTCCTAAAAGGTCACCCAGTCCAACCGCCCTTGAACTTGAGTCCCCTCTAGAGCCTGCACTGGCACAGAGGGTGAGGGGTCCCATCTAGCAGGTGGTTAGGTAAGTGCTTGGTTTGTAGACCTGTGAGCAAGGGTGGGGCTTCTGACCTCCCCCACTCCCCGCAGCCACAATGAAAATGCATTCCAGGCCCAGAGGCAGGGTGTGGCCCCTGTAGCCACAGCAGCCCACTCATAGATGACCCAGGAAGGACCAATATCTTCAGGCCAGTAGGGACCGGTTGTTTGAGGAGCTCAGCTGGAATGGGCTGCAGAATAAAAGTGTAGGAGGGAAAGCTCTGGAGAAAGCTGGAGTGGAATAGTGGATAGGAAAGAAGAACAAAAAGGGAAGAAAGAAGAGGAAAAGGGGGTTGGGGTGTCAGAAGAGGGGATAAGAGGGATAAGTGGTGATGGAAGGGGACTTGACTTGGGGTGGTGAACACATAGTACACTATACAGATGATATACAGGGTGCAGCACAAATAATTCCCCCTTTTCATTACAAAATCTTTTATTGCAGACTCATAAGCAGGTACTTCCGCAGCATACCATATCACACTAAGCACAGCATGTGACGTTTTAGGTGAAACGCTCAAATTGCTGTCCATCTTGGGTGACATTCATGCACCCTGCCAACCACACTGCAGCAGGCGTGACTTCTGCCGGACCCTGTATTATAGAATTGTAATACCTGAAACCTATATGATTTTATTAACCAAAGTCACCCCAATAAAGTCAATTAAAAAAAAAAAAAACAAGAGAAAAAGACAAGAAAGAGCATGGTCTCTAAGAACCCCATAACCCAGAATACAAATGCCCAGATCCTAGCCAACCATCAAAATCAGCAGCCTGGCCACTCACCGTGCACTCGGTCTGCTTAGTTTGCCTTCACGATACTACTGCCTGACCTTTTCTATTAGATATTAATTTGCTTATTTTTATTTCTGGATGCCCCCACTACAATATACAGTTCTGAGAAAAAGGGCAGCGGGGAGCTTGTCTGTCTCGGTTCCCAGTGTCTGGCACAGCACCTGGCACATAGTAGGTGGTTGCTTAGCAAGTATCTGTGGGACAAACGGACTGGCGGCAAGCGGTTGGCACCAAAACAGTTTAGCATTACGTGTCAACCACATAATAATAGCATCGGCACAAAGCACCTTATCATTTACAAAACCTATTGTTTAACTTAATTCTTTCAGTTTTCTTTTACCAAATTGCTTCATGCATTTGCACCTGGCCCGAGAGACCGCTGGCCTCCGCACGGTGGACCGTCCACAAGCCTGCGCAGACAGAGCTGCCTGCACAGCGGCTCGGCCCACTCTCTCTGGGCCTTGGGAGACAATGCGGCCACAGAACTGCCGGGCTCAGCGCTAATCGGGCCATGTCATCAAAATGATCCAGTGTTCTAGGGCCTGTTCGTTCCACCCCGCCCCCTTCCTCAGCCTGCTAGGGAGGCAGCCACAGCAAAAGGTTAAAGCTTTGGCTCTAAAGTGAGCTTCCCAGCTGCATGACTGCGGTCTTCCCCAAGCCTGTTACCCTCATCCATCAGGTGGGTATAACAACAACGATAGGAACGATAATCCCTTCCGAGGGTTCTTGTGCGAGTCCAGTGAGATACTTCACAGCACCGTGCCTGGTGCCTGGCCCAGTGCAGCTGAGACGTGGCTATTCCAGCAGCAGCCTCGCCATTCCCCCGGAGCCCAGTTTTGGCACTTTCCAGCGCTGGGGGCCTGGGTGACTTGACCGCCTCCTCCCTGGACCTCATATTTCTCTTCTCTAACATGGGACAAAGCCAGTCACCAGGATCAGGTAAGGAATACATGAGATGCATATTAAACACTTAGCACCGGGCCTGGTACACATCCAATGCTTCAGACTGTGAGCGAGTGCCTTCTATAATTCAAGAAACTTTACCAACCTAAGATGCCCATGTGAAAGTCCACCAAAGGCGGCTTGCTGTATGCAAATACATCTTTGGGACCGAGGGTTCTGCAGCAACAAGTTCCTCTCCCCACCTGCTTCATTGCTCTAAGAATGAACCCCCTCACCCCCACCTACCTTAAGTCTGACCTAGAAAGCATTTGGAGGTCAGTTCCCAGTGCAGGGTTGACCTCACTTCACGCCAGCACAGTCTACTTCGCCCCGCGGCCGCCCCCCCACCCCACCCCCGTGCTGCAGTCTGTCAGGAGAGAGAGGACATGCAAATCGGCCCTAACAACGGCTGGTTATTTTCACAGCCTGGATGGTGTGTTTGTGGGCGCCTGTGAAGACAGCGCGTCACCGTCAGGTACGGGGCATATGCCACCAAGTTGGGGAGGCTGTGAAATGTAAAAATACCCAAACCAAATAAAAACCTTTCCTCCCCCTAAAAAAAGAAGGCTCCTCCAGCACCTTTTGCAGAGGGAAGAGGTGATAACTGCACCTCACAGGCAAATCTTTGGTGGCCCAGCCCCTGTCTGGGGCTTTTCATCAAAGCTGCAGCCTCAGCAGCCCAGGGACACTGCTCAGGTACTGATTTTAAATGGCGATTAGACTGCGGAACGACCCAGAAACGGGTGCTTTCAGGTTATGGGTCTGGGAAGGTGAATAGCAGAGGACGGAAGGCAAGGGCCCCCCAAAAGGAAAACAGAATTCTAAGTAAGCCAGGTAGTGCTATGACAGCACACTGATCCACAACGTCAATCACATGAACGTAATTACCATCAACTCTCACCTTGAAATCAACAGTCTTTAGTGGGCACCTACAATGCATTGCACCCAGGTGACCGGAGTACGAATGTCTACAGTAGGGGCCAAGCAGTTAAGGTAAATAAAGGCAGCCGGTGGTAACAGAAGCAAAACCAACAGAGAAAAAAAAATCAAGTAATAGAGAGGCGTGGAGGCCTGTGGCAAACCGGAAAGAGGAAAGCAATGGAGGGCGTCTCTGCTTGCTTCCCTGTGGCCGATGCCATGCCAGGACAGGGCATGGGGTAACCAGGTCTTCCGATTTTTTAATCGAAGATTAAAATCCAACTTTTTAAGTGAAGTGTTGGTTCAAGTTTCTTTTAAAACACCATGTAGGCCAAACAAAACACATCTGAGGGCCAGATTCAGGATGCGAGTGGCTAGTTTGCCACCCCTGGCCAAGCCCCCAGCGGCCCTTCTCTGCAGTTTTTGTGGTACTCGGGGGCGAGGGCACTGAGCAGTAGCTGCGTCCTATGCCCAGCTCTCCTCCACCAGGACCCAGACACTCCGCTCCACGCAGGAGCCCCTCTCTTCAGCATGTCTAGCCTCCGAGCTCCATTCTAAAGCATGAGCCCCCTTCCAGCAGCTCCTTTGCCTGTGGATGCTCCTTCTCCTCAGAGCTACTAAGCAACTGATACTCAGCTGCTGCCTGAGTCCCGTACCCCATCTCTGTCCCCAGCCACCTCTCCACCTCCCACCACTGGCTCCTTCTCCCTTCCAGGTGGGCAGCTATCCTGTCAGGCCTCTGAAGAAATGGCCCTGCTGGGGACCTCAGGCCTTTGGATGAATCGCCAGCCCTGGGGAAGTGGCAGGGGGCATTCCCGGCACTCATGTGCACCCGCACTGTGCCGGGCACTTCTGCTTCTCACTAGTCCCCAGGGAAAAGCTGCTCTGCAGTGAGCAAGGCCAGTGAGAGCTGCAGCTGCAAGGGACCTGCAGCGGGAGTGCTCCATGTGTGGGTCCCCAGCAAGCATCTACAGCAGACCATTACAGGTGGCTGAGGCCGTGCCCAGCTCTGGCAGCTCCTTGGGAAGAAGGCCACACCATCCTTCCTCCCAGTTCCCACGTCCGGCTGTAGCCTGGGGGGGGGGGGGGGGGGGGAGGCGGGGGGGGGGCAAGGCTGTTAGAACGATGATAGGACTAATGATAATTTTTAAAGATAACCCAATATTGGTATTCTCTTCTATATTTTTCAAAGCGTGTGCAGTTCTATTAACTCTCCCCGTTCTCCCAGTGCGCCAGAGACTGCCCACATGTTGTTATTCATTATCGTTATTAATCACTCCTCCCTTGCCCCTCAAAGAACCAGAGACACGTTCAGCATCCTGTCCTGGCCCAGGACTTCTCAAACTTTAACGTGTCCCTGAATTCCCCAGGGGAACTTACTAAGATGCAGATTCTGTTTCAGAAGGTCTAGGGTGGAGCCTGGGATTCTGCATTTTTAACAAGCCACAGGGAGACGTGGAAGCTCCTGATCCTCAGAGCCCATGCTGAATAGCATTGCTCAGGTCCCCCCGTGGGTGGGCGGGTGTAGGGCCAGACCTCGGGCTCTAGCCCAGGCGTCCTTCCCTGGGACTCTGCCTGGGGAAACAAGGCTCACTCACCTCGCTCTTCACGGGTTGAGGCCTCTTGCCCAGTTTCACCTCCAGGAAGTGCAAGGGGGCGATCATGGGCCCCATGTTGCGGATGTTGGCGTATTTCAGCTCCTCCGCAGTCAGGGCCGAGCTGGGGAGTCCAGTCAGGGGGCCGAGCCCGGGCAGAGAGCCCGCAGTCACGGAAGGGTCCGGGATCTGCCCAGGCATCATAGCAGGAGGAGCGGCAGTACAGCCTGGAGGAGGCGGGAGGAGAGCAGGACATGCGCTGTCAGCCAGAGGAGGTGCCACAAGGGCTTAAGCCCCACGTCTTGCCAGGACCTCCTTCCTTCTTTCACTAACGTCCCCCTGAACCCCTTCCCGACCCAGTGGTTCTTTCTGTCCTTAAGTCCATTTTGTTTTAGAGGGAAACTTAATCCATTAATTCACATCAAGGTTATCCTTGGCACTTCAGGTAAGGCTTAGTCCAACTACCAGCTCATCGATTCAGCATTTGCTATGTGCTTGGCATTGCACAATCCTCCCATTAGCCCCATAAGACTGGGTCAGTGCCCATGACACAGAGGAAGAAGCTGAGGCTTAGAAAGATAACTCGCTCAAAGACAGCACACAGTTAAAACCGGAATTTAAACTGCAACGCACTGCCTCCCAAGAGAATGGATTATAACGATGGAATCTCAAGCACCTTTGCACCTGCTTAAGAGGGAGCTATTTTTGGTCTGGCATGGTGCCTCCCCTCGAATCACACATCCCGTTCTGCATACTTGTTAAGACACCCTGAATATGAAATGAAGCAAATCGAAGTCAAAGGTGACTATGTGTGTGAGCGTGTGCCTCTGGTACCTATGATTGAAGAGAGGGAGGCAAAGGAGATGGAATTAACTAGCACGTGCTTTCCCAGTGGAGACCAGTAGGAGACCAGCCCTCCAGGGTCTCCTCTTTCTCCAAACAAACACATATTCTGACTGTCCCAGGCCCAGAAGGTTTGCAAGGGAAGAAAGATTCAGGCATGAAACACATAAATTAGGTCAACACCAGGAGAATTCTTATTTCTTCCCTCTCTTTACAGGGAGGAGCTCAGGGGTAAGAAATGGTCACTTCAAGGCACAGATGACAGTGCAGAAAGCTTGTCTTCCAATAAAGCCAGACTTATCTGATCCCTTCCAGGGCTCCTATCCAGCCAGCCAGCCGTCTGGTTGTTGGACCACCTACAATACTGTGAGTGAGGAGGCACATCCTTTCTACCCCCTCCTAAGCAACCAGTGCCCCCGGCCGTCTCAGAAAAGGATCTGAGACTCATCCACATCATGTTACAGTCTCAGAGCTGCAGGAGGCCCCGTGCTTATCTACACCACATCCTCATTTTGCACGTGAGGAAGTTGAAGCTCACAGAGGTTGAATGACTTGTCCAAGGTCACACAGCCAGAGCGGGAAAGAGCCAGAGCAAGACTCCTGGTCCCTGGTTTTTAGAACCAGAGCTTTCTCATCGTTCCCTGGTTTGGTTCCCTCCTGGGTTCCGAGAGATGTTAATGCGGAAGGAATGGCCTTCTAGCAGTAGACTTTCAGACCCCAGCCCGCAGTGGAGAATGGCGGTCTTGCACAGGGGACCCTCTACTTTGCCTCCCATTAAGATCCAGGTTTAGGAAGCTCCCTGAAAAACCCCAAGGCAGCTTGGGTGGGAGCCCAGACATAGAAATGGCTCCTGAGATGTCTCACGTGTGGTAGGTCAATGTGCTGTGACCCTCCCTAAACGTGAGCCACACCAGAAGGCTGCTCCAGGGCATGACGATGAGCTGCTCGTCTCCCCAGGGAAAACAAGAAACGGGCCAGCGTTTCATTCCTGGGTGGACTCATTCCTGCGTGGCAAAAGGATGCCTGGGTCCAGCTGTATGGACACTCGGCAGGCAGAGGAGGGCGACTTTAGGCCACCTGAGCCAAACTGACAAAGGAAACTCACATTTCCTTCTCAGAAGAGGAGAAACCCCACAAAATCCCCTCTTCTAGACCTGAACTGATGCTACAAGAAATCAATGACCCCAAAAAGGATGCTTCACTGAGCAAGTCAAAATGGACAGGAGATAGGAGGCTGGAAAATGCTCTGTGCCTTGTGCTTCAGCTGAACACAAACCCCAGGTAGGGAGCAAAGCAAAAATACAGACCAACATCCCCTCCTTGGCCAGAAGCCCCAGAATCTCCCTGAACTGGAAGGACCCATTCCCGTGTGGCAAAATGTACCACGTGCCCCTTAGCAGGTGGAGGGGTGATTCCAGGGGTATCTGCTTGTTGCCCCCATGTGACCCCAGTGCCTAGCATAATTTCTGGCATAAAAAGCATAATCAATAAGTACTTACTGAATTATAAATAAATGAATGAACAGATAATAACAAATTCATGGCAGAGCAAAATTCAGTAAGTGGGGTAAGGATCCCCCCCTCTGGCAATTTAGATGTTTGTTATCCACCTCCAGGTTCTCCCTTCCCACAGCAGACCCCAAGAAAAATACTTCTGTGTGCTTTCCTGCCTAAGCCATCTCCGAGAGATGGAAGCCAGACCCCACTCTGTTCCGGGAATGATAGGCCCTGCTTGCAGCTTCTGTTTATTTTCATACAGATGGTATAAATGAGACACTAACAAATGATCCCAAAATATTTGCTACTGTGGAACCCCCCCACCTCTAAGAGGGGTAACCAGCCCGTGGGAGCAGCAGCCCCATAAATTCTTGCCATTCCGGATTCCCTGTGAACCCAACCCAACAACGACCTCACTCAGGGGATGGGGCTCCAGGCTTTCCTTTGCAGAAGCAAAAAATCCCCCTCTCTTTCCTTCCCCCACAAGGGCGCCCCTAACTGCTCAGATGCAAACCACAAAGTCCTTAACACATGCCATTCCTAGGAGACAACCACAACAGCTGACGTTCACGAGTGAGAAGTCATCCTAACCAGCTCTGGGGGTGGGACGGGGCGGGGGGCGGGGGGGGGGGGGACAGAGGGAGGGGCGGAGCGGCTGCCTTTCATAACTGGGTCCTCATTAACTGGAAAGAGCTGGCTGACAATCCAAGGCTGAAAGGCAACTTTGGTGATATGAAAAATAAGACAATCCAATGTGATTTAGAGATCTATAAAAAGAGGAGGGGTAGCAGGGTAGTGGCAAGGCACCAATAACAACCAGGAGGAATTTACCCACTTCAAGGAAGACAGGAAAGATGACAAGAGGTGAAATCATCTCCCAAATTGGTTGTTCCATACGGAAACAATTTAGGAGGAAAAGGAGAACTAGGCACTAAAAGGTTTAGGGGAAGAACCCAGGGGGGTTTTTTCCCTTCAGGGCCCAGGAGGTCTGAAAGGAAGATAAACACCCCCCATGTCTCCATTAGTAACTAGGATGCATCAATAAAGAGCAAGCGCTATACGTTGGCGGAAGACCAAAACTAGCGAATGAAGCTTGTGTCTCAAAGACAGGCCTAGAATCCAAAAAGACTTTGGCAATTTGGGATACTGACCAGGAACAACCTGGAAACTAGCCAGAGAAGAAAAACTGGGTGTGCACAGAGCCAGAGGGGACTGATGAGGGAGGCATGAACAAGACAGAGAGGGTTCAGGAGGTCACAATGGATCCTGAACTGTCGTTGAGCCCAAGATTATGAGTAATCTGATGCAGGTCCCTGAAAGCCAGATCCAGAGAAACAGGGACTGGATGGATCCATGGGGAAAGAACCTGAAGACCCGATACAAGTATCTCTCTGTTCTGACGTACTCAGGAACTCACAGGCACGCAGCTGGGGTGCTGTCTTGTACAAGAGGAAGAAAAGCCAGAAAACATTTCAAGTCCAGAAAATGGACCCTATTGGGAGATATTAACATAAAACATCATTTTAGATGAAACCAAAAAAAAGGGTGGAAGTAACTTAAGTATTTCCCTCTTATTTTTGTCTCTTGTTTACTCTATGTAAATCTGCGAAATAGCGTAACTTTTTAATGCGAGTGTCCACAAATAAACAACAGTCTTGCTTTGATGGGTCAGACTTGTAAAGAGCTATTTTTATTAGAAAGTGCCCAGTCATTGGCATCTTCACCTAGAATGGCAAAGATAGATTAAAAAACAAACAAACAAAAAAAGAGGACAGGTTAAGAGAAAGTGAGGATTTGCATCACAAACTTTTTGTCCATAGAAACAAAAGTTTAAGGGAGGCTCTAAAATTCCTGGGCCTCTTTGAGGTTAGCTCCCCTCCGGGCAGACAGCTGGCCCAGGCTGGCATCCGGAGCCAGGAAGGGGTGTGCAAGTGAGTGCAGGCAGCCTAAACCTGCAAGGTTCCAAACAGTGGAGGTGAGTGAGGACAGGTCAGGGAGCGAGGGAGTTAGGCCCCAGGGGCACTAGTGGAGTTGGAAGTCAAGCAGGCAGCGACACCTGGGAATCACCCAAGCAGGTGGGAGGTCTTGAGAGCAGGAGCCTGGGAAGATTCCCAGGAGGAAAATGTGTGTGTGTGTGTGTGTGTGTGTGTGTGTGTGTGTGTGTGTGTTGGGGGGGGGCGGTGCAGAAAGGTGCCAGGCCAGTGATCACAGAACATAGTACTAACTATCAAAAATCATGGAGAATTAAACAGCAAATTTGTTCTTGGAGATAAGGAATTATCTGGGATGATCTCTCTCCTGGAATCTGAAATTACATAGGTCAACCAGCTGCAAAAAGACAAGAAGAGACAGAAGGCAAGGAGCAACAGGGTGCAATCTAGGAGAAGCACCCAGATTGAGAACAAGGACAAGCAGCAAAAGCTCCTCTCCGATGGCTGTCCGGGCTCCACAGGCAGGAGAGTGAGGCAGGTTATGGGTGGGAGCTTTGGAGCCATATCATCTGAATGGGAAAACTAGCTCTCCTCCTTACTATCTGTGTGACCTTGGGCAAGTACCCTAACCTCTCTGTGCCTCACTTTCCTCAGGGGTAAAGTGGGAATAATAATGTTATTTGCCCTGTAAGTCTGCAGAGAGGATTAAATTAGTGACAACTTGGAAAGTACCTGGAACAGCGCCTGCCCCTAGGGAGTATGAAATCAGTGCTACCGCGAGGGCCCCCCTCTCTGGAGGATACCGCCGCTGCAGGAGCCCTCAAGGTCACTTCTGTGCCATTCCCACCTACCACTGGTCTCCTTTTCCTTTTCCTATGGCCACAAAGAGGATTCCCCCGGAGGATTCTCTGTTCTCCTACTTTCCAGCTCTTAACCCTAAGGGGCCAGGACCATCCTGCATCCAGGCAGTTACTGCAGAATAGAAACAAAGGGGCCAGGTCAGGGCTGAGTACGAAGGCACAGAAATGAGGCCTAGCACTTGCCTTTTGCCCCAGTTTCCCCTACGGTCTCCTCCACCCTGCATTCCAGAACACAGCTGCCTTGGTCACTGGCACCACTAGCTGGCTGGGTTTCCACCCCTGTCTCCGGAAGCAGAGGGCCAGCACCTTCTGTGTCCTTCTGCCTACTCTATCCTCGGCCTGCTTAGAGGGGGCCACCCCTCAGATCTTTTTAAGATGAAAAAGGGGGGTGGCAGTGGTCAGGAGAAGCCACCACCACGGCACACTGGTATCCATGATCCTTGCATAGAAGAAACTGGAACCTCTCCCCAGGAAAGTTCTTCCCAGGAGATCAGAAAAATGCTTTCAACAAGGCTCAGGCTGTGAGCACTGTCTCCCCTGCCTGATGTAGGTGCTCAATGAATACACAGTAAGTTACTTCTGCCAGAAATCCTTCTCCCCAGCAGCAAGTTGAAGCTGGCGAGGCACTACTACCCGACAAGCCTCTACGATTTCTTCCCTCTTCACTCCATCTCTGGTCCTTGGTGTCAGGAGTTCACAGCACGAAACACTCCACAGACACACACACAGAATGTGTGATCAATCCTTGGGCCCTCCTGAAAAAATGCCATTGGCCAGCTAAAGCTTTGGAAATGAAGCTCCACAACTGGAGTCCCATGGGCTGCAGCGGGGAAAAGAAAAGACCAGAAAATAACATCCCCAGACCGGTGGGCTCTGGCCGGGCCTCCCACAGCCAGCAATGAGTGTAAAGAAACACAGGCTGAAATTCCAACCCTGGGTCGCTGAGGCATTTGTCTCTGCTGAGCTTCCAGAGGCCAAACCACACACACGAACAAGAGTGAACACACACACATACACACAGGCACACGGAGCTTGGCAGCCCGTAAGTTCCAGAGCGGGTAACACAAGCCACGGAACCGACTGCCAAGACAAGCAACAGAACGAGCCAGGCACAGTTTCATTGGCCACCATACGCTGCATATGGCCCGGGACGCAGCCAAAACAGTGTTCTCACCCTCCTCAAAGGCATAGGAGACCCTCTGTTTTCAAACACACCTCCACAGAGCCTTAATTAAAGGAAAATGGAAAAATAATGTGCCTGCTGCTCTCCCCCTGCCTATATAGCTATGCACACACACATATTCGTACACACTCACTCTATTTTTCTCTTCCTCCCATTTCAGTTTCAAATATAATTCATTCGCATGGAAAAAAGCAAACTGCATCCTGCAGCAGCAAAGCAGAAAAGAATGTTGCTTGCCCTCAGCCCTGGCTCTGATTGCTCAAGTTGAGCTGGAGCTGAATGAATACAGAGCAGGCCAACCTCGAGGCCGCACTGGCCCCTCTCTTCCAGAGCGGAGCTGGAAAACAGAAACACTGGTGAGAGACAGCCCATTGCAACACCAGCAGCCCCACGACAAAGAAGGCCTGGAAAGCCTAGCCCTTCTCATCCTGCCAAGGGTTGGAAAGGCTGCCCACACAGCCTGCAAACAGGTGGGGGAGACAGACTCGGGTGGCTGCAAAACCTAGGCAGTGAGTGAGCGAGGAGATCCTCATCCAAAGCCTTCCCTGGGGGACACCATTACCACTTATCAGCTCATCTCCTTGGAGGTGGCTGCAAACAACCTCAGAGAAAAGTCAGAGGCCTCCACACCCCTATCTTCCAGCAGCCTTTCAAATCTCACAGCACCCAGCTCTTCAGGAAGATTCTGGAGCTGCCTGCAGCTCTGAACCAAAGCCAAAGTAGAAGGGGAACAGAAGAGCCTTTGAGAAATCCGTCCTCCCTGTTTTAACCCAGGTAAAACCTTAACCAGCCAGAGGCAAGAGAATAGACCTTGCTTTTCTTCCCTGGTCCTCAGGTTAATCAGAGCCATGCTCACACCTGATACCTGGTTAAACTCTCCCCTAGAAATCTGCAAAGGAAGATCAGGCAGCCATCAAAGCTAAAGCCGGATTTGCTGGAAAGATGAAAGCAATGGGAGGTGTTTTTAAAAACCTTCAGGGAAGGAAGGCTGGGGGCTCGGGTGGGGATGAGGGGAGCTGATAAGTGAACACAATTCATAGCAAGGCCTTAAAGGACAAGCAGGAACACAATCATGGTTTAAAGCTTCAATTCCTGGGGCTCCTCAAACTAAGACCCTGAGGAGAGCCACCAAGATTTAAGCCTGGCTATACATGCCCACAGTCTGCAAGCCCTTTTTTGAGAGACACGCAGGGCTCATCTGCCCTGAGTACATGTGGTCAGGACACAGCCTGATGTCCTGGAAGCCAGTAGGGAGGGTCGCACACTGAACCAGGGTCAGGCAACCTTTTAAGTGGAGCTGATCCAAAGGGTCAGTTAATTTCCCTTCCACCAGCCTCTCCGTTTTCAGCCTTGTGCATGGCCCATCCATCCCTGCAGAGGAGCCAAGGCCTCTCTATCTCTGGGCCCCTCCTAGGGTCTAGGGTCTAGGCGGCAAGGCCCAATCCCTCAGCCTCCTTTGAGGGGAGGGGCATAAGACAGCTTCCTAAACTGGGCAGGTCAGGAGAGGAGGGGCTGGTTACCTAGAAGAGCCGGCCTGCCACCTTATGTAACCTGACTTCGGAGCTGGGGGAACGCAGAGGGGGCCCGGGCCATCCCTAGGTCCCCTCCCTGCCCAGAACTCCGGGGCAATGGCCCTGAGAGAAGCCCTCTCGCAGGTCCTCTGGAGCCACGCTACCTCCCTGCAAGGGGTGGGGGCGGCAGGACTTGCCAGCAGGTCGCTGTCATCTCTCTAGCACCAGCTCCCTGCACCTCCCTGGACTTTCACCCTCCATCTGCACCCCCAAGGCCTGTCTTACCCCCGGCAGTTTTCTTCCCACTCACCCGCCGTCCCTGCCGCTCGAGGAGAGCACCTCTGCAAACGCACGGGGAAGGAGAGCGCGAGAGGGAGACTGAAGGAGTGCCCTGGCTGCCCGGGTTATGGACGGAGCCTCCCGTCTCAGGGCGGGAACCAAAGAAAAGCCACCGGCTCCCAGGAGCTTCGCGGGAACGGCCCGGGCTGCAGCGCCCCCCGCCGGGGCAGCTCGGGGTCCCGGGACTGCGTGAGACTCCCCGCAGGACGGCGGGTTCCGGGACTCGCGCGCTCCGCCCGCGCGGGGGCGGTCGACCCAGGTGCCCGCGGCCCGCGCGCCCCACCCCGCCCGGCCCAGGCGCCCCCAACAAGCGCACGCACCCACCGTGCAGAAGCCGCAGGCGGAGGCGGCACCCCGGGGGCCGGGGCCCGGCTGCAGGCGCCGTGCCCACTCAGCGCCGCTGCTGCCCGGCCGCCGAGCTCCGCCCGGTGCCCAGGCCCGTCCCGGCCCGGGAGCCGCCGCGGCGCCAGCCCCGCCGCCGCTGCAGCGTCCGCCGCCGCCAGCGCCCCCCGTCGCGGCCGCCGAGCGTCCCTCCCGCAGGCTGTGGCGGGCGGCGGGACGGGTTGCATCAGCCCCGGCTATATAGCGGCCCCTGGGCGGCGGGGAGGGGTCGGGAATGCGGAACCAGCCGGAGCTGCCAGCAGCTCCAGACGTCAGAGGGGGACGGAGAGGAAGGGAAGGAGGGGACAGGGGAGGAGGGGGGTGTGGATCTGGCGCTTCACACCCACTGACCTTCACCTCCTCCGCCGCCTTTCGCGCCCTCCTCCTGCGGCTTCTCGCACTCCTCTCCCCGCAGGGGCGGTCCGGGCCCCGCAGCACCAGCCAGGGCCCCATCGCGATCCCCGGCTGTCCCACCCCGCGGCTCAGGAGCGCGCGGGAGAGCAGGACGCGGCGAGCGGTTATGTAAGAGCATCCCCCGCGCACAGCCGCCCGGCGGCCACCCCGAGAGACAAGCCGCGGCTCGGAAACGGAGAGAGAGAAATGACCAGGCGGCGGCAGGACAGGTCGAAAGCTCCTTGAAGCCTGTGTTGAACCATCTTCCTCAGTTCTTAGAGCTTTTTTGCAGCCGGAGAAGAGGGGATTTCAGCACATTTTCATTCTTGGACACTTCACGACTGAGTTAGTGAGGAAATGATCTCGCAAGCTGGTTTTATGCTCCCATGGACTAGGATGGGCAGAAGATTAAGGCATACGGATGCCTCTATTCCCACCCACTGGACCACCTGGCAACCATAGGTGCCCTTAAGCCCAGAGGTGATTCACCGCAAAAGGCCTCCCCTCCTCTGGGGCTGCAGCCTGAGCCCACCGGGTTCTGTTTCCTGGTGGTTGTTTGACCCCTGAGCTTTTTGTCCCACTCCCTCAGGCCTCTCCTTTCCTCTCATGGACCGAGCAGAGCTAGCTCTCCGCCCACCCCCAATAGCCTTCTTCCCCATGACAACTTCCATTGCCAACTCTACTCCCACCTTCCATCCCTCCCAGAGTGGTAGACGTTAAAAGGGACTCCAGAGGAAATGTGTGTTCCATGGTGCCCTCCAGCATATAAAGGCCGGAGTCCTCAAGCACACGTAGCACCTGAGACCCTCACACCTGTGGTTGGCATCTCCTACCTACAGACTCCCTGGGGGCTCCGCCGACCCCCTACCTTTCTGCCTAAGCCGGAAAGCAGTGACTGTTTATGCTCATCGACTGTCAGCCTCCTTCTCAGAGTGATGTCAGGTCATCACCCAAAGAAGAAAGGAAGTGAAAGAAAAAGTTCATGCCTTCTTGGAGTGCAGATGCTCAGAGTGATAGAAACAAGACCTGAGACAGATGGGAGCAGATACGCACAGCCAGGTGAGCCTGCACCGCTGTGCGAATGTAGTGAGGTTTTCTTCCCCTCCTCTCCCCCAGGCAGAGCAATCTTTCTGGAGAAGAGCACTGGTCTTACGCAGGGAAAGGCAGATCATGTCCTGACACCTTGCCTGACCGTTTTAACCTGCACGGTCAGATCTCTCCCTGAAAACGCTGACGTTAGTAAGTGAAAAGAAAGTAAGGTCCTGAAAGAATCTACAACACAAAACGAGTAGTAATTTGATTGTTCCGTGGAAGAGCATGAGTCTCAGCATCAGAGAGACCAGCTAATGCAGCCCGACTGCAGCGTGAAAATCAACACTGGATGCTGTGAAACTGTCTTACGCAGTTTCCCCCATGCGACTGAGGCCTGGACCTTTATATGGAAGAAAACACTGACCGGGGCAGTGTTACTTTAATGCATCTTTGTCTAGGACTTTGAAAAAACTAAACTGATCTCTGTGTGGGAACTAATCATTGGTGTGTATGGTTAGAGCAAGTCCTCTCCAGGGCTTGCTTTGCATGTGACTGAGCCACCGGTAGTCCTCCTAGGCCTTTGCTTCCCCCACAAATTAAATATGCTACATGGGTGGCACCAAGGGGTAACTTGGGGACCGCTAGTCCCCTCCATTTCCCTGTAATTGCCATCAGGCCTCCTCCATTATTTGATGTGGGGTTTTTTTTTTGTTTTTTTTTTTTGTATTTTATATAGAATGCTATGTAAACACAGCTTCAAGACCTCCCTTCTACCACATTGCCCCCTCCAGGCCCCTCTACAAAGTCATTGCTTCTGGAATTGGCTAGAGGAAGAAGCCATCGATGGGCCCATGTATGTAGCCATTGGCCTGCTTTGCGGGATGGAGCTTATCTACCGCTGGTTCTTAGGGAGGGACAAGTGACCTGGCCTAAGGCAGTTTGAATTTAGGTTTCCAATCACTTGCAACTGGAAACGTCCTAATTCATACAGTGGGCTGGTCAGAGCTTGCCAAGTATCCCAAGTTAGTCTGATGAGAGTAGAATTTTATGGATCTGCCAGGAAGAGAAGCTACCAGAAACTAGACTTGAAATTGCCAGAAGCTGCCACATGGAGGGAATCTACTAAGAGTGAAGCCAATGCAACGAAGAATAGAGCCAAGCAATGGAGGGAAAGACAGATCAAGTTCACGTAGCTTTGTCTGAGTTTCCGAATCCTCCCGTGCCTAATATTCTCCCTACCTCTGGAGTTTTTAGTTATAGGAATCAGTAAATTATATCTTACCTAAGGCAGTTTGAATTTAGGTTTCCTTTACTTGCAACTAGACAAGGCCTGGTGAATACATTGGATTTTGCATCTCACTTACTTAGACAATGATGTTTTAAAGCTTAATAGACACTGATGAATCCCAAGCTCTTTGTGAACAAGAAAATATGCAATGGCGAGGCAAAATAATTAATTCCCCCGAGGTGTTCCTCCACTATCAAAGGAGGAAATAGTAATTCTGAGTAATCAACTACTCTTTATGCTAATTTACTGAAACTCTATTATGTGCCTGTGAGATACACAAAGATTAAGACATGATTCCTCGCCTGTCCCCACCTCCCACCTAATGAGGAAAACGACCTGAATGTCAATGAACAGCAAGACCAGGAGTAACTGAGAGCTAACATATGTCACACACTAAAAACTGTCGGAATTGAGATAGGGTTGCCGCACATCATTCACTTATTGACTCATTGTCTACTCAACCTGCGCAAACTAGTAGCTGGCAGGCTGAATTTGGCTTTGTTGGTTCAACCTTAAATTCTTTTTTTTTTTAATCTATCAAAGATTTTACGCAAACATCTAAATTTCTAACTTCTCTTGAAAACAAACATTCAGGCAACATGCCATAGTTGGAATAAAAATAGGATAGGTTATGCTAAAGTTGCAAATATCCTCAAAACTCAGTGGCTTAACAAGAGAAAGTTTTCTTTCTCACCCACACGAGACAGCTGTGAATCAAGGTGATTGTCCAGCACAGCTGCCCTGCAGGTGATGACTCAGTATTGTACCTCCATACCAGCAACTGCAGCCACGGTCACAATGGAGGGGAAAGAGGGAGAAGAAGAGAAGGGGCCAGGGGCCAGCAGTTACATATTTCCTCCTGGAGTAACATATGTCACTTTAGCTTACATTTCATTGGCCAAAGCAAGTCACATGGCCATTCTTATTATCACAGGGGTAGAGACACTCAGTCCTCTGGTATACCATGCAGGAGGAGGAAACCACACATTAGTGAAAGTTGCTATGGTTAATATCTGCCACCGCATGCACTACCTAGTGGCAACAATGGGCTACAGCCCACTAGAAGCCGTGCCCTTGAGATGGGAATCAACCCGCAGTTTGACACAGTCTCCACCCAGCCTGCCGGGTTATTAGCAGGGCCTGTCTCGCCCCTAGGGTCATTTGATTTTGCAGCTTCTGGCACAGACAAAGCCAGTCTCAACATCAGTCTTTCTGGTGTCCCTAGTAATCCATGGAGTTATCACAGGTTTTTCAAAAACATTTGACTTTCTAATTTAAAAAATATATCATAGAGAATTCTTAGGTGAAGGGCGGGATAGCATCATAAAATCAAACAAAAAGTTGAAACTAGCTGTTATATTTTATGCCAATTACACGGACCTGTTTATAATGGTTTCTTCCTCCTGCTCTTCCCTTGTTCAGTCAAACACCTGCCAGGAGAGACCGGGAGAAATGAGCCTCTTGAAAAAATTCAAAGTCAGGCAACAGGGGAAGAGAGGTTGCATGGTGGTAATTTAGGGTAGGAATAGGATTCTGGTTTAAAGGTATTTATTTACTTACTTACTTTTTAAATTGGCTCTGAATTCTGGCAGGAATTACCACTGAATTCTCACAACATACATACTTTTTAAATATTTACTGATTGATTGATTGATTTAGAGTGAGAGGAAGAAGGGGAGAGAGAGACATGAATTTGTTGTTCCACGTATTCATGCATTCATTGGTTGATTCATGTATATGCCCTGACTGGGGATTGATCCCTCAACCTTGGCATATCAGAAAGATGGTCAACCAACTGAGCTATTCAGCCAGGGCTAAAGTTTTATATATATGCAGTTTTTTGGCAAAACATCAAATCGCCCATGTGACTGAGCCCCCCTACAACCCAGATTTGGCACCCTGTGACTTCTGGCTTTTACCAAAACTAAAATCACCTTTGAAAGGGAAAATCACCTTTCAGATCATTGATGAGATTCAGGAGAATATGACAGGGCAGCTGGTGGCAATTGGGAGAACTGTGTGAGGTCCCAGAGTGCCTACTTTGAAGGGCACTGAGGTGTCATTGTCCTATGTACAATGTTTCTTGTATCTTGTATCTTCTTCAATAAATATCTCTGTTTTTCCTAGTACATGGCTGGATACCTTCTGGACAGACCATACGAGGTGATTTGATATTTCACACAAAAAAACTGCATGAGACGTGATGCACGAGCAGGCACGTTGTCTTGATGGAGCTGCCAATCAGCAGTTGCCCACAGCTGCAGCCTTCTGAATCATCCGAATAGTTTCCATGGAAGAATGTTCAAGCTTAACATAAAATTTGATGCAGTTCATTGCTTTTCTAACTCAGTCATTTTGAATGCGATGGCCACACAGTACGCGTGCTCACTCAACGGCATCTACCTCCCCCACCGACCACTGCAGTGAAGTCGTCATCGTTCACACGTGCGCATTCCAGTCCATTCTCCTTGGCTGCCCAGTTAGTTGCATCACTGTCATGCAAACCATTCTCATTATATTAATAATGGTTGGACTTTTTCCAGACAGACTGAAATATTTGAGAACAATGGGACAGCTTCTCTTCCAATAATCACCAATGAGAATTTTATAAGACAACAAGCAACATGTCTAAAGGTTTAATAATAAATCAATGCTCACAGAAATGCATCCATCTCTGGGGAAAGCCCAGCATCTTTAATCTCCTGACACAGTAAGTCTTTAGAAGGTGAAGAGATAGCAAATTCTCCAGTCAAAATGCCGGGCCAGGTGGGGTTGGGCAGGGGGAGGGTTGTAGTGGATGTCTGTTGCTCTCCTCGGCATCCCTTTCTGCGTTTTCCTCAGCATTCCCCTCTTTGGGGAATCCCTACTGTCCCTCTCCCTGTGGCCCTGGAGGGGTGCCAATCCTGGTTCCCCATCATCCCCAACCAAATATGGGTGTGTGACCTGAGCTGGCCGATTTCCAAAGCTACAGTGATTGGTTCAGGGATGGACACATGACTCAAACAGAGCCAGAGCCTTCCCTAAAACTTGACATGTGGATATTAAGGAAAAGGGGAGCAACTTTCTTTTAATGCACCTGTGTAAGGATGTAGTCTGTGGCTGTCTGGGGCCATTTTTCCTGTCAGGTGACAAGAACGTGACTGAAAATGGAACTAATACACAGAGAAGAGAGAACCAAGACATGCAAAGAAAGAAACGGCTGTGAGATCATCATCATCGGAATCTCTGAGCCTAACACTCCATGAGAACATGCTGAATAGGTCTTTGTGCTTCACAGTGATGGGGTCAATGCACCCCCTTTCTCTTTCTGCTGAGATAGCTTAAGTTTTCTGATACTTGCCACCCAAAGAAGGCTGAGGAATATGTGAATAAAATGGCCTGAAGTCAACGTTATAAAGGACTGCTGAACTGACACCATGGAATTTAACTGCTTACTGGTCTTGCCTTATCTATTAAATGCCACTCAACCACCTGAGACTAAATACAGAACTGCCCTGAGTTGCCTTTTCCCACCTCAAGTTTCAGTTAGTTATTCAAATAATTCAGTCACCCCTGCTAGTGCAGCTCAGTGGATTGAGTGCTGGCCTGCAAATCAAAGGGTTGCTGGTTCGATTCCCAGTCAGGGCACATGCCTGGGTTGCCAGCCAGGTCCCCAGTAGGGGACACACGAGAGGCAACCACACATTGATGTTTCTCTCCCCCTCTTTCTCCCTCCCTTCCCCTCTCTCTAAAAGTAATAAATAAAATCTAAAAATAAATAAATAAATAATTTAGTCAGGCAACCTTGTTTAACTGTTTGCTGTGAGCCATGGGCCATGTGCCACCCTATTGGAGAAGGCAAAGCAAAAAGAAGTTCTCATTCCTGCCCATAAACGGTGATGGACAAGAGGCCCAGAAAGATAGATGATATTCACAAAAATGGGGAAATGAGGCCTGGAGTGAATATTATGGTCAAAATATTTCCTGCCGACACCAGGGAGAAGGCAAAAGGACCGTGCTGGGGATGTTGCTTGAGAGTCCTCCACACAGAGGTGCTCCCTGGAGTCGATGCCAGCCTTGTAGACAGACTCACTGAACTCCTTTCGATCAAAGATGATTTTCGGAAATGTTGAATTTCCAGTAATAGGTGACTAACAAGTATATTTTGAATTAATGAATGAGTAAACAGAAGCTGGCCTAGGACTCAGTCTTAGGAGATGCTGACAATGAACAAGCTGGGGAAATCGGAGGAAACAAAGGTGCCCCAGCAGATAGGAATAGGGTAGATGTAGAATCACAGAGCTTCAAGGCTCTTCAAATCCCCTCTCCCTTAACACAGCGGTGGGCTTCCCCACCGCCAGAGAAGCCAAAATAGGTGGTCAACGCGCTCAAACATCACACAGAGAAATAAGATCTGAGATGAGTCCGTTGTATTTGTTCAGATCTGGAAGGTACCATGTAACCTTAGGGATGTGTATTCAAGAGGCCTGAACTCATTTCTTTTTCAAATTACCAGAGAAAGCTTATTTAGAAAGTTGCAGAGGTGTGGAAGTGAGCCGGCTGGGCCACGCAGGCTCAGGAAACAAGTCACGGAGGCAGAAGAAGGGCCCTTGGAGCTTAGGAGAGGGAAAGGCAAAGGTAATGCGCCTGGGGGTGGGGGGTGGGAGAGGGGGACAGGAAAGGTGCGGGCGTGCCCCCAAGGAGAGCACTCAACCCTGGGTCCTTCGACTTGAGGGTTTTAAATGCTGGAGTTTAGGGGATGTCTTAGGGGAGGATCTTAATAGAATATTCATCAGCTTTATGCTGATGCACCAAAACGAGATTTATTCCCCTGGCCTCATCTATCCTTGGGTGTGGTTGGCACAAATGGCACTAGTTGGACTTTTGTTAGCTATCTCCAGAGTAGGGTGATTTAAGCTATTTACCCTCTGTTTAGGGAGGAGTTAAGCATATTTGGCAGAAAAGATAGGGTTTTGTGATTTACTGGACCGCTGTAACGGCTTGGCTGTTTCTCTGTCTCAGTTTCCCTATTCCACACTTGCCCTGACTTACTAGCCTGTCTCATTCCCTCCCCAGAGACTTCCATCCCCAAGATCTTTTAGGGGGGAAGAAGGAGGACAGTCGTTGCCTGGAGTCATTAGTAAAAGAGGGAATTTAACCTGAAAATGTAGACCTTACGTTACTAAGATATTTTTACCTAGTACCCCCATAGTGTTGCTCCTAGAGGGATTCGAGACTTCTCTTCCCCTTCTTCTCAATCCCTGTCCCTTCACTCCCAGAAGGTGTTCCTTTGGATTGGTCAGATTCTTTATTTTTTTAAATAACTTTTTAAAAATCAAGTTCGTTTGTTCTTTCTTTCTGTCTTTCTCTCTTTCATGTTGTTCCATTACTGTGTCCCAATTTTCCCCATTGCTCTCCCCTGACCCCCCTCCTTCAGTCAGTCCCCACTGTGTTGTCCATTACCATAGGTCCTTTTTTTTTAAGATCTTATTTATTTTATTTTTAAAGAGAGGGGAAGGGAGGAAGAGGAACACTGATGTGCGCTAGAGATATGTCAATTGGTTGCCTCTAGCATGACCCCAATGGGGGACCAGGCCCACAACCCAGGCATGTGCTCTGACAGGGAATCGAACTGGCAGCCTTTCAGTTTGCAGGCCAGCACTCAATCCACTGAGCCACACCAGCCAGGACTGGATTGGTCAGATTATTTAATAAAATATTTGGACCTCAGTTTACTCATCTGCTAAATGAGGACAATAATGGTGCCTACATTAGAGGGTTGATATGAGAATTAAATGTGATACTTACAGCCAGTGTGGCTCATTTGGTTGGAGCATCATCCCATAAACCAAAAGGTCATGGGTTCGATTCCCATTAAGGACATGTACCTAGGTTGCAGGTCCAGTCCCCAGTTGGGGCAAGAAGCAACCAATTGTTGTTTCTCTCTCACATCAGTGTTTCTCTCCCTCTCCCCCCGCCCTTCTCCTCTTCCTAAAAACAATAAGCGTGTCCTTGGGTGAGGACAAAAAAAAGTGTGACACTTATGAAACACCATATTAGTACCTGTGATGTGC
Organism: Desmodus rotundus; assembly: GCF_022682495.2. NCBI lineage: Eukaryota > Metazoa > Chordata > Mammalia > Chiroptera > Phyllostomidae > Desmodus > Desmodus rotundus. The sequence continues at coordinate 116,691,328 of NC_071393.1, read as the reverse complement.
TAAGAGATCAATAAAGTTGGCTATACCCATCATCCCCACCAACATTGCATCTCACCAACACAAGCCTTACTGTCACATGGCCTTCGCAGACCTGTCAAACCCACAGCGATCTCTCCCCCTTCCAACCTGGAGCAGCACTTCCCTGCCCGAGTCACATTAATTGTGTGCTATTTTAAACTGTTCCTTTCATTCATCTAGGAATTGTCATTCTGATGTGCTTGAAGTTACCTGAGAGGTAGGAACAACATCTCACATTTTTAAAACTCCTACAGCGCCAACCACGTACTGAACTTCCGGGAGGCACCCAATGGGCACCTGAATAAACGATGGGCAGAGGCCAGGACACTTCTTTCGTATCTCCAATAATGCCAAAAGCAGCCTGGGCTGTGGGCACTCAAAGCATACTCTTGAACAGATGTGGAGCAGAACGTAACGATCAATCACCCCTTGTGCAGCACACACTTGCAGAATACCCACGTGAGAGGGGAGCCCTATTTTATGGATGAGGAAATGGAGGTCCGCACTGATGACACAGATCCAGCCGAACAAAAGTTATGATGGGATTAATTCTCAGGACTCTTTTTATGCTGTGTGTTTTAAAACAACCTCCAATAAAAAGTTATTTCAGCAAATGTTTATTGAAGGGGAAAAAAACGTCCCTTAGGTTTTCTGCGGGAGGTGGCGTTTCCTCTTACACTCAACAATTTTGGTGGTGTGGTGGAGAGAGGTGTGGGAAGGAGCCAAGGGGCCCTATGACTGGACTGTTGTGTGGGCCTGAGGGGGTGGGCAGGGGCGGGGGGGCGGGGGGTGTTCACTTCTAGGAAAGCTCTTCCAGTTCCAGGCAATCTGGGCCAGGTTTTGACACCTGCTTTTCTACGCACTCTGCCAGAAGTTGGCTCCAAGTAGCTTCCAGAAAGCTCTGCTGTCCCAGCTCAGTACCTGGGCTGGGGGAGTCCCCAGACCCAGCTCACAGAAACTCATACCAGGAGCCAGAAAAGTTCCCCACCCTCGGAACCTGGGGGCAATCTGCTCTCGTGGGGCAAGGAGGTTTACAAGGTTCACAATTGGAAGTCGTCACTGCACAAGCAGATATCGCGGGGGCCTCAGGAAGAGGCTCTGAGGGAGGCCGTGCGCCCTGGCCCTGCCCGGGGAGGCCTTTGGACAAGGGCTGCTTTGGTAGCCGGCTGGGCTCACAGGCTCCCTTTCAGGTTTTATGCCCACATATCCCTCCCCTCGCCTCCCACCAGTGTTGCTCTATCTCTTAAATACACCTCCCTAATCCTCTCCTTCCTTCTTTTTAAAGCCTGCCCTTCCTTTCAAATACTTCCTCAAATGCCAACTTGTTATTCCGGTGCCCTCCCCTTTAAGGGCCCTCCCCAAGAGCTCTGGCTGAAAGTATACTTTAGACCTCAGGGCCGGACTTCTGCTCATACGTTCATTCAATAAATATTTGATTATCTGTATGTGCAGGGCCATGGCAATTCAATCACGAACAAGGCTGGCCCAGTTCTTTGGTGACTAAGTAATTACAAGCGTACAAAGGAGAATGAAAGGGAGTTAGGAGACAGGAAGAGAAACCATCAGAACCAACCTTTGTCTACTTGTCGAAAACTCGTGTCTGAGACCTACCCTGCTCACTGGCACAGGGGCAGGTGTCCTCTGTAAAGCTTTCCTGGGGACTTGCTCGCTCCTTCCTCCCACAGGTCAAAGTTTCAGTGTGGCGGGGGTTTCCTCAGACGCCACTGTCCAGCCCCAACTGTCCCAGACCTGTTCATGTTGGGGTCTCAGGTTGTCATCCAGGATCACATAGTTTCGCCTTGTTACCTGGTCTTTTAAGAAGATCAGTACATCACGCGAGGCAATAAGGCACCGCAGCAAACGGGACGGACTCTGGAACCAGACATTCCCCGTTTGCATCCTGTCTCTGGTGCACGCTAGCTGTGTGGCCTTGCGCAAGTTGCTTCATCTCTCTAGGCTCAATGTCATCACCATTAAAATGGAACGTATGTAATAATACTCAACCCATAGGAGTATTATAAAGATTTAAATACGTAAATATACAAAGAGTTACTGCCTGCAAAGCACTTGGAACTGTGCTTAGCACAAGGGCAGACTCAGGAAGAGGGATATTGGACGTTCTAGTTTGGATTTCCCCCAACAAGGTGTCCAGCCTTGGCTTCTGGAACCCAGCCTGGGTCAGAGTCTCAGGCTGCTGCTTGCCTGAGAGGAGAGGCTGGAACTTTTCTAAAAGAGACAAGTCACTGGCAGCAAAGAAGACTGCCCGAAGCTAAATAGACAAGAGAACTGAAGCCAACTGGATGCGCAACATGTTGATCTCAATTCCCTAACAGCAGGAGCCATTCCAATCCTTCATCGCTCCAGCAGTGAGAAGAGAGCCCAGAGCCCCAGTTTGGAGCAGGCTCACCTACTCTAGCTTCTTATGTGGCCCTAGACAGAGATCATTTCCCTGCTTCAACTCCATTTTTTAATGGCAGAGGATAATATTTTTAGAACCATGGAGTTTGAAAGAAAATTGACTTTAGAGAGTCCATATTGCAATCCCATTATTTTCCATCTAAGGAAATTGAGGCCCAGAAATGTCATGTGACATGAGTAATGGGGGTTAGATTCAAATCCCAGCCCCACGACAGCACAGGGTCACGATGAGGAGTAAATGAGACCACACAGGAGGCACCTCATCCAGGGCCTGGGTATGGTTGGGTAGGTATTGTGTTCCTAGGGGCATTTCCCAGTGTCACATGACTGGTTGGTAATCCCTTTCTTACCTTCTTCCCTGGGTTGGCAAAAGAATAGAGCAAAGCAATAGAAGATTCACTCTGAAAATAGAAATGCCACATAATCAGTCTGTGCTGTTCCCGTTACCCTTCCAATGAAGATGTACTAAACTTATTTGGGAGGCTGGCCAGGGTACTAAGAGCTAAAGGGTTAATACCCATGTGTACACGTAGTTTCTGGTTCTTGGAGGTTTGTCATGTGGGACTGGGCCTCTCAATGAAGAGGTGCCTTTCCCAAGCTTGAGTGCTTAGTAATCATGGTCGCATGGGGAAAGTTCGCTTACGGAGGGTGTCACCATCTGTCACCCCCTCCAGGTGTTAATGAAACATCAGGTCAGGGGCTTGGCTTTTCCCCTAGAGCTACTGAGGACCTGAGTCCACAAATGTTACCATTGGGCCAGCAGCTCAGACCCAGGCAGCTGGGACAGCTGTACCCTCTCCACAAGGGAGGCTCCCTGCCTCAGGCCAGTATGGAACCGCAGCGAAGTACCAGCAACCTGCAGACCCAGCCTCAGTGCCATCAAGAGATGAGATAAGACCCGCAGGCCCAGAGTAGAGCACCAGTTAGCTGGGTGCTCTTTAAAAGACAACCAGGAGCAATAAAGTTAGAATTGAAATAAAACAAGTCCAAGGGAAATATGATAAGCCCTCACTTAACGTGGGTAGGTTCTGCAACTTTAACTGAATGGCGAATAACAAAACCAATTGTACCCTAGGTTAATTGATACAAAGAGTGAAGTTCCTTTGGCATCTCATCAACAATATGATGACATGTTGAATAAAGTTATTCTAGGACCTGAGCTCTGCCCATCAGTGGCAGAAGACAGTTTCTTCCATACTCAATTTTTAAGGTCAGAGAACACTCTTTCTTAGATCTCCCCTGGCTTCTCATTGGCCACACTTAGTCACATGCCCATCTCACAGCCAATTCCTGGCCAGGATGCAGACAAGATCGTGATTGGTTTAGTCAGTTGGAAGCAGCATGGGTACCTGAACTAAATTAATTAAGGCTCTGCCCACAGGAAAGGGGGCAGTAGACTGTTAAAGGCACAACCAGTGATAACCTACTCGGGTAACCAGTGCACACCCAGCAATAGGAGAAAGTATTAAAACATAAAGGACTGAGTATGGCTTCGAAGCCAAAGAGCTGCATCCAAATTATGCCTCTTACCGACTGCAAAAGCTTGAGTGCGACTCCTGGCCCCTGAGAGCCTCAGATTCACCGGACAAGGCTGTTGTGAGGGTCAGATGCGGGGATTTACTACTCGTGCAAGCCTTGGATGGACTTGAATAACCCACACTATGGGATGTCCTCTACCTCACAGCTGTCCTTAGCAATGAAAGTGGGTGACACAAACAGATCTTCTATGGAAGGGGAAGTGTTTGTAGTTGCCTACTGGGGGCACTCACTCCTTGGTTTTTATAGCCTGTGGCCAAGTGACCCTTTTTTGGCCAAGGTCATTTATCGTACCTGCTATTTATGTTAATAATTCTTTATCAGAAGCAATATATGTATATCATTTTAGGGTCTTAGGGCCTAAAAGGTACATGTCCTTTTAAAAAAATCCTAAATTGCAATGCAAATTACTTGTATTGATGTGTATATGTAGAAATTCCTAACACAATTATGCCATTAGAGCTATTTGGAAGAATTCCAATAAATATTAAATGCATCTGAAGTACACAAAACATGTCAAAGTTCATCAGTGGTTCTCAACTAATCTCTCAAAGGCCACTGTGCTCAAGGCTGGTGCCTGTGATTAAAAGATGATAAGATCACCTTAACCTTGAACACCAATCTTAGTTTAATCCAGCACAGAGCTTTCTTCCCCAGGGTGACATCAGAAACAAACAATGGCTGGTGAAGGAAAGAATGGGGACTGGAGGATGTGCCAGGTCACTCGGGCAAATGAGACATAGATATAGCCCTGTTTTTCCTGCTGGGCCCATTGGCAAGCTTCCATCAGGAGGCATTTTCTCTGGGCCTCAGAACAAGCATGGGCTTGGAAGCTCTGCAAAGATCTTCCACCCCAACACAGAGTGAAAAGAAGTCATCCCATCAGGCATCTGCTTGTCTATCCTGATTGCTATGGCCAGAGGGGTGTGCCAGCCGATCCACTGGAATCGGCTCTTCAAAAGGTTCACTTTTTTAATAGTAGCTAATATTGATCGAATACTTATGATATGCCAAGCACTGCACTCAAGGCCTTGGATCTATTAATTTATTTAATCCTTACAAAAACCCATGAAACAGGCACTATTATTATCCCCACTTTGCAGGTGGGGAAACTGAGGCACGGGTTGTTTAGCTCATTTGCCGTTGATCACAGCTAGCTCTGATTGACAGAGCTGGGATTCCAATGCAGAAAACAGGGCGCCAAAGCCTGGGCTCCTCACCACACACGTTATGGCATTTTATTTGGTTTTGGTTTTGTGTTTTTAATAGACTTTATTTTTTAGAACAGTTTTAGGCTCACAGCAAACTTGAGGAGAAGCTACAGAGATTTCCATACGCCCTGCTTCCGCACCCACACAGCCCCCTCCGCTATCAACACCCCCACAGGTGCGGAGCATTCGTTACAGCCGATGAGTCTGCGCTGACACATCATTATCACCCAGAGCCCACAGATTTATTAGGGTTTGCTTCTGGTGCCATGCATTCTGTGGATTTGGACAGATGTACCACCCCGGGTACCCGCCGTTACACTGCCGTATTGAGTTAGTGTCACTGCTCCAAAAACACGCCGTCCTCCACGGACTCATCCCTCCCCCCTAACCCCTGGCCACCACGGGTCTCTTTACTGCCTGCATCGTTTTGCCTTTTGGGGAATGTTGCAGACGTGAAATCACACAGTATGTAGCCTTTTTACACTGGCTTCTTTCACTTGTTAATATGCATTTAAGCTTCCTCCATGTCTTTGCATGGTTTGATAGCTCATGTCCTTTTTAGCACTAAAAAATATTCCATTGTCTGGCTATACCACTGTTTGTTTACCCATTCACCTACCGAAAGACATCTTGGTTACTTCTGAGTTTGGGCGTAAAACTGCTGTCAACATTCTCATGCAGGCCTTTGTGTGGACAATAGTTTTCAGCTCATTTGGGTAAATGCCAGGGGGCACAACTGCTGTACCAAATGGTAAGACTGCCTTTGTCTTCAGCAAGAAACCAGCAGCCTGTCTTCCACAGCGGCTGCACCACTTTGCACTCCCACCAGCAGTGAACGAGAGTTCCTCTGCTCTACTTCCTTGCCAGCATTTGGTGTTGCCAGCGTTTGGGTGTGGGCCATTCTGACAGGCGTTTGGTGGTGGTATCTCATTGTTGTTTTAGTCTGCAGTTTCCTAATGACATAGGATGTGGAGCATCTTTCCATATGCTTATTTGTCACCTGTATGTCTTCTTTAGCGAGGTATCTGTTCAGGTCTGTTGTCCATTTTTTAATGGGTCTGTTCATTTTCTTACTGCCGAGTTTTCAAGGACACGCTTACGGACCCTTGGGCACCATGCAGTCAGCTCCCTTTATTTCAGAGATGTGAAAAGTCCGCCCCAGAGAGACGCAGATGGGACAGAGCTGGAACCAGAGCCCGAGAGTTCAGTGCTTCCTCACCGAAGGGCATGTCATCAGGCAATTTCCCTTGTGAGCAGTTCACTCCCTGAGGACAGGGGTCACACCTGACCATCTAGCTGTCCTTCCCCCACACCGTGCCTGGCACGCATTTAGTGAATGTCTGTCAGGGGGAGGAAGGAAAGGCTTTCCTCTGGCCCCCATGCACCCTTTCCAAAGGGTGGCCCTTCTGACTTCTGCTCAATCTGTGAGAGAGGAAGAGAATGAACACTCTAGATCTTCCACGGTGCGACAATGGGGACAGAGGCCAGATCAGAGTGTAATTCTTAACCTTGGGTACATGTCAGCATCCCCTATGGTGTTGGTTAAAGATTGCATGCTCAGGCCCCATCCCCAGACATTCTGATTCCATACATCGTTTCAGTGTTTCCTGTCTACTAGATCCTGAGATGTAGTATTGTACGTTATCCTATTTGATCCTTCCTTCTGCAATTCTATGATGTGGACCGTATTAGCATTCGCACCCTGTGAATGAGGTAACTATGGTTCGGAAAGATTAGGGGACTCACCCAGGCTCACACGGCTAGTATGTGCTGGAGCTGCATGCAAATAAAAGCACCCTGCAATTGGTGGCCAGCGTCTGTCCCACCCACAGGTGAGCGTGTCCACAGACGTGAGGGCTTCACCCTCAACCCTGTGCAAACCCCACATTGCGAGCCCCCGAAAGCTAAAAGGCACGTGCACAAGACCTCCAGGAGGCTGCCATGAGAAAGCTGTTCACAGGGGTGTGGCCACAGGGCAGCCCACGTAGGGGCCCCAAGAGCTGTCCGTGAGGTCCGGAATTAGAGCCCACCAGCTCCACCAAAAACCAGAGACGGTGGGTGCGCGCGCCCTTGTTCGCGCCTGCACGCTGCTCAGAGACGGCTCTCGCCCTTTTACACTTAACGCTCTCTATTGCTTAACTGAATTTTTGGTTGACCTATACAAACGAAAAGGCGCACAAACCTGAAGTGTGCAGCTGGATGTGTGCTCCCCAAGGGAATGCACCTGGTTACCTGCCCTACTAATTTCAGGTCATATCTTTAGGCCTCTCCAGTTACCTTAGGGGGTTTCAGTGAAGACTTCAAAGCAAACATGTTTTCACTGAATTTCCTATCACAGATAAATATTCTTTTACAGAGGAGATATTTACAAACACGGAAGAAACAGAGACAACCAAAAGCAACAGAGAGCTGCAAATCTAAAAAGCCTGGAAATCACTGTGTTGCTATTTTAAACCAAATTTGAACTTTTTAGGGGACATTGACGTTTACTGCAGATTATGAAATCCTGAGAAGGGCGGCCTGCTCTTGGGACCCAGGCCCAGGCGCAGTGTGCTAGCAGTTCCAGCTCCACAGTGAGATGACTGGGCTCAGATCCAGGTTCTGTCACCGCTGGCTCAGTGGCCCTGGGCAAGCCACTTAGTCTCCCAGAACATCAGTGCCCTCACGTGTGACACGAGTCCTCCTCTGTGCCCGACGTGACAGTAGTGAGGGTAAATGAGGCGTGTAAAGTGCTTATTGCAACGCCTGGCTGGTTGATGACCTGTTCCTTAGTACCTGTTCAGATGGCCTGCATCCCATTTCCTGGGAAGTAGCAGGGAAGAGAGCAGTCAATGCAGATCAGGTAGCAAAGCTGGGGGGAAGGGAGACCATGAAGTGGAGTCCATGGAACAGTCCTTCTGTATTCTGGGGACATCTGTCGCCTGCCTTCAGGCCCTGACTCAGAATGCGGAGGGGCCGTTTTATTCCTGCAGGTCAGCAAAGAGACTTCCGCACAGGACAGAAATAAAAATATTGATTCTTGAGGTTGAGCCCTGGAGGCCTCGGGTGTCAAGCCAGAAATGCTGTGGTCCCTTGATCTAGAGGGTTTCACAGCTCAGCTTAAACCAGTGCTGTCAGCCAGGAAGTTATCAGCCTGCCTTCAGAAACACCCAGATCACCAAGAGATTGGCTCAAGGAGAGGTTGCCATGACAACCCAGGGGCCAGGACTTGAACCCTGCTCCCTTGCCCCCCTCCTCACTGCCCACACTGAGCACACACCACAGGCTCAGACCCACCTTGGGAGGACCCCCGGGCTCTCTGAGCCTCAGAAGTTGTGTCCTGTGGTTGAGAGAGGGCATGTGGCCCCGCCCTCCACTGGCACTCCAAGTCCAGGACTCCTGGAGGTCTTATGAGACTGCATTTGGGAGGAGGGTGGGGGGTGAAGGTGCTCTCAGGATAATTGCCCTCCGAAGTAGCTGGTGGAAGTGCTCAGCATCAGGGCCCCTGGGAATCAGATAGGAAGCTAACCTTGGGCTCATCAAGGCCCCAGGGCAAGGGGCCCTGGGCCAATTAAACACTGTTTCTCTGCCCTTCTCTGCCTGCCCTTGGGCTCTCCTTTCTTGTCCTCCCACACACTGGTCCATTAAACTCACTCTGGCTTAGGCTGTAAGATAAAGGTTTAGCAGATTATACTTCCCAGAGGCTTTTGCATTTTAATGGAGACTCTTGAAAATCAAAATGCTTTCAGCCTCAAGGCATAAATCTCTTAACAGGGAATCTTTGGGCTCTTTGAGAACCGAGGGCAGAGTGGGAAGCAGGGGGGAGATGTTTGAAGGGTCAGGTGAGAAACACCCTTATGTTCAGGCTTAAAGTCCGCTGAATTTGGGTTTGAGACCTTCCTGTCTGACCCTGGGTGGGACGCAGTTCACAAGCCTGTAGCATGGGGCTGTAATGCTTCACTGATAGGTCTGTTAGCACAAAGCCTGGCACAGTGTCTCAAGGCCTCAAAGTAAGACCAGCCAAGAAGACTGTTGTACATCCCCAGCCAAGGACCAGGGTTGGTTCTGACTGTCCAGGCCTGGGGTGGGGTATTTATTAGTAACACTCTGTCCAGCCACCAGGGTTGGACAACAGTGGGAAGGAGGGCCTGAAAGGCAGACCAATTAAATAGCCAACACTTGGATGCAATCAGGGCTATACGCTTGTTTGCTTGTTTGTTTTTCTTTTAGTAGAGGAGCCTGAGAAAACACGAAAGCACTAGGCACTTTGAGTAGGGAAGAAAGAAAGTGCTGCCCTGGCCAGTGTGGCTCAGTGGATTGAGTGCCGGCCTGCAAACCAAAGGGTCGCCGGTTTGATTCCCAGTCAGGGTGTATGCCTGGGTTTCGAGCCAGGTCTCCAGTAGGGGGTGCATGAAAAGCAACCTCACACTCACATTGATGTTTCTCTTTCTCTCCTTCTCCCTCTTTTCCCCTCTCTCTAAAAATAAATAACCACACTTGACTGACTTTGCTAGAGCCCTTGCCTTCAGGGCAGCAGCCGGGGGGAGAGAGAGCACAGCCCCATCCCACTCACCACTGTCAGCTGGGTGACTGGGGTGATTCACTCACGAGCCTTTGTTGCCTCATCTTCATAATAACAGAAGCACTCTCCTTGGGTGGATTGTGAGGTTAAATGTCATGAATCTAAAGCAAAAACCAGGGACATATAGGCACTCAACAAATGTTACCTTCCTTCTTTGACAAGTCAGGTAGACTCTCCCCTCCTTCCCCCTACACCCCTGCTGGCATGCTGTCAGCTGCAAATAACAGAAAACCATGCAACAATGGACTAAACAGGTATTCATTTTCCAAAGAAGGAGAAGTCTAGAGATAAGAAGCCACTAGCTCTGGTTTTGTGGCTCAGCAATGTCAGGACTACTGTCTCTTTGATTCTGTTGGTCTTTCCCTCATGGTAAAACATGGCTACTGCAGCACCATGCATCACAGCTCAATTCCAGGCAGGGAGAAGAAAAGGGAGCAGAACCAACTGTGAGTTCCTTTTGTAGAAAAGGAAAGAATTTCCCAGAAGCCCCCAGCAGACATCTCATTGGCATGCCTGTGTCACATGGCCACTGTTATGTAGTAGGGAGTCTGGGAAAGCAAACTAGCCTCTAGAGTGAAGGCAGGCAAGGAAGGAAGGAAGAAGGAGGAAACAGCAGTTGAAGGAAACCAACACAGAGTGGGGCCACCACTTTGCATCAGATTAAATACAATGTTTCATTTATCTATTCAACAAGTGAATATTGGGCACCTCCTGTGCCACGAGCTGAGTGTTGGAGAGGATTGATGAGGTTGCAGACTTGGTGCTTGGGGTGGGGGAGTGGAGCAGTGGGGGGTGGGGGGGTTGGCAATGAATGTTTAATTTGTCTATAGCAGGTGGTGAGGGAGCAGCACCAGAGTTTAGGGAGATGGGGGGTGGGGGAGAGAAGACTCCTGGATGGATGCTGATGATGACTAAGATTAGCCAGGTATTTGGGGTGGAGGGAGGTAGGCAGGCTGCCCATGCAGTGTTCCAGGCAGAGGGAACAGCATGTGCAAAGACTCAGCAGAAAGAGAGACATCGCAGGCATTCAGGGCATTGGAACAAGTTCTTTGAGGCCACCAAAGTTTATGCAGACCAGAGAGATCAAAAGCAGAGCACACAGATGTGAAGTGAGTAAAGTGGAACAGCAGGACCACTGAACTGCTAGTCCCTTCCCGTGGGAAAGAAAAGGCACTGGCCGCCTTTTAAAACACAGAGGCTGCAGGAGAAGCAGAAAGCTTGGGGAGCTGCTGTGGACAAACCCAGCTGCCTTGCTGGCAACCTCATCTGGGAGAGGAGAGACTCTGGGCCTGGCTGGCTGGGCCCTGCAGTGGGGAGGTCTCTACTGTCCATGGAACCCCTCACAGGAGGCCTTGGCACCTGCCACACCCTCTGTCCAGAATTCCCCACCCCCCACCCCACCCTGAAGTCTGCTGGGTCCTCATTCCCACCCCCTGCCTACCGTGCAGAATGCAGTGCTGGCCACACCTCCTGAGTACATCAACTCAAGGACCGTTCATGCCGCTATTGACGTCTGCCTTGTAGCTGTTGCCACAGTTGTGATTTTATATCTATTTGCGTGGGTTTTTTTAATGACCATCCCTCCTGGCAGACAGTAAGGTCTCTGAGGGCAGCAGCCAAGGCTGGTTTTGCCCATTGCTACATCCCCAATACCTAGCTTTGTGCCTGGCACATCATAGGAGCTCAACAAATATTAAGAACTAGACCATATCAAGTGGACAATATTAACCATCGGTGACCTATAGAGTAGCAATTTCATATGATTCATCACAATATTAATTGAATGAATGAATGAAGTCGAGGTTTTCTGAGCACTATCTTCCGCAGCATGGAGTTCGGTACAAGAAGGGTCCACCTCGGACCTTTTCAAACAGCAGACTTTTCCTGAAAATATAAAGAGCTGAGGATTTGGTCCCTAGTCATGGTCTAGACTTAAGCAGCACTTCCATGTGCCCTGGGAATCTTGTTTGTGTGCAGATTCTGACTCAGTGGGTCTGGGGTGAGGCCTGAGATTTGCATTTGTAACAGGCTCCCAGGCGCCAAGGCAGCCAGAGGGAGGGAGGCCAAAAGGCAGCCTTGGAGCGGGTTGGGGAGGGCACCCTGTGCCTCACCAAGGGCTCCCCCTCAGGTTCCTCACTCTTTTCTTTCTCAGCCAACACGGAAATTTGGAAATTCATTTGCAAAGAGATGGGTCATTAGCATAGTACCTGGAAAAAGATCTGAGCCGCTGTCACGTGTCAATGAAAGCTTTCCAGATCCCTGCAACTTAGCTCTCTGCGTGCCCAAAACTGTTTTTCTTTGCATTGTTATTGGTAGAAATGTTTCAAATTAATGTCATTAAACACTACCTTGCCTTCTTAAACAGTAAATTGGACAGAACCTGCCTCTTGCTAGGTTTTCCTTCTTTTAAAAACTGTTGGTGAAATATATATATGAACAAAACATATATGTACAGTTTAAAGAATATAAATCAAGTAAATACCAACAGAACCATCACCCAAATAAGAAGAAAGAGTAACACCACAGACTGTTCGGAGCCCCCTCTTTTCCCATCGGAGGTAACCTCCGCACCAATCTATTCGTTCATCCTGTCTTTGCTTTTCTTTATTGCTTTACACAATATGAATGTAGCTCCAAACAACGTAATTAGTTTTGCTGGTTCCTGGACTTTCTATAAATCGAATCCTACTCACATGTTTTGTTGTGACTAGTTCCTTTTGCCGAACACTGCGGTTTTGAGATTCATCCATGCTGTCAGGGGTGGCCATAGTCCGTCCATCTTCTCTGCTGCACCTACTCCAACGCTGACTGTACGGCACAATGCGTGCATTCACTCCGTTGTTCGATGGACATTTGAGGGATTTTGAATATGATTACAAACAGCGCCGCCTTGAGTTTTCTGCCACGACCATGTCTTCCATGCCCGTGTGCAAGGAAGAGTTCCGCCTACGCATAGTCAGGAGTGGAACCGCTGGGTCAAGGAGTCTGCACAAGCTCAGCTGCACGAGGTGCTGCCGAACCAGCTTCCTAAGGGGTTATTCTCGCAGCAGCAGTGGGGGGATCCCCACTGCCCCCCCTGTTCACCAACACTGGATATGGCCCGCTTTTAAATTTTTCCTAACTTTTCGTGACGCCCAGGGTTTTCGTGAACTACTAGGTCGTAGTCCATTCGAGCTGCCCTAATAAACAACAGAAACCGAGTTCTCACAGTTCCGGAGGCTGCAAGTCTGAGGTCAGAGGGCCAGCGTGGTCCGGTGAGGACCCACTTCTGGGCCACTGACTTCTTGTGCCCGACAAGGCGAAAGGGCTCGGGAGCTCTCTGGGGCCTCTTTTGTAAGGACATTAACCTCAGTCTTGAGGGCTTGGCCCTCCTGTCCTCAGTGCCTCCCAAAAGCCCACACCCTGATACCATCACCTTGGGCACTAGGGTTTAGCATGTAAAAACTGGGAGGCACACGTATTCAGACCACAGCATGCACTCCCCTCCCCGTTCTTGGTCTGGACTGTAACACGGGGTTGCTCCCATTACCCAGACCGGCCTCAGAGGCCGTGCTGTGGCCCCTGTCTACTTTTTGTTCCAGGCTTGTCTCTGCCTTTAACTCAAACTAACAGCCATCTTGTCACACTGATCAGGGAGGTGGGCCTCCAGCTGCCTTCCCCCCTTCCCTTCGAAGGCACTCTTTCAAATCTGCTGTGGAGTGGGAAGCTTTCCACCCATGTTGTCCCTTGGATTGCGTCCATGCAGAGGGTCAATGGGCCCCGTCGGAAGGTCTGAGAGTGGGGCTTGCCTGTGAGTAAGTACATAGGCTGCAGCGGGTGAATCCCGTGACAACTATTGTGGCTTTTGTTTTGTTTTAGGATGGTGGTTTGTTTCCTCATTTGCTTTCGTTTTGTTTTTTTATTCTTTTTTTGGTGCCTAACAGTATTCCAAATTACCGCGGCTGTTGTGTAAATCACCTGTGGACAAGGCAAGTGCTGCTGCCCTTTGAATACACTTCTAATTTGATTTTGTATTACATTTAATTAAATTCATACTTGATTTTGGTTGCTGGTATCCTCCCCAAATACCATGGCTTTAGCGAGCCGATGGCGCATATCCCTGGGAGAAGAGACACCAAATATTCCCAAAACTCTAATTCTGCCCTGTCAGAAAAGTCTTCAGAAACAAGGGTGTTGGAAAGCCCTGAATTTAAAAAAAAAAAAAAAAAAAGGGTTTGGAGACACAGGTGGAGATAGAGGCATCTGCGCCAGGCAGGCAAATCTTTGTTATTTCACTGGTTTGTGGGACCAGGGCAAGAATTCAAATAAAGATCCACATACCATGTATCTAAATATTTAAAAGCTATTAGTCAAGCGAACATATTGTTAAATAAAATATGCCTCAGCGCCCCACCTTCGCAAATGCACCTCCCTACCACTCGGAAAGGCCACACATGGCTTCTAAGCTCCTGGACCCCCAGACCAGCATGCGCGGCCCAGGGTCAGGCCTCGGTCAGGGCCTGTCCCCTTCGGGCCCCGCCCCCAGCAGGGCATCTTGCCTACCTGCATGTCCCTGTACCTCTGAGTTCTGTCCACTGTCTGTGCCCCAAGCGGCCACCCCTTGGCCACTGGCTGCACGGGCCACCCTTGATGGAGTGGACTATGGAAACAGGTTTGGGCCATTGGGGCCGAGATTCTGGGGTCCCGAGTACCAGGAGCAAAGTCTTAAACGAGGGCAGGTGTGGGCACGGGCGTGGACTCTGATTGGGCATCTCCATTGGTCCTGAGTTCTTCTCACCCCAAGGACACAGGGAAGCCCGGGCAGGGATCTCCAAAGGTCAAGGCCCTCTGGCCTGCACCTTGGGTACTACTGGGCCACATTGTCACACTAACTGGGCAGGCCAGTCCATAAAGTGAACTGAAACTAACTGGAAGCTATTTTGAGAGTTTTTCCTACTAGAACTGGGGTCTGGAGATCGCCTCTGGATCACTGACTATGGGAGAGGGTTTCTTTGGCTGCGACTGTGCATCAGGGACAGGATTCAGCACTACGCGGCTGTCTCCTCACCTCTGGAAACAAACCCAAACTAAAAAACCATAACCAAAACAGAACAAAACAAAACGGGAATCCCTCTGTTCCCTCTGTCTCCTCCAACCAGGCTCTCCCTGCCCTGTTCTCCCAGTCTTACTTTTCCCTGCTCACTTTCTCCCCTCCTCCCTCCTTCCCTGGCTCACATCTTAATCCCTGCCATAGCGACCGCCCAGGAAAACAACACAACACTGGGCAGATGAGAGCTGAGTGTCAGAGCCTTTCGGAGCAGCGCAGGCTCACTGGGGGGGGGGCCAGGAATTTCCATCACGATGCGGACAAGGGGAGAAGCTTGAAATCTTGGAGAAGTGATGAGGAAAACTTTGGGGTTGGAGGAAAAAGGGGCACCTCAAAACTCAGAAAAGGGTGCTATGAAAGGAAAGGGAAGAGTTCTTTGCAAAGTTGATAAAGGTTATATGCTCCCCTCCAATGCTGCTCAGCCCACGACCATCCTATGGGATGAGCTATTAGCAGAGGGAGAAATGGTGTGGAGCCAACCTCAGGCAAACTGAGATCCCTCTTCTGAAAGCAGTTAAAGAGTTAATATTTTTGTGAAGTGGAACCTCAGCATGTTAGGCCTGACGGGATGGTGAGGGATTAACGTTCCCTGGGAACAAACCTGGGGTAGCTTGGAAGGGTGTGGTCCTGAACTGATTTATTTTAGAAGCACGGAGAGCCAATGAATGTGCTTTTGGCCACAAGATACAACAGGTGAGAAACAAGAAAGGAAGAGGCCTGATTTCTGCTTCCCGGAAAGGGGGTGTTGTTGCAAATCTCCTGGGGAGCACACTCATGCCTCTCTCATAAATGTACACAGCCCCAATTACTTGGCTCACTCTCACCATCCTAGCGTGTTCCCAGTGCCTGGCTCCCTGGTGTTTGGCACTCGAGCTGCCAACACCTGCCAACAAGAAGGAAGCTGGGTATGGCGGCTGCAGTTTTTGGAGGCTACTTGTAAAAGAGATGACTAAGCCCCCGGGGCAGGAGGAGGGTGCAGCTAATGCCTAGCTCAGCAAGAACCGGTGTGCTATCAACTCGATCCAATTCAGCGTTGACCAAGTGCCAACCATGCGCCAGGCTGGTTCCCGGGGATGTGAAGATGATGAGGCGTGGTCTCTGCTCTAGAGGACCAGGCATGCCCATAAGGAACTGGAATCGGAGGTGTGAGTGCACCACGGAGGAGAATTAAGAGCCTGGCAGTAGAAAGCATTTCATGGGACTACAGCACTGGAGGCAGAGGGAGGAAGTCTCCACCGGTTTGGTTGAGCCTCCAAATCAGGCTCAGACTTTCAGAGCCATGCCAGAGCATGCCCTGGCCCTTGTGCCCCCTTATCTGGTCAGTCTGGTGGGGTGGCCTGAGGGGCCACTCAGGTTCTCCCACTTTTCCCCTGTCTCGGCTCAGGTCCTCATTTCTAGCCTTGGTCCAGGCTCTTTGTACTCAACACCCAAGGCCACTTCCTACAACACAGGCCCAATCCTCCCCTGCTTGAGAGCCTTCTGTGGGAAGAGAGGCAGCAAGTGAGATGGGTGGGAGGAGAGAGACAGGGCCAGAAATAAAGATGCTGTTATGGTCATAGGAACATGAAACCCTCTGTGGCTGACAGGTGGAAGAAAGGAAAACAGAGGTTACTAAGCAGAAGGAGACTAGTACCTGAAGGGAATGACCAAGCTGAGGTGTAAAATGAACAAAACTTTACCAAAAAATTTAATTTCCCTCCCCTTACAAGTAATTATATAAAATGGTTTGCAAAAACCATGTAAGGATTACCTAATAGGTTTTTTTCTGGAACAACACGTGCCCATGTAAGTCTTTAATAAACAGAAAGAGAGAGAGAGAGAAAGAAAGAGAGAGAGAAAGAAAGGAAGAGAGAGAGAGAGAGAGAGAAAGAAAGAAAGAAAGAAAGAAAGAAAGAAAGAAAGAAAGAAAGAAAGAAAGAAAGAAAGAAAAGAAAGAAAAGAAAGAAAGAAAGAAAAAACTACCAGTAGTTCCCACTGCTCCCAGAATACAGGCCAAGTCCCAAGGTCCTTCACACACTATGGCCCAAAGCTGCTTAAAGCCTAGGGGTAGAGTGGGCTTCAGGGTAGGTTTGACTTAATCACTCAACAATGTCATCAAAGCCCCTGCTTCTTTCTGGATATCCTCTCTCTGCTCTCCATGATATTGTCTTTATCCTTGGAGAGGCTTCTCTCACTGTGACAAAATGGCTGCAGCAATTCCTGGCTTCACACCCACCCTCCATGCCATGCAGAAGGAGAAAGAGAGAGCTTCATTCCTTGAAGCTACCAGCAAAGTCTTCTCCAGTCTCAGGTCAGAATTGGGTCACTCGCTTATTTTCAGACAAGAAAAGAATTTTGCTGAGTCTGTACTGAAGCTATTCACCCCACCCCTAGGCTGGAGTCAACTTCCTCTAAAGTGCATAAGAAGTGCAGGGAAGGTGGATACCCAAAGGAAAATGCGGTAGTTACCAAGAGAATGGATGTTGAGAAGGCTACCACCACATGCACTGCAGCACCCTTCCGGTGCCTGCTCCCCTCAAGCTCCACCCAGCTACTTCCTGCTCCCAGTCTGTTCTAGTCTTCCATGTCTGCACATGCTGTCCCTCCCACCTGGGATGCTTGTTCATTCTTCTTGCTCAGTGACCACCTACTCATTTTTCAAGCCCTTGACCAACATCACCTTCCCTTTTCTCTAGATATTGTGATCACCTTAAGGGCAGAAGCCAGGTTCTTATTCATTCGCAGCATAAGGCACTACCTGGCACACAGTAGGTGCTCAATAAATGTTTGTCCAATGAACCAGTGTTGCTGTTGAGAGACAACAGTATTTCCAAAGTCTACAATAAGGAGCTAGTTTGGCTTTAAAGTCTAGTCTTCTCAAAATTGAAAATGTAACAAAGGTAAGCAGAGTTGTAATGTGGAAAAGTATAATGAGGGAAGGATGGAGCCCCCAAAAAGTTCAGATAAAGGAACACTGAGAGCAGCAGTTAGTCCAAGGGTCTCCAGCGTCATCCCAGAGAGGGCTCTCGGGGCTGGCAGGAAGGTTTTAGTGCGCTTGGCAGGTCGGCCTGCCCTTTCAGGCCCCCATAGCCTGATCTATTAATCTCCCAACCACGCAGACACTCCTAACGGGAAGCGATTGATCGCACTGGTCAGCAGACCCCGGCACTCCCACCTGGCTGGCGATTACGGTCTCATCATCTCTTAATAAGTTGGCTTTCTGGTTTGCCATTCCAATCTGCATTTCTTTAGTGTTTCTGAGACCACCAGTACCAGTTGATTCCCAGTATCTGTTCTCTTTTTCTTTGTCAGTCATAGAACTCCAGAATTTTAGCTGGTCACATGATCACCTAGAATATAGACTACATTTCTCAGCCTCCTGTGCAGCTAGCTAGGGCCACATGACTAATTCTGGCCAAAGACATGAAAATAAAAGTTATACGAGTATTGGAAGTGTCATTAAAAGAGAGCAGTGCTTTCTTCTCCTTCCTTTTTCCCTTTTTGCTGGCTGGAGTGTGGATGCACTTACTGGAGCTGGAGCAGTCATCTTGGACTATTGAGGAATCTGGAAATAAAGCCCATGCATGGTGCAGCAACAAGGTAGAAGGAGCCTGGGTTGCATATTGCCACAAAGTAGCATATCTAAAAGCTCTCAATGCCCACCTGTGCATTCACATAAGAGAAATGCATTTTTGTCTTGTTTAAGCCACTTCTGATACTAGCCGTCAAAACTAATTCTGGCTCAACACAATCCCCTGGAGCCCTGCTGTCCCACATATGTAGCTGTTGAGAATCTGCAGTGTGGCTAGTACAAACCTGCAACGTGGCTAGTACAAACCGAGAATTTTACAGGGGACTTTGACTTAGTACCAAGAAAGGGAGGTAGAATGTAAAGTATCTCATTCATAAGTTTTATCTTAGTTACATGTTGAAATGATAACATTTTAGATATATTGGATTAACCTATTTTTACTTTCTTTAATATTACCATTAGAAAAGTTTAAATTTGTATCTTCCATTGCCTTTCAGCTTCCCTAAGAACTCTTTTTTTTTTTTGAAGATTTTATTTGTTTATTTTTAGAGAGGGGGGAAGGGAGGGAGAAGGAAGGAGAGAAATATGGATGTGAGAGAGAAACATCCATTAGTTGCCTCTTGCACACCCCCAACTGGGGACCTGGCCTGCAACCCAGGCATGTGCCCTGACTGGGAATTGAACTGGCGACCTTTCAATTCACAGTCTGGCACTCAATCCACTGAGCCACACCAGGCTGGGCTCTAAGAACTCCTTAAATAGGATCTGCACCTTGCAGCTCTTCCAGCCGTAATCCACTTCTGGCAAACAGGAGCCCTGTTGATATGGTAATGTGTGAGAAGAGGATGTGTTATATTATCTTATGACTTAATCTCAGTCTTTTGGTGGGCTTGCGTTGCTGGACTGGGACCTTCACAGATGTTTCTTAGTTTTCCTCATCGCTTTAGGCAGAAATGCTAAAGAAGGCTGGAGTTAGCTGGTGCCCTTTCCCGGGGTGGGCTAAGGCTCTCCCCAAGCCTTTTTCCTGGATAGTAGGCCTTTATTATGGAGAAGTATTTCAAAATGGTTGCTTTCCTCTCTCCCTGCCAGAGCCACGGGGGCTCTTCACCATGAGAACCCAGTGGAGCTCCTGGAGTTAAAACCCACAGAAGTGTGGGGGCCCCTAAGATCATGTTCCCCAGCAGTTTCTCACTCCCATGAAAGTCCACAGTCAATCTCCAGCAAAGTATCAAATTATCACATCAGTGTTCCCACTAGTTTATGGCTCCAGCACCACCCAGGTGAGCTGGTCTCAGCTGTGTTTTTCTGTGTTCATCTGTAACTCCTCATTTCAAGGTGGTGATTTGCCCTATAACCCCAATTCTCTGCTTAGTTCAAGATAAGTCATGGACATTTAGTTTGTACAGCTTTATCTTGTTGTAAGGACAGGGATGACAACAAGAAGCATTTTACATGCCACAGCTGAATTCAGAGTTTATTGGGGGGTTTTCCCCCAATAAAATAAAATTCAAAGTACGTAATAGTCTGGGCCCACTTAGTGTGGGGTCAAGTCATCTTATTCACAAAAACATAAGGGCAACAGAGCACTGTGGAAGGCACCCTAAGTCATCAGGAAAAGGGTAAATCACGATCCAAATATTCTAGTAAAAAAAAGCAAAGAAGCATGTGTGCATTTTTAAAGCCCATCAGCATGATTTAACTGTAAGTTTGAGCACCCAAATTTTGACCGTTTGGGACAGCTGATCCCTCTGCAGTTCCAAATAGCTGCAGTCATACTATACAGACTCAAAGTAACCGGGTGAAGAGACTCTAAATCAGGTTAAAGTCCTCCTTTTCTAAAGTCTTAGTTATTGTTTAAGAAGACAACAATGCTTTAGAAGTTTGTGCACAAATCAGCCTCTACATAAATGGCTCCTGAGCCTCATTCCTCCTGTGTCAGGTGGTTGGGTCCCTAGTCCACTCCCACGGGGACAGGTGCCCAGCTCAGCTCTGACCTGGACATCTGTGCTGGGCTCCCTCTCTCTCTCACAGGCAAAGGTGGCCTCTCAGAACTCCCCCAGGTTTCTGGGGTGCTGGGCTGGCTGGAACAAACATGCCATAGTTGATGAGCTAATGAATTCATGAAGCCACCTAGGGGAATGAGGTTATAGGGAGGAGTTGGAAAACATTTCTTTCTCTCTTTTCTTCAAAAAAAGAAGAAAGAGAGAGAGAGAGAGAGAGAGAAAGGAAAGAAAGAAAGAAAGAAAGAAAGAAAGAAAGAAAGAAAGAAAGAAAGAAAGAAAGAAAGAAAGAAAGAAAGAAAGAAAGAAAGAAGAAAGAAAGAAAGAAAGAAAAAGGAAAAGAGAAAAAGAGAACTCATGGACATGGACAATAAAGGGGTGATGGGTGGGGAGGGTGGAGATGGAAGAGGGTATGGGGGTTAAATAATAATGGAAAAAATACAATGAAAATGGAACTTTTTTTTTAAAGTGGCCTTTCTTTTTGTGAGTGGGAATGCACTCTCTCTCTCTCTCTCTCTCTCTCTCTCTCTCTCTCTCACACACACACACACACACACCAGGCCTCTGACCTAAAAAACTTCATCTTTCTAACTGCCCCAAATCACTCAAAGTGACTTTCCCATTTCTGAGGTCGCAGAATGCTCAGGTTTTGGCCTGATTTCTGCTCTTCCCCCCGTGAGATCCAATCCCCTTTCTCAAAACTCAGGAGGTTTTTTTATTGGTCGCACTCACGCAGTGTTCCTCCCTTTCGACTCATTAGGATCCGCTCTCTGCTGTAGACAGAAAGCGCCCAAGACCAGGGCCTGGGCCTTACTCTTCTTATGAACCCTTATATCTCCCCACGCTCCTGGCATCTGTTGTACAATCCCTCACCCAGACACGCCACAGACGTTTATTGTTTTCACTCATTTCTCCAATAATAATAATGATAACTAACACATACTGAGCATTTACCATGTGCCAGACACTGTTCTAGGTACTTCATATGGATTAATTCATTTAATTCTCCCAAACAACCCTAACATTTTCCCCATTTCACAGACGGGAGAACTGTGCACAGGTGGGTCACGTAACTGTCCACAGGCCACAGAACCAGTCAACCATGGCAGAGCTGAGCTCTGAAGCCAGGTCTCCGTCTGGTTATATCACCTCCCTCGTGTGCATAAGACCCTGAAATGATTTATCGATATATAGTCCACCGGAAGCTATTCTTTGCTGTCTCAGCAACGGAACAAAAGGCTGGGATTTAACTCTCTAGCGGGTATTTGTCTGGAACTGTAACTGCATCGTAAACGAACTGCAGTTTTCACTCCCACCCCGCCGGTCTTTGCCTCACTAGGGAGCCCTGGGTGTGTGTGGGAGGGTTAGCGGGGATGAGGGGCTATAGTTGATTTCTTTTCAAGATCCAGGAAAAAAAGCAAATTTAAAGCCCTGAGATGGTTAATTTTACATGTCAACTGGACGCCCAAAGTGTTGGTGAGACGTTATTCTAGGGTGTGCATGTGAGGGTGTTTCCACACGCTACTGTCACCTGAACTGGTGACCTCAGTGAATTGCTCTCCCAGTGTGGGTTGGGCATCACTTAATCAGCTGAGAGCTCGAACAGAACAAAGGCGAAAGAAAGAGGAGTTTGCCCCTTTTCTCCCTGCCCACCTTTGAGCTGGGACACTGGCCTTCTCCTGCCCTTGGACTGAGAATTGCAATATTGGCCACCATGGTTCTCAGGCCTTCAAAGTTCCACCATCGCTTCCTGGGGTCTCCAGATTGTCTACGGCAGCAGCGTTCCACCAGGGTGCCACGGTGCTGACCTCTTTTCCCTTAGATTGTCAAATGAAAAAATGACAACAGCCAACACAGTAATAGCTTTCCAGTGTGAATGAATCAAAATGATTTTTTTGTCAGAATGGCAAAAAATATTTTTTTTTTGGTGTGCCACAGAATTTTTGCAATTAGTGGATGTTGCCACGAGATGAAAAAGGCTGAAAATCGCTGGGCTAGAGCAGGGTGTGGGGACAGGCAGCACAGCCCCTGGCCCGTAGGCCAGTCATGCTGTTTTAGCTTCCACATCATCGGCTCATTCTCTAGAGTTAACTGCCCTCTTCCTTGTATCCTTTTTTGAAGTGTATACCTTTCTAGAAGAAAAGTCCTGCTTGGTATAAGAAAAAGGATCTCTTGATGAGGAGTGGGGAGACCTGGAGTCTTTCCAGTTCTATCCCAGTCACTATCTCTGTAGATAACAGAGATCCAGCATCTCTCCCTCCCCACCTTCCCACTGAAATAAAAGCACTGGACTGGCTCTCTCTGAGGACCCATCCAGCTCTAAGAACCTGCAGCCTCTGATTTGTTGTGGGTGGGCTCCCTGACAGCCTTCCTCTGGGACACGGCAGCCAGCACAGAAGCCCAGTTAGAAGGCTGGGGTCCCAAGATTTCATAGTCTGAGCCGGAGGGCTGGCTCTGGCCAAGAGCAAGGAGAACCTGGGCCTGTGGACACCGCCAGGCCTCAGCCAGCTCCCACAGCCCCACAGCTCCACATTAGCGAAGCTTTGTTTTGGAAAGGTCCAGGAATAAATTTATTGATATAAGCTGGAAGTTGGTTGGCCACGTTAAGAACTCAGCTTCCCCTTTCCCTTGGTCCCACTGGTTACAAAAGGAGCTTTGTCTGCCGCAGGGCAGCCAGTTCCAGGATGGGACCACCAGACGGAATTCAGTCTTTAACAGGCCGCAGTCTGCTCAGAAACACACGACGCCAAGCTTCTGCAGCTCCAGTGCTGGAAACCCTCCGCATCGATCCCGGTCAGGGAGCCTGGGCCTGGCCTGGCAGTGAAGAGGAGGGCCTGGCATGAGCACCAGCCTGGACCACCCTTCTTTTCCCACGCCTCCTGTGCCTGCCCTAAAAATGAGCAAAAGTGGCCAGGAATGTGACTGGGTGAACTAAGAGGTTTTCCTTTCTCTGTGGTTGCTGCGCAGGTAGTGTTATAAGGAGCTGTCCAGGGTCTCACCTGGGGCAGGAGAGAGTATGGCGAATGAATATGGTGGGTGAACCCTGTACTTAGAGGCTGCATCATCGTCCATTCCACCCTCTCTCCAACCTCCTTCCTGCCTTGTCTGGCGACCAGTGAGGCCCCATCACACCTGAGGGCTACACGGTGCGATGAAGAAAACTCTGTCTCAGGCACCCCACTACTCTGCAGCAACATCCCCACCCAGGTCCCCAGGGCTTCACCCCCACACACAACCCACTATAGCACTCAAATGCTCCAGCATCCTGCTTTCAGCTGGCTGTGATTTCCCTGTGGGCAGGGATTATGTCTTTCCTTTCTGTGTCCCCAAGTCCTCCCCAGTGCCTGGCACAACAGAGTCGTCTCATATGTATGAGTGAGTGAGTGAGTGAGTGAATGTCAATGTTAACAATGTTATACTTAATGTACATACACCCCAATGGCATGGCATTTTGTTTCTCTAACTAAATCCCAATGGAAGAGGGACTTCATGGCAGAGCACTTTCTCAGTAGCCTTAAGACCTCATGAAATAGGTGGAATCCCTAAAAGTAAAGTTGGCTCTTTCACGGGGTGAGGGTAGAGAGGGGCTGTTTGTGGGGGAGGGAAGCTACACTGGCAAGAGAGAGGAAAGAAACAGTTTTTGGCTGTCTGAAAATGTTGCCTACCGACGTTCTGGATTCTGTCCAGCCTGCAAAAAGGGGACATTCACCACTGTGGCTGCTTCAGCTGCAGAGAAGCGTTGGGAGAGTTTGGCCCATCCACAGGTGGCCAGGCAAGGGTATAGCCATAATACCTCTAATACCCACTAGAAAGGGACAAAAGCCAGAGGAAGTATCTAGATTGTTTGTACCTGGAGATCAGGGAAGGATGTATGGTGAAGAAGGGAAATGGGTTTGGACACACAGACATTATGGGAAAGGCTTTCCAGACAGAGGGGACAGAGAAAGTCAAGGCCTGATGGCTGGGAGACACAGGTGTGCTGGGAGAAGTGTTTCGCAGGGCTCAAGGTACATGAAGGGACTAATAAGAAATAAGTTTGGCCCTGATTGTCAGCCACAAAGTGAAAGGCCGCTGGTTCGAGTCCCAGTCAGGGCACATGCCTAAGTTGTGGGCTTAGTCCCTGGTCAGGGCACATACGAGAGGCAATTGATCAATGTTTCTCTCTCACATCGATGTTCCTCTCCCTTTCTCCCTCCCTTTGCACTGTCTCTAAAAACAAAAAAAGAAGAAATTGTGTAAAGGTCAATTGGGATACAATTATGGAGGGCCTTGGACCACACTAAAGAATTTGGGCTTTATTTCAGGGGCAATGGGAACATTTTCAAATCTCTTGGCAAAAAAAGTGATCCCATGAGGTAGGTGACATGATCCCCATGTTGTAGTTGAAGTAATTGAAATACAAAGAGGTTAGGAACTTTCCAAAGTCACACAGCTAAATGCCCATGTAGGTGCTTGATATTTCCTCCTTGAGCATGCCTTGCGGATAAGCTAAATGAGAATATATGCCAGCAAAATTTGAGTGAACATCCAGGGAACAGAAAGATAATGTGGGAATATAAGAAATGATGGAATTAACCCAAGAATCCAATGAAAAGAAATTTCAGTATGACGGCTGTTTAGCAAGCCTCAGAAGAAACTGGTGTTCATTAAAATGTCAGTGGGTCTCAAGGAGAAAGACTTCTCAGAGAATATAATAGATCCTAAGACATACATAAAATAAGTAAAAAACTAGATCATTGGAACAGGATGACAAAGACCTAGCTTTTTTTGCGCAAACAGATAAAAGAAAGCAATCAAAAACTCTGGGAAAAACAAACCACTAAGCAAAAAAGTTATGGTCCAAAAGTGAAACAATGTAAGAGGTAAGATGTGTGTGAGCAAATGATGACACATAAAATCTATTTGATCTTGAGGCCAAGGATATTGCCCTTTGAGTGGCACAGGTGTCTGTCTTTGAACACACAGGGGAAAAACATGATAATAGACCCTCACTAGGCCTGATGCCCACGGACCCACACAAAATGCCCTACTCCAGTTGCTGTTTGTTGGTCTTCAATTTTTAGAGTTGACCACGAACAAAGAAGGGAAAGGGTCACCAATTTTAGGACAGGATGTAATGTTACCACACTGGAAAACGTGGAAATTTAAAAATAGCTGACAGAAGAGGTGAGATAAGAAGAAGAGAGAGGAAGACAAGGATGGTGATACCAACACCCTACCTTATCAGGTAAGCAGTAAAGTACAGCTGAGAGCTGATGAAATGAAATTATCAATAGAAGAACTAGATATAGTGACTGTTATCAGTTAGAATTTAAAAGGGGGGATTAGACCTTATGTAGTTATGGGACCTGGTTCAACAGTCTTTTGCCTCTGTGTCTGGTGCTGGGCCTGTGGCCCGGAGGATGGGAACTTGAGAACAAAAGATGGAAGTGAGAAAGAGGAGGGACAACCTGAAAGCCACAAGGACAACCTGAAATTTGCATCCTTCTCTCTCCACCTCCAATCTCCACGATGTGGGTGACCTTCAAATAAGCAAGTGTCCCAGGACACAGAATTGCTGGGGGAGCCCTAGGAAGCACGCCAACAAGGTGAGCTGCATGTCAGTGACAACAGACAAGGTTGTCACCTGGCCCTACACTAACCTTCGAAGAGTAAAAATGGCTGTTGCTTCACTTCTGCCTTCTAAATTTTCCACAAACCTCCCTCTTGGCTCACCCTAACTTGAGACCACATAGGAGAGGAATTGGGGGAACTGTAGTTCCCCCTGACACAGTACAAACTGATAAATTCTGAAAAACTGGGAGAGGGACGAGGACACTTGTTATAGGTAGGCTCCCTGGAAGCAGACAGGGAGACAGTTAGGGACACAGGATGTTTATTCGGATGGACACCTGTGAAAGAAGGGGCAAGAAACGAGTTGGGCACAAGGAAAAGTCAAACTGTGATTTGGAGCCTATCAAACCTCCAACCAGGGCCCAGAGTTCCGGGTTGAGCAGAATAGCCCGGCCTTTTCCCCTCATTGTACCCAGTCACTAGATGCAGCTGCCCCAGAAAGGGTGTGACCTGGGCGGGGTGGCTCCGTACCTCTGAGGCCGCAGCCAAAGGAGCTAGGAGCTGGCAGCCGACTCCTGACCACACTCCCTGTAGCTGGGCAGCAAGTCTGTTTTGAAGGGAGGGTCTAGATGGCACTTCTCTGGGTCTACCCACGTGTACCGTGAGCTAAACCCTACTTAACCAGCGGAGAGAGACCAAGCCCCAGAGGATCCACCAGCACACGGTAGGATTATTAGCCCACTACTTCGAGATAGGAAGGTAAACTGGCTGAACCGAAAACCCAAACAATTAAAAGCCATTGCCTCTGGGAGACAAGACCAAATCCAGGTGGAATGGAACGGAGGTCTGTTAAAAAAACAATTAAGCCCTTCTGAATTATTTTGTTTTTCTAATCATGTGCATGTAATTCTTCAATTAAATATTTGTACAGTTGTTCAAAACTCAGATCTGTCTGATTCCAAGCCGCATCCCAGAGTCACACCCCAGACAGGCCTATCTGAAGCAGGCAGACAGAACCTTGGCTTTTCCAGGAGAGGCAGGAACAGCTGTGAGTGCCTGGCTGTGGCTTGGCATCTGGTGCCTGGCTCATCCACTCCCCAGGTGGGAAACTGGCCAAGGTTTTCATCTCATGCTCCAAATGGATGGGTGCCCAGGCCCTGAGAGTCAGGGGGAAATACCAGCCCCTGCTTTTGTGCTGGGTTGGGGACCATTTCCACTGGAAAGCTGCTGACTTGCCATCACTGAGAACAGGGGTGCTTTTTTGTTTATCTGGGCCCCTCCCAAACTTTAACATCTGTGATTTAGACTCCGAGCAGCAGGCCCAGACACCTGGAGCATGTCCGTGGTCAGTTGGCATGGGAAGATGGGCGTGTCCAGTGTGAAGGACTCTTCGAAGGCTGGCTGGACCAAGTGGCCAATGTGTGAGTGTCAGATGATGTCCTTTATTATTTTTTGAATTACCAATGGAATAAAATTACTGTAGTAACTTAGGGAAATGAAGACAAGTTGACTTCACCAACCTAACATAATAGTTACTTCCTTGCCGTGTCTTCCTCATTTCACTCTCCTCTGTATCTGTCTTTTTTTATAATCTAGTTGTCATCAGACTGTACATAAATCTTGGCCCTTTCATCTTCTGTTAAATTTACATTGTATGTCTTTTCTGTGTTGTTACCTAAACTTCATAACTATAATTTAAACTAGCTGCTTAATGTGAGGTCAGGAATTTTGTCCCAGAAACGAAGTGTACTGTAGACAATTAAGATGTTTTTTAAATGAATGGAATGTGTGATTAAGCCATGATTTGTTTTACTATTGTCTTACTCTAAGGTATTTAAGCAATTGGTTTCCAATTTTTCAACTATCTTGTCATTTCTTTCCTGCACATCTGTTCTTTTTCCTTCACTCTCTCCAATAAACTCCTAAACTCGACTCTTTGCCTGATTCTCTCAAGTCACATGGACTCTATCCCTCGTTTATTGCAAACCAGCCATGTGTATACTGTGCGAGCACCGGCACCTCGAACGAGGTTACATGAGGAAAGGCAAACTGAGCCAATGGGTGGGTCCGCCGAGTGGGAGCGTGGGTCCCGTGGGAGCTGGGGCCCTCCGAGTACAGTCAGTGTGTTCTGTCAGCACTGCTGTCACCATCAAGTGCCCTCCGTCATCCTGAAATAGTGGCTCAGACTCGGCCAGTTATGTCATCTCAGTGCTTACATGTTTTCATATGAATTTAATATTCAAACATCATAAACACGAAACATAAACACTCAACCCACCATGGCAGTTTAATGAGCTTCATCTGGGCCCAGCACATTTCATGACTTGCAGTTGTGTGAGAGCTTTCGCCCCAGATCATTCCTTAGGTCTGGCCCATTGCAGCCAACACTGTGTTTTCCGTGCACTTTAAAGATTGGGAAGAACTACTCTGGGCAGATGGTGAATACCCACAGGGCCCTCCTTGGCTCTGATTAGCTAGGCCAGCAGTTCCATGGGCCACTGAGAACTCCTAAAATGACATGTTGAGTAGTAAACCATGATCAGAGACAGTTGCTCACCCCAAAAATGAGTCCCGTGCACCTTTGCCTTGCTCCTGTGCTTTTCAAGTCATAGCCACATCTGCGGCTTTTACATGCTTCCCGTGGAGCAAGGGAAGAGTTATTAGTATCCCTAGCTGACAGATGAAGAAAGATAAGGTAATTTGTCTAAGACCAGGGGACAAAGAACTAGTTGTCCAAGGTCCTTGCTACTAAACAGATTCAGGTACAGACTAAGGTGCTATAATAAAGCAGCTTAAAAACACACCAGGACATAGAGAGGCAGTCCAGGCCATTAGGGGACTCTGCCATCCTCAGACACACAGCATCCGTTGCTGTGTCCAAGATGACCTCTCCGGTGGGCTCAGCCCTTCCTGTAGAAAGGGAGAAAGGGCAGGGGAGCAATCATGCATTCCTTTTAGGGCCAGCTCAAATGTGGGTCGCTTCCACTCACATCCCAGTGGCTGGAACATACATAGTTGTATGGACGTACCAAGCATCAGGAGAGGCTGCATGGCGTGTGCCCTGATCAGACTGAGGAGTTCTATGAGCAAATGGAATGGAAGTCAGTAGACAGTGAGCACACTCCAGTGTGTACATCATGGGCGACCCCCAGGTGGCAGATGAGGGACCCCCAGGGAGAGCTCAGTGTCAGCACCTCTGTCCTGGAGTTTGCTCCCAGCCCCTCAGTAGAGCTCACGGTCACCCTCTCCCTCTGATGGGCCTGAACCACAGCAGTGCTGTGGTCTTGGTTATGATCATCTGTACTGTACTGGGCTCAGGACTAAAAAATACACACACACACACACACACACACATACATGCGCCCTGGCTGGGGTAGCTCAGTGGATTGAGCACTGGGCCTGCAAACCAAAACATCACAGGTTCAATTCCTGGTCAGGGCACATGCCTGAGTTGTAGACCAGGCCCTCAGTTGGGGTCACGCCAGAGGCAGCCAATCGATATATCTCTCGCACATTGATGTTTCTCTCCCTCTCTTTCTCCCTCCTTTCCCATCTCTCTAAAATAAATAAACAAAATCTTTTTGAACAATGAGGAAAAAATTAAAAATGCATGAAAACTGGGCAAATCCTTGCCCACTGGGAGCTTACATTTTAAGAGGCGACAAGGTCAAACATGATAGGGCATGCGACCAGAGAACAAAGTATGAAACCAACAGATGACCAAACGGCAAAACACAGACACATACGCCCGGCAAAGATTTCCCTTCCAAGGGACTAGAGCATCGAAGGATAAAATGGATAGCCCTGGGGGGGCCTTCAAGCTTAGGCTCCTTCCCACCCTGCATTTCCCACCCCTCAGCCCTGTGCACCGACTCTCCCCACCCCAAACAGCTCGCCATTCACCCTCTAGGTGTGCCATGCACTTACCTTTTATCCTTTGCTCTGCCAGTCTAGCCCAGCTAACATCTCTTTATCAAGAGTTCCCTGAATCTCCCAAACAAAATTAATCGCTTTTATCTCTATAATCCCAAAGTACTTTTTAATATGCTAATCAAATCCCTTGTCATATCGTATGAATTATGATCAGCGGGGCATAAATGTGTCACTTCACTGAGCCTAGAATAAGAATTTCATCAAATCTTGCTCACCCAGTGCTTAACACAGTGCCTGGGAAGAAATGGTGGTTCGATGAATGCGTGACCTTTAACATGGCAGAAATTTTGTCTTACTTATTACCATACACCTGGTAGACAATATGTGCGCAATGCCTGGCATGTAGTTGGTGTTCAATAAATGGAGTTTGATTGATTTAACATGAACTTAATTAAACAGATGTGCAATCAGACCCCAGAAGGTACAGCTGACCAGGAGCCAACCTGGTCCAGTTGCACCAATGGGATTTTGAGAGCCTATGGATCCCATATGTCCAGCTTGACCTGTCCAGCAGATGCAATGGCTTGCAGTACATTTGGCAAAGGTTGTTTGGAGCTGGGGCCGACTATGCTGCACTTGGAACTCCCCTCATTATCTCTCCCCCGACTCACTCCCCAAGGCTCAGTCCTAGGCCCACAGCTCTGGACACCACCCTCTGTCCCCAGAGTAGATTTAGCCCCTCAACAGGGCACTACTGGGCCAATTTGTATTCAGTGTCTCTTGTGTGCCAAGCACAGTGTTTGGCACTTAGGTAGAGCAATGAACTAGACGATAAGAACCCAGCACGCACGTAACACCTAGCAGGGGACCCCACAAGGACATACCCGGGAGTGCCTGTTACCTTGAGAGTAGCTTCCACCTTCAGGACATCAGACACTTCACACTCAGCGTGTCTTCCCTCTTGATCTCAGAGAACATGAGTGTGAGTCCATTACAGGAGTCCCAGACCTGCCACCCCGCAGCTGTGAGCACATCCTTCATCCTCGCCAAGTTGTCCTCCTCTGTAAAATGAGGTCAGAAACAACACCTGTTCTGTCTGCCGTTCAGGGTTAGCTGAGGACTCAACAGGAGTATGAGAGGGCTTTGTAAGCAGGAACGTAATACATGTTGTTCATTTCTGTTGTTATAGTTAGTATTATTATTCCTAAGTAATTCTTCCTCCTAATTTTTCCTTCTGGTCATCAGTGGTGACAACGTGCTCCCAGTCCTCAAGCCCAAGGATATCTGTTGTTTCTGTCTTCCCAGGCCTTTTGTTCCCCTCCTCAGATACCAAAGCTCTTTTCCCCAGGGGAAGCACATTCAACCCCAGGCTAGGATCTTCCATCCGCCTGGCTACACTGATTGGCTCAGAGATGGGCACATGATCTAAGCCAGCCAGCTGGAGTCCTTCTGGGATTTTTCTCACCAAAGCCATGAAAGAAAAGGGTCCCTTTTTGTGGAGAGGGTGATTCTGGAACTCCAACCACCACTGATAGCATCATGTGGAGAAAGCCTGTCTGAAGAATAAGCCACGTAGAGCCAAGAGGAGGAGAAAAAGAAAGCCCATCCTGGATCAAGCTGCTCCCAAAGCTAGTTGTAACCCTTGACTTTCCAGAAACACAAATGAAGATAAGGTCTCTCACATAAGCTAGATGAGTTGGGTTTCTATCACTCAGAATGGAAGACTGCTGACCAATACAGGACTCAAAACTTAGGTGATAAGTTCTATGAGCCTGTTTCCTCCATCTCCAACATTTGATCTATCGGAGCTTGTGAACAAAGTCCCTCCCACTGCCTGTTGTGGGCATGTGGCAGGAGGAGGCAGCCTGGTGGGGCAAGCTGGAGTGGATCCCACTCCACTGGTCATGTGATCTCGGGTTTCTCTGGCCCTCAGAACCTTCATCTGTGAAGTAAAACAAATAAATCCACACCACGTGTGGCTGTTATATGAAATGAAAAGATGTCTCTAAGGATCCAGGGGAGGCTCAACAAAAGGTAGCTTTTATTACTGTGATTACTATAACAATACAGTGGCTTCCTAGCTCTGTCAGTAGGGGAAGGCAATGCACCGATCCTGTTTTCAGTTGGGGCCCTAATCATCTTTCTCTGAGCACAAACATTAAAAAATGACCAGAGCTCTGTCCGAGAAAACAGGCCCAGGAAGCCATGGATGCCTGGGAGCACGGGGTAGAAGAAGAGATGACGGAACTGCTGGAGGAATGTCTCCTAGGTAGGAATGGTCTCCCAGCACCAAAGACCGAGACCCTTGCAGCCTCCACAGCAGCCAATCAGAGGTGAATACCACTATAGGTGTCCACCCCTGGAGAGGTCAGGTCAGGGCCAGAGTAAAAGGTCCTCAGAAGTAAGGTGAGCCCTCTCCCAGGTGAGGTGGAGGGTGCGGTCGGTGCTTAGGAACTTAGCACATTCATGATATGCTACAAGTTTATAGTGTGCAGGCTCTCTGCAAAACACCAGGCTTGAATCTGCTCTTTCCTTTTCTTGACCACTGGTCTGGCTTGCCATTCCCAAACAAAGAGAAGAGGACTAGGAGTCTGGTGTCTGGGAGTCCGACCTCATTTGTGATTGATGAGCTCTGTGACCTTAGGAGTGCAGTCTTCCCTCTCTGGGCCTTGGTTCCCTTCCTGTAAAGGGGGGATGTAGAGGAGGGTGGCAGATGTTCTCTAAGGTCCCTTCCACAGCTAACGTTGGAGTCCAAGCCATCCTTAAGCCCTAGGGGTTGATCAGGCTAGGTCCCTTCATCAGATGCTGGCCCCCACTATCCCAGGCCACTCCGAGGGCTTTTGCTTTTAAGGAATCCAAGGCAGGGAGTGGGTGGGGGGAAAACCTCCCCAATTTCCATAGGTGTTTATCCCAAGTGAAATGATGGGCTGTGCATTGAAGGTTGGTAGCCCAGGGGACATTCTCCCCACTGGACAGTGCCGCCTCTGTGTCACCTCCACGTGGAGAAAGGTGAACCAGGAGCTAGGGGGTGAGCGTCCCTGTTTAACAGCTTTCCGTTTGTTTACCGAAAAAATATTGTTCCATCATAAAAATTCCCAAAATAGTTACTTCCCTGGCCAGACTGACTGGCAGACGCCCAGCTTGGGAGCCCAGCCTCACTGGAGACATACTCTCAGGGAGGCAAAATTAGCCGGAAAGGTCGGGGGCTGCAGTTTGAGGACCACCAGCCCCACACATCCTGTGGGGTGGAGCACAGAGGGTTAGAGCCACAGAATGGGCTCTCTGGGGGGCTCTGGGCAGTGGCAGGATTTTCCCCAGAGGCTCAGCAAGTTTATTTTTAGCTGAGAAGGGCTTCCTCTACTCTAGGGCATGTGTGTGTGTGGTGGTGGGGAGTGGGGGGGGTGGGAATGTCCTCACAGACTAGAGGTGGGATAAATGCCTTACCCCCTGCTGGAATGCTCTCTCCCACACTCGTGTTCTCCCTTCTCATCCCACAGCTCTCCACTGAAAGCAGCCCTTCAGAGAGCCCCTCTCCACAGGGTGACCCAAATCAGGGCCTTGGCTGCACAATCTCACAGGATTCTTCCTTTTCCCTTTGGAGGATTTACCGCGGTTTGTCCTCACACACAGGAACGCTGGTCTTTCCCGCAGGTTCTTGGGCAGACAGCACTGCTCAGTACCTGTTCCCAGTACCTTCTGCACAGGAGGTGCCCGGTAAGTATCATTCCCATTGACAGAATGATTCAACAACTTGCTTGAGGCTCAGAAATAACTTGACCAAAGTCACGTAGCTCACAAATGCCAGAAGTAGGATTTGAACCCAGGTCTGACTGACTCTAAAACCTAGGTCTTAACTCCACCGTCCAGCTCCACATGATATGCAAGGCTGGACAAGCCACTGAATGAGATGGTAATGAGCGGGCACAATCGTGTCTTCTCTGTCATTTTCTTCCTTGGGGCAGAAAGGGAGGAAAGCGTACAGGCTGCCCCTGAGGAGATTCAGTACTTCCCCTGGGAGCCTCACATATAATAGGTGCTCAGTAAGTATGTGCTGGGTGAATGTTCCCTCCATCTGGGACCCCAGGTATCTCCCAACGGCACATACATCTTGTGGGAACTTGTTTCTCTTTGCAGATGTGAGAGTGAGGGAGAGAATTAAATAGAAGTGACTTTACTCCATCCCTCCAAATGATCTCTCCACCTACCCCCAATCCCCAACCTACCAGAGCAGGACCCCAATAGGAAAATGGCCTATAGTGAAGATTCAGCCTCACAGGTGACTCCTGCTGCAGCCCAGAGCCCCCAGGTTGGGTTTCCAGGCAAATGTGGGCAAGCACCCTCGGGGACTCCTAGAAAACCCTGCTTTTACTCCCAGACCTACCCCATTCCTGTGCCCCTACCTTGAGGCTTTCTTAGTCTTATGTGAAATGGGAACAAATTCACCTTAGAATTAAATAAATCAAGTTAAATTAACTCACCTTAGAATAAAATGCTAATTTTATTGATCTACAATATGCAATCCAAGTTAAGATAATGGCTTGCTCGCAAGCCCGGCTTGCAGACAGGGCCCCCACACCGCAACCTGGGGGCGGGGGCGGGAGGAGAGAGAGGAGGAGAAAGCACTTGGATGAGTAACAGGTTTCCTCAGGCCATTCCACTCAACGAAGACAGACTCTACGGACTGAAGAACAAGACGGCAGACACTCCCTCCACTGCCGGTTTCAGGTCCCACAAAGCTTAGCACCGCTTGGCACCTTTGGTGGATTCTGATGTGTATCTTTTCATAGGTCTTGGCCCTTAAATGCAAGGCAACTACTTTGTGATGCACAAAACCATGCATATCTTATTTTAATAGGGCTGTTATCTTCAACGATACTTTTACTGGACATGATTTTCTTCTTTACATACTGACTCTAGAACTTGACAGAGCATCCAACCATATTGTCATTCAGTTCCATTGAGGGGGAATCAGACCAGAGAGCCAAACAAGAGAAAACTGCTCCTCTGGAATCCCACCACTCAGAGATAACCACCACACATTGCTGAGGGGCTTTTTTAAAAAAGGTAAGTGGGTACAAATGAGTATTTATTACAGTCCCTTCTCAAAAAGAAAAAACTGGAAAGATATTCATTTGAAATTTACAAGTTGTGGTATTTTTTTTCAAAGTCTTTTCTTTAAGAATAGGTTTGATTCTCTTCTTCTCAAAATCCCATCCAAACTCTGGGCTAATTTTCTGCACTGTTAGTATTTATACCAGAAAACCTCCTTGGTATCCTCAATTCTAAGCAGGTGAGAGTCAGAATCACTCCCAGTGGCAAAAAGGCCAAATGAACAAGGACCAAGCTGCTTCTTCTTCCCACTTTGGCCTCTGGTTAGTCCTGTAGGGAAGCAGGCCCAGGAAGGCCGAGTCTCTTCCATTAAGTTACACCTGTGCTCTGCGCACCCTGGGATACTCAGTTGTACTTGCTCCACCTGGGAACAGGTAGGATCATCTCTGTTCCCTTTGGAGTCCAGATGACACACGGAGAAACAGAAGGAATACTGAGGCCGAGAGAGACATTTAGAAAGTAGACTCCCTTCTTTGCCCCATTCAAACCATTTCTAGCCTCAGCTTGTTTCTGCTCCCAGTTGAAGAGAAAGGGACAATTTGGAGGTCAACATCAATCAGTATTGAGTAACTGGAAAAACAAAACAAAACCTATGTTCAATACAGTATGTATTCTGTATGGGCCTGGTTCCGTTTTGCTTTGCTTTCGTCACTACTTGGTGGTTGCAAGTCGAATCCAAGACTGGCTAAGGATTTGCAAAATCAGTGGTTTTGATGAATGATTTGGACTTTGATCTTTGACTGGATATATACATGGAATTAACCTTAAGAAGAAAACAGTGCTGCTTAGATGAAAGAGATCACCAGCGTCCTGCTCCCCCGAGGGTCGAGGTCCTTCTACACCATGGCCAAAGGGACTACTAAGGAATTTGATAATTACCTTTCCAGTTAGAATGTCACATATTCACAGCTCAGATTCAAGAATTTGTTTAAAAATGCAACTATAAATAGTGCAGGTACTTCCAGAGTTTCTAACATCAGTCTTGCAAGTTTCCTGTACTTATGAATGGCCTGTTGTTCAGGCCACCCCACCACAGTCAGCAAAACGGACTCGTGTGAGCTGGCACCCCCTCCCCACCTTTGTACTGATTTAGCCGCCTTATTCCCAAAACAATTTAAAATGCCTTTTAAAAAGATACATGCTATATAATGAAAGCAAACAATAGGTAGGTAAGGAAATAAGGAAAAGGGGGAAACAAGAAAGAAAAAATAAGATGCAGATGCTAAGGATGAAATTTCACTTTTTCAGGTTGTGAGGCTCTGACACTGGCTCCGTGTTGCTTCAAACTTGAATGTGAGATCCCGTGGATAAGAGGCGTGGCCAGTTATGTGGTCTATGGTGTCCATAAACTAAAGGCTAGGTGTTTAGAAGAAACACAACTATTCCTGGAATGAAGGCCTAAGCGAAATTTCTTCCATTGATCCTCATAGAGAAAACAACATTCTCACCATAAACATGACAAGGAGTTCCATAATTTTGTCTCTCAAAACATCCCTAAATGCAGATTGATGGCTTCTTAACAAAGTTGACTTTGTTAAAACCATTTCCACTGGAGGCCAAAGACTAGAGTTGCAGCTGGCGTAATTCAAGAACAGATTTTAGGAATTGGAAGGAATAGATAGACAGTATAATTTTCAGACAATTCTTTATTTGTGTAAATCAAGCATTCGTTAGGATCGTGAGCACAGTGAATTTACGGTTACTTTTCCACAGACCAGTGTCTGAGATGCCTGTTAAACATCACTCTGCTTTCGCTGGAGCCACGCCAGGGGGAGGTCAACATCCCTGGTGGATGGTGCAGGGCAGCTACCGCACTCATCCCCACCTTCCGCTTTCTTCTCTCACGGGGAAGACTTGAAATGTCAAGTCCTCTCCTTTCCCCACCTTACCATTCAAGGTCTAGTTGGGCCCATCTCCAAACAGCTTCTCACGTGGTAATGCATCTAACCAAGTGAAACTCATGGCCTACTCTTTTAAGTCCTTCTCTTTTTCTGAAGATCCCATGTCTTCTCTTTGGGATGCTCTCCAATCCCTCTGTTCACTCCCCTACCCTCTTCCCACTCCCCAGATAAATGTATCGGGTTGACCAGATGGCTACAGGGATTCCTGAATTCATGTCTGTGGATTTGTTTTGGAGCTCTGGCTGGGTCTAGGTTTTAGGAGGGCATCAGGGCAAGCTGATTATTCCTGCTGTCTAGCAGGATATTTCTCTTATGGGACCCTATGAGATTAGGCTGCCAGAATGGTGCCAACATGCTAATTTGGGGTGCTTTACATCAGAAACAAAGAAAGTTCAGGGCTCTCAGCTATCAGTGATCATTTCTGAACAGTGAGCATGAGTCACGTGGGTGGGCTCTGCATCACTTCTCTCCTGCTCCCCTTACTCCCCCCACCCAAAAAAAACAGCGCCAGAGGACTCACACATTGTGAGGCGTCCCTGCTCACATACACAAGCAGTTTCTTTGTCTACTTTCTTCCAACTCCTACTTAGTGATCCCAGGAGGAAAAATCTTTCCCTCTGTCTCTCTTCCTTTGCTTTATTCCCTCTGTCAGCAAAAGCCCAAGCCCTATTCCCATCTGATCAATTTAAACAGTGGGGCTAATGACGCCTTAGGAAGGCAGAGAAAGCCACAAGTGTAAAGTAAACCATTCCCCAGAACCAGGACCATTAACACCAAGGCCCTTAGAATACCTAAAGGCTCCATCAGGGCTCTCCCGAAGGCTTCATCTGCCTCCACTTCGAGTAAAAGCTGCACACCCCTACCACGCGCGTTCATGGTGATTTTTTTAAATCTTATTTGATTTTATAGTTTTCCTATTTAAGTACTGATGGTGAAAAAGTAGTGTTCATACTTGCATAAAGTCCAAATGGGCAGCATTTCAACTACACATGAGGTTATAAGGATTAATTAAACCACATACAGTTTTTATGGGAAAATGAATTTTTGGTCCTCATAACCACTTTATGAATGAACTTCTGGAATAGAAAGTTGGGTACTTCCTTTCCAGTACCACCTACACATGCAGAAAAATAAAAAAAGAATTGGGGATACTGACCACCACTGGCAATAAATAATGCCCGAGCATCTACCTAAAGAAGGACAGATCCTTCCAGAAATGGTCACTTGTGGAAGAAACGAATTCTTCCACAAATTCATTTGAGTTACTGGTGCAACAAAAACCATCACAACACAAATCCCTGCGTACCCGCGCAGATACACACACCCTGCTCACAGATTTCACAGCACGTGCAGCATCACAGGTTCAGGTTGGTAGTATTGGATTTTTGCTTAGGAGCATGTCCTTCTGGGGAAGTACTGTAGGCCTCAGGGAAAGTTGTATTCTTTTCTTTTCAGGCTATGAGACATATTCAAACCTCTTACTGAAAAATTTGATATATATGGCTTGTACTTTAATCATGAAAATGTGGACGTGTATCTGTATGGAATTAGACTACTATTGATGGGTTGAATGTAAAATGGATGGAAGAGCAGTGGATTAAAGGACAGGCATCCGCGGCTCCAGACCAGCTCCTCTGTTGACTGTGGGACTGAGGGTGGGTTAGCTCACGTCTCTGGACCTCAGTCTGCTGCGCTGCAATTGGGCAGATTCACATCAGGCGCCCTCCACCCGAGTGTCCGGGATTTTGCCCCTCGACCAACGTGTAGACATTTCAGGCTGTCGCTGTACCCACACAGGCCCCGGAGCGCCAGTGCCAAGGCCAGGAACCCGGACCAATTTCCTAGGTAAGAGCTGAACCCAGCTGCCACTTAGGCAAATGTCTGCACACTGTCACCTCCCTCCTCCACCTTCAGACATTTGGTGGCCTCCTGTGTACACAAACTCACAGAGCTTTGTACTGCCGAGTATAAACAGAGAGATGGTCAGACCCTGAAACTATGAGGGAACAGCTGATGGTATCATACCACGAGGCAGAAATCTCGGGAATCTTGTCCAAACCACACAGCAAATTCATGGCATGCTGTTCACCCCACTGCAGGGGGAACTGGGGGTGCTTACTGAGGTTAACCATTCTCCTTTTTCCCACCTGCCAGCTCGGTACCCCTGGAAGCCCAGACAGCAAGCCTGGAGCCAGGGTGAGGATGGCTTTCGTCTCCAGTTTCCACTCTGTTGGAGCAGCTAGGGCCGCGAGGCCCCTAAGAATGTGTGCCGGCTGCAGTCTTGGCCACACTACAGTCGGGGAAAAGCCGTCCTAAGTCCTGGTGTTCTGAGCACAGAAACGCAGCCTCCAGGATTAAATAGGAAGGGAGGAGAGCTGTGCAGGCTGGGGGTCCTGTGGATGGTTCAGTGATGTTTTTATAATTCTAACGCGTTATGAACGTCCCTGCCATATAGAGCCAAAGGCGAGACCAGGATACGCTAAGAACACAGACCTCAACCTCTGTGCTGGGCTGAGTAAGTGACCCTGCTGCTGGGTTACAAACCCCAAGAAAGCCAGCATAGCTTTGTGGGCATAGCTTAGCATCTCGTAGGTCTTCACGAAACATTTGTTGTACACTTGCTCACTACCCAAAAACAGCAGGCAGACTTTGAGTGAGAGCAAGTTTATGTTAAAGGAACAGTGAATGCAGGAGCAGGCCCGGGAAAGGCCACTCCAGTCCAAGCTGCGACATGGCAAGAGGGGCTACTTCGCATGGGAGGTCGGTGTGGTAAGCATTCTAGAGCCATAACCATTCGCCCCAGACACCTTGTGTGCCACCCTGGGCTGCTGGTGGCCCCCAAAGTTTTAAACACATTATCTGTGGGGAGAGAGGCTGTGAGCTTTTGGAGTGTGCCATAGTGAAATTTCCCATCTGTCTAAAAAGAGCCAGCCTAGGAAAGGAGCCCCTCATTAGCTGAGAACTAGGGGGTGTACCCCAGTTCTCTCTGGGGCAGCTCTGGCCAGGCCAAAGCCCTAACTCCTCTGAACCCGAGGCAGTGGAGGGCAACTGCCAGAGAGGAGCAGAGCAGAAGGTGGCAAAAAAAGTTGCTCTTTATCCACTCCAGGCTTCCCCCCCCCCCCCCCCCCCCCGCCCACCGTCCTGAAACCTATCTCCTCGAGGTCAAGACGCCGCAGGAGGCTGAAGTCCCTCTACCATTCCCATAGATGGCTCTCTCCTTTTTGGTTTGTTGCTAATTTATGAAAAGAAGGTTCTGGGAGCTATAATTATCTTGTGCCCTCAGAGACTTTGACACCACGGGAAGTATGAGGTGCTGGGATCAGGTGGTGCTGTTCATAGCAGCTGGGGCAGAGCCCCCCTGAAGGCCTGGCCTTGTGAATTTCACAGCCTCGGTCTGGCTGGTCTATCCTCAGGGCTCCTTACACCCACGTCCTGCTGGGAGAGTGCAGGAAAAGGTGCTGGAGGACACATCTACTTCATACCTGCTGAAATAGGTTCTAGGGCCCCGTGTGCATACACCAGGGACTTTTGAGGATTCAGTGACATAATGCAAAGGCAGGACCTAGCACAGTGCCTGGGAGACAGGCATGCATTTGACAAGTTTTCATTAGCAGGTACTGGGCGCCAGGTATTGTTCTGGGCACCAGTGACACGACTCTGAACAAAACAAAATCCTTTTCCTCCAGAGCTTCCATTCCACTGAGGGAGGCAGACCATACATCAACAATCGCAGCGTGTGCCTTGAGAGAAATTAAGCATCTCGGCTGGGGTGTCGGGTAAGGCCTCCCTGAAGGAGGCCCCAGAGCAACAGCCTCCAGCGTGTCCAGAGGAAGAGGGCTGGAGCTAGACTAAGACTTGTGGCTCTGCCTTAACATGGGGTGGGAGGTGACAGGGATCCATCTCTCTATTTCAAAGAGAGTTTGTTATGGTTTGAGTGAACTTTCCAGAAGCTTTTTCCTTGGCTGTTGCAAAGGAGTCATTGGCTATCCTGAAGCACTATTTATTTTATTTTATTTTTTGACATAAGCTCTGCCTATTAAAAAGTGGCTCCCATGTCTCACACCAACACAGCAGCCCCCTATGTATTAGGGGGCGGGACCTCCCCCAACAACCAGTGTCTGTCAGGTGCTGCCTCAGTCTCCCCGGGGTGATCAGTCTTTAGGAGTCTAAAATCCAAACCATTCAGGACAAGTTCTTCATCTGGCATTCACTGAAATGCATCCTTGAGTGGGAAAATTACTTAACCTCTGTGAGCCTCAGTTTTCCTTCCTGCAATGTTGAGATTACTAATGGCAGCTCCCTTGCGGGGGGCGGTGGGGCTGGGTGGCCATGAGGATAATAAAAAGCGATACTTCGGGAAATCACTCGGCACAGAGCCTCGCACACATAGCGCCTCAGAAATGTTTTCTTCCTCTGCATAACCGGCATGCCCCCACTGCTGTGTGGAGGTGTGGGGGGTTTTATAAGGAGTTCTACTTCTGGCCTCAATTCCTGCTGCTTTCTTTCTACCTTGCAGGAGAGGCTTCAATAGCATGGAATTCATTTCAATTCCTCAAACTCTTCAAGCTCTTTCTTGCTTCTCAGCCTTCACACATGCTGTTCCACCTTCTCCACATTGGTTTCATTGACCAACTTCACAACCACCCTCTGTCCATTTATGCAGAGCTTCGATACCATGCTGCCTGTTTACCCTAAGCCTCGCCATCCTCTTGGGTGACTTTGCTGACCACAGAGTAGGCCAGTCCAGCTCTGCTCCACACAGAAACCCAAGCCTGTCACCCTAGCGGCTCTGTCATCTCCTAAATCCTTGGAGTCCTCCGCTGCACCCTCAGTGTCCAGCCAGCTGATGAAAGACAAGAGACAGAGTGGTAGGTCACAACGAAGGCTTCCAGGGCCAGGCCTAGAGGGGGTCGATGGCACCTTCACTCATATTCCAATTGTCAAGCAATGGCATGAAACTGACTCTCAGCCCGGGGTAACCTGATGAGCTTCAGTCTCTGTTAAACCAAGCAACAAACCTCAGCTGCTCAACTTACCCCAAAGTCTCCGCTTAATGACA
Organism: Desmodus rotundus; assembly: GCF_022682495.2. Taxonomy (NCBI): domain Eukaryota; kingdom Metazoa; phylum Chordata; class Mammalia; order Chiroptera; family Phyllostomidae; genus Desmodus; species Desmodus rotundus. The sequence goes on along the minus strand of NC_071393.1, from coordinate 116,649,492 downwards.
TTAACCCTTCAACAATTGGCTTTCAGTCATTCAACAGATGTTTCTTGAGCATGTACCCCTGTGTTGTGTGTGAGAGACCCTTCCTACCTCAAGTCTAACCTACTGTGACTGCCACTGAATGACTCTCCCTGGCTTCCCTTCCTCCAGTGTATCCTGTGCCCGGCCTCCAGGTTACTGTATCTTAGTAGAAAAGCAAAACACGTTCTGCCAGTCCTGGGTTCACAAAAATTCTTTGATCATTCTTCATTGCCTATAAAATTCAATTCAGTACAATGAAAATTGTTTTAACATCTTCTATGCACAAGATTTTGGGACCACCACAGTGAACAAGCTATGTCCTTCCCCTTAAGGGGCTCACTGCCTATCCCTAGGAGGGGGCAGACATGTAATAGGCTAGAAAACAAAAAAGTGCCAATTACCGAGGGAAGTTGACATCCATTGTTTCTGCCTCCTCAGTATTCATTCCCCTTGCTCTGGCTACAGCACCCTGCTCTTCCATTGGAGAGTATCTTAGTTTTGGTTTCCCCAGAAGCAGACCCTGAGACACGGGTTCAAGTGTGAGGACTTCACTTGGGAGGTGATCCCAGGAAATGCCAGGGAGGTAGGAAAGTAAAATGGGGAAAGGAAGTCAGTAAGGGCTGTTATCAGTCGAGTGACCAGTCTGGGCACCTGGAACTTAATCCTACCAGGAAACTTGGAGAAACACTGTACGGCATGAGCCTCAGAGCGATCCCACCCACGCGGCAAGAGAGCTGGGCATTTGTACACCAACCCTGTCAGCCACTGGTTGCAAACTGCTCCTGGGAGGTGTTAATTCCCTGGCACCTCCGGCCTGTCTTCAATGTGCATAGGTGGGCTCTGGTGGTGGGAGGAAATCCTCAGGCAAAGAGATGTAGGTGTGAACAGTTGGAAATTGAGTCAGCATCCACTGAAGTGGGAAGGGCCAAGGGGTGAGGACGAGGCACTGACAGCTCCTGCTACAGTGACCACCCCTCCTGGTGGTTGGGGTGGAGCTAAACTTGCCCTCTTGGGCCATGGTTAGTGAGAGACCCATTTTCCCACCCATGGGTATAGTTCTAGTGCAGAGAGGGGGTGATTGCTCATGACTCAGGTTAAGCCAATCGACAAGCCCTGAGAATTCTGAGAATTCTGTTAGAAATGTTGGGCAAGAGATTACTGAACTGAGAGATGGTGTAAGCCTGGGTCTGCCAGGAACCAGGACAGAGAGAAAGACTGCTGGAAAATGGAACCGACCCGGATGAACCCGAGCTGAGCTACCGAGTCCTGATGAAAGCATCTGAATACCTGGACTTAGCCATGTCTCATGCTCCTGCCTTTTAGTTAGATGAAGCAATAAATTCCCTTTTATCTTAAGCCAATTCGAGTTGGATTTCTATCACTTCAAACTAAAACAGTCCTGACTAATACATAGGGCAATCAAGATTCTCCAAAATAATGGTCCCAATTCGAGTTTCTATTGTTATCTTCTACAATTCTACTCACATCCTGCAAGGCTTCCAGACCTGTAACTTACGGTTTCCCCAATTCATCTCATGTATATACACATGCCCCACCCACACTGAGCATCACTCGCCTCATTCCCACCCTCCAGGACTGCCTGCCTAAATCCTAACCATTGTTCAAGGCCCTGCTCCGGTCCTGCCTCCTCCAAAAAGCCATCCTGACCACTCGAAACCACAGCTCTCCTTAGTGCTTCTTGATCACTATGGTCTGTGCCACTCATTTGGTGCCTTTCATAATGTGGTTATTTCCATCACGTTAATGCAAGCTGTTTTCCTGGCTCCCCATTAAGACTAGAAGCCATCCATCTAAGTGTCTCGCTGTCACAAGCGATACTCTAACCTTATGAGTATCCACACTATGGTCTTTCCCATAAGCCAGCCTCTAGCCTTTGTCATGTACCGGAGGTGCCAAGCCGCCTATAGGGCCACCAGCCCTACAGGCAATACCAGCACCAAGGAATAACAGTGAGTCAACACAAGTGACTATGTGATTCATTCAGTTCTTATTAATAGCCCGGTAGCAATAATCATCACTCAGAAACAATCAGCAATAACATCACATAAGAGAATTGGGGGATAAAGGACCTGAGTCCCAAGAGTCCAGATCAGGTCCAGGTCCTGGAGGCAGCCGGTCAGCATCTTGCAAAGCAGAGTCTACGTTGGCTGCAGAGTCAGCTAGAGCAGGGTCGATTGCAGAGTGGAGCTTCTCTCAGCCGTTTCAGCTCCTCTTGGCTGTCTCAGCTGTCTGTTCAAGGGCCTTTGCTTTCATATTCCTGTATAATGCAACATTGCATCAGCCTTTGATTAACACATGTTGCTTTGTGCCACTTCGATAAGCACAGGTTGACTATGTGGCTCTACTATGCATGATCTGAGAGGGTGATGTGACCCTTCAGATAAGGACGTGCTATCTACCATGTGCACTGTGCATGCTCAAGGGGTTGCCTCATCCCCCTGAGTCATTGCTCTACTGAGCATGCTCCAAACATGGCTTCTTAGTTGACGGGACTGACACCACCTTAGTTCAATCCACAGTGTTTCGTAATACCCAGAATGGTCTAGTATTGTACCATGCAAAACAACATGCTAGTTGACTCAGTTTCTTTTTGAAAGTATCTTAAAACTAAATGATGATGACAGTTTGGGTTGGTTGCATAAACCTAGAACACAAGCATTTCTTACTTCTCTATTTGTCTAAGACCAAACGAACACATAGTGCTACTGAGGGAGGCACTTTCTCACACTGACTTTTCCTGGGTATCCCAGGCCACACAGCTCACAGACACCTTGTAGCTGATATCTGTCATTCCTGACTTCTCAAAAGGCTTTGCATCTCTGCCACATTTTAAGGATATTCACACTAATGGATTGATTGAGTGTGTGTGTGTGTGTGTGTGTGTGTGTAGACGCTTCTCATCTTCCTTTGCTGCTAGGTACAGACATGTGGCTTAGGTTTTGCCACTGATATGTACCCACAGGAGAAAAAGGAGGAGTGAGGGCACATATTTGGGAGGCCCAAGTGATGGCAGGTGCAGCAGGTTCCTGGGTCTGGAGGTGGCGGTGGCGGCAGTGTCCTGGCTGTGGGGCAGCTGCTCCCTCCCAGCCCAAACCTGCAGTGTGGCTCTGGGGGCTGTTCACAGAGGTTCAGCCTCAAGCCTGCTCCTCCAGACCTTTTGACAATTCTTCAAGCTTTCCAGAGTCCCCAGATAAACTCCCTCCTGCTGAAACTGCAACTGGGCACTGTAACCAATTCAGCTTCGATGGCTGCTGCTTGGCCTGATGGCTTTTCCCACCTTCCCCATGACGCAGGCACGCACTGAAGTTGTGCGATGGCTGGCTTCAATTCATTCAGAGGCCAAGAGCCTTGGGGCTTTTGAGTTTAATCTGCTATTTCACTCTTGGAGAGAAGAGAAGGGGCTGAGCAGCAAGACCAGAGGGCCCTGGAAAATCTGCTTAGGGTTCTGGCATTCTGGAAGTTTTTCCTACTCTGATTGGGAGTTCTCCTATTTACCTCAAATGTGACTTTTGACTGGAAGGTCTTACTAAATAAATGTAAATTGCTTTATGTTTCTTCAAGATTTTTATAGCACCAGAAATTTAAGATTAAAAAAAAAACAAAAAAAACACCTCTCTCCCAGCATGAGGCTGCCTCTGACTCTATGGACCAAGTTCCTCTAGTCCAGGTTCCTCTTGTTGGCTTCTGACTCAGCTAGTTTCCCCCTTCTTTAGGCCTCTTGAAGACCTTTCTTGGCTCCCCCACCCCTGCTCCTGCACAGCTGCCTACATTATATTTTCCCCTGAAGTGCCTGGTGACTTCCCAATAAAACCTGACCATGTGCCTGCGAGGTCTGAGGGTCTGGAGCTAGGGTTAAGGCTGGTTTGTCATTGGTAAATGCCTTTTCTCCTCCACCTGACCTGGATTCTAAGGTGAACCTTTCCTCCCTCTGCTTCCACTCTCTACTCCAGCTGGCTCCAGGCTAGGCCAAGAATTCCCCAGTCAGCAAGCTGAGCTGCATGTCCAAACTTTGCGGCCTCCTTGAAGAGTGCCACCGAGGACAAGGATAAGGAGTCATGGGGATTCCCCAACTCTAGCGCAGAAGCGTGTGTGTGCTGGGTTTATTTCCATGTGGCCACCAAAGATGCTCCACAGGAATTCTCCCCTATTACCCTTCTAGTTCATCAAACATTTATTCCCTGGAGAAATTGCTCTGGACCGAAACCCTGTAAGAGTGTAGGTTCAGGGTGGCTTGCCAGATCCGCTTTTGTGGACAAGTCGTGGCCAACAGCTTCGGGGGAAACAAGGTCCCAGGAGGCCCCCTGGCTGTCTGATCACGTGACCCTCTTGGCTCCGTGACAAGGACATCCTGTTCCTCTTGGAGCGATGGCTCTATTGGGGAAGTGACTGTGTTGTATCTGGGACAGGAAAAAAGCTATTTCAAGTCCTGAAGTAATCATTCACTCAGTGCAGCCTTTTCAGGAACTGCCTGGAAGGTAGAGAAAGACCAGTCTTGAGGGAGGGTAACTGGAAGCCAAAGTTGTATAGCAAAGGCAGACCACCTGGAAGGAGAAGGGCAGGGGGTTGTCAGGTCACTCCTCCACTGTGACACATTTCTGGACAGCTGCGAAGTGGTGACGTGTGGGGATCAATACACATGATCCCCCAACCAAAAAGCAGAGGCCTCTCCACACTTCCAGAGCACATGCTCACATTCACAGCACCCTTGGGTTTCAAAAGCAAACTGAGCAACTGGACGGTGCTGAGGGCTATGAACGTCTCTCCTTGGCCGGCTAGCGTCCCCTGTGTGCCACAAGGGATTCAAGGAACTTCATTTGTATGTTTCCTTCAGGAATTCTGGGGCTCAGACCCAAAACTTATCTCTTCCTCACCTCCAGGGTAGACTGGGGAACACAAGGGTTACATTCAGAAAACTCACACAGACACACACGCACTAACCAGGCAGTGGTTTGGCCACCACTCCTAAGAAAACAGGAGAAGGGGAAAAGGCCTTTTTCCTGGAGAGATCATCTGTGTTTGCAGCATCATGCATTTACCTGGGCCGGACTGGCACATAGTAGGTGTTTAACTCGTACTTATAGGACACATGGGCTCATGTTTAGGTGTAGAATTTTTATATTATTCTCCATTCTCGTGCATCTGTTTGAATCTCGGGGTGATAGAAAGATTTTGAGTCTGGATTTCACTTCTCAACAATTAGTTAGTCAATCATGTTATTATTTTTTTTTTTTACTTGCCTGATAAATAAAAGAGGCAATAAAAAGCAGAAGGGTGATTTACTAAAAGTCTATGGAATTCTGGGTTTACCTCCAAGAAACCCCCTCCCCACCCAAATGGACTCTCCATTATCATGCAAAATCAGAGAAAAATAACATTATTCCAAGAAATCCCAGAACAGCTGCTGTTTTGAGCACCTAGGTTGGCAATGGCAGATATTTATTTGGCAGCGTGCTACTGCTTTGTAGTCCGTGTCCATGACAGACATCACTAATCAATCATTATGACTCTGTACCACAGACCCTCAGAGTCCGTCTCAACATTGCAGTCCGGGTAGCCACCCTCAATCAACTGGAATACGCTCAAGAACAGAAATCAGCTTGTCATCCTCACTCTAGCCCACGATGGTTTGTGATGCTTTTGTATCCTAAGTCAGTCTGGAAATCCTCACAATGTAACAGTGCACAGTGAAGTTGCAGAATTACAGACCTGAAAGGGACCTTAGCGAGCATCTAGTTTAATTCAAAATATACGATGAGCCTGGAGCATTTTGTATTACAAATGAGGATACTGAAGTCCAGAGAGGCTAAGCAACGTGCCCAAGGTCAGAGCATTAGGTTAACGTCCTAATGATCCCTTATGTCGGCATAGTGCTGTAGAGGTGACAAGTGAGTTTTACCTGAAGCATCTCGTATGATCCTTAATTCATTCAATATATATTTGTTGAATTCCCACTGTAATCCACACACCATGCCAGAGATTAGGAAGTCAGTAGCTAGTAAAGAAAAAGAAAAAGAAAATAAAGACAAAAATTCCTTTCTTACAGTTAGGTAGGGAGACTTAAAATAACCCCATGGCCTGGGCAGAACAGATACTACTCCCCTCAGTTTCTTAGTAGTAGGGGGATGATAATTAAGAGAGGATACGACACTGATTTAAAAAAAAAAAAAAAAGTAGCACTGGAATTCACAAGATCCCTGAAGTCACTACTTTTGAATGAAGACACTATTGTGTGACATGTAGGGACCAAATTTCCAGGCCCACTACTCATTTCTTCATAGTTTTCCCCCTATTTCAGGATGCACAAGGTATGAAGGAAGCTGGACCTACCTTTCTATTCAGGAAACAGTGGTGAAGTCTCGCAACTCTGTTTAAATAATTTCAAAGGGGACTTCTGGCCAAGATGGATGCATAGGTAGACACACTGTACCTCCTCGCACAATCAAAAGAAGGACAACAACAATTTAAAAACAAAAAACAACCAGAACTGACAGAAAATCAAACTGTATGGAAGTCCGACAAACAAGGAGATAAAGAAGACATGCTCACTGAGACGGGCAGCTGAGTGGAAAGGACTCCGTGGCAAGGCGGCAGCTGGTGGACCCAGTGAGGTGGCAGATTGTGGAATGGGGCAGGAAAAGCTTCAGCTGGCCAACGAGGCAGCAGCTGGTGGACCAAGTGACAGACCGCACAACCCAGGGCTCCAGAGCATGGAAATAATGCCTCAAACCACTGACTGAAAACACCTGTGGGAGTTGAGGCAGCAGGAGAAACTCCCAGCCTCACAGGAGAGTTCATTGGAGACACCCACAGGGGCCTAGAACGTACACAAACCCGGGAATCAGCACCAGAAGGGCCCAATTTGATTGTGGGTAGTGGAGGGAGTGACTGAAATCCGGCAGAGAATGGAGCAAGCACCATTGCTCCCTCTCGGCCCCTCCCCCACATACAGCGTCACAGCACAGCAACCAGTGTTACCCCACCCCGTGAACACCTAAGGCTCCGCCCCTTTACATAACAGGTGCGCCAAGACCAAAAAAAAAAAAAAAAAGGCCCAAATGAAAGAACAGATCAAAGCTCCAGAAAAAATACAACTAAGCAACGAAGGGATAGCCAACCTATCAGATGCACAGTTCAAAACACTGGTAATCAGGAAGCTCACAGAATTGGTTGAATTTGGTCACAAATTAGATGAAAAAATGAAGGCTATGCTAAGAGAAACAAAGGAAAATGCACAGGGAACCAATAGTGATGGGAAGGAAACTTGAACTCAAATCAACGGTATGGACCAGAAGGAAGAAAGAAACATCCAACCAGAAAAGAATGAAGAAACAAGAATTCAAAAAAATGAGGAGAGGCTTAGGAACCTCCAGGACATCTTTAAACGTTCCATCATCTGAATCATAGGGGTACCAGAAGGAGAAGAAGAGCAAAAAATTGAAAACTTATTTGAACAAATAATGAAGGAGAACTTCCCTAATCTGGCAAAGGAAATAGACTTCCAGGAAGTCCAGGAAGCTCAGAGAGTCCCAAAGAAGCTGGACCCAAGGAGAAACACACCAAGGCACATCATCATTACATTACCCAAGACTAAACAGAAGGAGAGAATCTTAGAAGCAGCAAGAGAAAAGGAGACAGTTACCTACAAAGGAGTTCCCATAAGACTGACAGCTGATTTCTCAAAAGAGAACTTACAGGCAAGAAGGGGCTGCTGGAAAGAAGTATTTGAAGTCATGAAAGGCAAGGGCCTACATCCAAGATTGCTCTATCCAGCAAAGCTTTCATTTAGAATGGAAGGGCAGATAAAGTGCTTCTCAGATAAGGTCAAGTTAAAGTAGTTCGTCATCACTAAGCCCTTAGGATATGAAATGTTAAAGGGATTTATCTAAGAAAAAGAAGATAAAAAATATGAACAGTAAAAGTGACAGCAAACTCACAGTTATTAACAACTACACCTAAAACTAAAACAAAAGCAAACTAAGCCAACAACTAGAACAGGAACAGAACCACAGAAATGGAGATCACATGGAGGGGTATCAACAGGGGAGTGGGAGGGGGAGAGAGGGGGAAAAGGTACAGAGAATAAGTAGCATAAATGGTAGGTAGAAAGTAGACAGGGGGAGGGTAAGAATAGTATAGGAAATGTAGAAGCCAAAGAACTTATAAGTATGACCCATGGACATGAACTATAGGGGGGGAATGTGGGAGGGAGAGGGTGGGCAGGATGGAGTGGAGTAAAGGAGGAGAAATGGGACAACTGTAATAGCATAATCAATAAAATATACTTTTTAAAAAATAAATAAATAATTTCTAAGGGCTTTTTTTCCTACCTTGTGACCTCTGACCCTGCAACCTACACACAGTGGTGAAAAGAGCACAGAGATGGAGTGCCATGTGTTATTTCCTGCCCCACTTATGGCTCTAGCCAGCTAGCTCATCTTGGACAAGTCACATCACCTTTAAGCCTCTGTTTCCCCATCTGTAAGGGAAGTAGGTTGAGCCATGTTATCTCTAAGCTTCCTCCCTTTCCTCTAACATCTGATGATTCTGCCTGACCAAGGAAGATACAAGCTGTTCAGCCACATTCCACCCTCTGCTTTGGCCAGACAATCTGCGTAACGGCTCTCTCTGCAGCCCAGACACACCAAGCAAAGAGCAGCTCCAGAAAAGGTAGAGTGGTCCAGCAAAGCCCTAAGCCCCAAGTTCTAATCATGGATCCAACTGACGATGTGATATGAGGCAGCCAATCCAACCTCCATGAGTCATGGCTTCCTCTTCCCTCACAGAACAATAGTGATACAACCAAAGGTAAAGCCAGGTGTGGAAATGCTTTGAAAATCCTAAGATGCACCCATCAAGAGGATAATAAAAAGGGCTGACCCAAATAACTTTGAAGAATGTTTTGACTGGAATCATTAAGGCTAAAGACAAAAAGAACTATACAAAAACACTGTATTCTAGTTAAAATTTTGTTTTTTGTAAGGATCAGCAATTCTGAAACTACACGCACACCAGGGTTGAACAAATACGTACAATATCTAAATTGTAGACAATGGGAGCCGGGTTTCTCCTGGTCAGAGAAAGAAGGGACAATGGAAAGAGGAAGGAGGCCAGAATGAGTCCTGTGGTGCTGGATTAGGGTTGGAAATATCGGTACGAAGTATACAAACAGACAGAAATCCATGCAGAGATGTGTATTACACACAGGTTAGCGTATACACATACATTTCCTAACTCGGTCCGCTGAGAGGGCGTGGCACCCAGCAGCAGACAGCACACCCCACACTCAGCACCCGGTTTCCAAATACCATTCTCCAATTAAAGGAACCAGGGCTCCCTGGAGAAAGAACTGACTGGGGCTGAAGCAAGGAAAACACAAGATGAGCCTAGAGCGTCTTAGAGTACCAGGAAGTAAAGAAATGAAAAAAAAAAACCTGGGGGCATGTGAAAAGGACACAGGAGCCAACCTGAAGGAGTTCCCAATGACCAAAGCTGAAACAATTTTAGAAAGTATTGGATTATAACTCAAATAATAACACAAATATCCTGGAGTTCATGCTGACATAAATAATTGATTAAATAAGTAAATTATGGAGAAAAGACAAATCTTTAGAGAAGAAGTCCACATTACATACGTAGATTCTCCCTCCTCCAGGGAGCTGCCGTTCATTTCCCTCCCTTTGAGTGTGGGCTGGACCTAGTGACTCACTTCCATTAAGTACGAGGAGGGACCCAAAATAACCCCATAATTTACTTATTAAAAATTGTGTATTTATTCTTACATTTCTAAATTTCAGTCACCTTTAAAGTACCCTCCATTTGATGCATTACACCCATTGAGACTTTTTTCCACTGCTCAAAAGTTTTTGAACTCATGGATTTTGGTGCTTTTTAGTGCTGCTGCTGTTTTTTGGTTCAGCTCTTCCACATCGGGAAAACGTTTCCCTTGGAGGATTTTCTTCATCGAGGAAACGAAGAAAAGTTGCTGGGGCAAGATTGGGTGAACAGGGAGGGTGGGACACGGGGGGTCATGCCATTTTTTGGTCAAAAACTGCTGAACACTCAGTGCAAGTGTGTGCAGGCATGCTCATAAATCACCCGTCATGAAATGGGCAAATGCATTCAAGGAGTCTTAAAAAAAAAAAACTGACTGAAGCCATAGGGAGCCTCTCACAACAACACCAGCTGTTACACTGATACAGATGGGTTCCTAGGACACTCACCTAGCAGGGGGAGCCTGTACTACAAGGGACCGCCCTCCAGAAGATAATTCCAGGGCTTTTTCTGGGTCCCCTCTTTGTGGAGTCTAGAAAGGGAAAAAGAGTAACATTCCAGTGGAGAAGCCTGGCAGAGCCGCCTCACCCATGTGATCGAGGTTCACCTCACCATTAGTCATGGTGACATCACGTACCCCCTGATTCAGCACAAAGAGCAAGGGCCCTTCAGCTCTGTGGTGGTCTTCCAGAAAACTCATAACCCTGGACTCATCACAAGAAAACCTCAGACAAACCCCAACCGAGGGACATTGAATAAAATACCTATACGTGTCCAGGTCACAAAAAATAAGGAACAATAGGGAAACTTTCACAGATCACATGAGACGTGATGCAATATTGTATCCCGGAACAGAAAAAGGACACTTGTGGAAAGAGTGGGGAAATCCGAACAAACTCTGTAATTTAGTGAACGGTATTCTACCGATGCTGATTTCTTAGTAAAGTAACCCAGGCAAGAAACACTATCTATGAGAAAGGATTATTACACCTGCATTCCGGGGTGAGGCTGGAATTCTAGGCCACTAACTTGTCACAAGGGCCAGGGAACAGATAGGCCACCATTGAAACAAATTCAAGGAGAGGAACAGGGTAAGGGCAGAGGGGCCTGGGGGCAGGCTGATGGCATTGAGGGGAGGGTGTGGGAAGCTGCAGGAGGCCCTCACAGGCTGTCACTGATCTCCCAGCTGACATTAGCAGGCTTCCCGCAGGAAGTCACTTCTGTTGCACCACTGGGTTCTCACCTGGAGGCAGTCATTCTATGGGAAGCTATTTCCCTGAAAGGCCTAGTTTGTGACCAGAATCTATTGTCAGGGAGAAAGAACGTTCCTCCTCCCACGCAAATGCCAGGCAGGGGATGGTGCCAAATGGTCACAGGACCCTCATTTTCTGCAACAGTGATTGCTTTGTGCAAAGGGGGCAAGATGCCAGGGCAACTGCTGCCCAGTGTTGCAGAGCCCCAGGCGTTTGGGGAATTTCAGACTGAGACCAGTGGAAGAAAGAGAACTTCCCCACGTGATCCCCCCTCCGCCCTCCCCCGGCCCTCTTCTGGGAGGGCTTGTGGGGAAATAATGGAGAGAGACTGCTCGTTCCTGTTTCACAGATGCAACAGCAACGCTGGTGACATAAGAGCAGAGACGCTCCAGAGGGGACAACAGTTAAAGCTAAGTGTCCTCTAGAGTGTGGTACCGGGAGAAGCCAAGCTTTTCAGAGAGAGGGGTGAATTCCTCGGAGTGTTTAACTTTGGTAATTTGGTTTTGATGGAGATCTTTTTAAAGCTTGTTACTCACTCCCCCACCATATTAGACAGAGCTTGCGAAATATGAATTAGCCTTTCTTGGCGGTTGCAGGTCATTACGGTGGCCGTCAGTCATTCCATGTGCTGAGATGCAGAAATGCATTCAGCGCTGGGGACATTTGCTGAGAGGGTGGTGATCTCAGCAGTGGCCCTGAAATTTGCTTTTTTGAAAGAATCCCTCACATCAGCTTGTTTTTCCTTCAGAAAAGTGCCATGGGTGTTTTTCTCCTGCATAAAGACAGAACAGAACACTGGCTCCAGAAGCTGTGTGACCTTGGCCAAGTGATGCCATCTATTAGTGGTTCAGACTCTTCGTCTGTAAAATCAGGAATAATGTTACGAAATTGGATCATGCCTGTTTAGACCATGCACGAGATGCATTCGAACAATCTAAGCAGAACAGTGCCAGCCACGCAGGAAGACCTCCACGTGCTCATTATTACTATGCGAAGGTGAAGACAAGTCCTCAGATCTGGTTGATTTGGTCTACCTCCTTTGGCTATGCACTCACCAACATCAGCTAGCTGTCTGGGAAGCCACACTGCTGGTGACGTCATCCCCTGGGACTCATGGGGCCACCAGCCATTGTGCCCATTGTAACCCACCCGCAGCTCTCATCCAGCCTGGGCCTGGTTTAGTAAGAGAGGGAAGAAAGATTTCCCTGGGTTAGGGTCCTCACTGAACCACCGCCTCTTGCAATCCATCCTATGAGGTTCCAGAGGGAAGCGCTCGGCAAATGTGCACTCAGGGCAGCGTCAACAGGCAAAGTGGCAATTAAGTAACTGCCGGAGTCTCTGTTCTCCTGGGCACTTTCACACTGGTTTGGAGGATGAGCCAGCACTTGAATAAGATGAAACTAGAAAGCTCCAGGAGGGCGTGGGCCCAGGCATATTAGGGGGGTGGGGGCCTGGAGACCCTCCGGGCATCCAGTTTACCGGCCGGCACAGCTGCCATCGCCTTTTGCCCCAAAGCCCTCGAGGAAGGCACTCTCTGGCCTCGAAGTTTGCCTTCCCACCAGTGATATCACCCGCAGCGTCTCCAAGTTGGAGGAAGCCGGACGTGACCGCACCAGCCGCAGCCGGCCGCGCCGGATCCCTGAGCCACCCCCTGCTCCAGCCCCGGGAAGCTCAGGAAACTCTGCCTACTTACTTACAGAGACCCCCTCCTTCCCCAGCTCACCCTCCCCACACACAGCGCAGCTACCCTCCCGGCCCCCGCCCACCCCGTCAGGGCTTCGCAGCCATAACCAGGGAGGCAGCTCTCCACTGGCTGGAGGGCGCAGGGCGCGCCTCCTACCCAAAGCTTTGGCATGGATTCCAGCTCCGCACAGACCGAAGACTGGGGAGACTGCTGCCTTGTGGCGCCCCCTGATGAAAAGTCAACCCCTTCGTCTCTGCGGCCTTCCTTCTCCCTTGATTTGCGGGACGCCATTCCGCAGGTGCTGCCCGCAGTTGCAGCCACACTGGTGGAGCCTTCCCCTCCTGTGCCAGAGGCACATAGCCCTCTTTCCTTATGAATAAACACTTGTCCCTAACCTCACTCCACCAACAGAGTAATTCACCGAGGGGGTGAACAACAAACCAGAAAGGTTTGAGCAGATGAGGGGGGCGGGGGTAGGGAGAGGAGGCCTCTCCTGGAAACCTGGAGGGGCAGAGGCAGTGCCCCTGACACCTGGCATGTTGCGAGTGTTCAGTTACTTATTTTTGCTCTCCCCTTCCTCTTTTCCTTTCTCAATATCAGGCCCTCTCTCTCCTCCCACCCCCTTCTCTCTCTGCGTCTTGCTCCATCCCTTCTACTGCCACTCTCTCTCTTTCAGATGGATGCCTCCTGCCTGCCAGGGACACCCAGTAGGGCTGAGGGGGTGCCCTTGGCTCCTTCAAAGTTCTCCTGACCCACAGGCTGCTGACCTCTGAACTAGCCTCCTTTACCACAATCCTGTGCTTCCCTAAATTCACTCCAGCTCCTTCTCCCCTCAGCTGCTCCTGCTTGCCCAGTGTGGCTGGGCTGAAGGAATAAATCTGCACCCAAAGCACAGTTATAGGACATTCTGGCTTCACCAAACACCTCCCCAGTCTTTACTATGCCCCCTTCCAAACCAGTGCTCATGTTGTTGGGCAGCTACATTTTTAAAGTCCTTGTCTATTAGAGATATATTCTTTGAAGTATTTACAGGTGAAATGATGTGATGGGAGGGACAACTTTCGACACACAAATCAGCATATCCAGCTCTCAGCTCTGCCCTACGTGCAAGGTCAATTATTTCACTTTAATTTGTCTTTAGTCTCCTTTTTGGTGGTAAACTATTAAAAATAATTGAGGAATTGAAAGGGTGGAAGGTTCCCCTTTTTAATGACATGCTCAGCTGTGGAAACAAAATACAAATGTTGAAAATCTACAGCCAGGGCCTTATTCTACTCCTTCCTCACTTTTTTCATGTTTAACTGTTTCTCTGCGCCGCCCCCCCTTACCTAGTGGGACCATAGAAGGACCTGCTCTAGGCATTAAAACAGCAGCAAGGTAAATAAAGGCAGCATCTTCAGCTCTGATACCATTTAAGGCCACAGCTGTCCCACAAAGGCACTGTTGTAGAATCAGGTGGCTGAGAGGCCCCATCTCCTTGGCATCAGGGGTGGCACTCAGGTCCTTCAGCTTCTGCATTTGTCATATTCAGCAGAGCCAAGAGCTCAGGTGTCTGGGGACTCAGGGGGGCTGCGGCAATTTTTCCCAAGGGTTACAGCTCAATCTGGGTGAGAAATCAGCAGGAAAAGAGCCATCCATCACATGCGATTCAAGGCAGCAAGATTTATTGAGCGTGTGCAAGTGTGAGTCCCTAGAAGAAATACTAAAGAAGTCTGTGTTCCAGTCGGCGCCTTCAAGGGTCCGAGCCTTGTGAAAAAAGCCAGCGGTAAGCTTGTGAGAAAAAAACAAGAGGACAGTACACGGCAGTGTGCAGTCAAGTGCTGCATTATGCAGCCCAGGCTTTGTAAGGATCAAAAGGACAAAGAGTGACGTGACCAGGAGAAGGCAAGGAGGACCTTATCATAGGTTTCGATGGTGGATGTCTGTTCTGGGCCAGGTATCCCACACACTAGTGCTTGGTCTTTACAAATCCCACGGGGTAGGCTCAGAGAGGCTGCCGAACTTCCCCAGGGCGACCAAGCTGGCCAAGTGGCAGAACCAGTATCTGAACGCAGATCTAACCTGTGTTTTAGACCACCTCCTCTATGCAGCCCCATAAAGAGAACTAGTTATTAGCACTGATACCCTGAGCTAAAACCTTCACATATATTGTTTTTTTGCCCCCCACACTATCCTGAAAAGGGAGGTGTTACTACTCCTAACTGACACTTGGAAAAACTGAGGCTCAGAGAAGGTAAGATGCCACAAGGAAGGAGGGAAATTGGGAGACCCCTACCTGCAATACAACTCAAGTTATGCAAATTCAGGTATCTCATGCATTTTAATTTTTCCCTGCCCCTGATTTTTATTCAAACCACAAAGAATGTAGGAGTTGGGTACATTTAGATATTACCTGTTTCCCAGAGGCAAACTGATAACGGTCTCACTGCGGCTCAGCCTCCGAGTCTTTCCTAGGAAGTGAGCGTGGCCTCATGGGGACTCACGGCAGACCAAGATCATAATACCCGCCAGCTCCAGGCTGGCCGATGTTGCCACGATGTGTCACGGGTGAGATTTTTAAAGCAAGCTGCACATTATGTGCTTTTGCAGTTTCTTGATCTTTTCTGATTGTCATCCACATTTGTGAATCGTATCAAATACTCCCACATGCCAGGCAGGTACTAACCCGTATCTGCACATCAATCCCGTTTTGTAGACGAGGAAACTGAGGCTCGGGGAGGTTAAGTTACTTGTCCCAGATCATACAACTGGGCAGTTGCAGAGCCAGATTCTCTGCCTCCAGAACAGGTTTTTATGCCATTCTCAGTAAAAATTCTCACCTGAGTAGGCAGACTCTTCTTAAATTTTTGGAAGACTTTTAAACCAGTAAATGTACCATTTCATTTATACATTTCATTTGTCCATTTCATTGACTACCTTGTAACTGTTGACAAGTAAAATAACTTCTCTGAGCCTCATGTTTCTCATCTGTAAAACATAAATACAACAGTTCCTTAGCATAGGGTTGTTATTAGGACAAAATGATATAGAATGTATACACCAAACACCATGCCTGGCATATTGTAAGCAAGTCAATAAGTGATACTTATTAGCAGTGACAATATTTAGTTACTGCCTACTATTTGCCAGGTCTTATGCTGTATATTATAAAATAGTATATATAATAAGACTCTTGCATGTATATGTGGAAAATACATACATAGAGATATAGACAGGGGTGGGCAAAAGCAGGTTACCACCTGCATATAATTATTTATTATATAAATAATAAATAATATGAATGATTGGGAGTATACAGACAAGAGCCTAGAATGACATAAACCAAAATATTAAGTGATTATGTCTTCTGTGTCTTTATACTCCCAAATCTTTGTATAAAAAGTATGGATGGGTTACATTTGTAATCAAAACAACAAAGTCTTGGGAAGTCCATTTGAAGTGTCATTTGTTCTGAAATGGGAAGAATGTTTTTTAAAAAAGAAGCAGTAAAAGTTTAAAACCTTTTTAAAAGGTACGCGAGCTTAATTGCCCCGAGGGGAAAGAAACAGTACTTCCTAGAAAAGCTGAGCAAACCCAGCTGACTTCACCAGCAGCGGCTGTGACACCCGGTTCTAGAACAAGGACCTTCGGATTGGAAAGGGAGGGCTTTTCAGTGGCAATCACCCGTGTGGTAGTCACCTGAGAGAGATGGTTGGCCATTGCTCAAACCTCATTGTGCCTTGTTCTGAGGCCAAGCCTAGCTAGGACTCAGAGTCCCCCTAAATCCCAGTCACCCCTTCACCGTGATGCGTGTGTCCTTCCTGGGTGGAGACCTCACACTGACACAGGTGCCCCAGCAGCAAGGGGCTACCCACAGCTCTCCCCACCCGGAAGGCAGATCTAGTTTCTGAGCAGGGACCAACTGGGCCAGCCAGAGGGCTAGTCCAGAGACAGAGCAGTGTGGGGTCTGGGGCAGGCTCCCAAGGAAGAGGAAGTGGGGAGCAGCACATGGGGGAGGGCTGAGCACTTTGCTCCCCAAGGACTTTTCTCACCCATCCTCATCCCAGACTCTGGGGCCCATCAGAAACTCCATCTCACTGATGAAGGGGTCTCCAGAGAGTTGAGAGCCTTGCTCGAGTCCCACAGCCGGGGTGAGGAGAGATACTGCCCCATGTGTGCTTCAGTTGAGGCGGCCCCCAAGCAAGAGTCACCGGAGTGGAGAGGACCTTGGCAGATGGGAGAGCTGAGCTACCACAGGGCTGGCTTTTCATCCCCCAGGGCTGGGTCATGCTGGAATGCAGGCCCACTGTGGCCGAATCTCCTGGACTGCTTTGTGAAATGTCCCCGTTTCTGCCTGTTGGATTCATTTTAAAGATAAAATAAAATAAAGGCCACACCACAAAGAGGCAAAACCCTTAAAGAGTTTAACATCTTGGGGAAAATGCAGTGTGGAAGCCGAGATTTGTGTCGGGTTAGTGCACCCATCAGCCCAGAAGTGAGAGCATTGGATACCCTGAGAACTGAAAACGGCACTTCCCCCAGCGTCCAGGGTGGGAGGTGGGAAGTGGGGGGACAATGAGGGCCCAGAAGCCTGGTTGACAGTAATAGGTCCTGCCTGGTGCAGCTCAAGGAACCTGGTACTGCACTCCCGTGCATAGTTCTGGGCCTCTTCACCTTTCTTCTGTGGTTACTCCAGGTGTAGGCACCCGACAGGCAACCCAGACCATGCAGAGCCCCATATCGGGCAGGCATCTCCTGCTGGACAGGCCTTGACCCCCTGTTCTTGACCTCAAATACCCTTCCCCAGGACCCAGAGGCCATGGGACAGGGCCCAGGCAAAGCTCCCTCTGAGGAGGCCACTAACATCTGCCCCTTTGCTAACACTGACCTTCAACGGGCATCAGTGGCCCAGAGCGAGAAGGACAAGGGTTTTCTCCCAGCTGCAGAATGTCCTTCCCTTGGACTCTTGAAATCCACCCCGTGGTGACAAAGCCAGCTCCAGACAGTGACTAACCCGAGTCTGAGGTGTCTTTCCATGATGGGGCAACGAAGCCCTGGAAACAACCCACCCCCTCCGCAGGGGGTTTTTCTTCCCCCATCGGCAGTTGGCTCATCCTGAAGGCCTAGAATTCTTGCCTTCCTCTTCCCCATTTTCTAAAGCCCCCAGCCATCCTGTCCAGCTGGGGAAAGGGAGGACAGACCCCTAAGCACCCAGAATCCAGCTCTTTATCACTCTGGTCTTCTCCCCTGAGCTCCTGCACCCCTGCCTCCCAGGAGCCACAGCCGCAAGGCCTGTCACTACGACACATTCCCATCTCTCGGGACAGTCCAGTGGGCTGGGGGACAGACAAGCAAACCCACAGTCGCAACACAGTAGGGCATGTGCCCTAACAGAGATAAGCCCAGCGCCCCCTGGAGACTGGAGAACCTAACCCAGCCTGGGTGGGCTGGGGAAGGCTGCCCCGAGCAGGTGGCTGGTGATTTGAGAATTAGACACTGAGTCTAGTTAGCCCGGCTGAGAAGCAGGGGCAGGTTAGATGGTTGCAATAGCAAGTGCAGAGACGTGAGAAGGAAGACACACTCAGGTCTTACGAGTGGGTTGGTGTGGTCAGCTATATTCTTCTTTACATTTCTACACCCTGATGTACTCAGGCTTGGCCATGGGACTAAGTGTCTGGCCAAGGAAATTGGAGCAAAAGTGACATGCATGTCATTTCCAGACAGAAATGTATGGTTCAGGAGCCCTTGTCCTCCTTCCCTACCTCTCCAATAGTGGGAACATGTCACGACAGAGCTTCCATCAGCCTGTGTCGGGGACTGACCATAATGAATAGAGCCCCCTACCGGTTGGAATGGCCATTTGCTACTGCAGCATCACCTGGCCTGCCTGTTCCTGGGTCACTGGCCTGGCAGAAACAGAGAGCAGATGTAGGAGGCACCAGGAGACAAACCTCCATTTGGGTGCACTCGGCCGGATCCCCTGGCATTCTTCCTCCAGGACTCAGATAGCAGAGTTTGTAGTTAAGTGGGTTGGAACCTCAGCACTGCCTTTTTCTAGTTCTGAGATTTGAGCAGTTTAGTACAACCCTTGGAGCTTCAGTGTAGCCGTCTACAAATTGAGAATAACGAAAATAATATTACCTTCTCACAGGGCCGTTGTGTTTCCCGAATAAGTAAATGCCAGATCTTCCCTATCCCCAATTACGCTCCTTCTACCACCTGTTCCCAGTCACCAGGGCACTTATTTAAAATGCAAATTCCTCCTATTCGCAACAACATGGGTGGGTCTTGAGAAATACCATGCTAAGCAAAATAAGTCAGATGGAAAAAGTCAAGAACCATATGAGTTCACTCATATGTGGGACATAAAACTGAAAGCAACAAATGAACAGACAAACAAACAAAAACTCACAGACACAGATGACAGCATGGTGGTCGCCAGAGGCAAAGGGGGTGGGAGGGAGGTAGAAGAGGGTAAAGGGGGTCACATACATGGTGACAGAAGGAGATTTGGATTTGGGGAGCAAACACACAATGCAACATACAGGAGATGTGTTATAGAATTGTACACTTGAGACCTATGTAATATTATTAACTGATGTCAGTGCCAACCAATTTAATTTAAAAAAATAAAAATAAAATGCAAATTTCTCACCCCAAGCCCAGACCTACTGAGTCCAAACCTCTGCAGGCGGGGCGCAGAAAGCTGCACTTTCAGGAAGCACTCCAGGTAGTGTTTTTGCATGCCGGGATTTAAGAACCACAGCCCTTAAGGTTTCGATAGATGGTCAAAATCTCGGCACAGAGGAAGAATCGTGGCGCGGAGGCTGCCTTGGTCTGAGGCCAAGAATCTTCAGCCTGCTGCTGACCAGGTGGCCACGGGGCCTCGGAGGCAAGCCAGAGGCTTAGAAGCTCTGTGTTACTCAGGGGTCAGGTGACCTCACTCAGAGCCCGCTCCCCGCGCGAATCCGCTCTCTGCGGCCAGCCCGGATCTGCTGCTGAGCTTTTTGTGAGGTGCTTTGTGCCGAGAAAGAGCCTTCAGCAGTGCACCCCTCTCCACCCTCGCCCACCCCAGCCCAGCTGAGTGAGGCTTTCCTCTTGGGGATGCAATAGCAGTCCCTTTTCCTTCGGGACCAGGCTGATTCTTAAGAGAACATAGGCTGTGTAAGATGGAGGCTAGGGAGGTGGCTGCAAGCAAAATCCTGGGAAATAGCCTTCTGAGTGGCTAGAGCTGCCCAAAGGCCCTCCATGCAGGAGAAAGATGTTTTAGCTACCTGTCCTACTGCCCAGACCAGGCCCAAAGCCCTCCTGAGCAACGCAGTCCACCCCCACCCCCACACGCCCCTGCCGCAAGACTCCCCTAAGCTCAGCGGTCCTTTCCAATTCCTGCCTATCATTCGGTTGATAGAAATTGCACACACACCACAAGAGCCGCAATGGCCGGCTCACCTGGGCTGATATTTAATTTAGAGGTGCTGATTGTCTTAGCCAACACATGTCCACGGGCTCTCCCTCCACAGAATAAAGAGGATAATTCCATCATTTCTCACACAGTGAGCTTCAGGCACCACTTCAGAAGTGGATAAAAGACCACAGAAGTGGAAGCCAATCTGTCTGAGTTCAAATCCCAACTTCACCTTTCATTGTCTGGGGGTCTAGGTCAAGCTGGATGACCTTTCTGTGCCTCCATTTCCTCAAGCATAAGAGGAGGACAGTGTCATCAGCTACCGCGCCGGGTTGCTGTGAGGAGGGGTGACTCGGTACAGGTAAAGCCCAGGGACTGGAGCTCATAGTGAGCACCAAGAGTTGGCTGTTGGAATGTCCGGGTCTTCGGCATTAAAGAAATTAGTCATCGCGCAAGGTCCCCTCACTTATGCAACCCACTCACATAACGCATGACACATGCACATATCCACAACACACGCAGCATCAACACGCACAGAACAAAACACATGAGACCCAAACACACATGCACACATAACACAGCCAAGCGTTCGGTTCGCAGTCTGTGCTTAGTGGTTTCAGCCAACTTTAAAACCAAATCCAGGCTCACACACACTCACGATGCTCAGTGCCCTTCCCCACTGTGTGTCATTGTGACATCAGGCAGTGTCACAACAAAGCAATTTACCAACCACTCATTCCAACTGCTCTCAGAGCAGAATGTTCATTACCAGTTTGGGGTCATAAGCTTCTCAGCAATAGGGTCTCCTCCACCACAGTGTGGTATTCCAGTGTAGAGCTTTGAGTCGGAAGGACGTGAGTGCAGATTCTACCATTACACCTGCCAGCTACGTGACTGGGGGCAAGCTGTCAAACTTCTCTAGCTGTAGCAGCATCCTCATTTTATGAATGAGGGAACAGAGAACCAGAAAGAGCAAACCGGTACACGTGAGTCTCCTGCTGTTACCTGTGAAAAAGACTCACCTTGCATGGTTCTATAAGGCATGAGAGGACAAGGCGCGGACCTCGTTTACATTAGAGCTGGGCATATGCTAATAATGTATGCCAGCATAACATAGGTTGGGTAAGCGGTGGCGGTGGTGATGAGAGAGTATTTCTTTAAACGGAAAAAAAAAATTGCTCTCTGACTGCTGTGACTCAGTGACTTGGGTGTCATTCCGCAAACCCGAAAGGTCACCTGTTTGATTCCAGCCAGGGCACACACCTGGGTTTTGGGCCGGGTCCCCCGCTGAGGGCATGTGAAAGGCAACTGATGGATGTGTCTCTCCCTGTGTTTCTCCCTCCCTTCCCCTCTCTCTAAAAATAAATAAAATCTTTCTTGTTTAAAAAAAAATTGCTTTGAATAAATTGTTGACAGTTGATGGGACTCTCTGATGGTGACTGGCATCACTCTCACACATTTGTGCTCCAGATACCGTAAACTTAGACCTAATTGTGTTGTAACTGCTCCATTTCCCCTCCTGAAATTTGAGAGGTGATGTTTTGACATTGTTTCATTTCATTTCATTTCCTCCTGATGGGTGGGCTTGTTTCTCAATGAAGGCAGAGCGAAAGGGGGAAGTATTTTAAATCGCCGTGGTAGTCCAAGTTGGGCTAACCTTCTGGCCCCTGAGAATGAGCCCAGAACTCTCTTACATTCTCCTGTATTTGGGCTTTTTCCCAATTCTTCTCATTGCCTAATATAATCCTTTCCTCAGTTTCTTCTAAAGCTCCTCCCCCTTTCTCCTTCCAACTTGCCCCTTGACATTTGGGGGGTACCTTAACAATGAATTTTGAAATAATATCGTAACCATATCTCATGTTCTTTTTTTTTTAGATTTTATTTTATTCTTAGAGAGAGAGGAAGGGAGGGAAAAAGAGGAAGAGAAACATGGATGTGTGAGAGAGAAACATCGATCGGTTGCCTCTTGTACACATCCTCACCAGGAACCAAAGCCACAACCCAGGCACGTGCCACGACTGGGAATCGAACCAGTGACCTTTACACTTTGTGGGATGACACCCGACCTACTGAGCCACACCGGTCAGGGCACGTTTCAGGTTCTTACGGAGCATTCTGTTCACGAAGCGCGTTCTACTCGTCAGCACCGACCGAAGGAAGACCTAAGTCCACTGCATGGATGATACTGCTGAGGCTCGGGTGGTGAGCCAGCAACCCCGGGTGGCAGCCTGCAAGCAAATGCCACTGTCTCTTGGGACAAGAAGAGAGTCAATAACTGACAGACACTTTTCTTAAAGAGTTGTGGTAAAATGTAGATAATAGCACTTACCCGTTCAACCATTTGAAGCCTACCCATCACATCGTGGTGCGAGCGTCACCACCACCTGCCTCCAGAAGTCCTCCGTCCTCCCGGAGGGAACTTCGTGCTCCCCAACACTAACTCCCACCCCTCCCAGCCCCTGGCACTGGCCACTCCACTTCCTGTCCTTGCGAATGTGACTACTCTGGGCTCCTCATAAAGAGGAATCATACCGCATTGGTCCTGTTGTGTGCCAGACACCTTTACAGCAAGATTGCTGGAGGAAGTTTCCTGCACTGCATTTCTTTTGGCTAATGTTGCCCATTAGCCGGACAGGGTGCCTATTCTTGCCCTGAAGTAACCCGCCCCCAAGAACGTGGACACCTTTCAGGCCCTGCCCTGCAAAGCAAATATTTTCTAGTGCTTTGTTTTACCCTGAATGGTGTTCATTCCTCTTCCCCTCCAGGTGATTACTTGAATCGTGGTCATCGGCAATACATAAATAAATAAAAGCTCCTGGAGAAGGACATGGGTATTTCCCAAAGGGCCCTCTCTCCAGCACTGGCCTCTCTGTGTCAGTGTGTGCGTTGTTGTTTTGTTTTTTTGCTTTAAAGAACTCTGTGGTCCACTTCAATTCATGTTTTGCCCAGAAAGCTAACACAGCTGCAAATTCTTTCTGCCAGGAAAGCCTTCCAGGCTTTCCAGAGGCCTCTTTGCTGGTTCAGTGGCCACTCCCCTCCCTCTTGCGCTGACCAGCTTCGCTGAGCCCGCCGCCGCCCAGGTTGCCCGCCCAGCTCTTCAGAGAAGGTGCTGCTCTCTGTGGGAGTGGCTGTGCCTTCTCCGTGGGTTTCTATTACTTGGATGAGCTCAGGCCCTGGGACACTCCAGCCCCCTCTCTGGGCTTCCCCCCTCAGAGCACTGGCTCTGCTGCCTGCTGGTAAACTGGGCTGGCTGTCACCATGACAACGACCTGGCCCAGCGCCTGGATGACGCCAGGCCTGACTCCCTCCCTGCCTCACCCAAGTCTGTTTGTTTGGGTTCCAGCTGCTTTTGTTGGGCTTCGATTTGCTTGTCTGTTTGAGGGAGTTTGTTGCTGATTGGCTGCAGGGCTGGGTTTGGAGTCCCTGGGATACCAGGAAGTCAGCTCCCAACCCCGGGGAAGGAATTTCCTGGCACTCTGGCACTCTGGGGGATGTCCCCATCACAGTGACAAGAAGAGCCCTTTGGGGGAAGGCAGAGCCCACAGGAGGCCAGGCCGCCAGATAAGCAGCTAATGCTCTGACCCCAGAGGCAGTTTCCATCAAGGGCACTAGTTCCAACCCACGGCGGGTTGCTGATGCCACACTCATGGCGAGAGGCCAGCCTGCTGTTTGATCGAACAGAAGAAACAATACGTGTTGACAGAGCAGTCCGGCTGTGCAGACATATCAAAAATAAATAAATCCAGGAAGAAGAAGAAACGACGTGGGTTTTGAGGATGTTTAAGAGAATGTGGTGACACATCAAATAAATTTTCACTTGACATTTGAGGAGGTCTCGCTTGTTATTTAGATACCTGTCGATGCGGGAACCTGGAACGGTGTGACTGATTTGAAAACAGGCTTTCTAGCCTTTTGTCACTTTATCAGGTTTTCATCTCCCACATAACTTATTTAATAGCTTGCATGGCAGCCAGGGCTCCTGAGTTTCCCCCCAGACCCTCTGATTTGTGATGTAAAAGGTGCTTCTCTTCGTTGTCCTTCGAAGCTGTGCCAGGACTCGCTCAACTCCTCATCAGTAAGACGAGGCAAATAGAGCCAGCCAGCCTAGCTCAAGCGTGGCACTTCCTGGGCTGCTGTCATCATTGCTGACCCCCACCTGTGCCTTTTTTCTGGGGACCCTGACACTCTTTATAAGAATTACACCACTGATTCAAGAAAGTCTCAGTGGGCAGGCACTGTGATAGCCGCTAGGGATCTGCTTGATAGACCAAGCGGACACAGTTCTGGCCCTTTGGTAGCTTCTGGAATAGTGAGGGAGACAGAGTTTTTCAAATAATCACACAAAAGGTAACATTATATCTGTGTCAGGTGGGTGAAGCTGTCACAGGTCCTCCTGGCCAGCCCACCCCCAGCTGAACACCAAGGAGGACATCCACCTTGGCCACACTGAGTAGAATTTCCCAGCCAATTCCTGTCTTAATTCCTGACCCACAAAACCATGAGCTGTGATATGTTGGTTGCTGTCTGACATATATACACACACACACACACCCAAAATAAATTATATCTGTATTAAGTATCTAAAGTATTAAGAGAGTGTGGAATAGAGGAAATAAACTATATGGTAGCCCCTTTTTCTAGTTAGGAAACTAGCGTTGAGGTAGGTTTAGATACTGTGTAAGAATTTAGAATACAGGGTTGCAGAACCATGGGATGCAAACTCTCAATCCACAATCTTGCAGAAAGATCCCCATGGTTGTTTTTACAAACCTTGTTTCACTGAAGAGCGCCCTCTTTTGGCTAGGGGCGCTTTCTCTTGCCATGCTGCAGCTTTTAAAGGGATTTGTAGAGTACTACGTCCATCCCTTCATCAAATGTGTGCCCAGCACCCAGGCCTGGGGACACAGCTGGTCAGCAGACACAGGCTCCCCACCCTTATGGGGCTGACAGTCATTTCAACCTCCTAACATCTCTGAGAGAGTAGGACATGCTTTGTACCTCCCATTTGCTAGAAAAGGAACTGAGACAGGGATAAAACTTTGCTATGCTAGTCATCATATAGGACTGGATTTTTGGACTCCAGGAGACAAGGAACCTCTCGCTGAACAGTCAATTGGACCCAAATTTCTCACCCTCCATAGCCACACCCTGCTTCGTTGCCCTCTTTCCTAACCTTGAGTTCCCTCCAGCTTGGGATGTCTCTTCATGGTCCCCTCAACCACGGAGCCCCACCTCCATGTTGTCACTGCACATGCCTTTCCTGCCACTTCACCTCTGCAATCACTGTTTTTCCAAAGCCCACCTCTAGTCTCCCTCTTCCCTAAGAGCCTCCAGCCCTTTCTGACATCTTGCCCCCCAGGGTAGCCCTGATACCCTCCCATGCATTTGGGGATGGAGAGCTAGGCCAGCACCTCATTGTGTGCCCTGCCACTTCGGGGCATGGCCTTTGCAGGAGATCACACAGAGCCCTTTGGGTTCAAATCTCAGATATGCCACCTACCGGTCCTGAGATGTGAGGAAAGTGATGTCACCTCAACTCTGAGTTTCTCATGGACACAACATGATGGTAATTCCTACCTAACAAGGCCGTTCTGAAACTTAAAGGATGTGTTTAAAGCACTCAGCACATTGTAAGTCAAAGCTGTTGAACGTGTTTGATCTGGTCACCGGCTTAAAAAGCAGTCTGGCCCTTGAGGCATCACGTACAGCCTCCCACCTGTGTGGGGAGATGTCGCCCCGCCACCAGGAGGAAAATGGGGCTGATACGGGAGGCATGGGGCCTAGAGCCCACAGTAGTTTTAGGAACTCATGGAAATGTTTTCATTTCTTTTAAAAATCAAAGGAGAAAATTAACTTTTATGTCAAAAATGACTTTATATATTTTAATATATTCACCTTCATACCAATGCAGTAATATAATTTTTATAGAGGAAGGGTCCCATAAAGGTCAAAGTGCCTACAGCCCATGGAAGTTATAATAATGAAGAAAACCTTCTAATATTTAGAGAGAAGGGGGAGGGGGGAGAGAGAGAGAGAGGCAAACAGTGGCAAAAGAAAAACAAAATTGCTGACAGAAAGAGTGTAACTGTTCCTCCCAACCCTAACATCCTATGGTTCCGGGAGTTCCTTTTGCCTCGGCATGGCAGGGATCTGTTACAGTGAATTCTTAAGAGTACAGTTTCTAACGCTACTGTAGCCCGTGTGCCCATCTGCTTTTAGTCGATCTTGTTCCCCAAGAATGGTGTGTTTTAATTAAAAAGGATCGTCATGCCCTTCAGTGGCCGACAGAGGGCGCAGCGACTCAAGCTTAAGCATGGGAATCACAGTGGCCTGTAGACAAGAAAGAGGCTGTAGTTTGATCATTTTGCTGCTCAGAATGGTCCTGGACCAACACAAGGGAATCACCAGGTGCTTGTTAGAGATGCAGAGTCTAGGCCCCTCCTCTAGACCTCCAGAATCAGAATTTTCACGTTAAGAATATCCCCAATAATTTATGTACATACTAAGTTTGAGAAGCACTGATTCAAAGTGTCTCGTGGAAAGGGAAGCCTGCTTCCTCAAGAGAAAGGGGGTTGGGAGAGGAGCTGGCTAAGCCACCCTGCACAGTCCCCAAGTCTCCTGTCCCTTCAGTGAATCAGCCAGCATCAATCAAGATGGACCTGAAGCCACAGGAGAGGTGTAAATGCATTTCAAAAGTCACAAGTGAACTGGCTTATTCTTCTTCCATTTCGATGCATGTTTATTCAGTGTCTACTATGTCCTGGCCATCAAGGACACAATAGGGAGGGAAAAAAAGATGCTGGTCCTGCTGTCCTGGAACCTTCAGCCTCGTGAGGACACCAAAGGCACGCAGTCACAGACACACATTACTACATGCCCTGGTGCTGCTACGCAGGTCCAGGGGTCAGGACTGAGGAACGGGAGTGAGGGGGGCTGGTAACACCATATGATGAAGGAAGGCCTCTCTAAGGGATTGGGCTTGAAGCTTGAGATCTGAAGGTGAGCAGGAGTTAGCCAGGAAAGGGGTAGGAGTTCCTGGCAGGGAAAACAGAACGTACAAAGGTCACGCACCAGGAGAAACTGAAAGAAGACAAGCATTCAGTGATGCAATGTGAGGCCGAGAGGAAGGCAGGAAGCAGCTTGGACGGGGCCAGGGGCTGGAGGACACAGGCTCCACCTCAGTCACAAAGTGACCGGCACATGGCTCTGTTTCCAAGGGTCCCTGCCCCAAAGGGCCCCTATGAACATCTCGCCCCTGCCCATTGAGTTCCTGTTCTCCTCCACAGCCCAATCTCTCCTATGCTAGCTTCCTCACCTGACCCACCATCAACCCCCTCTCTATTACTTGTCCACTTCTACCTGCCACTCTCCAGATAGTCTCTCCTCACCCTGCCACCATTCAAACCCGCCCAAGTTATCCCAGCTTTCCCGGGCAACCAGACCTCCATTGCAAGACATCTTCCCCTGAAGAGAAGACAATCCGTAAATCAGAAACAAGCACCATTTATTGAGGGCTCATTATGTGCTATGTCAGGCACCACTTAACACACTTTTTCATCCGCTCCTCGCAGCAATGTTTTTGGGTCGCTACTGTTATTCTGGCTTTACAGTCGAGGAAATTGTAGTGGAGAGAGAGTAATTTCTGCAGGATTACACAGCTAGAAACTGGCTGAGCCAATGCGACCAATACCTTCCCAGCTGTGACGGGGATTGCACGCCATACCATGTGACACGCTGCTGACCGCACAGCTACATTTCAAAAGCCTTAAAAGGGAGCACACCCTTGGCCCACTTCAAAAGAAGTAGTCTGAGATGGGAACCAAAATTTAGCTGCAAAGATATTTGCAGCCTTGTCTATACTAGTAAAAAATTCAGAAACAACCCAAAGGCCCACTGATACAGAGTTGGCAAAATTGTTGGATGTTGATAAATAGAATCCTATGTGATTAGCTATTAATGTGATCACATGAAAAAATAAATATTGTATATTCATGACTTACTATGTAGAAAAGCAGACTACAAAACAGTATTACAGCATGTTCCTATTTTCATAAAAACTACAGTGTATAAACTAAAGGGTATAAAATTAAAGTGTACCTCGGAAAGGGAGAACCAAAAAGGCTGACAGATGTTTATCTCTGTGATGGAATTACAGATGATTTTTATTTTCTTTGTTTTGATTATCTAAATTTTTTAAAAAGGTTTTACCACGAGCACCTATTTCTTTTGGAAAGTGGAGAAAGCAAAAAAAAAAAAATGGTCAGCAGGTGTTCGAGATTTCCCATTTACAATGTTCTGTTATCTATTAAAAAAATAAATATACTACTGCCGGGAACATTTTAAAAATATTTTTTCTTATTACAAAAGCAGTATGCATTTGCCAAAAACAAAAAATCAGAAAGTACAACAAGCAAAAAGAAAAAAAATAAAACGCACTCCTCCACCGCAGAGACACCCAACATTAGCACCTGCATGACCCTTAGGCCACGGCGGTCCCCCAGGGTCTGCCCCGGGTGCTGCTCTAGGGGCCCGCCCTGTTGCCCTTACTGGAAATAGGTGTTTGGAATGAGGCCTCCAGATTCCTCTGCGATCTCCAAACAGCTCCTCAGGTGGATTTGCCCAGGTTTTGAATCCCTGATCAACAACTTAGTGCAGATCCTGACCGATTGGGGAACACACAGCTCCTCGTGGGTCACAGGGGACAAGAGCTGTCGAGTGGAAGGACCGTAAGAGTGATTCCTAACATAGTTGGGATTGCCACACTCGGTCATCGTTGGCTTTTGCAACCCTCCTTCCCCTTCAGAAAGAACTCAAGGACTCCACAGAGCGTGTGCATGTTCCATTCAGTACTTTTCCACACAAGCAGGTGGAGGAATTCACTTGGCTTTAAGACTGCCAGGACCCTCCTTCCCCCCGCCCCTTGGATAATTGCCGACAATGAAGCTGCGGTGCCCTCCGCCAAGGTAGGGAATGCCAGCTCTGAGGAGCTGTGCGGGCAGGTTCTGCTACGAGGGAGGCCACACCAGGCCTGGGAGTCCAACTCCCAGGGCGAGATGTATCTGGGTCATTACACACCACACACACACACACACTCAACAGCAGGTTTCCAAGGCCCACCCTGCCCACACCCTCTCCTACCAGAGTGCCTCCTCCTGGGGAGAAGAGCAGGAAGGGCTGGCACCTCTGCTGGCACCTGGCTGCCCTGGGTCCACACCCTCAGTGCAACCCTTGGGCAGAAAATGTTCCTAGAGCTAATGCGCGAGTCAAACCATCCCCGGTTTCTTCGGATGTCGTGACGCTTATCAAGGCCCGGACCCATGGCCTCACCTCCCGCTGCCAAGCTCTGACTAGAGCTGGTGCCTTTGATCTGCAGTAGGTTCAGTCTTTCCTGAAACAGGAAAGATACTGAAGACCCGATTCTTCTTTATATGTGGCTCTTCTCATTGACAGTGACTATATATAGCTCCTGTTTACCGAGCTCCCTCAGTGCCAGGCATTTGACAAGCAATGGAATGCACACAACAGTCTTTTGAGGTAGACACAATTATCCCATTTCGCAGATTAAGAAAACCGAGCCCCCCCCCCCCCAGCTGCTAACAGAGACAGGAGTCAACCCAGACCTGACTGACCCCAAATCTCAGGCACTACCCTGGGAGGTCAGTGTGGAAGGGAGCCAAGAGACCATATAACATTCCCCTATTCCATTTTCAAGAAAGCAAAGCTGAAAAATTTATTTACAAACTGTTCTATAGCACTTCCTATGTGCCAGGCACTATCCCAACACTTGCCACACAAATATCAACCCCCCTCACCTTCAGCATACCACCCCCACGAGACGCAGGATCGATCGTGTGGGCAGACAGAGGAGTAAACTCGCCCGAGGCCGCACGCACAGCACGTGGTGGAGCCTGGGAATTAACCTGGCTCTAGAGCCTACACTGCTTCTCTGACCCCAGGAGCAAAGGCCCCCTTTCTTCACTTCTCATCCCTTGACCTCCCCACGTCACCACCCTCCTCATTTCTCTGAGAGTTCACTTCAGACTTCCTCATCCTCAGGCAGAGACGTGTTCACTTGTGAAATTGCCTTGTGAAACCCCTAGTTGTGCAAGGCTACATCTGCTTAGGTCACTCTCTAGACGCCCCCCCACACACACCCCACACACACACAAAGCACTTAGTGTCTGGACGCTTTATTGAAGCCACTGCCTAGAGTTGCTTTTGTAGAAATCAATCAATTGATTAATTAATCAGCTTACTGAGAGCAGTTCTCATCCCCAGCCCTGTGCCAGGCTCTATGAACACAAAAGATACGACCCCAGCCTCAAGGAAAGAACGCTGGAAACAGCCTATGAAAGAGTGTGCATTGGGTGCTGGGGCTGTGTACAGCTGTGTTTCAAAAGATACATAGGAAAGAAGAGTCAGAGAAGTTGTTAGAAGGAGGTGGAATATGAAATAGAATTTGAAAGCACAGGCAGGGTTTGGCTAGCAGGAAGGAATAAAGCAGACCAGACAAGGGGGATAAACAGAAGTGTTTTTCTGCATCCAAATTGACCAAATCAACAGAAATAAACTAGAGAGAGAGAGAAAAAAAAATTTTTTTTCTGCCAAATTTTCCTATTTCCATTAGCGTGAACAAAGAAAACCTCTCCCTCCTTCCACCCTGTGCCACCACGACGCTGCTTCTGGAACTAGCTGGGGTTGGGGGGTCGCTCTGTCTCACATGTCCACTAGAGGGCAGAGCTACTGCTCTGCGGCTTTAGCTCCAAGTACAATCAGAGAGGAAGGTGCAAGGATCCCCTACCCCTCCTCAAATCAGCCAGCTGGAATGGCCAGAGGCATTGGAAGGAACCAGTCTTCTCAGTCCGAGCTGCCTCCATATTCAGCCTAAAAATTAGTGAAGAAATATAAACTAAGAGGAAGTTAAGTGAGGCCAAAAGGGAAGGGAGAGACAATAGAGGCATTCCCCCAAAGGATCTAACCTCTATGTACCATGGAAAAAAACCTTTCAAAGAGCAGAAAAAGGATTTCCATGGGTTGGAAACTACTCATGCCTTCTGCTGTTAACTTGGATGACAAAAGCTTAATGCAAGACCTGAATAACTATAAAAAGTGATCAGCTACTTTCTAACACTGGTTTCAGGACAGCCGACGGAGGCTCTCTGGATAAAGGTGGCCATTCCAGACATTACAAGGAGGAATGCTTGTGGCTTTGGGAGTAGACACCTCCCTGCCATCACCCCAAGCCCAGGTTTCATGCTGTGGGCTGTGCAGGGCAGCAAGTGCCTAAAGGAGCTCTCTAATGATTACTTATTTTCACTACACACCCCACCAGCTCAGCCAGGCAATAGGGTCCTGAAGCCACAGAAAGCAGAGGTTAGAAGCAGCTACAGGAGGTGGAAGTGACAGTAGTTTGAAGTCAGAAACCCTGGCTTTCCCCGGAGCACACCTGTGCTTTTCCCCTCCCCCTCTCCTTCTCCACAGTTGTGCATCTCCTTAAACTCTAAGGAGCCCCAGGAGACTTACAGCCAGGGAAGCGATGGGCAGCTGCAGCTCCCCCACCCCCGGTTAACCCCCTGAATCTGTCTCCAAGGCCCCCTTTTCCCTGACTTTCCGGTGAGCCAAAGCAGCCCTACTTAGGCTCTCTCCTGTTGATTCTTTTATCCTAAACCCTTCCTTGTTTCAGCTTTAATAAACACGCTCAAAATCAAAAAAGGAGGAGAAAAAGAAAAGGAAAGGGAAGGAAAGGAGAGAGAGAAGAGAGGACAGGAGAGGACAGGAGGGGACGGGAGGGGACTGGAGGGGAGAAGAGACCCTAGCTTTTATCTGTCCTTTTAGCTGTGCAAGTTTGGATGGGTGAACCAACTTCTCTGATCCTTATATTTCCCCTTTTGTGAAATAGAAAGGCTGAATTAGGGAATAATCTCTGATGTGTGAATCAGCTCCAAAATTCTGAAAAACACGCATTCCCTTTAGACAAAAGAACTGGGGGCGGGAGCTTACAGGAAGGGGGACGCCCCACTGTGCAGCTTGAAGAGTTAACCCCAAGCCCGCAGCCAGCCCCCCAGCGCACTCTCCAGCAGTGGCCACTGCGGCATTTCCCGCCCCACCCCCACACTCGGGCCCCGAGGCAAACACCCACGGCTCCTTCAGACACTTCTGGATTCCTCCCAGGAATGCTTCTTGCCCTTTACACCTGCAAATCGCTTTACATCAGCAACCTTGCTGCACGATTATTAATCATCACAATACTCCTTCTTCCGCCCGTAAAAGGAATTGCGGGGGTCTGGATTTATGAAGGTGAAATCCAAAGGTAATTTGCCTGTGATCGATTCAATAATCAGTTAATTAAAGTTAATTAAGCGCCTAATATGGGCAAGGCGCAGACACAAATCCGGTTACTATGAGGTCAAAATTGTAGGGGTCCTCAAAGAAGTTCACTGATATTCCGGTTCTGCCGTGGGCGGGGGGGGGGGGCGTAGTTAGAAGATGATAGACGATCCCCCCCCTCACGAACCTGACGCCACTGCCGCAACTATTAAGGCCCCACCCCCATTTTACTAGGCCGTTTAAAGGGAAGCGACCTTTCCAAGGTCACTTATCCCTTAAGGGGCAACAGTGATCCCCAAACCTCGGTCTTCAAAGCTTTTCACTGCTCCATGGGCGAGAACCTTAAGTTCAAACCTATAAAATTAATAATAGACTTAGGCAAGGGATAGCAGTTTCCATGACTTCTGGGCACAGAGTGAGAAAATCACGATCCCAGCTCACCCACCCAGAACAGACAAGACGACCCCAAATCCTGACTGCGGCCTCAACGATCAAGGAATCTTCGGGACCTCAGAGCTCATTCACTCATCACCCACCTCCTCTCTCGGGGGTCCCTGAGCGACCCCGCCCGTCACCCACGCTGGGTCTCCGGGAAGGGGAGGAGGGCACGTGGAACACAGCCAACGTCAGCACACCCCGGAGGCGTGGCCGGGGGCCGAGGGCGGTGCGAGGCTGGAGTCGGGCTCCCAACCTCCACCCGGCAGGCGGCGTGCTGGCTGCGCCAAATATGGGCAGAGCGGAAGCGGCTGGCAGACGTCACGGCGCCGGGTGGGGCCGCACGGCGGGGCCGAAGCTGGATGGCGCTGACGGCGCCTGCGTGTCACCATGGAAACCAAACAGTAAATAGAGGATTCGAGAGCTCCCGGCGCGGCCCGACCTGGCGGCCTGACCTGGCGACCTGTCCTCGAGCAAAGGGCCCGGCACTGGGTAGGGCCAGGAGAAACCTGGGCCTGGCAGACGTGGGTGCTGACAGGCTGGGGGAGGGGACGCTAGAGATGCACACCCTCTGGGAGATCCTAGCTCTTGCTCAACCCAGGACCCAGCAGGGACCGGTCAGGAATAGAAAGGAGCGCTTCTGCATTGAAAAGCCTGCCTGTCCTTTCGGAAGGGCTGCCCTTGGCCTCCAAGGTTGGCAATATTGGTTGTGCTTTGTTTTTTCTTACTAGTGGCTAAGAATTCAGGCATCGGAGCCACAGTGCCCGGACCTTACATTCTAGCTCCGCGGTTCCCGTTGGATGATCTTGAGCAGATCGCAAACCTCCTGTGCCCCCAGACCCTTTTATCTATAAAAGAAGGCGAAGAGCAAGCAGGTCTTACATGCTAGAGTTAGTTTAATGAATTAATATAGATGTGTAGATGTGTATGTGTAACAGCGTCTAGCAGATTGTGAGCCAAAATTAGTGCTAGTTATTTATATTTTATCCCTAAGCAGCACAACAGCAACTTACCTAGTATCAGTCAGCTACTCAACTGTACTACTGCTGTAGTGTTTTGTTTTCTTCATTCATTTTTTTAGTTTTAAAATAAAGAATTTCCCATTGTAAACTTAATGCTAAAGTTTAGTAAAATATTTCATGTGTTAACTGAAATGGGCTCTCACCAAATAAAAACATTGCTTGTCTCAGTTTGCACTGCTTCATGGTTTTAAATTTTAAACGCAAAAACTCTAAATGGTATAGAGAAGAACAGAACTGCAGTAACTCGACTTCAGTTTCTTTGTCTTTACAGTCACTGTGTTATCGTTACTCCAGATCTACTGTTTACACACAGAATTGTGTACCAGCAGAGTTCGAGACACCACACTCAGAACGATCCCCAATGATTCTGAACCATTACAGACTTTTAAAGTGAAGGTATATAGCGG
This sequence comes from Desmodus rotundus, assembly GCF_022682495.2. Classification (NCBI taxonomy): domain Eukaryota; kingdom Metazoa; phylum Chordata; class Mammalia; order Chiroptera; family Phyllostomidae; genus Desmodus; species Desmodus rotundus. Next base: position 116,615,170 of record NC_071393.1, on the reverse strand, counting down.
AGTCCGTGTGTTGGGGACCAGCTGTTAGGTTAACTGGGAGTTACCTCCATGTAGCATACAATGCTTTAAATGATAAGTAATTTTTGAAAGGAAACTTACACATACACTACGAAAATTCAACAGTCATCCCAGCAACTGTTCAGAACTTAAAACAAGATTTTTTTCAGGAAGAAGTATTTTGTCACTGATAATGTCTAGAATTTCCAGTTTAATGGTGCTTTACTACTACTTTTAAACTCTCGGTAGGTGTTGTGACCTCTTGTGGCTGACAGACCCGAGGGTGACCCCCAATAATTCCTGCCTCCTGGTGACTGTGCCTTTGGGTAGTTCCCTCCCCGAGTGCAGGTGAAACCCACAAGACTTACTTTTGAGCAATGGGATACAGCCAAGGTGATGGGATTTCACTTCTGCGATTATGTCGTTTTGTGTGTGTATTGTGGTGAATTGTGTGTGTGTCCTTCCGTCTCACTAGCACACACTAGTGGGTTCTCCTGGTAGCCTTGACCAAGCGAGCAGCCATGTTGAAGAAGCAGCCTGTAGGACCTAAGGGCATCCTCCAGCCAGCACCTGGCAGACAGTCAGGACCTTAGTTACACAATCACAGGGAAGCAAAGTCTGCCAACAACCAGGATGAGCTCAGAAGCAGACCCTTCCCCATTCACACATCCAGGCAAGAACACAGCTTGGCTGGCACCTTGATTGCAGCCTCGGGAGACCTTGAAGAGAGGATTGAACTGAATCGTGCCCAGACTCCGACCCAAAGAGACTGTGAGACAATAAATGTGCATTGCTTGAAGCTGCTAAGTGTGTGGTAATTTGTTACAGAAATACAACACTAATCCCTCCTCTTTGCCTGTTCCTGGGCCAGACGTCTCCGACCTCATACACTTGGTGTGCCGCATATGCTGCGTGCACTGCTCAGCCTTCCACCCTAAATGATGAGCTGTGGGCCCCACCAGTGTCTCTCCACACGAGTCACCTGATGTCATCAGAGTTTTAAAGCTGGAAAGGGAGTTTTGCGGTTTTTGAAACCCACTCCTGATTTGGTAGAGGAAACAGCCTCAGGTTAGAGTCTTACCCTAGGTCACAAAGGTACATAGTTGGGGGCAGATTTCAACGTTCTAACAGAGCAGTAAAGCACTTCGAACTTTAAAGTTGAAAAGAGCTGATTTTTCAAAACTCAAATCTGCTATTTTTCAGTTGTGTGAACTTGGTTAACTTATTTAAACTTTCCTAGGTCGTTTTATTGCCTGTAAAATGAGGATCCTAATATCTGCCTCAGGGGGTTGTTGTGAGGGCTGAGAGCATCCATTCAATAAAAATTCTTGTATGTGCCAGGTGCCAGAGGTGAAATGGTGAGCAAAGAGACCATGGTCCCTGGTTTGGCAGTGCCTGTGACGTGCACAGCACAGCCCGGCGCAGAGCAAGCACGTGTAAAATGTTAGCCATGACCAATGTATCCTAGGGCTCCAGCTTCCATCCTAACCACATGCCTCCAGACGAGCTCTATAAATTCACATCATAGAACCTCTATCATGTAATTCCAACTGCCTACATCCCCCCTCCCCAAAATCCCTCAGGCACCACAAGCTCAGCATATCCGACCCAGAACTCACCATCTTGTCCCCCAAACCTGCTGTTCTCCCTGCAGTCCCAAAGTCCTTGGTGGAACCACAAGCCTGTGTGTGTGTTAGGCCTGGTCAACCTGGGAGTGAGCTTAGATTCCTCCCGCTCCCTCACCTCCTGCATCCACTCAATCACCAAGTGCAGACAGCGTTACCCGCTCGCTAATCACCTCTTGTTCCCTCTACATTCCCACCACCACTGCCTTGGTTCAGCCTACGCACAACTGATCTAAACAAATACCAGGCTTTTCATGATGTGGCCACAGTTACCTCTTCTTGACCTACCTCCAGCCTGTGAGGCTGCGATACTGATGCAGATGAAATCAAGTGTACCTATGGAGTGCTCTTTAATTTACAGCTCCCATGCTCTCCTCCCCCGGCCCCACATTTTATAGTCCAGCAAAACCGAGTGCGTTGGTTTATGTGTCTGTCTTTGCATTGCTGTCCCTCTGCTTCCTGGAATTCCTCCACCTCTCACTCGCTCATCTTCACTTTATCCTCATCTGCTTCTCTTCAGCCACCTTTGAAGCCCAGATCAGAGGTCTCTTATTAGAACCCCAGGCAGAGTTCATCACTTCCTCCTTCATTCAAAACCTGCACCTCGTGTTAATTTTCATTGTCGCAGTGTATTATAACGGGTATGTTTGTGTGACTTCCTCCCTCACTAGACCATGCTCTCTTTGAGGACAGGGCTTTGTCTTCCTCACATCTGAATCCAGCACCTGATATATAGTAGGCACCCAGAAGCATTTTGTTGAATGAAATGAAGCCCATCCTTGCTCCAAAGGGTATATATTTTCTCCCCTGAACCCCCCACCTCCCTAAATTATAAAGACGATACCTAATAGCTAATACTTTTGTAATACTTCCGTGTGTCCAGGCACTGCAATTAACACTCTGTACATACTAACCTATTTGGAGCTCACAACAATGCCAAGCGGTAGGTACAATTATTATCCCTTTACAGATGGGGAAACTACAGTTGCCCAAAATCAAGAAGCCCAGGTCCCAAGCTGGTCTGTGCTCTGAATCAGTCTGCTATATTGGATCCAATTCCTCAAATCCAGATTAACTAACCGTATTGTTTTGATAGATTTAGCTGTGGCGACAGTTTCACGACTGACTAAAAAGACTGAAGATGAATCATTGTTTCTGCACACCTGACCACAAATTGCTCCCCAATGTAAATACGGCCGCAACTGAGGCCTGTGCCATCTACCCTTTATGATGAAGGTGATGCCTTTTTCTCCACACCCTTGCACAGGCTCCTTTCCCATGGGTCTTCTTCCAATGTAAGCAGTGGTCAAGCCCCTCTGGGTTCTTATCCTCATTGAACCACACCCAAGCACCATGTCAGTGTAAACTGCAAGTATAAAAAGGCTTATTATTTAACAAGAGTAGATGGCCATAAGGCCAGGCAGCCTTCTTGGAACAGGGGCCAGAGCCTTTTCTGTTCTTTGGCCTCTTGGGCAGCTGAACAATGCTTCTTGGGCAAAAAAAAAAAAGCCAGCTTAGTTTAGTCCATGAGTGGGTGTGTGGAACCACTGAAATGAATTGCATTGCAACAAAGCTTCTGTGGCTTTTTCCTTTGTGCAAAGGAAGTGGAAATCTATCCAGCCAGCACCCTTCAGGGATTTTGAACTGACTCATTAGGAGTCAATACGCCTTATACCCACCTGCTTCTCTTCAGGTCTGGGCGTATTCTTGGAAAGTGATGATTATGATGGTAATGACATCGATATTGATAATGGTAGTGATAGTAGCTAACCCTTACTGTTCCATTCTAACACACACTAAATTTTAAGGTGTATCATTTCACACACCAATTGCTAAGAATCAATGAATTCAAATGGATTAGTGTGACTGTCTGAAACTTTCCTATCAATAAAATTGAAAAAAAATGTGTTCGTTTTTTTGAAGATGAATACACCTATACTTATATATGCCTCCATTCTTCAGTTGAAATTTCTTTAAAAAGGAAAAGAAAACATAGGTTAAGTGTTGCAGGTATGATATGGGCTGTGAAAAAACAAAGCAGGATAATGGAATAAGAGTCATGGAGATTCTTTACGTATGTGCCGAAGTTGTTTCTCTAGAGAGAAAGACTGGGGAAGCCCTCTTGGAAGGGATGTCCTTTGAGCTGACTCCTGAATGATAGGAAGGAGCCAACTCCAGCAAAAGAGGCCCAGGCAGAGGGACAGCAAGTGCAAAGGCCCTACGACAGCAGCTGGTACACTGTGTATGTGTCCGGAATGGGAGGAAGGACTGAGCGGAGTGCCTGTAGGAGAGAAGGACCGGAGATGGAGT